>NC_046614.1:14712332-15912332 GCF_900324465.2 Anabas testudineus | reverse complement strand
CGATTTTTAAACTAGCAGACCATGGTCAATGGTTCTCATTCATCACTGAGGGAGACGAGTGCACTGTGCTAAACGTAATTACTGTTGCACATTATGTGGGCTATTCCTGTATTGTAATAAAATTAGCCAGAAATGCTTTTTGTCTTTTCTAATGTAGCTCCATGGCAACCAGTGGATGGTCATAATGCAACACACTGTCCCGATCTGTGCCAGCTGTCAGAGTTTGACAACCCTAGCTGGCAAGGCGAATTGGAGGAAACTACATTTCTTTCAATAAATTATGTGGCTCTGACCTGCTCATCCATTGCACAATTTAACATGGATATAATAAAGCTTGAGATGTCCTGATGCACTGTATACTCGTTTTTGTGGTCCTTCGGTTTTATTGTTTGACAGAATAACAATGGCTTAATCAGCAAGACAAAGATCTGATTCTGCCAAAGGACCCGCTATTATCACACCGTCCATCTCCAAATTTTCCTTAGATCGTCTCAGACAGGCAGGAAATTCAATTTGACTATACAGTATATTCAATATAGCTTAAACTACAGAGAAAATTTGAATAAAAGAACATTTACATTTACTCCAAACAACATTTAGATGAACACATTTTTGTGACGGCAGGAAAAAGAATATTTTAATTTATGGTACTAATTGTGAGTCGACAATTTTTACTAATTAAATATAGCAATCAACATTGCAAATTAATCATTTAAATTATTATTGGCAAATTATTTAAAGCCTGCATCTATATTGTAGCATATTAGTGCAACATAATTAAAAGCAGGCAGTGAGTCTTACACACAGTAGAAATAAAATATTAGTGTTAAATTAAAGAGACAGCTTGTTGACTCCTGAATGATATGTTCAGCACAAAAACACGTTTGGTATATAGTGTATTGGACAAATAACTATCGTTCATGAAATTACCTGGTTAATTATATATATCATTTTACCTGGAGTCTTAATGAGCTTTACAGTCTGAAAAGACCAAGTTTGTTGTCTTTGTTATACAATGTCCTCCTGCCATCAATACTATACAACAATATAATGATTTTATTGCTTGTTGACGTTGTTTTGGGTGCTTTCTGACAACAGGCTCCATTGTCTCCAGAGGTCAGGAGGTCGGTTAATTACACTTACATTTATTGCAACATAATGAGGGCAGCTCCTCTAACGGTGTGTGTGCGCGGCAGCAGCAGCAGCGGGAGGTGTGTTTTAGTGAAAGTTACCTGAATTGAACTGGTTGGAGGCCAGTAATGATGCCAAGAGGACATCACAAAGCAATTAAATGACAATTCTGTCCAACAGTAAATACTATAGCGGCTTCCATTAAAACCTTTGAAGCTAATTTTCCTTACTGAGAACACTTGTCTCCCCTCGTGGCATGGCCAGGAATCAGCAGTGAGAGATAAATAAATGGTCTTTGAAAAACATTGGCCCTCTTGTCAAGACACATACCCACTCAAGAGCAGCAACAGTCCGCATGTCAACTCATTCTCTTCCCATTTCCTCTGCACTCTTTGCTAAGACACTGCTGTCTAATGAAGTAGAGGGACTGCAATCCCACAGGGCGAAGCAGATCTCTGTCATCCCTGAGTGTAGTATTCCCTCTGGACAGCCCGGTCATTGTCCACTATCGAAGGTAATACTCACCAATCAGGATTCATTACAACACCAACTCTCTGAATGAACTGCCTACAGCAAGTGCAAACACACAACTGCCCAGGAAAGAAATAGGCCTCCCAGGGATCCTCTCCAAACTAAATTGGATTGCCAATACGGCCCACAGATATTTGAGAAGTCTAGAAAAACAATGGAGCAGAAAATAAATACTGCAAAGCCACAATGATGACTCCACTTGGTAAACTAACACAGTATTGATCGTCTTTTTTTGTGTTTGTTTGTTTAGAAAAGCCTCATCCCTGCTAATAGCTGTCTGAGAGTGTAATCTCTCCCTTGTCCTCCCCCTTCTATCCTCCCCTCCACATCCCCTATTATGTGGCTCCTTTCAGCGCGCCTCAAATAGTTTAGGTTCAGTGTCACACTGGGGTACGGGGCATGGGACTGGGGACCAATTGTTTGCTAATGTTGACACCTGCCAGAGCAGGCTTGGTCTATTTGAGGCCCGCCAAACTGCAAACTGGATGCTCCCCCTCTTTAGTGAGATTAAGTGTGGGTTGCTGGGGTCACAAATCACTGGACTCCTTCTGATGTTGTGAGGCACAGAGCCAGAGACTGAGGAGACTAAAAGAGAAAGCTGGGGAGGGAGGGACAGAGGAAGAGGGATAAAGAGTGACAGTCTATTGTTTACTGAAAAGGAGGGGAATAATGTATCTTCTTGAGTGCGCCTAACCAGTGTTCCCCATTCAAAAAAAAATATATCAACAGCAAATCCACGTCTGCGAAGCATACAACAGATTTCTGCTTTACTTTGGGTGCATAAATGATCGGGAATATTTTAAATATCTTTGTTTGAAATTCAGCATTAACAGGAAAGACCAATTGTCACACTGCGCTCTCGGCCTCCACACAACAGCTCGTTCAATTTCCACAGTCGAAATGTGTTATTAAGGAAAAATACGGTGCAGCACATTAAACCGTCTGCTTTCATGACGATTTGCTGGACGGAGTTTTCTTTAAAATGACATATGCTTTGTGGGAATAAACAAACATGAAAATACAGCAAACATTGATTCTATATGCCGTCCCCTCTACACTCTAATTCTTCAGAAACAAGCTCAAACATATAAATATATCTGCTTTTAAGTTTTTTAAACACGCACATACACACACGCCCAGGGGAAAACCAGCATGGCCGTGACAGACAGTGCCCAGCTTCTCCTCCCCCTTCCTTTGCAGATGTACATTAATGCAAAAAGGCAGAGATCTGAGCTGCAGCAGAAGCACCCTCTCTCCCTTTAAAACTGCTGCTGTCCAGCCTGATCGTGTCAGTTTGAAGGCCCCTATTCAAAAGTATTCAAGCATCTGCCTTTGAGGCACAATAGCAGCTAGTTTATAAACTGTCTGCCCAGGCACCCAAAGGCTTTAGTTCTTATTGTTTTCAGCCCCTTAATAAACTTTTTGGAGGAGTTCATCAACTTGCCTGAATAGCCTATGTAGCAAGTCTGAAGACAGAAAATAACAGAAGGGCCTTTTCTCCTCCCTCTTCTTTCTCTCGTCCTTTTCTAGTGGCTGTTCATCTAACAATAGCGAGAGTAGGCTGTCAGACACCACAGGGCTTTTTTGTACCAATACAAGAAAAAAAAGTATTCAATAAAAAGCGAATGTGGCCTCTTAAAATGGGAACTGAAACAATTGTGTCACATTTAGACACAAGGTATGAGCTAAGTCAAGCAGCACAATCAGTTTAACATTTGTTTACAAATTAAAATGTGCATATATAGGTTATATATTTATCTATATGTGTGTAGAGACACAGACTATCACAGCTCACATGTGGCAGAAATTGTGGAATTAAAAAAAGTTTGCATTTAAACTTAACATGTTTCAATAACATGATGGAGGTGATGAATTATTATAAAAAATTCGTTTTCTATTTAGTCAGATATTTCCTGACACCTGTTAAACAGGCAGCACAGAACTGATGGGATGCAATAAAATGTAATTTTGGCTGTAAGCCATTAATCCACTGTTATACCTTTAAACTCTGTGGAAAAAAAAAATAGCCAAACTTAAAAGTCTTTAATAGATGTCTGCTCTAATTAATTTCATACCTAATTAAAACAAGGCTGCGGTCCATGCAGGCTGGCCTGTTTAGCCCGCTGGATGGCCATAATTGAAGTAATAGCGGAAAAAAAGGGCCTGCTTAGAAATAAAAGCCCGCAGCGGTCCAATTCAACAACATCACCATCCAACCACGCTGCTCATCCCCCTCACCCCACCTCTCCGCCATCTGACCCAAAAAGGCTTTATTGGCTGCCCCGGACCAACCACCTACTGTTTCCCACCGATGCACTCGGTGCGTTTTAACACCCTAATTAGATGTGACAAGTTCAACGAGCTGGTTTCAGAGGAGGAAAAGCTGGTCAGGTTATGATTTCCGAGTCACACTCACAGGGGAATCTCTGGACAGCTGATTCCTGTCAGCCTCATTCATCTTCTTCCAGCCAATTAGACATTTGTGCGAACACAGCGCTGAGTGATCTGGGCCTATGAGAGGCTGAAGTGGAAATGTTTGGACATGTAGATATAATAATAATAATAATAATAATAATTATTATTATTATTATTATTATTATAATAATAATAATAATAATTATTATTATTATTATGTAAAAATAACTTGATTGACATCGAATATATTTAGAATTAGACTTACGACTAATTTGTGATGTATAACAAAGTATAATAAAAAATAATAAGGTAATAAATAAAATGAGTTAATAGGTTAAAATACAGGAGTAATATTTTCTAGAATAACCTTCAACACTAAACTGCATTTTCCTAAAAAATTAAACCCTATTTCATCTAAATTTATTCACAAATGACCTCAAATGGCACGAAATTAATTTATTTTCACATGATTAGACTTAACAATTTCTGTCGTTTTAAAGATGCATCAGTCATTTAAAATAGCTCCATCATCCTAAACGCTTTTCTCGTTAAGTGCCGCTGCAGTGATGGAGCCAGTCCCACCTGTCACTGAGCCAGAGGCGGGATCCACTTTGGACAGGTCGCCAGTCTGTGACAGGTCTGAGCTGACATATAGAGACAAACAACCACACTTCCATCCACATCCATGGGCCATTTAGAGCCACCACAACCTAACTGCATGTCCTATGATGGTGGAGGGGAGGTCGAGATACCTGGAGAGCATGAAAGCTCCACACAGAAAGAGAAAAACATCTCAAACACTGAGAAGAAACTAGTTCACAAACAAAAACGAATCGGCTGTTAAATGAATTTACCCCACGGAGGACTACAAGGTCGTGTTACTGATACCCCGACCTGTTGATATGAATACAATCTGTGATGGGCTGCACATGTGAAGGCAATGTGTGTGAGAGAGACAGAGAAAGACAGACAGAGAGAGAGAGAGAGAGGGGGGAAGTCCAACGTGAGCAAAGAAAGAAGAAAAATTTAGATTTTCTATTTATTTTGGACCTCAGCGCCGCAGGCACAGCGCAGGATCCCGGAGCCCCATAGTGAAAATTGGCGGAATAAAACACAGACAGAAATGGGAGACGCGTTGAAGCACCCTACTGTTGTGACAGGATACCTGGAGGGCAACGCTTCCTCTTTAATTTGTCTCATATGGTTTGAGACCCCCAACCAGACATCCAATCCTCAGAGTCTGCGTAAGCCTACTGAATTTAATTCTCGATGGTGAAATTATATGCTGTAATTAAATATTATATCATTTTCAAATGCTCGGTGGCACAGAACCATCTTATCAACTTGGTCTTCCTCGTTGTTATCACATTAATAGTAACAACATCCAAATTGGGCCTATCAGCATTTGTGGAGAAAATTTGCAGGCTAAACAAAGGGCACCTATGGGCTTGCAGCTTATATTCAGATATTTTCGAGCAGGAAATGTTAACCTTGAAATGCTACTATCTGCGCCTAACAATGTGTGATCATAACCCCATAAATGAGGGGAGAAATTGAATCCTTTTAAGTTATTAAGCAGGAAAGGATTAGAAACTCGTCTTTATAAATGAGCTAGAAATCCCCATGTCTTCCTCTGTACATTTTTAAATTTCCCACAAGAAGCTGTAGAGGAAAGATTGCCCCCTTTCAAGAGCCCCACAAGAGATGGAAAAACCATTTTTGTGCCCAGATAGGGAGTCGTCCCACATGGTAAGCGCCACTTTAATTAATAGACAGCCTTGAGAGGTATCACTGTCAGCCTGGATAATGGTGGCAGAGCCACTGTTTGTGCTTCCATGAATATTTCTGATGTGATCAAAGTCAAATGCCAGCACAGAATGAATTTAAGCCTACTCCATTTTTTATTTACCCTAATGCTGTCGACACTTAAAGCTCCTTACAGTGAAATGTCTCCCCGGTTTGGTAGGCCTACAAGCTTAAACTGCACTTCCTAAAATTGATGCATTACTCATTACTCATAAGCAAGAGGGTTTTCAAGTTATTATATTGCACGGTTTGCTCATGTTACCTTGCTGGAACCAATAGGCTAATTTATTACAGTGGTAGCAGCTCCTGTCATCAAATATCATGATGTGTCATTAACCACTTTTACTTGTATTTGAAGTAAAAGAAATTACACCTTGAAATGAAAATGTCATCAAATGTCGTGGTGGATGTTTTCGATCAATGTTCAAATTAATATTTACATTTTAATAAATACCACTCGTTACTAAGCAACCATTTACCCACAGTAGGCTGCTAAGCTAACTGCTAGCTACATGGATTTAACGTGCTTAATGCTAATAGGACATAAGGTGATTAAAAATTAAATGTCACCCAACTAGTTCAGTGCAAAGGCTTCTACTCCAGAAAGTAAACATTTAAAAAAGATTTCTCACCTTATGCTGTGTAGTAGCCCTAACAAAATAATAAAAAGAGGAAAGTAAATCATTCTAAAATTTAACTAAACTAAAATGTTAATAGCACATTACTCAACACATTGAATTTAAAATTGAAATGTGTCACAACAATTTACCTTTTATATGAAACTGGTAAAAAATACCAAACGCAGACACTGAACAGCTAAGTTAACAGCTAGCCTTCATGGAGCAACTTAGCTAATCATTTATATGAGTATTACTGAGAATTTAATATGGTTTTATGAAGAAAAATCACCTGAACAACATTATTTTACTACAAACACAGAGGAACTTCCCTTAAATACACCAGGACACATAAACTACCCTCTGCTGGAGGCTGAATCAGAGCATCCTAATTCTTTTTTCTCCCATAGTTGAGTTTCTGTATCTATATATTAAAATATTAATCATAATATACATTTTTATTAAATATAATTTTCATTAATGTTATTCTTTTAGTGCACAGGCTTCAGCTTACAACCAGTGTCACATCTTATTATTATTATTATTATTATTATTATTATTATTATTATTATTATTATTATCGATCACGTCCTGTCTTTCAGCTCCTGCCCTCTATATAAGAAATGTAGGCCTACCAATGTAAAATCCAGTGAAATGTGGCTTGAGTGGCTGCGGGGACGGGGGAGGTTAATCCGAGTTTAATGCAGAGAAGCACAGCGCAGGGTCTGGGCTATGATGGGTATGTTATCTCTGCCCAACATTTGGGTCTCCCTCAATTTCAACCCAGCCAAATAGCTGCGAGAAAGTGCAGATGGAGTCACTCTCAATGCCTGAGGAAAAAACGTTATTAATAGCTAAATAACTTCCCCATACTTTCACTGAATCTCTCTCACACACTGTTCCAGATGGATTTGTTTGAAGTGGTCTCTCACTTCATTCCCCTGTCCTTCTCATTCAGCACGGCTTTACACCCGAAATATAGCTACATTATATTACCATACACTTAGAGACTGGGTGTGCGTGGCCGTGCGGGAGCGCTCTCGTGTGTGTGTGTGTGTGTGTGTGTGTGACGTGGATTGGCATGGAGGAGGCAGCTTTTCACACCACAACAGCACAGGCCACGTTTACCGTTAATAAACATTTGTCTTTGTTTCTGCAGGAATACAGATCTCTAACTGGGATGTGATGAAGCGCATTAATTGGCTAAATAAAAAAAGAGGAAGGACCCACAGTGCAGAAATCTAGAGACAACTAGGCTACCTTCTCCAAATCCGTTTGGAAGAAAGTGCAGGTCACATTTTACGCCTCATTTTCGTTTCACATTTCACTGATGATAACAGTCGCCTCCCATAAACCAATCCTAACCTGGATCTTTGTGTTGTCTGACTTCCACACACCTCTGCCCTGCTCTGTCACTTCCCCTCCTGGATGCTCGGCCATAATCCCGCCTGGCATCTGTTTAATTAGATTGAGGACCTCAGGTAATCCTGCGATTTGCTGAAGTGTCCATCGCCTGTCTCCACCTAATCTGACCGTCAGCTTCAGTGTGGCAGACAGACAGACAGACAGACAGACAGACAGACACCGGACAGCTGATTCCCCCTTCTTACTCTGACCAAAAGACAAAAAGGAGCCAGCGTTTGCACAGCTGTAGTTCAACCTCTCCCCCATTTGTTGCGCGTAATTAAACTTTGTTACAGCATTTAACAGCCCTGGAGGGGGAGACACAGACAGAATAGTGGGTTGACCAGGATCACAAGATGGCAAATAATCATCAGATAAGAAAAGGCTAATAAAAGCATAATGTAGGAGCTATTTTTGACGCACACGCTGAGATTGAGTTGCCTCACTTCCCACTACATCCATCTGAGATGTAACAGATTCCACATAGAAAAACAAACGCACATGATTGTAACATGGTGAGCAGTTTAAATTCATGTTGAATAAGGACCGATTACAGCTCGGATAAATCCGTGATGTAACCTCTGAGAAAATCAAATACACAGACCTAATAAACAAATAGATAAATAAATACCGTCTTTAAATCTGGATAAGTAAACGGGGAAAAAAAAAAAAATCTCATGAATTTTGTGCCCAGGGCGAGCCACTGTGAGCTCCGCTCTGAGATGAAAGTGAAAAGAAATAAAAGGCTCTATTTAATCTGCTTTAAAACCCCTCTCCACATAAGGGCTGTGCTTCAAACTCGGGGAGTGAGGGGCTGATTGGGGATAAATATATTTCTTACCATGCCTGCGAGCTATTACACCCGGCACGAACACAGTCACCTATTCAACAGCCGTCGTTTCCAGCGCTTATTCTAATAAGTATTAACATTATTAAATGCCATCCGGATGCCGGTAGTCTAAACTGTGTTACGCGGAGCGTGCGTCTCTTTTTATAGCAACATAATTCAGCACCAATTTTAAAACACAAGCAGGAATCGTGTGAACATTTTATAGCAACAACAAAAAAAAAAAAAAAAAAAATCATAAGGGATGCGATGGAAACGGAGTTAACACGTTAAAGTGGGTCTGTGCGTAATGACCAGACTCTCCAGGCTCAACAAACCATCCACACGGACTCTGTGGACATTTGCAACAAAACTGTGACATTTTCTCATAACATTAATGCGTGGCGTGACAGAAAAAGAGACCGTTTTCACGCTATCAAGTGATTCTTCTCCAACGGACCATTATATAAAATTACAAAACTATCTACCAGCGGGGTGTACTGAATTATTCATCTCCTTTTATGTCTCTCCTTCCCCTTTGTCCCAAAGTTTTCTCTCTTTTTTTTACCCGATTTTTGAATGAGAATGGACGAGTCCAAACTCTCCTTTTAGCTGCTCAGCTTTCCAGGATTTGCTTTTGTACCTCGAACTCCACACTTTAGAGAAGCGTCAATGGAGAGGAGGGGGTTTACAGGCGAAGTTCATCTTCAAGTTTGAAAAATCTTTGCCAGTGTCTTTTTTTTTTAATTATTATTATTTGTGAGGAAAAATAGGGGTCGTTTGTGGACTCTGATCCAAACCCCATTCACGCGTTTGATCAAAAAGAGCCACTGCTAAAATATTTTGTAAAATACAAAAAAAAGATTAAAATAAAAATAACGCTGGTCTATTACAGATGCTTAAAATAAAATAAAAAATGCTTACAATGTTTTGCATTTCTTAGATGTAATAAAATTTCCATTTTCAAATAAAAACAAATGACATACTAATTTATTTTAAGGTTATTAAATGCTTGTAAATACTAATGACAGCGAATACCTGCACCAGAGCTTTATGTCCCCCTCCTCGCTGCATTACTGATAAAGTAATAATAATAATAATAATAATAATAATAATAATAATAATAATATGAACATTGATTTCCACTTTATCTGACAAGTGGTGAAATGTCAGTGAACTGACATCGATTGTTAAATGGGTCAACTGTCAGCTGTCATTTAGGGGTCGTTAAATGAGTGAATGAATGAGGAGGAATTCGCCACACAAATTAATTTTCTGCAGTTAAATACCTTCTGCCAAGGCTCTCATAAATAATTGAGTGAATGAAAAACTGCTGGCTCGGAGTTAAAAGCAGGAATAAATTCTCCGCGTTTAGCGTTTAGCAGCTCTGATGTGGGACAATTTCCCAAGAGGACGGAAAGTAGGAAGTGTATTTAAAACATTAGCTCCCTGTTTACAAGGCTCCATTACCTGTACATAATAATAATAATAATAATAATAATAATAATAATAATAATAATAATAATAATAATAATAATAATAATAATAATAATAATAATAATTTGATATTTCAGACATATACTTTCTGCTGTTAACTTACATTTATCACCGAGGATGCCATCGATGCTATGCTTTGTTTTCTTTTCTCCATCTTCATCCTTCTTATCACAGTCATCCTCGTCATCTTTTTTGCCAAATCGGGCCCTCAAAACGCGGCTGATGGAGCTCACTAATGGCAACAAAAAGGTAAATGGGTGATTAGCCCTAAAACCAATAAAAGAACCATAATAATCCTATTATACATTTTTTTTTTTTGAAGGCTACCACAAAAAAAAAAAAAAAAAAAAAAGCACAGCAAAAGTTTTACAGCTGCGTTGAGAAATATTCAAAATCAAATTTTATATTAAAGAGAGACAAAAAAAAAAAAAAAAAAAAAAATCCCTCTGTAAATTCACTACTGAGCTCCAACGGGATGTTTTTTTTTTTTTTCTGGGTCACACAGCTGTAGGTGTGCTTCCTGCTACACTAAAACATTTTATTATCAGTAACATGTTGGGTTCAAAGTGATGATCATTCAGAAGTGATGCTGCAGTGTTCGCTCGAAATAAGGAAAAAAAAAGTGCAGCTTACCAGATGAAGCCTCACCTGAAGGAACTGTGCTTCTGTCGCACACCCCGTCCTTCAGCAGCTTATCCCGGATCTCCCAGCTGAACATACCCGGGTTTTCTCTCTTGTACTCCTCGATCCGCTTCTCCACGTCAGGAGTTGCCACCTGCTTTAAGTTTGAAATGGTGTGAAACGCGAAGAAAGAAGAGGAAGAGGAGAAAATTCAGACAATTTTAATTCAAGAAAGAAGCGCTGTACAATACACAGTTATAAAATGTATACATCAATGCTGTTCATAAAACTAGAAATTATAGATTTTCTAAATAACTAAATTAATTGACAGGTCTAAAAATCACTGTAAACTAACCACGTCATAAAAAAAGAATAATTAATAATCAGTCACTCTTTATAAATTCATTTGAACGGATTTCTTAGTGTTTCATCTTTGATTTTTATATATTTATATTTTTTTTATTTTTAGTAAAATAGTGGAAATAATGAATGGAATTATTACAAATATATATTTATGCGAGCATCCAGAACAAATAAGACAAGTTTGTTTTGGACAGTAGGACAATAGAAACGATGTTACAGGTGGGATTTAATGTTTCAGTAATGTAATCAGATGAGTCACATCATCATTATTATGATTATTATTTAAGTTGCTGTTAGTCTTGACTGTTAAACTCTATCAGACTGTTATAGCGTCAGGTCTGGGCTCACAGATCCGTTCATGGACCTCCACTCACCCTGGGTTTGCTGCCTCCTATGGCCCCAGGACGGATCGAGCCGGTTTCTTGGTACCGGCACAGGATCTTGGAGACACAACCATGAGAGACTCGCAGTTGCCGCGAGATTACGCAGGGTCGGATGCCGTGGTGGGCCATCTCCACTATCTTGTGTCGGATGTGATTAGGCAGGGGCCTCCCATTGATGAACACACCGCCAAGCTGGTTCACCCTACCCTGGCCCAGAGGGGTGGACACTGCGCCACAATAAACAATAAGTAAAAGAAAGAAATAAACAAAACGACAATAAAACTAAATATCATGGAATAGTCACACTGAGGCACTTTACAACGTGATGTAGTCCCATTTTTGGGCTTGTTGTGTCACTGATTTCTAATGGGACGCAGTTTACTCACATTATCATATTATACATTTTCAAGAGCGCGTCGTGCCAAATTCATCCAGCGTCAGTCTGGCTGACAGGATGTATCCAAGGCCACTTTAGGATCCAATTTCACATTCAAGAGACACTAAAGAGGGTGACACTTCCCACCTTGATTATTCCTAGTCATGCTGTACAAATATTGATGTGATCCTTTGAGCCATCTCTTTGCTGTGTGTATTATTGCCATTTCCAGCATCAGGACACTTGAACAAATCCCGGAGCTGGAGTAACTTGTGAGCTACGTGGTTTTTGCTACATTTCAGTCCAGAGCACTTGAGCACGAACTGGGTGTAATGGGAAAACTGTCGCCATAAATGAATGCAAATACAAAATGATCTTTTTTTCCGCCATATGTTCAGAAGACGTGAGTGTGATGGGCATCCATATTTAAAGAAATTACCAATTAGATTGATTTGTGTGTGTGTGTGTGTGTGTGTGTGTGTGTGTGAGCGAAACCTGTGAAGTTGGACTAGTGAAAAATCCTCCTTAAAATGTACAAAAACGCATTTTATTACTCTGTCATCTTAATTTTGAAATAATCCTTAATGTCACTTATCTTCAATGTGAAAACATAAAACAATTTGTACATTTATATATAAATAATATATTGAATACATGTGTTGAGATATTGTGTTGAGCAGGAATTAGTCGGTGAATCAAATTAAAGTTAAATAAACTAAAATCCATGCTAAATAAATAGAGACTGAAAACATAAATTCATTAAAAATAATACAGGATCAAAATAAATCAAAGCATCAGATCAAGATGTTTTAAAAAGCTGCTGAGTTATTTGCAAACTGCTGCTTTTCTGCAACCAGAATATAATTCGGTTTTGTTTTTATGTTTTTCAGGTTGGAAACTTTAATCAACACGGTTCAGTTTGTTCACCCACCGGGTCAAAGTGTGCTCGGTGTGACATGTCCTTACCTTCCAGAGGGAAGCCGGTTCGGGGGTAGTTCTGGCCTGGCGCAGGGCGCACCATCCGAGGCACTGTTCCTGGTAAAGTAGCCATCCTACAGCTACTCAGACAATCACCAAACAGGACTCTGCTCGAACCTGCAGCTCTCACAAAGTCCAAATTAAAAATCGCAATGTCTTCAGATTGCTCAACAAGATGCTGTGTTGCTGTCAAATCCCAAATCCCAGGGAGAAACTGGACAAGCCCTTCTTCCACCGGGGACAAATAAAAGCTCTCCTCTGGCGCGATGGATGTGCCAAAATAAAAGAAAAATAAGGGCACGAACAAAATAACCTCTGAACAGGAAACTCTGGAAAATGGAGGAGCTGCACTTAACCCTGTGTGTCTGAGTCGAGGGGGGAAAGCGCCGTTATTCTTTTCCCTTGGTGTAGTTTGGGTTCAGTATAATGTCTGCTGCCTGGTTGGAAGTAGTTTAAGTGGCCAACTTTCGTGCATGTCGTAAGACGAGACAGCCGAGCGCTCCCATAGGCTCCCTGGCCTTTCTTTTATGGATGAAAGAGAGTGGGTTTAGCCAGGAGCCGCTCGACCAATCAGAGCAACACATTCCACTTTTAATTCACTGCTGCCTCCTTCACAAGACCCCATCCACCGAGCCCGGCTCCAAATGTTATTATATCTAAATGTTATTTTAAATCCCGTCTTTCTTAAATGGGTCTGCCTCCTCGAACCTGTGGAATAGTAATGATTTTAACATGATCAGCTTTCTTTCTTTCTTTCTTTCTTTCTTTCTTTCTTTCTTTCTTTCTTTCTTTCTTTCTTAAATGTAAAGTAAAGAAAATGTAAACAAAATGCAACAACACATCATCAACACATCAGCTGAGACAACAACCCACAAATTCAAAGTGAAACAATTTCGCTGCTAAAACTGTTTTTTGATTTATATTTTCTACAGAATCAAATTCCGATTTAAAAATATCACAGGTGGAAAAATGTTTGACTGATGTAACTAAAATCTTCGTGTTGTGGATAAAACTTCAGGAGAGGAAACTCTTCACACATGCGGCGCTTCATGTAAATAAAAATAAATAAATAAAAAATAAATCATTGGGTGCGGGATTCATCGTGTGGTTCGTGAATGGACCCAACTGCGCTAAAACAGTCCTGCTTCGGAGGAAAGTTAGACTATAAGATGCTTCTGGCTTGTTAACCTTTCAATTAGCCTGAGTAAATGTGCGCAGCATGAACGTCCAAATCGCTCCTATAGCTCTTGTGGTAATTACAACATTTGGATCGAGCAGCTATTGATGACAACAGGTTGACTTGCCCCGAAGTGCGCGCAAAAGAGTAATTGCTTAAAAGTAATTGTTGAAAAATAATGCGCAACTATTAACCTCAAATAAAAAAAAGAGCACATATGGCAGAAAAGGAGAGGTGCGTGTGTCAACTCTGTGGGCCCACCGTGCATATAAAATTGTGTGACAATTGCCGTGGAAAACACTCCTGGTGGAAGGCAATTTCACAAATAATTTTAGCAACAATTAGGGAGTGTGGAGGGGTGAAATGGCGATTTCACATGCAGATGTGCCGGTGGGAAGGATCTGGTACCCTGCCGAATAGCTATGACCCTCAGTCTCCCGCTTTGGTTTGCTTCACATGGGACAGAAAGGCACAAAGAGACCGCCTCACCCTCCTGGGAAGGCGCAAAGAGCACTGGATTAAGTCAAGCATCAATCATGTGAAATCCAAACAAAAGTACATTTCTCTCATGGAAAACACACTCTCTTGCAGACGTGTGTCTCTCACACTCTCTGAACCTACAGCAGATATGTTTTTAGGATTCACACAGACACGCAAATCAAGCTAATAATCCCGTATCCCTGCGAATATCCTTGGTTCACCACCACCATGTCTTGTCTCTGTTATCCTAATCATTATTAGCCTGGTATTCATTTGTTATGCAGCTGCTGATAATTACACCCAAAAGAAAACTGTTCACAGTGTGCAGGGGAATTTGCACACTTTACATCATTAGGAATTGAAGTGTGATGTTCTTTTGTAATACTTTTACAGGTGTTTTCTCATCCTGCATCTTCTGTGGGTAATTCTTCTCCATCAGGATCCACACTTACTATTTAAAACAAGTTCGTTTTCAGACACACAAACATGTGGTTAACACAATCAGAAGAAGAACAGCTGTCCAGCCACTAAACTACATTAAAATGAAAAACTACTTCAGGGCTGAATGAAAACAGTCACAGTGAAACAGAAATACTATCAACTCAACAAAGGCACGCAGCACACATTACAGGGCTTGACTTGCACTTCGTGGCAGCTGTTTGTGTTCACTTTTGTTTTGATATAAAGAACTTATTCAAACTGTGAGTAATTTAAAACCACAATATCTGGTTAAATTTACCGATTGATAAAAAAAATGGCAATTTTTGACTTCTTATTAAATGTTTATTAGTCAGTTTATGAAGTGAAATCAAACCTTTGGTAACAAAAAACAAAAGCATGAAACAGCTGCATTAAATCTTACACAACCTGCCGTGGATCTGTGTATTATGTTGGGAGAAGATGTAACGGACGTGCAAGGGGCGACTCCACTTTTCTTTCACTTGATGTATGTTTGAAAAACCCCACTGGGCACCTTCCTGTGAACTGTGTGCAGCTATAACAACACTTTTAAGATGTAATGTATGCACATATGTAATCTGTGTCAGCCGGCATCTGAATCCCACTCGTACTTGTCACACCTTCAGTTTCCTTTCAGCTTCAGCAGACTGAAAAAAAAAAACACTTCCTCTCTCTCATGATACTGTCTCCAATCTTATCTCGATCAGAGCTGCTCTTCAAACGCTTTCCTACATAGCCCTTCATTATTTGTGTTACGGAAATTACCAGAGTTTCTTTTTTGCTTGTAGGTGAACACTTTTTTTTAGCTTCTCCTATCTACAAGTATTTTTTCTATACTCAGTATTTAGCTATTCACACCGAGGAGCACAAAAGAGAAAACACCTTTGATGAGAGGCATCGCCAATTTGGGCTTTATCTTTCCCTCAGCTGAACAAAGGCGAGAAGCATAGACATTAAGCATATATAAACATTATATTTATTTAAATTTTATCTTCTGGTAGGAGAGAGTGGAGTGTTGAATCCAACCAAACAACACAATTTGTCTTCAGTGAAAGGTGTAAAGATATGTTTAGAGGATGGATTCTATGAATAAGCCTGTTTGATTTTAATCATAAACACCTGACGCAGAAGAGTTAAAAACAAGCACTTTAAACAAGTCTGTTCCACAGTTTAGATCCTGAACTTTCCCAAAACACAGCAAACATTAAGACAAATATGTTGTTTTATGCAGTTTTTCGAGTTCCTGCTGGAATTAACTGTAAAAATGAAAGAAATTCATAAATCTAAGAGCTTCCATTTTGTGGGCATATTTGTGCTGAAGGCGAGTTTTGTCCTTACTGACAAGAAGACAGATGTTTATTTTTTTTTAATGATCCTGCATCTGTCCTCAATCCATGAATTTTAAGCCGTTTCTCTATCACGATGACTGGCCTCACTTCTGTTGAATTAGAAAGTACTGCATGAAAAATCAGTCAGGATGGAACAAAACAGAGGTCACTACGATAAACTACCACCTAAAGACTTTAAAGAGAAACTTACTCGGTGCATAAAGTTCCCAAAATAGTTAATAACAAATAGTTATTATATTTTTACCTTCATATTAAGTCAACTAATAATGTGTCTCCACTGTTTCCCAGTGACAAACTGGACTGTGGTGCACTCTCACCACAGTCTTGTTAACTTGTTAAGAGACATTTACACATCTGCTCAAAATGATCCATATGCGTAACCACTTCCTTATGGGAAATTATTGTATCACGACAGAGGGAGAGAGCGTATAAAATGTGCTCTTGGTGAAAAGCTTACTTTGAGTTGTAGCTTTGATTAAAGAAAGCTGATTGGAGATATTCATCTGAGTGGGAGGAGCTCTGAACAGGCATGTAGGGTCCGACAAGGTGATGTTTGGGTAATGAGGAGAGCATGGGCACAGGAATTCCTCACACTCATTTGGAACAAGTTAGCCTATGTGTGAACCTTGTCTGAACTCCCACTGTTCAGTCTCCACCTAACGGGCTCTAATGCAGTACATATAGGAAACACAGAGGTGTAATAAAGTCAGCTGAAGACGAGGCCTGGAAAGTTTAGAACATGTAATAAATTCTTAAAAGAACAACAGAGAAACTTGTTTCAGACAATAGAAGTCATAAAATCAGTGTTTCTTTTTTAAATGGACACGTTTTGGTACCCAATAAACCTGAGGGAACAAGAGGTGGACAATCCAGTTACACAACATTTATTTATTTTTTCCAAATTTGTGCTGTTTTCTTGTTAATTCCTTCATGTGTCTGAAAAGTCTTTAAATAAAACATGAAGGAGTGAAAGCTGAACTTCTCAGTTCTTATGTCACAAGCTGACAAACAAACGAAAAAAAAAAACAACAAAACAAAGACAAATGCTTCACAACACTTCCTGTACTCAGCTTTACTCTTTCCAATGTGCAATCACGCACACATTTCACACACAATGTGTGGCAGTGGAACGGGAAAACATCATATGTTATGTTGATATCTGTGTCTGGTGCTTGAGTTATGAGTTATGGAGACATCAAGTGTTCAAACAGCCAAAGGCCACTTTAGGAGGGCTGGTCTCACATCAGAGGACGAACTGGACAAAGACACCTGAGAACAAAAAAAACTGGTAAAAATGAAAAGACAACACAATCATCACATTCAGCCATGCTTTTGAGATTTATTGAAGATTTGTTTGCTGTTGCAACACCATCAAAAGGCCAAACGGATCTGCGGAAAACAGCGAGGTGCACACATGACATCACGCAAACAGGCAGACTCAGCTGGATGGGCGCATGTGGGTGCAGGGGTTTGATCTATGGCAGAATGGGTGACATCCTGTCAGTGCTCATTACAGTGTGAATTCTGTGTATCCTCAAGAACACCTTCACTTGGTTCAAGCAGGACAAACTAGTGAGAGAGGGAGGTCTGAAAGAAGAAAAGAGAGCGAGAGTGATCCCTAGGGAGCAGGTGGAAGACAATAGGGATGGTGGACAATGCTCTGCACAAAGGCAGACAATCTCAAGTCTCCAAATGGGAGTGATCGCACACTTTGAAAGCAGGAACTAACAGGGAGCATATAAGTGGAAAATATGAGGCACATGACAAAGGATGGATGGTGACTGTCTCCTCAGTGTGTCGGGATGTTCAACAGTGCTCCTTTATCCTCTTTAAACAATGTGCTAAGGAACCTGTTGTCTGTATATCCTCAAACTCTTATCACCCCACAGCAGAGCTCACCTGTCGTCTTCCGTTTAATGCAAAAGAAAACCAATAAAGCACCTCTTTTTGTTTTGCTGTCACATGAAATCATACTTCCGCTTCATACACAGCACGTTTGTTTAGCGTTTGTTTATGTAAGGATGGCGTTGGATGGTCCTGAGAGTTTAACGCAATGCCTGCTTCTCTGAGTTGTGCATAAACAAGGTATGATGTCGTAGCCAACTGCTGATCTCGTGTCTTTGATGATTCGCCTCAGACCGGCACTAACGCATTGAGATAATGCAATACTTTAAATGGTGTATAACTAGTCATGGCCGCCCACGATGTCCCTAAGATAAGGCTGCTCTTGGTTTAGTGTCAGTTTCTTAAAAAAAATAAAAATAAAAAAAGGGCAATCTTTACAGTTACACAAGGAGTAATCTTAATGTTGCTGCTGGGTGTTCAGTAAACAGGTTACACTAACACCTAAATGAGAGAGATCACATATGAACAGATCGCCCCGAAGCGTGCACAAACACACTAAATCAGAAAACGAGCAAACGGCAAGAATTTGTCCTTGATGGTATTTGTCACTCCACAAAATCCCTTCAAAGGTTTGACTAAAACAAGCAGAAGGGGGTTTCAATTAATCAGAACACAGTTTTTTAGGCCAAATCAAATCAAAATATATATTTACATTTGTCAAATCGAAACTTCTTTGTGCTTCGTTTACTGAAATGGACAATTACGTATGGCTGCCTGACCATTCCACAGCTGTAGTAAGAAGAAGAAAACAGGCAGATTATTTGCAACGTCTTTAAAAATACAGTTGTTAAAAGTCCTTTTACAGCCTGTAACAACAGCGCTGGACACTGAGAGTACACTGAAACCTTTAGTGAGTTTTTCTGTAAAGGCATACTGTGGGCTGCTGACATCATTTCATTACAGTGGACAGTGTTGCAATCCATTTTACACAACCAAGAATGCTCTGTGTGTGTGTGTGTGTGTTGTACTTGTGAGTGTGAGTGTGTGTGGCATGTGATAGGACCAAAATGCTTGGGTATCACGCTCTGATGTGCATGCCAAATCCACTTGTCCTCTCACACAACCTACCAGTGTGGCTCTGCCGTTTCAGCTCTGCCAGCAGAGGTCTGGGAGAGCAGGAGCACAGGAAGAAAGTCACGACCCCTCATAGGAGAATTCACAATGTGATGTGCAGTGTGAATCTGACCAAATATTACCTACAGCCAGCTACAGCTCCCCTGTGTCTTTTCACTGTTATGTGTAATGTACACCTCAGCCATGTTTACTCAGAATTGAAAAGTATGTTTAGAGTTTTACAAAAAAATAAAAAAAATAAATCAATGTATTCAGATCTTTTGGTTATATAAATATACAGTAGTAATAGTACATCGTATGG
This sequence comes from Anabas testudineus, assembly GCF_900324465.2. Classification (NCBI taxonomy): domain Eukaryota; kingdom Metazoa; phylum Chordata; class Actinopteri; order Anabantiformes; family Anabantidae; genus Anabas; species Anabas testudineus. The sequence goes on along the minus strand of NC_046614.1, from coordinate 15,892,639 downwards.
CGTATTGTAAGTGAAAGCCCTGCTTTGAAAAAAAAAAACAGTATGAAAAGTAATTTCATTACTGTTTACATTACAGTTATTTTGTGACCCATGATGTCCATGTTATGACATTATCATATTGTTGGCTCTGAGCATTAACATTGTTGCTTGAGAGTTTCTTTATTGGGCTCTTTCACCAGTAACAATACTTCAGAATTTATAAATCAATCCAGTCACACGCGTCCCAACTCTCTTTTTGTCTTTGAGTTGAGATGTGCTTTTTTTTATCCCACACCCTAATTGCTGTTTACTTTCTTTACAATTTCTCTGTTATCTGCAGGGTAACATACCACCTCACTGTACCTTCTCACCAGTTTGAAAAAAAAAAAAAAAAACGCTGAGAAATTAGAGGCCATCTTCCAAACAAGAAAATTTACAAAATTACAGGTAGCGTGTATTTGGAAGAGATGGTGACAAACATTTTTCTTTGAGGTTTTACTGATTTCATTATTTCTCCGATGGAGAAATAAATTCTCCATCCATCATACACTCCAAATATTCAGTTTCTGACATGCAGCTTTATCCTGGTATTTGAAGACGTATTTAACCCTGAAAAGAAGTGATCAGCTTCTCAAAGCTGAAGCTGTAGTGCTGTGAAAGCTTGAAATGATCAAAACCAATATTTTGATTAAAATACGCCATTCACCAATCTCTGCAGGCAGCAGTAGTAACCAACAGTCTTCTATGGTAAAATATTACTGTTACTACTCAATTAGCGACAAAGTATTAGTGCAACTCAAATCAACTGAAAGTTGTGTACCCACAACATTCACTACTTAGTTGACTGAGGCAAGCATATGCCTCTGAATTTCAAAGACGACAGAACATTTTCTCTTCAATCAGAGTTTGACAAAGAGAAGACCAATCTTAGCAAAAAAAAAAAGTAACAGAAAAAGAAAAAGTCTCTTTGTTAATGAAGATAAAAGTAATGTCTCCATTTTGCATGCTAACACAATTAGTCTCACCACAACCATCTGAAAGAACCTTCCAGAGAAGGGAGATCACTTGACCCCCCTCCCGCCCCATCTGTGACTGAATCATGTCTTTCCATTAGGTGATCTCTGCAACCATAACGTCTATCTCTGCTCAAGCCAGACACAGGCGCTTAAAAAAAGCAGAGGGCATCACAAAGAAGTCACAGACTAGAAGTCACACGACGCCTGTGATTGAAAAGGTCCATTATTCTGACTAACTGAGCTGAGGAATTGAATGCATATGCTGTTTCCTTTAGAAGAAGAAACTTTAAACAATCTAAAGGTTTAAAATATGTTTTTTAAGAGATGTTAAGCAACTGCAAAGAAACATGACATTTACTTTGCACTGACTGAATGAGTTTCTTGTGTGAGTCTAAATTCTTATTCTGTTTAAGTCATGCATGACCAGATATTAAAAGTTTATAATACACTATATTGTATATTGTATAAAGTAGTTTGATGTGCTTGTCAGCCACTTTAACTTGACTGGTGTATAAATGAAATTTGAAATTGCCATTTTAAGATAATAATAGCAAATATACAAAGTCGCAGATGGTGCTAAAACTTAAAATATCCCCACGTTTATAACTACAATATATTTGTGCAATAAAGAAATAGAGATTTATTTGTGTTACACTTTGACACGCTGGAGATGATTGGTTTAATAAGGCCCCAACAACACATAGCTTCTTTTCCAGTGTGCAATCGCATGCAGATGGTTTACGTAGACATAAGTGGTAAGAATCAGGTCATCTAGTTAGTTAGAAAGATTTCGGTTGCTATTTATTCTAAATAAATTCTTTAAGTTCATGCCTTTCTGATAATCTACTTTAGAAAATGTATTATTTGCTGCAGCAGTGGTTAGAAGTAAGTAGCATAAAACAGTTTAAGCTGTTCATGAGGGTTCGGTGACACAGCAATTTAGTGGTCCCAGGTGTGATCCCTGCTGTTTTTTTTTTTATGTAGTATTTAAATATTCCACACACAAGAAATGTAAATCCACTCCTGTTGTGTGTTTTACCTTTTGTTCGGGGCAGAAAAAATTTGTCAAGGCCTTTCTCGTGGTGATCTGGATCTGCATATTTCCCTGCATTATCTTCTAGTGTTCATGTGAGTTTCTTATGTCGACGGCTTCATCCCACACTTTTTCTCTGCTGGTCCGTTCCACTGTACCTTCCACATATATTGTTCTCATAGCTAGAAAACACTCACAATCCACAAAGTTAAAAGGAGAAAAAGGATTTGGTGAAATGTTATGGTTCTTGTAAAGTACATTTTTAAGTTCTTTAATTATCTCATATTCGAGATTTCAAATAAGATTTCAAACACATCACACTACAGAGACTTTTAACCCCTATCCACACACATGTAAAACAGTGTCTGCCTGCTTCTTGTTGTTTCTTACTCTTGGTCAGCTCTGGATTACTCACCAACAAATTCTCCTGTGTGTCATCTATAGCATATGTAAAAAGATATGTAATATTATTAAAATGCGTTACCTCTGAGTTTCCTGCCTGATGATTTGCTTATGATTCTTCAGAGTAGAAACATCAGAGGTTCTGGACCCAGGGAAAAACTGAACTTAGACATGAAATACACTAGAAATGAAGGTAAACATCACTCTCACATTTGTCCATTAAACCGACACCTACTGTCGGCACATCTAAGCTCAGTGATTAACACAAACTTCAGATGTGACAATTGGTAGACAACTAGGAAGATACAACATCAAACCAAGAAACAGTCGATTACAAAACTCTCGTTTTGAACTTCAGTTTACGTAAAGATCAAGCTAATGATCCAACAAACGAGATGCAAGATGTCAATTGTGGATTTTCCAAATGCTTAAAGGTGGATTTGGACAGAACCAGCTGAACCTGTTTGCTCATATTTTCTGCTTTCTGCTAACCCACTGCTAGTTTTACATTGGATGTGGCACCGTGCATACATGGGGTGTAAGGCAGAGTTGAAGGAGGAAGCTGTAATGTGAATGACAGTAGCTCATACATGGGCTAAAAAAAGTTCAAGGAATTACATCTTTACATATTTTACACAGAGAAACAAATACCTGAAATCCTAAATCTTACCCTATAAAACCCCCTTGGAAAACTATGAAAGAAAGAGATTAGAATTATATTATTATATGTTAAAATTTTTAGAATAAAATTGTAATTGTCGGACTATATAGTGAACCCGTGGTTTCAAAATCATGTGCAGTGTTGCTTTCGGATGACAGCGGTAATGAGTAGTGTTTGTTGTAGCAATGAGTAAGCTCAGTGCTAAGAAGATATTAGTAGCATCTTCCAGATAATCAAATTAAGATCAGACATCTTTGACTACAATATGTAGAGCAGAGTTTTTCGTTTAAAGAAGACTTCTCTTGCTCTTTTCCCAGTAAAATATCTGGTCATCTGAGCGTCTCTAAGTGAACTGTCACAGACGATTAGAGGAGGAACAACTCGTCTTGGTATCCCAAAGAGCATGGGGTCCTCACGAGAGAGTGAGCCACAACTAGAATCAATGTCACCGTTCAGATAATCACGCTTTGCCGATTCACCATGTAAGATGCATTTTGTTTGCTGCCTAACTGTGTAAAGCCTCTATTCATTTTCAGCGTTTTCCACAGTAAAAAGAGGCGGTCAACTCAATAATGACGCTTTCCTTTTAAAATTTCAGCCCTGCACGTTGAGAAGAAAGTGTTTCTGTTGTACGTTGTTTGTCTGATTTTTTCTGTGACAAAACTAACTGACAAAATTTCAGATCTTTTTTAACTAATATGCTTGTAATTTTGTTATTCTTTGCAGTTAAAGACGTGTGCAAGTATTTGGATAGAATGATACGTTAAGTCAATTAAATTTGTTTAAAGTACAGTGTACTATGACAGACTTAGTGTATTTGTCATGTCGCCTTTGGAAAATGTTTATTTAATTTGTAATAACATCCAAATTACAGTGCTGTATTATTGGTTGACCATCTAGACAAGTTAATTAGGCTGTTAATTGCCATTGTAGATTAGTTTAAATAATCAATTTAATGAAACACAGGTTTTCTTTAGCATTGTCTTGTTTCATCTGTTCTCAGTCAGTAAAAAGTTGTTTCCAGTTTTACGTCTGAGCAGTCATGCAGGGACAGTAAGATATTTTCAGAATTACAAACAAGGCCCATCTCTTTTTTTGTGTGTTCATTGACCTCTCCTCCCAGAAAACCATGTGTTTGTCAGTCGCACACTCAGAAAAACAAGCTTTACACAACAGGAGTGTGAAATCACCATGTTCCAAGACCGGGGGGTTAGTTGGGCTCCCAGTGGGCAGAAATCTCTGTGCACTCAGACGACATCAGGCACAGCAATGACCGCTGAATTCACAATCACGCACACGAAATCCGTGTTTCATCTCTGCTGGGGTCAACAGTGGAAACTGATCGAAAACTCAAGCCGTTGCTGATGTATGACACACAACATGTGTAGAATAGAAATTTCAGCCATAATAATGTAAAGGATTACAAAACAGCACTATTGTTGTAACATACAGAAACTCAGCTTAAATAGATGTTAATAATATGTTAAGGTGGTGGTGTGTTTGGGGACATTTACACTTTTAGCTGCAGTCATAACTGAAGTACTTTTTCACAGATACAAAAAGTGTAATAGTGCAATAAGTGTAGCTATAACCAACTGTATTTCATTTAGCTCCTAAACCAGTGCTACAGTTTAAGTACTAAACCTGTACTTAAAGTAGTTGATTTTACATGATCTGAGTATTTCCACAGTGTACTACATAAAATGTCTAATCTTCTAATATATTAGTCTACAAGGTTTAAACTGAGGCCATGCATAATGTGTGACCCTACTCTTACTTTTGATCATCTAAGTATATTTTTTGCACATGTAATTTTTCACATTGTGTTATTACTAAATACTTCACATATATGGTCCTGAAACAATCAGAAACAAATAGAAATACAACCAGCACTATAGGATCTGTACTTCAGCCACATCTGATTTAAATGTTCACACTGCAGACGACAGCATGAACCTGAACAGTCAACACTTGTACAACAGCGTCATCTAGCGTCGCAGTGACGCATTGACGCAGGTCCGTGTACGTCACTTCCTGTTTAAACATGGCTGCGCCCTGACAAATGTCACATTACTTCTCCTGCCGAAAACATACATCTAAAAACGTGTGTTTTACCGGTGCAACAGATAAAAACATCAGCGGAAATTCTGCGTTACTTCATTAAACACTCTCAAAGGTATTTTGTTGAATTTCTAGACGTGGTATTTACACAGGAGACACGGTAACTATTGTTAAAGCTAGCCGTTAGCTTTAGCTCCAGACCTGCTGTGAAATGTTCATGTTGTTTCCACCTAACAACATTTCAGGGTTATTTGGTGTAGTACATAAATTAGTGCTGTCATTGTGAGAAAGCTACAGAGCAATACTTACACCTTTTGGTTTAAACGTATCTTTTTGTGTGTTGCAGGATCATTCAGTGAACACCATGGTCCATCTGTGTGAGTATAGCGTATTGAGAGAGCTGTTTTTGTATTAGACCGTCGTGGACTCTTGCAGAGTTTTAAACAGGACAAGTAAATATTTGGTTGCTAAGATACTTAGTTTATAACACACTGTGTAATTTTACAGGGTACATTTGTTATATGAGTGAGGTAAATAGTGACAAGTAACCTAATAGAATTACTCCAGTACTATACTTAAATACAATTCTGACGCACTTCACTACTTAGTCACTAGTAACTTTTAGATACTGATTCCTAACACAACATTTAAGCAATAAATAAAATGGATTTGCCACTTATTCCTACAAGAGGTTTGCACTTCACAGCATGCATGTAAAATGAGACAACAAAAATATTTTGTTCTTTTTATAAAGCATAATTTCACAGTTGTGTAGGCCCTAATATTTACATTTTTAATGATACTAACTGTAGGTTCAATTTCTGAGTAGATTTTTACACAAAGTGTCTTTCTACATTTAAATATGAATTCAATGTAACAAGCGTTAACACAGACATTTTGAATTTCTATAGAAATTATGTGTTATTTATTATTTGTGTGATACATGTCGACCAGTCTTCAAGTTGAAAGTTTAGTTTAATAGTGTTAAAAATTCTTGAATAGAACGTCTTTAGCAATAACTGGATCGAATTAATGCCCAGGGAAATTTGTTGCTTAGAAGAGTACTTGTACTTTTGTACTTCATTACATTTTAGAGCATGTGCAGTAATACTTCAACTTGAATAAAAAATATGAAGTGGCTCTTCTTGTAGTAGAGCTTAGACGAGTATTTGCACTTTCACTTGAGAAATGAGTCTGTGGGCTTCCATCATTTTGGGAAATACTTACTGCTTTTTCACCTCTTAAAATAGTTTTAGAATGGTTTAAGCATTTAAGCTTGTAGTCATTTTGAGAGAGGTAGTTTCAGGTGTTTTTGTTTAAATTTATATTGCTTTATATAGAGACATAATTTTCCTGATTCCATTTATATCAAAAAGGATCTCAACAGAATCACCAGCAACAGGCACTGTTAATACATACAGTAAAAAACACTATGCGAAAATAAGCTGTGAATGTTTTACTACTGCTCCTTCCCTCTCTGCCCTGCCCTCCATCTTGCTATAGAAAGTAAATTTGATCAAGGCAGCATGAATGTGTCTCTGTGCAGTGAGGTGTTTAACAGTTACAAACAAATTTTTTTTCCATTTCATGATATTTACTGTGCTCATTTCTTTCTTCAGCATCATTCCTGCTTAAGAAGTATCACGGGGGTTACGTTGTAATCCGGTTGGCTCTTGCAGGCCACAAACAAGCTAACAGACCCTTTTATCGCATTGTGGCAGCTTATAACAAAAGGGCAAGAGATGAAAAATATATAGAGCAGCTGGGCTCCTACGACCCCCTCCCCAACATCTACAATGAGAAACTCGTCAGCTTCAACTTTGACAGAATCAAGTACTGGATCGGCTGTGGTGCGCATCCCACAAAGCCTGTGGCTAAACTTCTAGGTGTGTATTGGCTACATAGGCCTGTTCTTAGAAGTTGATCAACATTGCACAATTTTATTGTCAACCCGTGCAGACAATCGAGCTGCTGATAGTAGTTTGTTTACTCAAGGTGGTCCAGCTGTAACTAGTATAAGCACCTACGCCTTTTGGGCAGTGTTCATTGGATGATGTCTTTATCTTTATTGACATGTATCTTTATTATTGCCCACTGTAAAAAATGAGTCTAATACAAGTATGTGCGCACTGGGCCTTCAAACATCTTGACCATGCCATCTAGTTTCCAGGATAGTACAGAAAGATTAAACATGCCATTCATGTTCATGACAAAGTCTAATGCACCATGTGGATTGTTCTTTAAAAATCAAGCAGTTGGCTGATGGCAACATTTATACATTTAGGACTGTTAAAATGAATTCTGTGTTTTCAAATGATGTAAGTCTCTGCAATAATTGTTTGGATAATAGTGACAGCTGTGGCCTTCTTTTCTGCCTTCTCTCGTTCTGCAGGGTTGGCAGGATTCTTCCCTCTGCATCCCATGACAATAACGGAGGCAGAACGCCGCAGAACCCAAGCAGAGCAGACACAGAACACATTAGGAACAGAGGAAAGTCTGGATGAGGGACAGAAGCAGGCTGAAGTGTGAGAATTAAAGCTGGGGACTGTGTGAGACTGTCAAGTTTAAAGGCTGTGGAAGTTATTTTGAAATGCAGCTGGTTTGTTTTCTCACTTGTTGGATGGACTGCTGTAGCAGCTTTAGATGTGTGATCATTTAGTTTTCAGATATCATTGCAGTTGATCTAGTAGCAGCTATGTACAATTCACATTAAAACAGATTATTTGTAAAACTCAGTGGCAATTTAAATTTGACTGTTGTCATTTTTTCTAAGTTCTTCAAACCAGACCACAACGGCTTAGAAATTAAGTAATTTTATCTCTTTGAACTTGAAAACCTTCTCATTATTATCAAATACAAGGAAAAATAGAGCTAAATCTACACTCATATGTTGTATAATGTGTGTAAAACCGAATGTTATCTGACAGTAGTCATTGAATGGTGGAGTAAATCATGTACAGTGGCAAAAACAACTTTGAACTTTTTGGATTTTCATGGTTTTCTGCATTAATTTGTCATACAATGTGCTCTGATCTTCATCTAAGTCACAACAATAGAAAAACACAGTCTGCTTAAAATAATAGTACACAAACATTATATGTTTTCATGTTTTTATTGAACATAATTTGTAAACATTCACAGTGCAGGGTGAAAAAGGATGTGAACCTTTGGACTTAATAACTGGTTGACCCTCCTTTGGCAGCAATAACCTCAACCAAACGTTTCCTGTAGATGCAGATCAGACCTGCACAATGATCTGGACTAATTTTGGGCCACTTCTCTTCACAAAACTGTTTCAGTGTAGCAATATTCTTGGGATGTTTAGTGTGAATGGCTCTCTTAAGGTCATGCCACAGAATTTCAATCGAGTTGAGGTCAGGACTCTGACTGGACCACTCCAGAAGGTGTATTTTGTTCTGTTGAAGCTATTCATTTGTTGAATTACTTACTTATTACTGCTGCATCACCCATCCTCTGTTGAGCTTCAGTTGGCGGACAGATGGTCTTACGGTTTCCTGCTAAAAATGTCTTGATAAACTCTGGAATTAAATTTTCCATCAATGACAACAATCCGTCCAGGCTCTGAGGCAGCCAAGCAGCCCCAAACCATGATGCTCCCGCCGCCATGTTTTACAGTGGGGATGAAGTTTTGATGTTGGTGTGCTGTGCTGTTGAACATCCAGGTGCTCTTTTGCAAACTTTAAATGTGCTGCAATATTTTTTTTGGACAGCAATGGCTTCCTCCGTGGTGTCCTCCTATGTACTCCATTCTTGTTTGATGTTTTCCTTATTGTAGATGTGTCAACAAAAATGTTAGCATGTGCCAGAGATTTCTGTAAGTGTCAGTGTCAATGACACTCTAGGATTCTTCTTTACCTCATTCAGTATTCTGCGCTGTGCTCTTACAGTCATCTTTACAGGACGACCACCATCCAATATAATCGCACTGATTAGAATCAAGGTTGGCTCATTCCTGCCTCCAATTAGCTCTTGGAGAAGTCATTAGGCTAGGGGTTCACATACTTTTTCCACCCTGCACTGTGAATGTTCAATGTTCAATAAAAACATGGAAACATAATGTTTGTGTACTATTATTTTAAGCAGACTGTGTTTTTCTATTGTTGTGACTTAGATGAAGATCAGAGCACATTTTATGGCAAATTAAAGCCGAAAAAACATGAAATTCCAAAAGGTTCACAAAGTTGTTCTTGCCACTGTGGCCATTTCCAAGAAATGTATTGTATATTTTTAACCTTGCTCCAGCACCGACAAATACACAGTAAGTCATGCATACAGCAAATAAAATGTCTCAGACGCCAGTTGATCTGATGAAGACGTAATTATATGACATTTGATACACATCATGCACTCATAATGTGTAAGATACAGTTGCAGTGTACAGTATATTCATTTATACACTATTGTTTGAGCTCTCTGTTCACAAAAGGCTCTTAGATGAGTTGTGAAGACGTGAGGAGTGATTAAATAATTTAATAATGTACTACTAACTCTGCAGTTTAACTGAAAAAAAGCTCATATTTAGATGATGTTTTTTCCTCACTGTAAAGCATATAAACAGCTGTCAGGTGTACCTGTTGAACGGTTATCCATGTGTCTTGAACACATGTACAATCAAAACCACAAGTGTGGTTTGCATCAGTCAGGTAGTGATAAAAAGACAATCTTGAGCCAAGAAACACTTGACAACACCCAGGTATTCATAGGAAAATCCAATTAAAAACAAATAAAACATTTATATTCGTAAATCATTTCCTTTATGACTGTGGAACAAAAATCTGATTGGTTCTTTATTATGTATTCGTGCTGAGCATTCCAAAATAACACTGAATTATGAAGCAGGAGGACATTTCTGAAAATTTACAGCAGGCATTTCCACTGATGGTGGTTGCCAACACACATAATGCTATTTTTACAAAAGACATGACAAAGAAAAATGAAAATTGTAGTTTTTGTAATGAGAAAAATTGTAATGAGAAAGCCCAAATAGTTACAAATACTTTTCTAAATTTGTTCAGTGTACCATGACAAGGTGAGCAGGAAATATATTTTGTCTTTTGTTGCATACCTTCAGAACAATGATTTTCCAATAATCAAACAGAGGTGTGGACAGTATTGCCCAAACCACAAAGAAATGTGTTTTTTACTGGTGTTATCAGCCTCGCTAGGATCACCAGCCTATTTATAGCATCAGTTCTGTTGATGACAATCCTAATACAGTGCAAAAAAAAAACCCAAATCATATTTAGGGTTAAATATTACTGCAGTTACTGAGAAGAAATATAAATTATAGATTAACATTACACAGGAACAGGGAACTTCATAAATCCCTGCACCAACGTTTCACAATGCATGAAAGGTTTGCCTAGGGAGGGCTCTATATTGGTAACCCAGTTTACCAGTTGATCATAGATGACACATACAGTATATCTGATGCTGATAGAGACAAATGTTTATATGGCCTATAACTGCAGGCACGATCAGACTTAGCTGCCAGCTCGCAGACAGCTATAAGGGAAGATAAAGTTTGCGACAAGACTGAAAATTATGAAGCACCTAAATTCAGTCTAAAGCTAATATTCAACGAGTGAAAAATTGCAGCAGTTGTAATACATTTGCTTAGGCTTAGGTTCAGAGAAATGAAGAATTGGATTAACTTGGGATCCTGTAACCGGAGGAGGTTATCCATCTTTCTTATAATCCTTACTTTTGTGGTCATCGTGGTCATTGCATTGTCTGTGTTATTTACACAAACAATAGGTAAGTCTGAGATTTCTGTAATTCTTTAATGTACAACCAGGTTGGACATACTCACCTCAGTTTAATTAATAGTTTTTTTTGACATTATAATCTTAAAAATAACTGATCCTAGAATAGTATAGCCTTAATAATTTCAAATTATTAATAACAATTACTGTACTACAACTGTTCAAAGTACAAATAGTATTCCTCAAACAAACCTTTAAAGCTGTTGCTAGTGTGAGCTATTTTTAAACAACAATACCAACACAAATGTGAATATAATTTTGATTAGTCATTTATTAATGGTATTTTATTGTATCATCAGAAGCGTATTGAGGAATCTATAATATCCAAGTATTACTTGCACTTTTAGATGAATACTCTAAAAGCAGCAAAAGTAGCGTTCATAACATAATGTAAAAACAGAGCAACCTAAATCCAATAAAATGTACCATGAATAAATAACACTAATTTTTTACTGAGGGGAAGTTGATGATGATGAAGGTAGATAGAAAAAAGGGTAAATTATTTTGAAGAAATATTACTGTGAAGCAAAATGTACTGATTAATATTGTGTAATTTATTATGTTACCTTGTTTAACAGGAAATAAAAGTGCAAAGCAAGATCAACCTGAAGAAACAAGGAGGAAACAATGGATTTCAGAAAACAAAAGTGCCAATCGATTAAATATAGAGGTTACAAATAACGTGTCACAAGTTTTTAAAAATAGACAAATTAAACAAGATATGATAGAATTACTTTCAAGAACAACCAACAACACCAAAACATCCAATGTGCAAAATCCTTCTCCTGCCACAGGTTCAGCAACACTTTCGCTAGCAACAATTTCTCCTACATCTACAACTGGACTAACAGTGTCAAACTTATCTAAAGATGTTGCCATAGCTGAAGCAACATCACAAGGAACGACGCTTACGTCTAGTGTTCATCAAACATTTTCTGCAGAGTCTATTTCTTCACAAGAAACTAAACCAGTGACATTGACAAGTGAAAGCACTTCTTCAGCTTCAACAGTATCCACTGCAACAGAAACTTCAACTCATAAACTGATTGAATCTACAACATCAAAGACTTTGCCACCCACCATAACCAGTAGTTCTACAGAATTGTTTACAAGCTCTTTATCTTCGACGGCATCCACTGCAACAGAAACTTCAACTAATCGAAATTCTGAATTTACAACAGGAAAGACTTTGCCTCCCACCATAACCAGCAGTTCTACAGAATCGTTTACAAGCTCTTTATCTTCGACAGTATCCACTGCAACAGAAACATCAACTCATGAACTGACTGAATCTACAACAGCAAAGACTTTGCCACCCACCATTACCAGCAGTTCTACAGAATCATATGCAACCTCTACACATACAGATACCATACCAACCTCAACAATTCAAAACACAGAAACTCCAACATCAACTGTGGAAAATCCTTCCTCTGCCACAGGTTCAGCAACGCTTTCTACATCAGCAGTTTCTTCTACGTCTACAAATGAACCAACAGTGTCGCACTTATCTACAGCTATTCCAGTAACTGAAGCAACATCACAAGGAACAACGCTTACGTCAATGTTCATCAAACATCTTCTGCAGGAGCCTATTCATCACAAGAAACTAAACCAGTAGCTAATTGAAAGTTAACCACTTTCTCAACTTCGACGGTATCCACTGCAACAGAAACTTCACTAATTCCAATTCGAATCTACAAACAGCAACGATTTGCCTCCTACCATACCCAGCAGTTTCTTACTGAAATCGTGACAAGTTTCTTTATCTTCGACAGTATCCACTGCACAGAGACTTCCAATCATGAACGATCCTGAATCTACAACAGCAAAGACTTTGCCACCCCACCATAACCAGCAGTTCTTACAGAATTCATATGCAACCTCTACACATGACAGATACCATTACAACCTCCAACAATTCCAAAACACAGAAGAACTCCAACATTCCACTGTGGAAAATTTCCTTCTCTGCCAAGGTTCAGCAACGCCTTTCTACATCAGCAGTTCTCTTTACATCTACAAATGAACCAAACAGTGTCACACTTATCTACAGCTGTTCCAGGAACTGAAGCAACATCACAAGGAACAACGCTTACGTCAAGTGTTCATCAAACATCTTCTGCAGAGCCTACTTCTTCACAAGAAACTAAGCCAGTGACATTGACAAGTGAAACCACTTTATCAGCTTCGACGGTATCCACTGCAACAGAAACTTCAACTAATCCAAATTCTGAATCTACAACTGCAAAGACTTTGCCACCCACCATAACCAGCAGTTCTACTGAATCGTTTACAAGCTCTTTATCTTCGACGGTATCCACTGCAACAGAGACTTCAACTCATGAACTGACTGAATCTACAACAGCAAAGACTTTGCCACCAGCCATTACCAGCAGTTCTACAGAATCATATGCAACCTCTACACATACAGATACCATACCAACCTCAACAATTCAAAACACAGAAACTCCAACATCCACTGTGGAAAATCCTTCCTCTGCCACAGGTTCAGCAACGCTTTCTACATCAGCAGTTTCTTCTACATCAACTAATGAACCAACAGTGTCACACTTATCTACAGCTGTTCCAGTAACTGAAGCAACAACACAAGGAACAACGCTTACGTCAAGTGTTCATCAAACATCTTCTGCAGAGCCTACTTCCTCACAAGAAACTAAACCAGTAACATTGACAAGTGAAACCACTTTCTCAACTTCGACGGTATCCACTGCAACAGAAACTTCAACTAATCCAAATTCTGAATCTACAACAGCAAAGACTTTGCCACCCACCATAACCAGCAGTTACACAGAATCGTTGACAAGTTCTTTATCTTCGACAGTATCCACTGCAACAGAGACTTCAACCCATGAACTGACTGAATCTACAACAGCAAAGACTTTGCCACCCACCATTACCAGCAGTTCTACAGAATCATATGCAACCTCTACACATGCAGATACCATACCAACCTCAACAATTCAAAACACAGAAACTCCAACATCAACTGTGGAAAATCCTTCCTCTGCCACAGGTTCAGCAACACTTTCTACATCAGGAGTTTCTTCTACATCTACAAATGAACCAACAGTGTCACATTTATCTACAGCTGTTCCAGTAACTGAAGCAACATCACAAGGAACAACGCTTACGTCAAGTGTTCATCAAACATCTTCTGCAGAGCCTACTTCCTCACAAGAAACTAAGCCAGTGACATTGACAAGTGAAACCACTTTCTCAGCTTCGACGGTATCCACTGCAACAGAAACTTCAACTAATCCAAATTCTGAATCTACAACTGCAAAGACTTTGCCACCCACTATAACCAGCAGTTCTACTGAATCGTTTACAAGCTCTTTATCTTCGACGGTATCCACTGCAACAGAGACTTCAACTCATGAACTGACTGAATCTACAACAGCAAAGACTTTGCCACCCACCATAACCAGCAGTTCTACAGAATCATATGCAACCTCTACACATACAGATACCATACCAACCTCAACAATTCAAAACACAGAAACTCCAACATCCACTGTGGAAAATCCTTCCTCTGCCACAGGTTCAGCAACGCTTTCTACATCAGCAGTTTCTTCTTCATCTACAAATGAACCAACAGTGTCACACTTATCTACAGCTGTTCCAGTAACTGAAGCAACAACACAAGGAACAACGCTTACGTCAAGTGTTCATCAAACATCTTCTGCAGAGCCTACTTCTTCACAAGAAACTAAACCAGTAACATTGACAAGTGAAACCACTTTCTCAGCTTCGACGGTATCCACTGCAACAGAAACTTCAACTAATCCAAATTCTGAATCTACAACAGCAAAGACTTTGCCACCCACCATAACCAGCAGTTCTACAGAATCGTTTACAAGCTCTTTATCTTCGACGGTATCCACTGCAACTGAGACTTCAACTCATGAACTGACTGAATCTACAACAGCAAAGACTTTGCCACCCACCATTACCAGCAGTTCTACAGAATCATATGCAACCTCTACACATACAGATACCATACCAACCTCAACAATTCAAAACACAGAAACTCCAACATCCACTGTGGAAAATCCTTCCTCTGCCACAGGTTCAGCAACGCTTTCTACATCAGCAGTTTCTTCTACATCTACAAATGAACCAACAGTGTCGCACTTATCTACAGCTATTCCAGTAACTGAAGCAACATCACAAGGAACAACGCTTACGTCAAGTGTTCATCAAACATCTTCGGCAGAGCCTACTTCCTCACAAGAGACTAAACCAGTAACATTGACAAGTGAAACCACTTTCTCAGCTTCGACGGTATCCACTGCAACAGAAACTTCAACTAATCCAAATTCTGAATCTACAACAGCAAATACATTGCCACCAACCATAACCAGCAGTTCTACAGAATTGTTCACAAGCTCTTTATCTTCGACGGTATCTACTGCAACAGAGACTTCAACTCATGAACTGACTGAATCTACAACAGCAAAGACTTTGCCACCCACCATAACCAGCAGTTCTACAGAATCATATGCAACCTCTACACAGACAGATACCATACCAACCTCAACAATTCAAAACACAGAAACTCCAACATCCACTGTGGAAAATCCTTCCTCTGCCACAGGTTCAGCAACGCTTTCTACATCAGCAGTTTCTTCTTCATCTACAAATGAACCAACAGTGTCACACTTATCTACAGCTGTTCCAGTAACTGAAGCAACATCACAAGGAACAACGCTTACGTCAAATGTTCATCAAACATCTTCTGCAGAGCCTACTTCTTCACAAGAAACTAAGCCAGTGACATTGACAAGTGAAACCACTTCCTCAGCTTCGACGGTATCCACTGCAACAGAAACTTCAACTAATCCAAATTCTGAATCTACAACAGCAAAGACTTTGCCACCAACCATAACCAGCAGTTCCACAGAATTATTCACAAGCTCTTTATCTTCGACGGTATCCTCTGCAACAGAGACTTCTACCCATGAACTAACTGAATCTACAACAGCAAAGACTTTGCCACCCACCATAACCAGCAGTTCTACAGAATCATATGCAACCTCTACACATACAGATACCATACCAACCTCAACAATTCAAAACACAGAAACTCCAACATCCACTGTGGAAAATCCTTCCTCTGCCACAGGTTCAGCAACGCTTTCTACATCAGGAGTTTCTTCTACATCTACAAATGAACCAACAGTGTCACACTTATCTACAGCTGTTCCAGTAACTGAAGCAACATCACAAGGAACAACGCTTACGTCAAGTGTTCATCAAACATCTTCTGCAGAGCCTACTTCTTCACAAGAAACTAAGCCAGTGACATTGACAAGTGAAACCACTTTATCAGCTTCGACGGTATCCACTGCAACAGAAACTTCAACTAATCCAAATTCTGAATCTACAACTGCAAAGACTTTGCCACCCACCATAACCAGCAGTTCTACTGAATCGTTTACAAGCTCTTTATCTTCGACAGTATCCACTGCAACAGAGACTTCAACTCATGAACTGACTGAATCTACAACAGCAAAGACTTTGCCACCCACCATAACCAGCAGTTCTACAGAATCATATGCAACCTCTACACATACAGATACCATACCAACCTCAACAATTCAAAACACAGAAACTCCAACATCCACTGTGGAAAATCCTTCCTCTGCCACAGGTTCAGCAACACTTTCTACATCAGCAGTTTCTTCTACATCTACAAATGAACCAACAGTGTCACACTTATCTACAGCTGTTCCAGTAACTGAAGCAACATCACAAGGAACAACGCTTACGTCAAGTGTTCATCAAACATCTTCTGCAGAGCCTACTTCTTCACAAGAAACTAAGCCAGTGACATTGACAAGTGAAACCACTTTCTCAGCTTCGACGGTATCCACTGCAACAGAAACTTCAACTAATCCCAATTCTGAATCTACAACTGCAAAGACTTTGCCACCCACTATAACCAGCAGTTCTACTGAATCGTTTACAAGCTCTTTATCTTCGACGGTATCCACTGCAACAGAGACTTCAACTCATGAACTGACTGAATCTACAACAGCAAAGACTTTGCCACCCACCATAACCAGCAGTTCTACAGAATCATATGCAACCTCTACACAGACAGATACCATACCAACCTCAACAATTCAAAACACAGAAACTCCAACATCCACTGTGGAAAATCCTTCCTCTGCCACAGGTTCAGCAACGCTTTCTACATCAGCAGTTTCTTCTACATCTACTAATGAACCAACAGTGTCACACTTATCTACAGCTGTTCCAGTAACTGAAGCAACAACACAAGGAACAACGCTTACGTCAAGTGTTCATCAAACATCTTCTGCAGAGCCTACTTCTTCACAAGAAACTAAACCAGTAACATTGACAAGTGAAACCACTTTCTCAGCTTCGACGGTATCCACTGCAACAGAAACTTCAACTAATCCAAATTCTGAATCTACAACAGCAAAGACTTTGCCACCCACCATAACCAGCAGTTCTACTGAATCGTTTACAAGCTCTTTATCTTCGACGGTATCCACTGCAACTGAGACTTCAACTCATGAACTGACTGAATCTACAACAGCAAAGACTTTGCCACCCACCATTACCAGCAGTTCTACAGAATCATATGCAACCTCTACACATACAGATACCATACCAACCTCAACAATTCAAAACACAGAAACTCCAACATCCACTGTGGAAAATCCTTCCTCTGCCACAGGTTCAGCAACGCTTTCTACATCAGCAGTTTCTTCTACATCTACAAATGAACCAACAGTGTCGCACTTATCTACAGCTATTCCAGTAACTGAAGCAACATCACAAGGAACAACGCTTACGTCAAGTGTTCATCAAACATCTTCTGCAGAGCCTACTTCCTCACAAGAAACTAAACCAGTAACATTGACAAGTGAAACCACTTTCTCTGCTTCGACGGTATCCACTGCAACAGAAACTTCAACTAATCCAAATTCTGAATCTACAACAGCAAATACATTGCCACCAACCATAACCAGCAGTTCTACAGAATTGTTCACAAGCTCTTTATCTTCGACGGTATCTACTGCAACAGAGACTTCAACTCATGAACTGACTGAATCTACAACAGCAAAGACTTTGCCACCCACCATAACCAGCAGTTCTACAGAATCATATGCAACCTCTACACATACAGATACCATACCAACCTCAACAATTCAAAACACAGAAACTCCAACATCCACTGTGGAAAATCCTTCCTCTGCCACAGGTTCAAAAACGCTTTCTACATCAGGAGTTTCTTCTACATCTACAAATGAACCAACAGTGTCACATTTATCTACAGCTGTTCCAGTAACTGAAGCAACATCACAAGGAACAACGCTTACGTCAAGTGTTCATCAAACATCTTCTGCAGAGCCTACTTCTTCACAAGAAACTAAGCCAGTGACATTGACAAGTGAAACCACTTTCTCTGCTTCGACGGTATCCACTGCAACAGAAACTTCAACTAATCCAAATTCTGAATCTACAACAGCAAATACATTGCCACCAACCATAACCAGCAGTTCTACAGAATTGTTCACAAGCTCTTTATCTTCGACGGTATCCACTGCAACAGAAACTTCAACTAATCCAAATTCTGAATCTACAACAGCAAAGACTTTGCCACCCACCATAACCAGCAGTTCTACAGAATTGTTCACAAGCTCTTTATCTTCGACGGTATCCACTGCAACTGAGACTTCAACTCATGAACTGACTGAATCTACAACAGCAAAGACTTTGCCACCCACCATAACCAGCAGTTCTACAGAATCATATGCAACCTCTACACAGACAGATACCATACCAACCTCAACAATTCAAAACACAGAAACTCCAACATCCACTTTGGAAAATCCTTCCTCTGCCACAGGTTCAGCAACGCTTTCTACATCAGCAGTTTCTTCTACATCTACTAATGAACCAACAGTGTCACACTTATCTACAGCTGTTCCAGTAACTGAAGCAACATCACAAGGAACAACGCTTACGTCAAGTGTTCATCAAACATCTTCTGCAGAGCCTACTTCCTCACAAGAAACTAAGCCAGTGACATTGACAAGTGAAACCACTTTCTCAGCTTCGACGGTATCCACTGCAACAGAAACTTCAACTAATCCAAATTCTGAATCTACAACTGCAAAGACTTTGCCACCAACCATAACCAGCAGTTCTACTGAATCGTTTACAAGCTCTTTATCTTCGACGGTATCCACTGCAACAGAGACTTCAACTCATGAACTGACTGAATCTACAACAGCAAAGACTTTGCCACCCACCATAACCAGCAGTTCTACAGAATCATATGCAACCTCTACACAGACAGATACCATACCAACCTCAACAATTCAAAACACAGAAACTCCAACATCCACTTTGGAAAATCCTTCCTCTGCCACAGGTTCAGCAACGCTTTCTACATCAGCAGTTTCTTCTTCATCTACAAATGAACCAACAGTGTCACACTTATCTACAGCTGTTCCAGTAACTGAAGCAACATCACAAGGAACAACGCTTACGTCAAGTGTTCATCAAACATCTTCTGCAGAGCCTACTTCTTCACAAGAAACTAAGCCAGTGACATTGACAAGTGAAACCACTTTCTCTGCTTGGACGGTATCCACTGCAACAGAAACTTCAACTAATCCAAATTCTGAATCTACAACAGCAAAGACTTTGCCACCAACCATAACCAGCAGTTCTACTGAATCGTTTACAAGCTCTTTATCTTCGACGGTATCCACTGCAACAGAGACTTCAACTCATGAACTGACTGAATCTACAACAGCAAAGACTTTGCCACCCACCATAACCAGCAGTTCTACAGAATCATATGCAACCTCTACACAGACAGATACCATACCAACCTCAACAATTCAAAACACAGAAACTCCAACATCCACTGTGGAAAATCCTTCCTCTGCCACAGGTTCAGCAACGCTTTCTACATCAGCAGTTTCTTCTACATCTACAAATGAACCAACAGTGTCACACTTATCTACAGCTGTTCCAGGAACTGAAGCAACATCACAAGGGACAACGCTTACGTCAAGTGTTCATCAAACATCTTCTGCAGAGCCTACTTCCTCACAAGAAACTAAACCAGTAACATTGACAAGTGAAACCACTTTCTCAACTTCGACGGTATCCACTGCAACAGAAACTTCAACTAATCCAAATTCTGAATCTACAACAGCAAAGACTTTGCCACCCACCATAACCAGCAGTTCTACAGAATCATATGCAACCTCTACACAGACAGATACCATACCAACCTCAACAATTCAAAACACAGAAACTCCAACATCCACTGTGGAAAATCCTTCCTCTGCCACAGGTTCAGCAACGCTTTCTACATCAGCAGTTTCTTCTACATCTACAAATGAACCAACAGTGTCACACTTATCTACAGCTGTTCCAGTAACTGAAGCAACATCACAAGGAACAACGCTTACGTCAAGTGTTCATCAAACATCTTCTGCAGAGCCTACTTCTTCACAAGAAACTAAGCCAGTGACATTGACAAGTGAAACCACTTTCTCAACTTCGACGGTATCCACTGCAACAGAAACTTCAACTAATCCCAATTCTGAATCTACAACTGCAAAGACTTTGCCACCCACTATAACCAGCAGTTCTACTGAATCGTTGACAAGTTCTTTATCTTCGACAGTATCCACTGCAACAGAGACTTCAACTCATGAACTGACTGAATCTACAACAGCAAAGACTTTGCCACCCACCATAACCAGCAGTTCTACAGAATCATATGCAACCTCTACACAGACAGATACCATACCAACCTCAACAATTCAAAACACAGAAACTCCAACATCCACTGTGGAAAATCCTTCCTCTGCCACAGGTTCAGCAACGCTTTCTACATCAGCAGTTTCTTCTACATCTACTAATGAACCAACAGTGTCACACTTATCTACAGCTGTTCCAGTAACTGAAGCAACAACACAAGGAACAACGCTTACGTCAAGTGTTCATCAAACATCTTCTGCAGAGCCTACTTCTTCACAAGAAACTAAACCAGTAACATTGACAAGTGAAACCACTTTCTCAGCTTCGACGGTATCCACTGCAACAGAAACTTCAACTAATCCAAATTCTGAATCTACAACAGCAAAGACTTTGCCACCCACCATAACCAGCAGTTCTACTGAATCGTTTACAAGCTCTTTATCTTCGACGGTATCCACTGCAACAGAGACTTCAACTCATGAACTGACTGAATCTACAACAGCAAAGACTTTGCCACCCACCATTACCAGCAGTTCTACAGAATCATATGCAACCTCTACACATACAGATACCATACCAACCTCAACAATTCAAAACACAGAAACTCCAACATCCACTGTGGAAAATCCTTCCTCTGCCACAGGTTCAGCAACGCTTTCTACATCAGCAGTTTCTTCTACATCTACAAATGAACCAACAGTGTCGCACTTATCTACAGCTATTCCAGTAACTGAAGCAACATCACAAGGAACAACGCTTACGTCAAGTGTTCATCAAACATCTTCTGCAGAGCCTACTTCCTCACAAGAAACTAAACCAGTAACATTGACAAGTGAAACCACTTTCTCTGCTTCGACGGTATCCACTGCAACAGAAACTTCAACTAATCCAAATTCTGAATCTACAACAGCAAATACATTGCCACCAACCATAACCAGCAGTTCTACAGAATTGTTCACAAGCTCTTTATCTTCGACGGTATCTACTGCAACAGAGACTTCTACCCATGAACTGACTGAATCTACAACAGCAAAGACTTTGCCACCCACCATAACCAGCAGTTCTACAGAATCATATGCAACCTCTACACATACAGATACCATACCAACCTCAACAATTCAAAACACAGAAACTCCAACATCCACTGTGGAAAATCCTTCCTCTGCCACAGGTTCAAAAACGCTTTCTACATCAGGAGTTTCTTCTACATCTACAAATGAACCAACAGTGTCACATTTATCTACAGCTGTTCCAGTAACTGAAGCAACATCACAAGGAACAACGCTTACGTCAAGTGTTCATCAAACATCTTCTGCAGAGCCTACTTCTTCACAAGAAACTAAGCCAGTGACATTGACAAGTGAAACCACTTTCTCTGCTTCGACGGTATCCACTGCAACAGAAACTTCAACTAATCCAAATTCTGAATCTACAACAGCAAATACATTGCCACCAACCATAACCAGCAGTTCTACAAAATTGTTCACAAGCTCTTTATCTTCGACGGTATCCACTGCAACAGAAACTTCAACTAATCCAAATTCTGAATCTACAACAGCAAAGACTTTGCCACCCACCATAACCAGCAGTTCTACAGAATTGTTCACAAGCTCTTTATCTTCGACGGTATCCACTGCAACTGAGACTTCAACTCATGAACTGACTGAATCTACAACAGCAAAGACTTTGCCACCCACCATAACCAGCAGTTCTACAGAATCATATGCAACCTCTACACAGACAGATACCATACCAACCTCAACAATTCAAAACACAGAAACTCCAACATCCACTTTGGAAAATCCTTCCTCTGCCACAGGTTCAGCAACGCTTTCTACATCAGCAGTTTCTTCTACATCTACTAATGAACCAACAGTGTCACACTTATCTACAGCTGTTCCAGTAACTGAAGCAACATCACAAGGAACAACGCTTACGTCAAGTGTTCATCAAACATCTTCTGCAGAGCCTACTTCCTCACAAGAAACTAAGCCAGTGACATTGACAAGTGAAACCACTTTCTCAGCTTCGACGGTATCCACTGCAACAGAAACTTCAACTAATCCCAATTCTGAATCTACAACTGCAAAGACTTTGCCACCAACCATAACCAGCAGTTCTACTGAATCGTTTACAAGCTCTTTATCTTCGACGGTATCCACTGCAACAGAGACTTCAACTCATGAACTGACTGAATCTACAACAGCAAAGACTTTGCCACCCACCATAACCAGCAGTTCTACAGAATCATATGCAACCTCTACACAGACAGATACCATACCAACCTCAACAATTCAAAACACAGAAACTCCAACATCCACTTTGGAAAATCCTTCCTCTGCCACAGGTTCAGCAACGCTTTCTACATCAGCAGTTTCTTCTTCATCTACAAATGAACCAACAGTGTCACACTTATCTACAGCTGTTCCAGTAACTGAAGCAACATCACAAGGAACAACGCTTACGTCAAGTGTTCATCAAACATCTTCTGCAGAGCCTACTTCATCACAAGAAACTAAGCCAGTGACATTGACAAGTGAAACCACTTTCTCAGCTTCGACGGTATCCACTGCAACAGAAACTTCAACTAATCCAAATTCTGAATCTACAACTGCAAAGACTTTGCCACCCACCATAACCAGCAGTTCTACTGAATCGTTTACAAGCTCTTTATCTTCGACGGTATCCACTGCAACAGAGACTTCAACTCATGAACTGACTGAATCTACAACAGCAAAGACTTTGCCACCAGCCATTACCAGCAGTTCTACAGATTCATATGCAACCTCTACACATACAGATACCATACCAACCTCAACAATTCAAAACACAGAAACTCCAACATCCACTGTGGAAAATCCTTCCTCTGCCACAGGTTCAGCAACGCTGTCTACATCAACAAATGAACCAACAGTGTCACACTTATCTACAGCTGTTCCAGGAACTGAAGCAACATCACAAGGAACAACGCTTACGTCAAGTGTTCATCAAACATCTTCTGCAGAGCCTACTTCTTCACAAGAAACTAAACCAGTGACATTGACAAGTGAAACCACTTTCTCAGCTTCGACGGTATCCACTGCAACAGAAACTTCAACTAATCCAAATTCTGAATCTACAACTGCAAAGACTTTGCCACCCACCATAACCAGCAGTTCTACTGAATCGTTTACAAGCTCTTTATCTTCGACGGTATCCACTGCAACAGAGACTTCAACTCATGAACTGACTGAATCTACAACAGCAAAGACTTTGCCACCCACCATAACCAGCAGTTCTACAGAATCATATGCAACCTCTACACATACAGATACCATACCAACCTCAACAATTCAAAACACAGAAACTCCAACATCCACTGTGGAAAATCCTTCCTCTGCCACAGGTTCAGCAACGCTTTCTACATCAGGAGTTTCTTCTACATCTACAAATGAACCAACAGTGTCACACTTATCTACAGCTGTTCCAGGAACTGAAGCAACATCACAAGGGACAACGCTTACGTCAAGTGTTCATCAAACATCTTCTGCAGAGCCTACTTCCTCACAAGAAACTAAACCAGTAACATTGACAAGTGAAACCACTTTCTCAACTTCGACGGTATCCACTGCAACAGAAACTTCAACTAATCCAAATTCTGAATCTACAACAGCAAAGACTTTGCCACCCACCATAACCAGCAGTTCTACAGAATCATATGCAACCTCTACACATACAGATACCATACCAACCTCAACAATTCAAAACACAGAAACTCCAACATCCACTGTGGAAAATCCTTCCTCTGCCACAGGTTCAGCAACGCTTTCTACATCAGCAGTTTCTTCTACGTCTACAAATGAACCAACAGTGTCACACTTATCTACAGCTGTTCCAGTAACTGAAGCAACATCACAAGGAACAACGCTTACGTCAAGTGTTCATCAAACATCTTCTGCAGAGCCTACTTCTTCACAAGAAACTAAGCCAGTGACATTGACAAGTGAAACCACTTTCTCAGCTTCGACGGTATCCACTGCAACAGAAACTTCAACTAATCCAAATTCTGAATCTACAACTGCAAAGACTTTGCCACCCACCATAACCAGCAGTTCTACAGAATCATATGCAACCTCTACACAGACAGATACCATACCAACCTCAACAATTCAAAACACAGAAACTCCAACATCCACTGTGGAAAATCCTTCCTCTGCCACAGGTTCAGCAACGCTTTCTACATCAGCAGTTTCTTCTACATCTACTAATGAACCAACAGTGTCACACTTATCTACAGCTGTTCCAGTAACTGAAGCAACAACACAAGGAACAACGCTTACGTCAAGTGTTCATCAAACATCTTCTGCAGAGCCTACTTCTTCACAAGAAACTAAACCAGTAACATTGACAAGTGAAACCACTTTCTCAGCTTCGACGGTATCCACTGCAACAGAAACTTCAACTAATCCAAATTCTGAATCTACAACAGCAAAGACTTTGCCACCCACCATAACCAGCAGTTCTACTGAATCGTTTACAAGCTCTTTATCTTCGACGGTATCCACTGCAACTGAGACTTCAACTCATGAACTGACTGAATCTACAACAGCAAAGACTTTGCCACCCACCATAACCAGCAGTTCTACAGAATCATATGCAACCTCTACACATACAGATACCATACCAACCTCAACAATTCAAAACACAGAAACTCCAACATCCACTGTGGAAAATCCTTCCTCTGCCACAGGTTCAGCAACGCTTTCTACATCAGCAGTTTCTTCTACATCTACAAATGAACCAACAGTGTCGCACTTATCTACAGCTATTCCAGTAACTGAAGCAACATCACAAGGAACAACGCTTACGTCAAGTGTTCATCAAACATCTTCTGCAGAGCCTACTTCTTCACAAGAAACTAAACCAGTAACATTGACAAGTGAAACCACTTTCTCTGCTTCGACGGTATCCACTGCAACAGAAACTTCAACTAATCCAAATTCTGAATCTACAACAGCAAATACATTGCCACCAACCATAACCAGCAGTTCTACAGAATTGTTCACAAGCTCTTTATCTTCGACGGTATCCACTGCAACAGAGACTTCAACTCATGAACTGACTGAATCTACAACAGCAAAGACTTTGCCACCCACCATAACCAGCAGTTCTACAGAATCATATGCAACCTCTACACATACAGATACCATACCAACCTCAACAATTCAAAACACAGAAACTCCAACATCCACTGTGGAAAATCCTTCCTCTGCCACAGGTTCAAAAACGCTTTCTACATCAGGAGTTTCTTCTACATCTACAAATGAACCAACAGTGTCACATTTATCTACAGCTGTTCCAGTAACTGAAGCAACATCACAAGGAACAACGCTTACGTCAAGTGTTCATCAAACATCTTCTGCAGAGCCTACTTCCTCACAAGAAACTAAGCCAGTGACATTGACAAGTGAAACCACTTTCTCAGCTTCGACGGTATCCACTGCAACAGAAACTTCAACTAATCCAAATTCTGAATCTACAACAGCAAATACATTGCCACCAACCATAACCAGCAGTTCTACTGAATCGTTTACAAGCTCTTTATCTTCGACGGTATCCACTGCAACAGAAACATCAACTCATGAAATGACTGAATCTACAACATCCACTGTGGAAAATCCTTCCTCTGCCACAGGTTCAGCAACGCTGTCTACATCAACAAATGAACCAACAGTGTCACACTTATCTACAGCTGTTCCAGGAACTGAAGCAACATCACAAGGGACAACGCTTACGTCAAGTGTTCATCAAACATCTTCTGCAGAGCCTACTTCCTCACAAGAAACTAAACCAGTAACATTGACAAGTGAAACCACTTTCTCAACTTCGACGGTATCCACTGCAACAGAAACTTCCACTAATCCAAATTTTGAATCTACAACAGCAAAGACTTTTCCACCCACCATAACTAGCAGTTACACAGAATTGTTGACAAGTTCTTTATCTTCGACAGTATCCACTGCAACAGAGACTTCAACTCATGAACTGACTGAATCTACAACAGCAAAGACTTTGCCACCCACCATAACCAGCAGTTCTACAGAATCATATGCAACCTCTACACAGACAGATACCATACCAACCTCAACAATTCAAAACACAGAAACTCCAACATCCACTTTGGAAAATCCTTCCTCTGCCACAGGTTCAGCAACGCTTTCTACATCAGCAGTTTCTTCTACATCTACAAATGAACCAACAGTGTCACACTTATCTACAGCTGTTCCAGTAACTGAAGCAACATCACAAGGAACAACGCTTACGTCAAGTGTTCATCAAACATCTTCTGCAGAGCCTACTTCCTCACAAGAAACTAAGCCAGTGACATTGACAAGTGAAACCACTTTCTCAGCTTCGACGGTATCCACTGCAACAGAAACTTCAACTAATCCAAATTCTGAATCTACAACTGCAAAGACTTTAACACCAACCATAACCAGCAGTTCTACTGAATCGTTTACAAGCTCTTTATCTTCGACGGTATCCACTGCAACAGAGACTTCAACTCATGAACTGACTGAATCTACAACAGCAAAGACTTTGCCACCCACCATAACCAGCAGTTCTACAGAATCATATGCAACCTCTACACATACAGATACCATACCAACCTCAACAATTCAAAACACAGAAACTCCAACATCCACTGTGGAAAATCCTTCCTCTGCCACAGGTTCAGCAACGCTTTCTACATCAGCAGTTTCTTCTACATCTACAAATGAACCAACAGTGTCACACTTATCTACAGCTGTTCCAGTAACTGAAGCAACATCACAAGGAACAACGCTTACGTCAAGTGTTCATCAAACATCTTCTGCAGAGCCTACTTCCTCACAAGAAACTAAACCAGTAACATTGACAAGTGAAACCACTTTCTCAGCTTCGACGGTATCCACTGCAACAGAAACTTCAACTAATCCAAATTCTGAATCTACAACAGCAAAGACTTTGCCACCCACCATAACCAGCAGTTCCACAGAATCGTTGACAAGTTCTTTATCTTCGACGGTATCCACTGCAACAGAAACTTCAACTAATCCAAATTCTGAATCTACAACAGCAAAGACTTTGCCTCCTACCATAACCAGCAGTTCCACAGAATTTTTCACAAGTTCTCTATCTTCGACGGTATCCACTGCAACAGAAACATCAACCCATGAAATGACTGAATCTACAACATCCACTGTGGAAAATCTTTCCTCTGCCACAGGTTCAGCAACGCTTTCTACATCAGCAGTTTCTTCTACATCTACAAATGAACCAACAGTGTCACACTTATCTACAGCTGTTCCAGTAACTGAAGCAACATCACAAGGAACAACGCTTACGTCAAGTGTTCATCAAACATCTTCCACAGAGCCTACTTCCTCACAAGAAACTAAGCCAGTGTCAGAATCCACAAGTACTTCATCCTTGACAGCATACACTGGAACAGAAATTTCAACCACCACTGTGCAACATCCTTCCCCTGCGACAGTTTCAACAACTACATCATCTTCAACAGTTCTCCCTACACAGAATTCCACTTCCAGAATTACCACTACATCACCAGTTTCTTCCACATCCACACAGACATCATCAACTTCATCAACAGCTAGCTCATCGTTCACGTCCAATTTGGCAACATCAAACACTTCAAAGGCCACAACAACAGAAATAATTAGCGCAAACATAACGTCTGGCATTGTCCCTCTTTCAAATTCTACAGCCACTGTGACATCACCAACTACAATTTTTCAGTGCACGGAGAAGGATTGCCAATGTTTAGCAGGCACTTGTAAATTCAGCACCACACTGGGAAGATGTCATTGCCAATGTGAAGACTTTGTGTTTGGGGAAGACTGCTCTTTTGGATATAATGACACCTCAGCTCATATTGGTGAGTTTTTCTCCCCGCCAACTATTTTTGATTTTGCTAAAATACATATTTTTTGAATGTATAGATATCTTTATCAGTTTATAGAATTGTAATCATTACAAATTGTTAAAGTTAATTTGATTTTAACATTGAATTTCTGTCTGTCTAGATAGTGTTGATGTAAACATTGTATTGCAGTTTTCACTAAAATTATTTAATTTCATTATTTTTTATTTTTTTGCAGATGCTGGAGCAATACCAACTCGAAAAGCAAATTTTACTTTAGAAATACAGATGACCTATCTTTCAGCTTTTGAAAATTTAAACTCACCTCAGTCGTTACATTTGATCAACACATTAATAGTGCAGGTAGAGAATTTTTATTTTTAATTTTTTTATATCTTTTGCTAAAGTGTGTGTTTTCTATGTTTCTTTACATGATAATATAACATTAATTCGTTTTTGTATTTTTCCTTTTGTTTCAGCTTGCAGCACTGTGCAAAGAAGCAGCTCCACAATCTTTTAAAAAAGTAGAAGTCATCAAGTTATCGTAGGTTTTTGTTTGTCTTTAATAATCTCTGTTACTTTTTAAATGAGTGCAAGCTGTTTTCTTTTGGTGATATATTTCTATTTTTCTAATCTAGGGAAGGAAGTGTTGTTGTACAGAGTGTGGCCGAGTACAGTTATCCAAACAATGAAACTGAAATCCAGTTTGTCAACACTCAACTTGATGGGGTGTTGATTTCAATCCTGAATGACACAAAGAACCTAAATAAGATTTCTCAGGCCCTTAATAATAGCAGTGTGAAGCTAAATGGAATCAGCTTTGAGCCTCCTGTTATTTCCAGTAAGTGAGCGTCAATTCTGAACTTGCCAGTTTTTTTAATCATTCAGTATTTTTTCAAACTTTTTTTATTTTTATGTGCTTGTACAAAATGAAAACTACATCACTTTGACATTATGTTTTCATTAATCAGATATCACAGACCTGAAGCCTTACATTAACTGCAGCCTGTTTGCAAATTACACTGCTGTAATTAACAACGGTCAGTGGAAATGTGCTGGGCTTTGCAAGACAAATATTGATTACTGTCATCAGCATGGAGAGTGTTTCAATGAAATTTACAAAGGGCCTATCTGCAGGTGAGCAATGACTTTATATTTTAAAATCAAGATATAAATTAAATATCCCAATGTGGTTTTTTTTTTTATTATTATTATAATTTATGACTTATTAATTGAGTTCACTCTTTGTGGCCTCAGGTGCTATGAGTCTAGCCTGGAGCAGTATTATGGTCCACAGTGTGACCTCTTCCGTTGGGGCTCTGGTTTCTATGCAGCACTATTTGGATCTCTGGCAGGAGCCCTTTTGCTCTTGATAATCATTATTATCGCTGTCATTGCCAAAAAGAAATATACGAATGTCTGGTGAGTTGTGATGCCTCAAAATTTTCCTATATAATATGCAGAAGAAGAAAATATTTTTATGTAAAGTTAATAAAACGTTCTTTCTACTTTAGGAAAAGGAGGAACTCCTACAACAGACAATTATCTGCTTTAGAGGATTTCTTTGACTTCTCTAACACAGGTGTGTTTTGGTTTGTTAAAAATTCTGCAAACAATTTATCCCCATTTGCAATTAGCAATTTTAACATTTTAAAAATTATCATATTCTTTTGCCCAGGAGATCTAGACTTTGGAGTTGCAGGCTCATACACAACAACCGGTTTTAGGTGACATCTATAAAATGACATCCAGTAGCAGGTATTCTTGTTTGATATTTTCATGTTACATACATAAAATATAAGTAACTGCTGCAGTCTACTACAGATATATATAAGATTATAGTTCATTTTTTAAAAACATGATCTTTGTGTTGTTGTTTCAGGTCACACCAACATATTCAGATGTCTTAAACATGAAGGCTACAGCACAGACAAATTTATTATAATTAATAAAAAATGTTTTTAATGCTAACAGTAAAGAAAATTAAACATCTCTACCACTTGTACAGATAGAATAATTAACTACTAATGAGTTGTTGTAGTATTTATGGCTTTATTTATATTATTGTGATTCTCTGTAGCTTCTTATAAAAATAAACATGAAAACTCAGACTTCAGTGTTGTTGATCCAGACATAACTATTTGTTTTTTCAGCTTTTAGATTGTTTCTCATGCAGTACTGATAAACACTATGTCAAGAATTATGATTAGAACTGGAACCGATGCAGATCAAGTTTCAGTACATATATAAGAAACTTAAATCACACCAAATTTAAGTCAGTTCACAGCGCAACCAGGCGTGGTTTGGTGGTTTGGTGGATCTTCACACACACAAATTCTACATTGTTTGTAGTCTCCTAATTGAACAAATCTGCTGTGATGTAGAGAAAATCCACGACTTTGGAAATTATTAGTTTTGTTTAATTTTTCTCAACTGATCATAACACCAGGTTTTAAAAAATGCGTTATAAATGGGAATGTCTGGCAGCACATTTCAGTTTTTTTTACTTTAATATCAATTGTATAATCCATTATTTATTCTGTGGAAAGTAAACCTTTTGGCCTTGTGTAATCTTAATCTGTAGTCTCTAAATACATGCAGCTATTCCCGCTCAAGAATGGAATTGTTTCTCCAGTCAATACATGGTGTTCACACACTCAATTTAACATATTAAGCACTACAAGTTTTGAAGTTGTTCCAAACTCTCCAGCAGGTGGCAGTATGGTATAAGAGTTCAATATGGTTTGCACTGACTGACAGGGAGGTGTTTCTATTACCTAAACTTAACTATGTGTTCCACATTTGCAGTTTCATAGCTACCCACATGGTGGTGTGACAGCTCCAATTCTTTAGTATGTCAAGCATGTCTGCAGAAGGTAGCTGTGTATTAGATTTCACACCTTTTACAGGTTTGGAAATTTAAAGGTAAAAACGCATGCCCTTTATTTACAGGCATCCATAGAGTAGTATTCTACAAAAATCACAAAAAGTTTGGTTTGTCTGGTCCATTCTATGATAAGGAGTTATCATAGAATGGGTGGTAGAATTAAAATTTGACATTAGACATTTTGACAAAGAAAATTCAAAAAGAAGGAAAACTCAACAATAATAGACATCAGCAATAAAAGTAATAGCACCTCCTTCTTCATTAAGCTTCACACTGGAGCATTGGGCATTGCAACCATTGCTCAAATTTACCACACAATAATTAATAGTTAAGATAACATAATCATACAATTATGTTTTGCCTTTGCAGCATGTGAAAAGAGCACAATGGATAAGTGAACAGAGTCCAGGATGATAGATACCTCCTACAGGGTGGATGAGAGTGATCTGAAAATGCTTTGTGGTTTAATCAATCTGAGCAGTGACACTCTTTTGTACGTGGTCAGCAATGAGTGACGTCAGCTTTATCAGTACAGAACATTTCAGGTTAATAATATTGTTCCAGTGAATCTGACTAGTTATACTGACACTGCTGAGATCTGTTTTTGTTCCACTGCTCCGCAAAATGTGTGTGCACATCCTGAACAGTAACAAAACATTTGCTGATGTCTTTTGTGAACCATTGTTGTCTATTTGTCTCCACCTAGAGGCTGAAGACATTAGAAACACCAGTGACCACTTTCTTTACCTTCCCATGATGTGTTATAGTACCCTGACCTGAGTAAAATTTAACCAGCTGCATGAAGGCCAGAGTTAAATATTCACAACTGTGTCCACCCCTCACAAATGATAAGAAACATTACACCAAAACAAAAAACCACCGCAGTGGAATTAATCATCACATTTTACAATACATGCATGTTTTGAAATGATTTGCTTTTTGGATTACTATTTGGAGACATTGATTTTCTTGCTATAACATAATGTATATTTATGTAAATTTCATATTGCATAAAATAGATAAGAGCTAGCATACAGTAACATTCAGGAATCATCCCAGAATAGCAACTGAATTCAACATTAGAAATATTTTGTTACACTATTTATTATTTATATAAAATTATTATGTAACCATAAGAATGCCGTAGCAACTTTTTCTATTTTAACTGGTCAAATGTGTTTTGCAGCTCACATCCTCATTATTTATTAGATATTCTACTGACTCAGCAACAGTAACCTTATATACATTTACTAATAACTACCCTTTTATTAATATTAGTTCATTGTTTGTATGGTGACAAATAAAAAATGCACAGAATGTTAGTAAATGTAAGTTTTAAATATAGTGTATAGATTTAATGTTACATAGATTGAAACAGCAGGTGCTTTGTAGATTGATTCAACAAAAGTTTTGAATGTGTGAACCAGGCGTGAACCAGTAAGTTTATGTTAAACATTTCAAAAATAGAATATGAGGAACTCCAGCCTCATGTCTGCAGAAGAAACTGGTTTGACAGTTTGTAGGTGTACTTGTGAATGTTACTATTGAAGATAAAAGTTGCATTCAACCTATTAAGATTTTATTCTTTGTTTTGCATGAAAGTAAAACAGTAACAGCTCAACATTCAAACTCAATCTCGGGGTGAGATCTTTCAGCAATACGGTGTTTGCTAATATTGTTTGAAAATACTATATCATATTTAAATATAATTTTCTTAAGAAGTAGCTTTATTTATTGAGTCCATCTATAGAACATACTCTAGGTTTCCTGCATGATTATAAATATTGTGAGCAAGGATTATATTCTATTAAGGTTCTATTACTGTTAGAGTAGTGCTATTGTGACACATTAGGTTTTTTTAAACATTGCTCCCTCTACTAAATCTTCATAAAATGCAGATTTGTGCACCGCGGGAGACTTGTGTTAAAGGGCAGACACTTCCACTCAGACAGGTGTAAGCTTATCAGTAGAAGCGGCACAGCAATTAATGAACTGTAATAATTCTTATCATTAAAAAGAGTTTGCTCTACTTGATAATCTACCAAGAGAGCCAGCCAAGGACCTATATCTAATTAATTGCTGAGGCCAAAAATATATTTGTTATCCCACATCCTCAATGTGTGAACTGAACACAAGTCAGGAAGCAAAGGGCCTTGTGTGGCTTTAAGAAGAAAGACTACAGAACAAGCCACAGAAATCAGAATCGCAATGATCTCTTGTGTGTCTAAGACCAAATCTGTCAAATGGTTTTTCAAGTCAAGTCAAAAGTCATGAAAATGGTGCAAGTGGAGCCTGAACAAAAGCAATGTCTGTGAGCAAAACATTGCCTGTGTTTATCTTTTTTATTGATTCAGAGGCTAATCTCACACCACGTGTCTTCTTAATTCATTTGGCTTTCGATCTCTGTTGCACCCAACAGACTATATTTAAAATGAGCAACCTTTCTTTAGTTGCTATAGTCGCCACCCATGCTGTCGCCTAGCAGCTCGCCTAGGAGTGAACCAGGTGAAAGGGTTTTCATGTAGCCTAGATAGTTCAAACTGAGGCTTTTTGTTCCTTTGAGACAATGCAAAATTAGTTGCTATGGCAGAGATCATGGTGGATATAGTAGTTTATTCACTCATTATTTAACCTCTAATTCTCAGTGGTTAACTGTGGTTTCGGCTCCATGCCTAACCACATGGATTCAAGTCAAGAGTAAAACACTTGTAACATTGTTAAGTGCTCAAAAACCTGTGGGTTCAAAGCTGGCTGCAAGGGAGCATCTGAGCAGTCATGTAGGAGGAGACTTTGTTATAACCAGGAAGAGGAAGGCAATATACTGTACACCTGTCAGTCGACCATTGTAATTCACTCTTCCTTCTCTGGATAGAGGCCAGTCACAATAAGGCACAGTATGAGGGTGTGTGGGTGATAAAACAGGCCAAACAGCTGAGTTAAGAGTTCACTCTTGACAGATTCAAGAAACAGAACGAAGCAGGCTCATAAATAAGTCCATTTATTTTTGCTTTCTTTTTAAAGACTATATACTATATCGACTACTCATAACAACATGGAATTGTTAAATACTGTACACAGCATACTGTACTCTCCCAGAGCATATCTTCACCACAGCAGAGAAGTTATTTCTTTTCTTCATTCAGTTTTATTATTTCTAATAAGACATGTGAATACCTTAAGATTAAATAGTGTACTGTATGATGTAAACATTTTCAGACATTTAAGTCAGAAGCAATATTGCGTCGGCAAGTTTCTGTGAGCAGGAGGGAGAGAAAAAGCATACTTCAATGACCATTTGACCTTAGCAGTTATCTGTTTCCCAAACTGAACACCATGTTTGATACCAAGGGTTACTTCAATACATGTGCTACATTTACTATACCACCCTGATGCTTCCTGAATAATCTACAACAATAAAATTCATAGATTTTCTAGGCTGCCAGCAGCCAAAGTCTCTCAGACCACACCCACTGCAATCATGTAAGGCAGGAATGCATGAGCAGAACAGGAAAAGTCTGTGTCGAGCAGGTAAACCCTGCACTGTCTTTGTAATACATCTATGTTAACAAGTAAACCCAACATCTCTGTAATCTAAGATCTGCGTGATCTAAAAATCTTTGCTTTTGGATATCCGGTTCGAAATGACTTACTCTTAACTCAATTACAGTTTTGTGCCAGGTCACATAAGAAGCCGTTTACCACAGAGTTAGTGGTTTATAATTTCAGGTTTTGCCTTTGAACACAAGGTAAATGTGAAGTATATGACATAGAGGTTTAATATTTAAAGGGAGGTAGTACTTGAGACAACTACGTTTCAAGTAATGACTCACAGCTTGATCAAAAATAAGCTCCTCCAACTGTTTGAGAGAATTTCAGCAAGGATGGCGTACATTCACATCAACAGAGCAATTACTGTGCAAAAAAAAAAAAAAAAAAAAGAGAGACCTGGACACTGTAAGAAAACCATCAAATGTGTGCACTCTATTAAGCAGGCGCTGCAAACAAGCAGACACAGTAACAAGTATGGTTGACAATTTTCTCCTTAATTGTCTGAAGTCAATCGATATAGTATCACCGGAACACTCTTCCTACTGCCTTTCACATGCACAAACATGTTCACGCACACATACATAAACACAAAAACACTCATGAACACAGAACTAAACCACATAAGCTGCACTAGACATTTCAATGGAAACATGCATAGCTACCAGTAATGTACCCACTTGTTAGTACAAAATGTACCATGACAACGCGCCACGTGGGAAACACAAATGAACACAGATATGAGTAAGACTAAAACTTCATCAAGGCAGGGAAACCATATCAGTGTTGATACATAATAGCAAACAGAATAGAGATTTGTGTGCTAGCATCCTTCATTTTGTTAAAGATTAATTGGCCTTGTGTTTAGACTTCATATATTAACCGATGCATGGTTACATTACTGACCTTTTGTCCCCGTTTCAGATACAGTGAAAATGCTCCAGTGCATCTCACAAAACAGCCGCAACCTTCCAGAAACACAACACTGAGCGCGTGAGGTTCAAGACCTGCTTGTACCTTCTGTCTGTACCACATCATCAGCAAAGACAGCACAATAGTGAATGTCATGAAATAAAAATCATATCAAAAATAAGCTCTACAATGTCAAATTTCACCCACAATCTATAGTCAGAGATACAATTCTTACATAGAGTATCTCGGTCGTAATAGCTATTCAAACATAACCAGTAACTGAATACGGTACGCACATACCCTGTGTGATCAGAATACATAAGGGGTTAAAAAAAAAACAGCAAAAGCAGCAGTTTAGGGTTGTTAGCGTCCGATTTCACCATTTTGTAAAGTGGTTTTTAACTCGTGTACAGAAGAGTCTTCTGCTACTTCCACTAAAACCTTTCATACTAAATCCACATGTGCTTTCTGCCGGGTGTGGCAGTCCCAGTCTGATACGTCTGCGTTGTGAGCTGCAGGGCTGTCCATGACACAGGAGGAGTCCATGAAAGCAGTCCGCTGAGGCATG
Organism: Anabas testudineus; assembly: GCF_900324465.2. Classification (NCBI taxonomy): domain Eukaryota; kingdom Metazoa; phylum Chordata; class Actinopteri; order Anabantiformes; family Anabantidae; genus Anabas; species Anabas testudineus. The sequence continues at coordinate 15,856,099 of NC_046614.1, read as the reverse complement.
AGATAGTAATGTGTGGTGCTGACCTTCTTGCCATCTTCTATCACAGGAAGGATGCAGGGGGAACCCTCACTGTTTTGTCTCTGTAAACCTCGACAGCTTACATATTTGGGATCTGGTGCAAAGCTTTGGGTTGGGGGCATCACCCCGTTAATATATGTCGGTAGGCTCTTGGGGCTGGGGGTGCGAGAGCTGCCTGTGGACAGACGTTCTCTTGGGGGGACCTTGGGTGGTTTGTCCTCATCACTGTAAGCTCCGGATGAGACCTCTGCTGACCAGCGGCGGTAGTCTCCTGCCTTGATTGCTCGGGGAGGGATAGGGGGTGGCACCTCTGGCTTGTCCGTACTGTGGGGGTGGCGTTTGTGACATGTGAGACGCCACAATGAGGGCTTGTTCAGGGATCCAGCCGGACCAGAGTGAGAGCGTCGGAGCCTCCTCTGAGCTTTGTCCTGCTGTCTCTGGCAGACCACTGGCTCAGGTGGTTCCTGCCGCTGCTGCTCATACTGTTCCCGCACTTCCTGTGGAGGATGTGTTTGATGGGGCTGTCTCTGGCTTTGCGGTGCTAATGGACCATCATAGTAAGCATAGTTAATCTGCCCATAGTCTCTGAGGCTCCTGCGGCTGAGGGCCCCATATCGAAAAGGAGATGATTTTGAACACTGATCAGACACCAGGCAGCAGCTCTCGTCCGAACTTGTGAAAAATTCTACCTCATTGTCCATTGCCTGTTCAGGGGAGATGTCTGTTTGTGGAGGGATAGGGGGCAGAGGCTTTGAGCATCTGCCTGGAGTCTGTGGCGGGCTGCACTCGTACACCGACAGCCTCTGGAATGAGGGGACCACCTGGTCATCGTCGGCGGGACTTGGAGTGGAGGGTTCAATGCTGCATGACAGGGGAAGTTGGGAGGGCCGTGACTTCTTTGGAGGTAACCTCTGTGTGTTGGGATTGTGTTTATGTCCTATCAGAGAGGAAAATAACCACCACATTAATGGCGCAGTAGCACTAGGGTTCTCTTTATTTCTGGAAAATCACTTACATTCTGTCTTTGTAGGAGATGATTCACAAAACATGCAATGCAGTATATGTGTGTTATTCAGTCAGATCATGAACTTACTCTCAAAACTTAGAGATGGTGGAGGTGGCCCCTTCTGTTGGGCTCGAGAACTATGATCCGTGTGTGCTGTGTTCATACTGAAGTAGAAGCTGTTAAAGAAGAACATTTAGATTTTAGATTAGTATAGCTTTCAATTAACCAAGTGACATATTGTTGTACTTAACAAGGAATCTCAGACTGACCTGAACCATAAAACTTCAGCATGTCATGCAGATTTGAAAAATCGTTCATTTCTAACAACCTCCCCCTAATGGACTACTAGTCCTGGCATCTGAACACTCACTTGTCCAGCTCATGGCGATGGCTCCAGGAGGGTTTGGATCCAGCCATGCTGTGACAGTAACTGCCCCGTAGGAAGGGGTTTTCTATGGGAAAAGAGATCTCCTGGGCAGTCAGGCCCACTGTGGACATGCTCCAGGCACACTCGGGTCGCATCAAAGCCAGGAAACACTCAGCTCACCCGGCTGGCTGCCCCTGCTTCTAGTGTAGCTGTAACAAAGCCAAGACACAGTCATGAATGACAGTGAAAGGAGGCTGAAAGCAAAAGCAGATGAAGAGAACATGTGGCAGCACACTGAAAAATACTCTCTGAAACCAGAGTGAGCTCCTCTAGTGAGTCACAAAGTAGAATACAAAGCAAATTTCAAATTATTAGTCTCCCCCTCTCTGCCGGCCAAATATTTAGTTATGTCCTCATCTGTCGTCTATGAGACGAGATGAAAATCTCAGAGAAATGACAAAGCCCAGGTGAAAGGGTATTTCCCAACACACCCTGAAGAGAGAGCACACTGTCATTCATAATGTTCTAGTCCCAGTGTTTTACACAGAACCCATAAAAGCAATTGAATGATAAAAACTAAAATAAGATAAGATAACAAAGATAAGATTTAAATCTATTTTTTTATAACAGCTGACCTGAAGTAAATGGGATTAAGCATAGGTTCTATATTCTTATTTTTAATAGGATTTACCTAATTAGAAAGTAATAAAGTAGGAACAGTGAGTGTGACGATGTGATATTACACCAAAAACATGTAGAAAACACACAATAAAACAGAAAACATACAGAATACAACAGTTTATAACAGCATGTCCGACTGCTGTGCGACTGCTCTCTATAGGTTTACAGTTTGTTTTAAAACCTGACTGCGCTGCACTCCAGTGCTGCAATCCTGCTCGTCCTGAACAGCAGAGGAAGGGGCTGCTCCTGTTACCAGAGATGTACCTTATGTTGCAAGAACTCCTCATGTCAAATGAACTGAATGTTTGTGTCCTGTCACGTATGTGTCACGACTGACGAGACAATGTGTACAATAAACAGAGGGGCAGAAACCCGGCAGACATTTCAGAGGTCAAGGTTTCACTGGTAGAGAGATTTCATGGGATTTATTTATTTTTATTTTTTGCCTCACACAGGATTACGATACTCTGTACGTCACAAGCTCTGCATGAATTAGTTTGGAACATCAATTTGGCTCTATAGTTGTTGTACACGGTGTCTGAGTTCACAGTGGTAGTATCTGTATCGCTTTGGTGCACCAGCAGTAGTCCTAACACTGCGAATGCTATTTTTCTGAAAGCACCAAAACAGGTGGATCCATAAAACTGGCGGTTATCTCTGCTGAAGACCACAAATGAGCTGCATGCACACCCAGAGACACGCTGAGTGATGACTGAGAGGAACACGGACCCCCTTGCTCCTGGTCTCCTGTGAGCCATTTTATGTGCTGCCCTGACAGCTGGTTAGAAACAAAGCTCTAAAACAACAGGAAGCCTGAGGCATCAGCCTGAGCCAAGCTGCCCAACAAGGCACGCCATCCCCCCCCCCCTGCCCAGGGCCATCGATTCGGTTCGGCAGGGACGGGAAGCAACATGATCCCTGATAATGAACCCCGAGGGGCTTGTGCTTCCTCTTGCAACAGGTGCAGAGACAGTTCTTTCTGGCAGTTCTCCATAGCAGCATTTACAGGCAACAGGATTAAACAAATGATGTGTAGTCATGCAGAGCGTTACCCATCTCAGGAGGAATCCTTTAAAGACACTCATTCTGGTCACTTCACCAGAGAATGGGGCTGTTTTGTTTGTTGTTTGTTGTTGTTTGTTTTTGTTTTTTTTAGTCTGCAGATGTGCAGCCTGTGTGTGTGGAGGTGACACAGAGCCCATGGGTGCTGTGCAGAGCTCACATCAGCAGATAGTCTGCCTTTGATACAGGACTGCAGCAGTCACACACAGTTCACACCCCGCTCATGACACCCCTGCAGCGGTTTCCGAGCAACCATACCCGCTCTACCTGTGCGGCGAGCAAACAGCGCGCACACCCCCTCACTTTACCGGATTGAGATAATAATGGTTAAAAGGCCTCTAGCAGGCAGGTGACTCACACCACAACACACAAATCAGCTATCTGGCAAGGCCACCTAATGATGACACGGAATGAATTACTTCCCGCCGAGTTTGAGTAAAGTAGAAATAAATATTAAATATTGTAAGAATAAAACCAGGTTATATGTGTGTGTGTGTTGTGTGTGTGTGTGTGTGTGTGTGCAATCGGATAAAAGTTATGTAAGGCACAGAAAAAACAAATCCCTATCTTATATTTTAAATATAATAAAACACACATCATATAAACTTTATTTATTACAAATATCTGGTTTATTTATGCGCTTTTTTTTTAAAGTGATCCGCGTGATTTCAGCTACATGAAGAATTTCATCACCTGAATAATTTGCTCTATCCGTCCAAATATAAAACAAGATTTAAATTATTGTAATGATCCCTGTGGGACCTGAAGACTGCATCAACCAGTGCTGTCACCAACATTCACAACAACAGACATGAGTTCATCCAGTAGAGAAAACACCACATAGTCCCAACTCCTTTCTAAACTTACCCAAATCAACTCGCAGCTCCCGCCGCCGACCGACCCCCTTTACGCTCCTCTCTGGCAAAATATAGCGCCTCGCTTTGTTTTTTTCAACTAGAGCCTGTGATCTTCAGATTTCTATTGCATCAGGAACAGGACGCCAGCGAATCCATGACGCGCCAGTTAAAATGTGACAGTTTCAGATAAGTCTACTATTGTACTGAGCCCAGTTTTATAACCTCCAGACTGGAGACGCACCGCGGCTCCTCCTTCCACACTTGCCCTTAAAGGCGCAGGCTTCAGTTTTACCACCGTCTTCTGCAGCGTACGTGCAGCAGCACAGCATGAGCGCACACAGGGATTGCAGAATCACCCATGAGCTAAACATATGGGGGCTAATTCAAGCAGAAGTCAGCTTGCTGTGATCAAAGTCTGCAGAGCTTCATTTATCACTACTTTTAGCGTCAGAGGACAGAGTGGACACAAGCGTACGCAGCTGACAGGCTGGTTCAGTGCTGTAGGGAATAAAAGGTGTTCAGTAAAACACCTCAACATGTTGCAGATAGTTACACAAGCAGCAGCTCCCTGACTTAATTCAATTACTGCCCTGTTGTTGTCAAATGCAGTGCACACTGCTGTGTTTGCAGACATCGGGCAACAGGTTTGTCCTTTCCGATGTTTACATTTTATGACCTATTTTGTATTGAAATGTGTCTCCTGTGGGGTTTCAAGAACAAAAGCACTGCAAACTGAACTGCAAAGATGCAGGGAGGCAGAAGCAGTAACGAGGATGGCTCCAGGGTTGATAACACAGACAGCAGGAACAGAAACAGACCCAGAAACATTCAGTGTTCTTCTAACAACACAATGGAGCCCGGGTTGTTTAGTTTCATGCTTATCAGATTACCCGGAGTATTTTCTTTTAGTTGAATTTTCACTGATTACCTGACTTAACGTTCACTTAAACACACAGTAATTAGGTAAAGGCTGCAGGTTTGACATACATACATCTAATACAAAAGAATAACCACTCACACCCCTGTTTCCAGTCACTTAGCCTACTTATACCCTAAGTAGTGTTGAATTAACTATGTCACCTAATCGAACCAGGCTAAACAAACCCAGCACTGACATACATGCACAAACCAAATACAGCAGTACAAAAGATACAGACAACCTGTGTGCTGAATCAATACGCACGTGTGTGTGTGTGTGTGTGTGTGTGTGTGTGTGTGTGTGTGTGTGTGTGTGTGTGTGTGTGTGTGTGTGTGTGTGTGCGCAGAGAGAACAGAGTGTTCTTGTGCTGGAGTTAGTAAATCCTTTACAGCTCAGGCACAGGGGGGGCCCCAAACCCAAAGGGCTTATCATTACATGTTAGCCATACATGAACCAGGCTCTCACTAATCCCCCCTGTTTAATTTAAGGCACATTGTTTAGATTCCTTTGAGGCAGTTGTGACCGTAGCAGTGGAAGTGGTTTAAATTTTGCTATTGTATTCGTCCCTATTAATAAAAAAATATTTACAGCGTGCAGAAAACACTCCCCCATGACAATAGAGGTAACATTTAAAACGTAGAGGACATGTAAATTAAATCCACCTCAGTGAAGCATGTGTTTATTTGTTTTCCTGCTTTACTGCCCTGACTCTCTTATCAAAACTCGTCCCAAACACACATTGGCTGGGGTAAAAAGGCTTTATGTCCAAACCATCACTCCTCCCACTCCACCGCCCCCTCTCCTTACCACGCTGTGATGTCACCACTCACAGGAAGTTCCTTATAAAGTTAGAAAGGGAGGGAAAAAAGAAGAAGCAAGGGAGGGAGATAAGCACCGTCAGCGAGACAGATTTAATGAGAGAAGTCATGTCACAGCGGACATGCTTCTCAGGAAACATTACTTGGCTTTTTCTTTGGATCTGTTGCATGACTCATACGGTGATTTAACCACAACATCCCAAATTCTCCTTTAAAAAAGTGACACTCTTGGCTCCTGTTCCCTTCAAGTCCTTAGAACAGAAAGGAATTTCCCTTTGTGGCTCACACTCCAACACAATAGTGTACTTTTGAAGCGAGGCCACAGTCTGTCAGCTGATTACTATGCTGATTCCTTTTCAATCACTCACCAACAGGAAGGGTGGAGTTTTGTTGGAAACAAGGCTATAGCAAAAACAAAACAAAACAAACAAACAAAAAAAACTGTAATATGTGTAAATGATTTATTCACGAAGGAGGTCACAGCATTGATTGCCCCTGACTGCTGAGGTAATTTAATTACATGCATATTCAACCTGCGTCCAAAGTTCACAGTGATATAAAAACAAACAGCAGCAGTAGGTTCAGTGGTGCATCACTGTGACGTAAAGAAGATTTTTAGTAAATAGGTGTCACTTGAGTTTGGATTTGCTGTGTTTGCATTTCTTCTCTTCAACAAAAGACAGGTTTAAACTGTAATGATATAATATTTTGCAGTCAACAAATTGCAACTTCCTCCCTTTAAGTGACCTTTAAAGCCAATTTGTGTCTGCAGAGACTTTGTGGTTTTGATTTTTGTGCTAAGCATTTAAAAAGTACGACAGCGTTTTGTCTTTGTAGTAATAATGTCTGACTTCGCTGGAGATAATCCACAAACCCTCGAGGACTAAAAGTAGTTCTGGGGAAAACAGCCCACAGAGAGAGTGGCGGGGGTATTGCAAAAAACACGTTTTCACACCACAGTCACATTTCAAAATGTAAGATAGATCTGTAATAATCCTAATATTATTAATAAATGAATCAAATGTCCCACTTTATTGCATTTCCCAGAGCTTTTTAGTCAAACTTAACAGTCATCACAGGAAAGAGTATGTCCAGTTGTCACAGAGCAGGTTTACCTTGTTAGCTGTAGTATAAGAACTCATTTTACACTTTACACTTTTCATTTCTACATGACTGTGTCACGCCTTCACGGTTCACACTGTAGAGGAGCATCCAGTTGTGCAGCTGTGAGCACTGCAGCCAAAGTTCAGGCTGACACATCGCAGCACATTACTGCTGGATCGTGGTTTTGTCTGGCAGACCCACACACACTTGGCTCCTGCCGTGGAAACAAAACACAAATCCCCAGGCAACGGTCCGTCATCTCTCACTACAGTGTAAATACAACCATATTAAAGCATTTCTACTTGTTCACCATACCAAACTCCTGAGTGTCCCTCAGATCTTTCAGTTATTAATCACTTCCTGTATTGGTACAAAGATTACCGTCAAATGGAGGGATTTTAGAGTAAGTTGCCTCACGCAGGTATTTTGGAGAGCGATATAATCAAAAGCAGCAATACAGACTCATCCTTGCATCACCCCTTGACATGATTATGTTGAGTGGTTCAAGCAGCCACAGCCTGATGTCAGTAATAGGTGGAGCAAGCCAGTCCGCCTCCTTGATGATGACAGGGTGTGTTTAGTCTCCGGGACCTAAGGATCACTTTAGACATAGACTGGGGGAGTTATTGGCGAACTAATCCTATGACTGAGACTGAATCAAAGTCGTGTTAGTAATTATTAGTGCGAATGGGAAGGTAGTGTAGATTACGTTCACAGTCACGGATAATCTCACACCCCGACACCCACACAAACAGTCTCAGGCCGTATATGTTTGGAGAGAAGCTGTGAAAACGACAGCTGTGGTGTGACGGAGAACGTCAGGCTGGTCCAACTCCATCCAGCCGCAGGTTCAGAGCCAACTCTGTTCACAAGCTGCATCGCTGGAGCTTTACCCGATTGACCGACACAGATGGAAACAGACTCCTAACGTGCCTTGTTTCCGGCCTCAGAACATCCGTTATCTTCTGCCTACATTTTCATTTTATGCTTTACTGAATCATAAAGAGGTATCATGAAGAAATACATTACCAGCAGAATGTAAACCCTGGATTGTATTTCAAACAGCCAAAACAGGAGTTTCTGGCATTTGGCCAATGAGTATCCCAGGCTTCCGGTGGTCCTGATGTCAGCCTATAGAGGAGAGGGTTAGGCTACACTTAAAGTTTCAACCTATTAATCTTACGAAGAAACTGATTGCTCTGGGAGTTTGGCCTTCCCCCTGACTTCCTGTTTCAGTCTCCCTCATGAGGGATATTTGGAACACAGCGGGACCCAAGGACCCCAGCTCTTCTGATAAAGATATCAGATGGTGTCCACCAAGGAGATCAACCACCAAAGGGAGGCACTTAGGTATAAATCAAAAGCCGCTGTGGGATGGTCACAGGTTTCTCTCAAGATGCGCAAATGTGTAATGAAGGATAGAGTCCACAGATGAACTGCAGTCATTGAGCTGAACAGATCTTGTTCCCCATTCATCTGTTTTTAAGTATGAATGCGTGCATGTGGCATAGCCTGATGTCATGGACTGAGTCATTCAGGGCAGAGTATGTGCTTGGTCAGAATGCCTTTTGTTCCATTCACACATGGATTTAGAGGCCACGATGAAGTCAGCCAGGCTACCTGATCTGGTGCTGGGTAGTAGCCACATTAATTCCTCTCAATGGAAATGCTCTGGATCACTGCACACACAAGCCTCTTAATGAGCAAACCTACGGGTTCAGGAGAATGCCGATGAGGTCCAGCTCCCATTTTCCATCCCATACAAGCAGGCTGTCTGTGGAGACGCATATGTTTGAAGCAAAATGTGCCGCTCCAGGGGAGAACTGTGCGTGGGTGGAAATGTAGAGTCCTGTCCTAAACTCAGGCGTAGGGGTTTGTGGACTATGATGGCCTTAGGGCTACTTGCTGAAAAGTAAGCCAGATGAATAACTAAACTGCCATCTACACCACAACATCGTTTTCTCAAACGTTGATGCAAAACACTAAACTATGGCAGTATGTTGAAGAACAATGAATTCTGGGAGGCTGTCCAATACATTATTTAATAGATTATAGGATCGTGTCTTTATCAGTATATAAACTCAAATCTTACAGCGTTACAGTAGTGAAGCAGGTTAGGTCAGGTTACTTAACATTAGGACCTTTGTGATCAGCAGATCTAAATCAAGTTAAACACCCAAAGGTGTTCATTGTATATACTACTCCCCACCATCACCAAAATTTTGGAAACATGTTTTGGAGTAATGTGTTTAGGCATATCCTCCACTAGAGTTCAGACAGATCTGTGTCAAGATTCACTGAACCATATTGAGGCTTGCGACGGCCCAATAACACACCAAGACTGTTAATGTTGGTAATTCTCTTACTATGTTACCCATCTCTGTATTAATATATTCATAATTCATTACGTTTACTGTACTTGCTCCCTCAAAGACAAATGACTCATTCTACACACTGAGACGAAGACAGAAAATTAGAGGCTTCACTGGTGCCACCTTAACTTCTTTGTAAATTTAGCTCTGGATGAATGGAAAGAACATTCAAAGTGAAGTTTCAATGAGGGCTGTAATTATACCGGAGCCAGCAGATTATTCTCAGCTCTGCTGAAGAATAATTGGTTATCACTGCAAGTGAATGTTCTCAAACTGTGATCACTCGGGTACAATGGCGTCATGCTGATTTAGAATAGATTGTGCTTTGTCCTGGATGTCTACTGAATATTTAGTAAGCTACTGTAATAGTTCACTGAAACAGACAGTTTAAAGAGGCGATGAAATGTATAATTAATGTTTGGTAGATGTTGTAAATGTATCAAAAAAAATCCCAGTTTGTCTTTGTCTTCTTTCCACCTTCCAGCAAACGGTGCAGATGTGTCCTCCACACTCTGCTGTGGTCCCTGGCAGGAAATAAATCAGCCAGAGAGTCGCCCCAGACCAAACACTGCAAGGGCCTCTGGAGCCTGAAGGTGTGTGGGAGGTGTTCACCAAGCTCATGGGGCACAATGTGCTTGTTACTTCCTTGTCAAGTAAAAAAACAGAACCTGCTGTATACACAGACGTGCACATAAAGTCGTATTGACTCACGTAATAATGTGTGCACACATAGCCGCCTGCATATCCTCGAGTTTACACATGGGATAGAAACACACAGACAGAGAGGCAGACATGCATGTGCATACGCTTAAGTCAAACATTTTCAGATGTTTCCACACTTTAAACAATACTTTGAGGGCAGTAGTATATACTTAACACCCTCTACCAACAAATCTTTCTCTAAAAGTGTGTTTACTGTAAAGTCTCTGACATAATTGCTCCATCATTTAAAGACTTCTCTCAATCTCTTCACTGAAAAACATTTTGAGACATTCGCCACACATGCAGAGCGTGTCATTTTACACTTCCTCTATGAGTTATCAACAGTCATTTATGTGTCCCCCTGACCTCAGACTGCTGTCTTTGAAGGACGGTCTTTAAATAGGGGGCTCATATTGAAGTTGTTAAGACACACTGTGACACTCCCTTTGTGTTAAAGAGCTCTGTGTGTTATCTCCCATGATGTGAACCAGCCCCTGAAAGTGTCAGGAGACTTTTACAAAAGGAGAAACGACACGAACAATTTCTCAGATTTTACAAAAGTGAAAACAGCATCATGTTTTTTATAGCACGTTTAACTGCTGCATATGTTTGTTTTTTGAAATCAGAACTTCCCTGAGCTCGTCGTTCTCTGATTAACTACACCCTGCGAATAACCTTTGCCTAATTAAAATGCTGCCATAATCCCCTGTAATAACTCAGTCAATACTTGAGCACAAACATTCTGATTAAAACGAGAGTAATTTTCCATGAACATGAGTATCAATGACGTCAGCGACATCAGTATCTATATCCTCATTTGTAGGCAACATCCAATTATTAGTCATGTTTCCCTGACAAGGATAAGCTCAGCTGTCCTGACCACCAATGATAACCTGCTCCCATCTGCTGTTCAGCTCATTATTTGATCATACTGCATCTATTTCAGGAACTCTTATCTGCTAGCAGGATGGGAAGGCTGGAGGTAGAGAAGCTTCATGTTTACATTCACTGCACCACAAACACACACACACACACACACACATATGTGGCTGTATTTTCCCACAGGCTGAGCCTCTCAGGGGACCATTGAGTCATAAACGACAAAGAGAGGGACACACAAAGTGACAGACAGATAGACTAGACAGATGCGGAGGCAGCCTGTCCTCAAATATTTACTCAGATCAGAGTTCAAACAAAAAGTAAGCATCTTGCAATGCAGTCGAAGGAGACTCTTGTTTTTTGTATGTAACAATGATACTACACAGTGAGTGTGTGCTTTGAGCTTATCCTGAATAGCTGCAAAAAAAAAAAAATCTGGTATGAGCTCTCTAATTGTCCCAACAGAACTCACTAATTAAGTTCATGCTCATTAAAAACTGTTTTGAAACTTTTGAAATACTGTCTGGAATGCGGCAAACCCCGAATAAATCCCTCGGAAATCACTCAGTCCAAGTCTTTTCAGATTAAGAGGCAGACAAGCACTGGTTGATGTGAACTCCTGTGTTTTGTGTGGTGGGAAAGTGCAATATTATCCTGGGTGTAAAGGTGCTTCATGCGAAAGTCATGTGAAGTACCCACAGTTGTCTGCAGCTCCACCTTATTTAGTGTTTGTGATGGAGTCCCACTCCTTCAGCAGTGAGGGGGTGTGATTATGTTCATCTGGTCATTTAATGTCTAATAATGAAGGGTTGTCCTGAAAGTGAAAAAGGACAGAATCCTGATGTTTGCAGAAAACAATGCTGCTGCACACTTGCTTTAAGCCTTTTATGGATAGCATCCTCCTTTTCTGCAGTGAGCGTGGTGTGTTTTCCTACGAGAACCCACTAATTACGTTCATGCTTATTAAAGTGCTCAAAGTAGCTCTTTGCAATACTGACTGGAATGCTGCAAACAAAATGTTCCAACCTAAGTCTTTTCAGATTAAGAACGATTGGGAACGGTGGGAAAGCAACTGAGGAAGTAAAAGCATTTTACAGCAAAGTGCAGTGCAGTACGCCTACCGTCTCTGCAGCGTCACACTGTTTACTATCTGCAGTGGAGAGAGGAAGCAGGGAGTCTCTGACACATTCTCCTAAACTCTGCCCAGCACTAACTAGTGGATGCATACCGAACTCAGGTCAGATAAGATTGTAAGTCATTGAAAGGAGGCCACAACAGCCAGCTCTTCCCTCCCTTGCCCCAACAGCTCCTTTCAGGGATATCTCTACTTGTACCACTATCTGAACAGGAAGCACCCAGCTGAGAAGACAACAACAGCTCTGCTACCTCTGACTCTTCCCTGCCCTGGGAAATTGAGCTAATAGGAAGTAGATAAAGCATCTTTGTGACTTTGTGTTTAAGAGTGTTCACATGCAGGTACAGTTGGTCCACATGCACTAGAGCAAATGAACAAATGGTGCAAATAATGTCAGCACACGATGAAGAACAGAGCTTAGAGCAAAGGCAGCGCTTTGAGAGCGAATGTCAGCGTGTCGTTAGCACTCTGTGTGAGAAGAAGCAGACGTGACACGAGATGTGTTTTCCTAGTCCCGGGTTGTCTGTTACTCAGAACAACAGTAGACACACTGAGGAGGAATGGGCTTTGTAAGGGGAAAGACTTGTGTCTGATGGACGTGCCGTTCTTCACCGAACACCTTACTTGAGCACAGACACCACTCCCTGCTGTCTACTAGTCCTTTGTGTTTGCGTAGGCACGTGTTCATGTGACGTAATGCAGATGTCTCGTCACACGGCTATGGCCATGGCAAACAGAGCTGTGCCATGTTGTTCCGAAGTCAGTGTAGTATTGGTGATATTGACACCTTCAGTGAAATCATGGTCAGGAAGTGAAGATGAGGGATAAACATTCATCCACTAAATCAGCTCGATGATTCACATGGGGAGAGGGAGTTAGAGAGGAAGAGTGTGTGAAGAAAGATGGGTCAGGGAGTAGTCACAGGAGAGAAGCCACCCACACTTACCACAAAGGCTTGACTCATGCAATTTGGCTGGCACACCGCTGTGGGACAGGGACATTACACAGGGTCTCCTCTCTAGGATGTCCTGCCTGACCCTGAGCCAGAGCACAGAGGAGCGCCCAAATTAACAGCCTTTACGACTGGAGCCACAGTGACGGGCAGCTGATTAGAGTAGACACACAATTATCTAAATGATGACATACGACCCTGCAAAAAGCACACTTGTCACGAGTGTTACTCCTACGACTGCGAGGGTATGTGGCATGCTCATCCAGTGACTAACTGAGCTCTGCAACACTTTGTGTTTCTGTTTCTCTGACGATTTCACATCCCACATTCAATTATCCTTACTGTGAAAAATAAAATATAAATCTGAGGTTCTTCCAATTACAAAAACACCAATGATCAATGTTTTGTATTTTGCTTTGACAATAGTTATAAACACAGTTTTCAACTCACTCATTGTTACGCTGTGTGCTGGTTATGACTAAGTTGCATAATATGGTCAACAAAAATGAAACAAACTGTGTTCCTCATAGTGATGAGTTACGTTCCATCATATCTCCAGTCAAGACGTTTGAGAGAAGAGTCCGCTCTGGCACAGTCTTCACTGCCTTCACTGGTGTTTACAGTCCCTGTTATACAGTATATTGACTTAACTTGTTTTGATCATATAAAACACCTGATGGTTTTGTGTCAGCACTTGGCCTCTCTTTCCTGTTTTCATCTCACTGTGTTTCTGGTCACTCATTGTTTCCCTCTGTCGTGTATAGTCAAGCTGATAAAACCCTCCCTCCTATGGACGCTGAGATAAGAGCCTGTGATTACGACAGGCTGAATAGCTGGTGTGCACTATTACCTGGGCATGACACACATGTGGTGTGTATAAATCTGTTCTTACCAGCTCTCACAGGGCTTAAGGGTGTTTCCTGATTGGATATGTTGAAATCGTCTCTGCCTATGGCAGCCACACTGTGACACACAATCTAAAATCTCTTGGAGTGCAGGGTTGAGTATGACACGATTACTCAACAGCCCAGAGGCTCAGCTGCGTTCGATCACAACCATACTGAATTAAGAGCAGGTACTAATTCCAGTATTAGTCAGCTCGGCCAGATGCAGGAGATTAGTGACAGATGAACAAGCGGGCAACAGCAGTTCAGCACTAGGGTTTATTCTTTTTTTTTTGAGTTGAACACCTGCACAAAAAGTTTCAAAGACTTTCCAGCTTAAACAGATTATTGTTTTATCATCCAAAGTTATCATGAGCTGCCATTGTTTCATGCCACAGTGTTACCAAGAGCCTGGGAAAAGTTAAACAGTTCAAAGCCAGCTCATCCCAGAGTCAAATCAGGTCTCCACTGGAAAGACCTCAGTGAGCTCTGAATCCAAGCGCGCCGGCTTGTTGGAATAATGTTGTGGCAAACCCATGTGTTTACAGAGCTTCCCATTGTGGTAAACATGGATTTAAAAAGTCTGGCTGCTTTTAAACTCCCACCACCCACACTGTCTCATAAAGGCAGGACATGGTTGAAAATACAGTTTGAATTGGGTGCACAGCGCCTTCTCTTCCCACTAACTGCATTTTGTGTGGCTGACTGACTTGAGTCTAGTGTTTCATACACATACAAAACCCACACATTGTTTGTTTTACTTGTTGCCGTAGTGATAGTGGCATCTCTCAATCGTTGACCTGAATAGACGCCACGGGGGTAGCACCGGGCACAGCTTAATTCACTTTGCTTCTGCTAAACCTATGAGAATAGAAATGGATCACACTTATGACAGTCTTCTATTATAGCGATTCATTCTGGTAAATACATTACACTGTGTTTGTTTGCTCTCCGTTGCAGCAGGTGTACAGTGTCGTCCCTGTTAAGATTTAGTGTCAGCCGCAGGTATGCAGTGCTGCGTCCCACAAGGTTTGTCTTAAATAAGATCGCAGTTGAGGACAACATTAGATAATCAGTCTCAATGCTAAGATTTGTAATTCTACCTAGAGTGGAGGAAGGCTGAAGTGTCTGTATGTGACACTGGGAATCTGTTTGTGGAGTGGCAGTGATGGAGAGAGACCAAAACAGATCATCCTGGGCCGGAGGAGGAGGGACAGGGGCCGTATGCTGTTTGTTTCTGGATCAACAGGCTGTTCCTTTCCTGCTCTGTTAGTTATTTGATAGGCAGAGGGATATATTACTGCAGTGTGATTATTTTACAACCCGATGGCACCAGACCGTCTGCCTCAGGTAGGATCTGCACCTGTGTATTCAACAGATAGGGCACAAACACAAGCTAGCAACACTCCTCAGGCCTCAAATCTGTCATCAGATACTTTATCAGTAAGTGCAGTTTCAAGAATTAACTGAACCTATACAATACCGTCACATGGTGACAGCAGGGACCTTTGCTACTGTTCTGATAATATGAACATACACATTCTAAGTGACAAAGGGTGCAATTCATTTATCAAATGATGTTCAAAGTTTTTTGGCAAAGAGTCATTTTCTACTAAGTCGTGACTTTTAGACTGAAAACTGTTGTTGCACTACCAAGAAATCCAAATGTTTCGAAAAGTTAGTCTTGCAGAAGGCTCAAAATGCTTGTCAGATAATCGTGGGGCAACACTGAAGGTTTGTCATCTCTGACTGGTTGGACCTGATCTGTCACATGTGTCTCTGTCCTCTTGCTGAGCACAGAGGGTGGAGTTTACCCCTGGCCTGTCTATGCTGAACAGTAAAAAAAAAAGATTTATACTCATGTCTGCACCTATAATGTGATATTTTCTCTTGTTAAGCGTATTTTAAGTGTATTCTCACTTTTCATTGGTAAATAGATTAAAACGTTCTGTTTGATTAGTTAATCTAATTTAATTAGATCAAGTTAAATGTGCAGACTGAAATATAAAACTATAACGTGACAATGTTATATTAACATAATTCTGGGAAAGTAAAGCTGACTGTTACTGGGATGTTCTGAAAATGTACCAACTGGCATGTAGTTTATTTCCAGCAGCTGTGGTACACTTTATCTTCAACATCTTTGATGCATGACTTGAATCCCCACTGCATGCACTCACTTAAGGAAGAAAAAAAAACAGGTCAGCATATTGTGCAACCATTTGGCACCGAGAACACTGTGTGTCAGGTCATGTAAGTAAATATGTGCAGAAACAAATATGCAAATAGCATTTTGCAATCTATGTGTTCACACATGTGCATCGCTGATACTCTGTTTATGTCAATTTTCATTGTTTTTTGTTGCTTTGCTTTATGCAGACATGCAGATGAAGTACAACTGGATGCGTCAAACTTGGCCTCGCTTTGTACTGAGCATGTATTTAAAGAAAAAGAAAAAAACTTGAAACGTCAAACAGGAAAGTCAGGATTTATGAAAGCAGAAAAATGTGTGGCTGGAGGTTAACCCAGTGTTGTACAGGAGAAAGCGCACATGCACATATAAGACGCTAGCATTTTATGCTACCTGTCACTGCCTGCCACCTACACACTGGACGTGAGCACATGTGTTTCCGTCACCTGTGGGTCTGTGCATACACATGTGCGCTGCAGACTCTGTGTGTGTGTCATATAACCACGGTTTACAAACACAGTCTGTCTCCCGATACTGGACACCGGAGCTATTCTGGCCTCCCCTTCCGATGTGCACCATCCTAGTGTCCGGTCTCCATGTGGATGTCTGCAAGCCAAGGTCACCGGGTCACATTCCTCCAGCTTTTCGGCATTCCGCCCCAGGGTTCAAGTAGTGTGGAAGCGTGTGTGAGTGTGTGTGTGGTGTGTATGTGTGTGTGTGTGTCTGAGTTGTTTGTCTTTCATGCCGCAAACTGGATTCTGCTGGAGGAGAGACACTGCACTGGTGACAGATAGAGGTGCACACACATCCAGACAGGGGGGTTGTCTTTAAAATATAGAGCTTTAAAAGGACATGTTATACAGGAGCATGATTAATATGACTGTCTCCACACATACCTTCAGCAGTCTTGGTTGGCTGGGAGTTGAGTGCTATGAGTAACTGCTGTTTGCTCATGGCTGGACACTGATCCCTCAGGATCAATTGCAGATAGACATATTTTAAGTCTATCTGGTTGATTTAGACTTTGTGTACTGGACATTTGAGCAAGCCAGCGGAAGTGGAAAGAGTCCGTGCAACACTTTAGTGTGAGAAATTGAACACAGTTAGGCAGCTAGAAAATCCAGTCACCAGTCCAGAGTCCACCAGAGGCAGAGACTAAAGAAATCAACATGTCCAGCACATGCTGAAATATTTCACTATGGAAAAATTTTGGGCTGACTGACTTACCTGCTTACAACAATTTATAACAGCACCCATGCATCAAATAGTATATTTAAGCAGCTTGAGCTGGCGGACAATCTGCATTATACAAGTGCTTTAAACTAGTTAAGCGCATTGTCCTGATGGATCCAGGAACGAGCTGTGTAATCAATACCAGTCCGTGAGTAAAATGATCAAATCAAATGCGTGACAAACTTTTTAACTAAATTCATGCCAACATATCCATCACACCTTTATCTTCATGCCAATCATTAGAACGTTAGATGTGTTTTATTTACAGCAGGACGGTGAAAACAAGGCCATGTTCCAGAACTTCCTGGAGCTCCGGTCCCTGAAATTCCAAGAGTTCTGCCGGAAATTCAACATGAGGCAACAGGCCGCCCCCCTGAAAAGGGTCGCAGAGTGTGAATAAGTCCACAGAGTGAACATGGCCATGGCTGACAGACGGACTGAGTCAGCGCCACATTCCAGTGGAGTCAACCATCCACTTTACGCTCAGCACACACACTCCTCCACGCACACAAGCCATGCATACACACATGCACACACACATCACCTCTTCACACTTTTTTCTTTTGCATTGAGCTTTATACCATCCACTTTACTCTGACAAAATATTTTTCCAAAGTAGTATTCCAGTCCAAATCCTGTGAACACGCAGCTCTCTTTTTGTTATTGTCCTCAGTCTTACTGCTGCAATCCAAATAGGATTTTACAAATATGAATAAGGGTTCATCCCATGTTTTTTTCTGATATCTTCATCCAGTCAGAACTTGCACACTTACTGTAGACTCACACGCTCTTTGCTAAAGACAGAGGTTAATGGCAACTACAAAAGAGCTGCTGCATGACGAGGTCTGGTGCTGAATAGCTGGGTACTTTGCACTGTGCTTTCTGTCTGCCTCACACACTGACAGACACCAGCCATACAGCAATAGGCAGGAGAGGCTGAAACACACCCGGAGGTCCAGCCGACAGTGAACGCATCTCCTTGGACATGTCAGTACAGTATATCCCATGCAGCTGCTAATGGATATCTGGATGCTGGGCTGCCAAAGCCTAATTCATCTGGTCACAGACTTAAGCTGCCATGTATGCTTTGTCCAGTGGTTTAAGAGCACCCACACTTTTGTGACCTTAGCTAATGAAAACTGTGCCCCAAAGGTTCTGTAACTTCTCAGATGCCAAAAAAATTGAACAGCACCTCACGCCATGACCAGCTGTACAGAGGCGTACAAAGGCTTGTAAATCTGAACCTTTCAATTTTTTTGCCATTTATCACGCAACTGTCTCCAAAACCTTCCAGGTGAGCAGCTTTATTCAACATAAAGGATGCTTTCCAGCAGAAACTGTAGCAAAATGTTTATTAACCACATTTGAATGCTTTAGATATCAGATGTGAAGAAGCATCATATAAAGGACATTGGTACTAGACCATTCACCAAATAAATTGTATTGGATGCTTTCAACACGCACAAAACATTGGGAGAGACAAAATAAGAAGTTCAATTACAACATTCTGGGTGGTTCCAAAAGTAGCAGGTTAATTGGTAACAGGTGAGAGTAGTCTGGCTGGTTGTAAAATAAGCATCGGACATATGGGTCATGGATCACAACTTGTGCCAAAGCTTGTGGAAAAACTGTCAAACAAAAGCTACTTCTTAATGCAAGATTGCAAATCACAGATTTTAGTTTCAATTGCGTTTTCGAAAGGTCCCAGTTTTTCCAGAAAATATACTTCACACACACAGTGCTTTAATCTGTGAAGTGAAATTGAGTTAAAATAAATTTGTCCTGTATATACAAAGGTTTACATGTAGAACAAAAATTATTTTAAAGTAAAGTGAGTTTAAACAATAGACAAAAACCTATTTGTGTGACAACAGTAGACAACAAGAAATGTGTAGTACCTTTCAACAACAAGGCAATTCATCAGCTATTCATTAGTGATAATTGATGAAAATAAACACCATCTATGGTCTAACATGGATCACACGGTTCAGTCTGTGTCTGTTTCTTTGTTCTCTCTCTTTTCTTTTTCTTTTGCCTCCGTCAGGACAGCGCAGGGCTGTTCTGCTTTGCTGTGAAGGTGTGTGATTAACTCTGTGTGAGTCAGATACAGGTGTTTTGCAATTTAAAAGAAGCCTCTAACACCACCCCCTTCCCCAGGTTTTTTTTTTTTTTTCAAGTTTATAGTTGTGAGACAGCCTGCATCTTCACACGCAAGCCTGCTGTCATTCAGGAGGAGCCGCAGCTCACAGGTTGGATGGTCTGCAGCTAACACGTTGACCAATTTAGACCAGGGTTAGATATGATTGACCCTTCTCAAGGCGAGGGGGCTCAATAACAGACACAGGCTATGAGTATATTATGTATTATGTTGCTGGTGATAACGGTTGTACCATTACTGAAAGAAACTGATGTAAATCTGGTTCTCTCCAGTAAAAAACACAAGGAGGATCTTAAGATCTTCGCAGAGACTAACATGACTTTCTCTCCAATTTAAGATACCAGTTTGAACACAGTTTGGGGCCAGTTCAATCCAGAACCCTACTACACCCCTAGTATCACAGGGTTGGCTGTCATCATGAGGGCTATTACCAGTGCATGGTAATGGTGATGACTGGTATTGTCACTTACCTTGTAATGCAATGTGGATTTTCCTGTAAGGTCACCGGAGTGACGCAAAACCCGTGTCTCAACAAACTGAGTCATCTATCCAAATAAAATACAATATACCTGATGTGATTACAGCACTTCCAAATGTCTTTTACTTTTTGTTTAAATTGTGTCAAACCCCCTGTAGGGTACACAAACTAAACAGCAGCTCTCTTCTACAGGTTTTCAGTGTGTGTCCTGTTTTACAGTAGATCACACACCGTATCAGTGTGTACAGTCATGGTAGCTTAGCACTTCTCTCACAGCAAGTAGGGACCAAATCAAGCTACTCTGGCTTTTTATATCTGGAGTTTGCATGGTCTCCCCATATGAACTATGCTCTAACTCCCACAGGACAGATATCCGATCTGTATCAGAGCTTCAACAACATGTCAAGTTTATACATGAGCAAGTAGGACACAGGATATCTTAAAGGATAGGATCAAATATGTTGTGTCTCAACATGCTCAAATGTATGGAAAGACATAGCAGTGTCTTTTGTTACTTCTCCTGTGCAACTAACAGCAATCAGACCGTCTTGGGAGACTCAAAAGTCTGCCTGTCCACAAAAAATAACCCAAGGGGATTATAAAAGGTATCAGCAGTACCAACATGATGAAAACTAAAATAATTCATCACACTTAGTTTTTCTTTGAAGTGTTGTCTTGTCCTAAAGCAGAATTTTTAATGAACAGTATTTGCCATTGCTACAGAAATATGAAATGAATGCTGCTGATGATCTGTATCTGCAGAGTGGGCAACAATGGAAAATAGTTTTTTGTGTACACTTAAAAATACAGTAATATCTTGTCTTAATGTAGAGAGGTGCAGTCAAAGTGACGAGCAACCAAATACATGGCCAGGTGTGGCTTGTTCTCTTTTTACTCCATGACTAATGAAGCAGATAAAAGGTTTTGTCAGATCTCTCGAACTAAAGCTAGAATGTCTTGACTTTGCTTGAGTCTTTCATTTCAACTTCAGTGTTTGGGGGATACATGTAAATTAATGACGTTATACCTTCTTTCTGTGTCCCCTTTATTAAAACATCTCTTGGCTTTTAGCTGAAAAGATTATCTGGGGTCATCTGGTGGATGTCACAGGGTTGCTCATACTACAGGGTCGTAACCTCTCCTCTCCTGTCCTACTCCTCAAGAACTCGTGCATTAACATTATCTGGAGGGAAAACATTTTTGGCTAGAAGCAGCATATATTTAATACAGAAAAGACACAGAAAGGTTTAATGTTTATATAAAAATTAGAACAAGCAATAGAAGAAAGTAAAAAATCTGTTGCCATTAAATTATTGGTCCAGTGACCAAAGAAGCTAATTAAATTAGTTCAGAATATATAGAATATATATCTATACTTTCTTCCTATTTTACATGATTTCTTTTTTCTGTCTCTCTTACTGTCATTTCTCCCTCTTCACCCTGACTCAAACAGCTGCCCTTAGGCTGGCCGCACTAAAAATAATTAAAATAGTGATACACTGTCAAGCAGCGTTAATGAGCAGCTGGAAACTGCAGAGGTACTGCACTTGCAAGTCATATGCAACTCATCAGTGATGACTGGAAAATCTGGGCCAGTGATGGAGCGATAGAAGTACTGTGAAGGCTGCTTTAGTTAAATGATGTTCAGAGTAAGCTGCTTTGCTTTGGTAATGAGTTACTAACTAGTAGTCGGTGTTTCCATTCCTGTTACAAAATGATGCTCTGTTTCCACTTCATCTAAGAAAGGCCTGCATATTGCCGTGTACGTATTAACATTTTGAAGTCAATGAAACCGTTGCAATTTCAGTTCTTATGTTGTTGGATGCATTGTGTCATTCAATCCTAATGTACTTCATAGAAATGGAAAAAACTGGCTGAAAAATAACAGAAACTGTAACTGACTAAGAAAATGCAACTGAAAGCATGAGTCCTACTTCATTCAACGTTTTTATGTTTGTGGTCTATGAGTAGTGACAGAGTCAGGTTCCCTGCAATGACTGGGCATGTGGCAGCATGGGGAAGCTCCTAACCTGTACTCAGGAGGACAGACACCCTGAGGGTTTTGACTGTGGCAGCTGGTGTGTTTCTAAAAACAGGCAACCCCTTTCCTCCTCTGTTCTTCACAGCAGATGCTGATCTATGTCTGTCTTCAGACGGAAGCAATTACTGAGTCAGAAGGAAAGGCACACCTCCTTTTAATAAACCCACATCAACTCATCTGATGACTGACAGCTTCAGTGCATGACTCACAAGTTCGATGGAAACAGAGAGTGAAAAGGTTTAACAAAGACTGGGAGAAAACTTTATTAAAGATCTTAAGACAGGCAGCGTCATACATGGGATGTCTAGAGCTTTTGGCCACAGACATCCCACTTAATTCCTCTCCTCATAAACAGCATGTCCCTCCTCCAGTTGAGCTGAGTAACCTGCCCACAGTTCCTCCTATTACTCTTCTTCTTTTGTAGCTGTTCTCTTTTCTCTGCCTGTCTGTGACTCTATGAATCTTATCGTCTGTCCTATGTCAGCTCAGCCTCTTACATAAGGTTGACCTGGTAAAATTCCACAGCGCTTGCATGCTCCCTGCTCCTCTAGACTCGAAGTGTTCTCCCTGTGGCAACAACAATTTCTTACTGTTCGAATCCAGACGCCCACTCATAGGATGTTTTTTCAGCTGCTCACAAACAGGCTACCTCACTTCAAATGAGGCTTGCAATGAAAGAGAGGATTTACCTTCAAGTCCATCATTGGAAAACACTGTGTGTCTTTGTTGTGAGTGGTCTTGCCTCCTGTTTTGGAGCGTCTCCTGAAGATACTTGTGTGAATTGGGGAAACTCTGGCCACCACTGATGTGAAGAAAATGAAACAGTATTTTTCTTTAAAGGAGATTTTAGATCTTTCTTGGCTAAATGTGCACACAGTGAACATTGCATGTTTGATTTACGATGTCACCAATGAGTTTATTGTGATTCTGCAGCTTTGAGCAGTAATTACACCAGATTTTTTTTTCTTTAGCTCCATCCACATAATCACAGTGTTCTTATGTCTGTGTAAGATGTTGATGCATCTTAGTGCTTAAAAACACAATATTTATAAGCTTTTTCTGCAGCTTTCCATGTGCTTGGAAATCAAAGTTTAGTTGGTTTGAATCTAAATTATAGCATAAAAAAGAAGCTAATTGTAGCCTCTGTGACCCTAGTTCTCCTCTTGCTATTCTGACTAAACAGACATTTAGGACTGATGAAGAATAACTTTAACATCGGGACTTCAGACAACCGCCTGAATACACAGTAGAGAATTACTTAATGTGTGCCACTCTTGTATTATAATAATAAGTTTATGATGCATAGAACTTAAAAACATAGGGCCACTGAGGCATCATGGGAACAGTTATATATGCAGGCACAAGAGTCTATTGTCCATTCTTACATCTGCTGTTCACATCTTATTTAGTCCAAAAACAAGCAAGCAAACAAACAAATCATAATTCCTACTTTATTAAAAAAAAAAGAAGAAGAAGAAGAAACACAAAACATGACCTTAAAAACCAGCATGAGTAGAGTAAACACTTAGACAAATACTAATTATTAGGAAAATAAAGACTAACAAATAGCTCCTACACAGTGACTCTTAAAGGGACATAAATGTGCTTCTGGTGACTTCTTGTTATACATGTAGGGAAATGGTAATTTGAACATGTAGTTGGTATTTAATGAAAAATAATATCATTTGAGTTAGCTTTATGTCCAATACTTACCCTCTTTTAGCTCCATTTTTGGTCTCCTCTAATACCTGACTGAAATATCTGGCTCTTCAGCTTCTAGCTCGTGTTTGGTACTGAGCAGGTACTTTACATTAGGTTTTACGGGTTATATAATGAGAATTGCATGATTATAGAGGCGAGAGTGAATCAAAACAGTAAAGTTGCAGGCTAAACAGCTAAACAACGAGCTTAGTATAAAGCTCCATAAAGCTGCTTGGTAAGCAACAAATTCAGGTGATAATTCCCTGTAGGTTTATCATTCACATTGCCACATTATTTGAATTTTCAGTTTTCTTTGCAATTTTTAATTTCGGAGTATTTGATTTTAAATACCAGTTCTACATGAAAAAAGCAACATAGCAACAGAGCAGACAGAGATCAGAGATAACTCTGATGAGTCACAGAGGATGACAGATGAGACCTATCAGTAAGCTTTGAGATGTAACATGACACCATTACACTAGCGTGGTTGCGCTGCACACACACTGAGTCAAACATGACAGATAATTGCTTTCTGCTGTATCACTCATGACCATTTGAAATCCATAGGCTCAAAGAGCAGAACTTCGACAAAATGGGTCGCGCAGACAGATCCTGTCTTTTCCAACAGCCTGTGCTGTTTGAAGATAAAGTACAGTAACATCTCTCAACATTTATCACAGTCTTATTCTAAGCACTTAGCCTCATCTGAAAACTCATATCTTTGTTTGTGTACTGTGATAAAAACACTGTTTCTTATCAGATGACCAAAAAACTCCAACGTGGTGCATGTTGCAATAAGATTTCCATTCTACATATAGTGTATAACACACAGTTTCTGTATATATTCAACTGAGCTTTTGTGCAGGTCTGCCATCAGTTATACAACAGTTCATTTGTTCATAATGTCACCAGAGTTTACACAGCTGTGACAACCCGGTTGTCTAAACATGGTGGAATTTCACAAGCTGAGAAATAATCGAATCAATCGTTACTGTGATGTCACATTTTAAGGTCGTTGGTCACTCTTTCACTAACTCACTGCCCCCAAAGTCTGGCTAAATCATACAATATTTTCAGCACTTAAAATACGTTTGCGTGACAACTGGGTAAGTCAGCTGTTTGCCAACCCCTTTTTATTTCGTAACACAGAACAAGCTCCCAGCGCAATGTAAAACACTCTTTGCGTCCTTTTTGAACAAGGTCACAAAAATCCTACTTCTTCAGCCCCGTGTGCAGCTGAGAGCCACCGCAGAGCAGAGCTGACCGGCAGAGATGAGGCCACAGGCTCACGTCCATGATCTGAACTGTTAAACCGGTTTCAGAGCAAAACACCCCTTTTTCATGACCTGCAGGTTAAGTAAATTCAGAGTGCAAATATCATTGTTCCGGTTCCTGGACAGTGCTAATACATTTCTAAGAATCAGGTTAATTTGTAGATTTGTTGAATTTTAAGTCTGTGGTGCATGGAAAAATGGTGCACTAATGGAGGAAACACCCACAGAAAAATATGATAGGTTTAAGCTTTGGCCAATTTAAAATTAGGTAAAGGGCTTGACTGACAAGTACAGTGCAGAACTACAATTAAACATGACACAATAATATTTCTATTGTTTATGTATTTCTGCACATGTGTATCTTTGTGCAAATACAAGTTGCAACACACTAGTGAGCCACACACATAGACTGAAGACACGAAGAAGAACAAGTTTTACTACTGGAAGGGGGGGGGGGAGGATAAATCCTTTATTTAACTCTTTGGGGTGAGGCAAAAACAGTTCCATCATACGCAGGCTGTGATAACATGCATAAGCTTTTACTCATGTTATTGTAAACTGAGTCATGTTACGCCACCACAGCTGGTTCAATCCTGACCAGCCGGAGCCGCCGTCACACAACAGGATCTTGTCGTTCCCACATTTTTCCATCATTCATTCGGACACAGAGCTGAACAAGACAGATGGTTCCATGTCCAACAACATAGTTTAGTATTCTGCTGCCTGTCTGGCTGTCTTCACTCTACACAGAGAGGCTGGCTAATAATTTGTCAGCCCCTGTGGGGTATGAGGCCAGCGTGTCAACAACAGGCCCAGTGTTTCCCAGGCCAGCGATGGAGATTAGAGAGCGAGGCTGATCATTCCGCTGCCATTCTGTAGGCAACAAGGGGAGTGGTGGGAGGAAAGCAGGGCAAAAGGGAGCGAGGGAGAGCGGCTGGTATTCCTTGGTCTCACTCTGTGTTTTGCAACAGTCATGGCTGATTGGGACAGAAGGAAAGGGCACCGGTGGCATATTATGTTTGCCAACCACAGCACATTAACACTGGCACAAAGGCACGAAAGCATCTAGTGCAAGACTATCTGTTTCTTCACTTTAGGACTTGTAGGGTGTTCTTCAGTGCAAAGAACATCCATGTTTTCTCAATCTGAGAGGCATTGTGCAACTATTTTTGCATCTCTGCAGGTTATGAGGCTAACCCATGAAAATCCACAAACAGGAAAAATGGTTTCAGACTTGCAGTACAAAAAATGTTCCTTCAGATCGTAAGTGAATCGAAACATCGGGCCCAAGAAAATCATTTCAGCATTCACACAGGTTTACTCCCCTCTGTTATCAGTTGTTCAAACAGCCCTTTGCTACACAATGTACCTGCTGCAGGTTACACACAGCTGCAGGAAACTCCACCTTCACTCCATCTCTGGATACAAAACAATGACCCTCATTCTGAGTTTTCTAACCTCAGCCTTTTAGTGTCTAATAACATAAATATTTCCTACCTGCAGAAAAGTCCTGGGTTTCAATGGCCCTACATTCAGACTGTGTGAGTTCTATAGGAGAAGCTAATAAAATACACACATCTGACATCTAGTGGCTGAGTTATGTAAATAACACGCACTAGGATGAAAACTGTAATACAGACATGTACCTCACAGTTTATACAAAGTCAAGAGACTTTGTCCTAAAAGTTTAAACAAATTATGATTAAACTAATTACTCATGCACATAATTGGTTGGTTTTAATAGTCTACAGAACACACACAAACTTTATTTGTGCCATTTCTTTAACACAGACTAGTTGGAAGTGGCACAGTTTGCATGTTCTCCCCATGCTTTTGTGGACCAGTTTCCTCTCACAGTCTAAAGTGACTGGTGACTCTAAATCATCCACAGGTGCAAATGTTTCTTTCAGTCCCTACTTGTCAGGCCTGTGATAGTCTGGCGATGCGTCCAGAGTGTACGCTGGATCAGCTCCAGCACTCCCATTTCCTTAAACTGAGAGAGTACTACAAATTAATGAACAAACATATGAAAAGTTGCTCAATCCTAAAAAAAAGTTCATCATCCAGAATGACTGAGATATTCTGAAAAGAGAGGCGGCTGTGGAAATTCAAATTTTTTAAATCTGTGAGCAGAGATGCAGGCATCACTTATTAAGATAAGGTATTAATACATAACCAAATGTAGTAGGATGATAAATCCTAATTATATCACTAATCAAATTGATACCCAAACAATTATCAGTTGAAGTTGTAGTGTGTGTGATTTAGTGACATCTAGCAGTAAGGTTGCAGAATGCATCCATCTCAATACCCACTACCACTCACTCCTCTCATTCCCAAATTATTTGGGAAAGGGATTATTTCTTTGTTTTTGCAAGTGGTACACAAACCAAAGCATCATCTAATTCAAACTTTCAACATGAAAACGTCCATTCTCTGGAAACATGGTGGTGCAAGATGGCAGATTACCATGAAAGAGGACACGCTTGCTATGTGGAAACGTCAGGGATTCTTACTTTTAGTTGATTACACACTGTTGAAAACACAATAATAATATATAATACTCCGTTTCTTTGAATATATCCGTCTAAATCTTTACACACTGCTCAAGTTTTGATAAATATCTACTCTTGATAATTATGATGATCACACTCTTTGCTTTAGCTCTGGTGGTAAAACATGAACATATTGCATATTCCTTTACGAAAGTGTTAAAAGTAACAATCCTTAATTTCTACTGCTTAATTGATTCTATTTTATAGCTACTTCAGGCACTAGTGGAGGTTGGGGTTCAATGACTCCCAGGAACATAAGAACATAAGATTTTTACTAATTCAATTTAAGACTATTTAAGATAAGACCAGCAGATAGCTCGAGCACAAATGAATCAGTTCACCTCCATTGCTTTGCAATGAAAGCAGAAACATCACCAACACCAGATAAATAAAAGCAAAACTATTTTGAATTCAACATTTAATCCGTGGTTAAACAAACCAAAGAAAGAGGGTTTTTTTTTTTTAAAGGTTTTTCGTAGCTGCAGTACACAACAGGGCAAGTAAATTCATGCCGCTCAAACGCAAAAACAAGATGTTAATCTGAATCCCCTGTCTGCACACAACAGTGCAGCAACACTGGGCCCGCACTGGTCGCACACAAGCTTCAATCAGAGAAATGTAAGCAAGCTTAAATGGTTCTGCAAATAAAGTGATTGTTTCTATTCACAGGGCCGAGAGATAGTAGGTGTAACAAACAGACAGGCTGCAGTAAAGAAAAACAGAGTTTCATCACCAGCCTTCTTGCGTCAAGATGACTAACAAGATAAGCAACAGAATACTTCCTTTATGTCCCTGAACAAACCCTTCCTGTAAACGATTTGTCTTTTAATCAGGCTTGTTTTTTTTTGTCAAAAGGTAAGTGTACATAAGAAAAATGGCTGTGGTGTTACAGTTAAGTTGCACTGACATAATTCGAAAAAACCTGCAGCTGGATATTCAGTAGGTTTTTGTATATAATTCAGCACATAATCTGAATTGTCCACTGCAAATTCTTTAGAAGATTCTATATTGTTCTATGATATATGGTGAGATATGCAAAATGCAACAATATATTAACTAGAACTAAATAAAACCATTCAGGCAAAGACACATAAGTCATACAAGTCTGTTTTAAATGTACTAACTGCTGCAAAATTCATGTCAGGAAATCATTATGGACTAATTATACTGTATTAAATTGTTTTTCTTTTTTATATCTAGCTGTGTATCAAACACGATTTTGGTACGAAATTATTTGTGGTTACAAACCAATATATGCTTCAATCAGACTTAAACTGTTGATGAATAACAATTGAAAGTGTAAATTTAAGTTGTAAGGTGTGCATTGTAATTGCTCTTCTCTGTCTGGTTTAGCAAGTAACTCTTAACCCATTAATCAAACGAGGCAGTGTGATTTAGAAGAATACCTTTGGATATGTCGGACACTCCCTCCATTGACTCTGCTTGGAACTGTGTCAACGTGAGTATGCAGACATCAAAGAGAAATCGTCAGAAACTGGACAGACAAAGCCCGACTCTTCCTTAATCAGTTTCCCTTTCGTTTCTTTTTTTACTTTCTTGTCTTTGTTCTCTCAGATAATGTGTGCTGCAATTAAGAGGCTCAGGAACATTTCTAACATGATGACTAAAAAATTAATTTACCTTTGTGGTGCAAGTCTCTAAATGTGATATGTAGACAAAATTGTAATGTACATATTAAATTAGTCTCATATTTATCTTTTAGGACTTGTTTATGAAGTCTGATTCCACAGAAACTTGCATAATGACATTTGGTTTTACATTACAAACAGGTTGATTAATCAATTCAAATGAATTCTGATAACTGAGAAATTATTTAGTCTCTTTTGTTTTTTGTTTTTTTTTTTTTTTGGTGTTACAGTTAAATCACTGTATGTGCTTATCATTTGTTTTTATTACACCATTTCCCTTTATGGAAACTGGTATCTATCACGTGTGACCATCCCGTCATCATAAATGATTTCTAATTAGAATTTCCATGTTTCCCTGAATTCCCTCTGGTTTTTGCTTGAGAGCTCAGACTTCCTGTCCCACACCATTCTGATGGAGGTATGAATGTTTTCGGATCATTTATTGATTAATAACCTGTCCATTGTGTTTCTCTGCCTTTAGTCAAGCTTACCTGTTGTGTTCTGTCAAGTTTACATGCATAACACTATTTCATGGTACTTTATAGTCTAATAAAACATAAGAAAAACAAACAGCATGCTTTTAAAGTTCTGTGTCATAAAAAAGGCATTAAGAACAAGTAACATACACCTGTAGTAGCAAGTAAACAATGAATGTTATGAAGAAAAACTAAATTGTATTTAAAAGATCATATGTCGACTGTAGGTTTATGCAAATATCCTGGGAGGAAAATATGTCAATTTGTTTGAATGAACAACACTGCATGTAAATTAACATGCAAAACTAACACTGAGGTGAATGCAAAACATAACAACAAAGAATGAAAAACATGCAGTAAAACATATCTTATTCATCATATTATTAACACTATCATTTGAGTGGTTTTCATAACTTTTGACTCGATCAGTTCGACAGCCGTAGAGACAAAGAGGTTTTCATTTTCACTAAGATGGGTGATAAGTAACCCACAAAAACCAACACATAAAAAGAATAAATAGTAAAGAGGCTTTGTTGTTCTAATAACTAAGGGTAAATTTATTGCATGTGCTCATCTCCTGACAGATAGTTACACTAAAGAGGATCAAAGTACAAACCACAAACAAATGTCAGGAAAATTGTCCGGAAACATGAACACCACCTGCAGAACACACCCACAAAAACACACAAGGTGCAAAACGAGTATTTGACAATATTATTTTCATGAATGTTAAGGGTCCCCTCCTGTCACACATTTAGACATTTAAATTAATCTGCTTTGAAAACTTGATGTTACATCTTAAAAAACTTCTCACTGGATCTTTGAACATGCAAATATCATTTATTTTAAAAGTTTAATGGCTCAACACAAGATGTTACCTACTTACCAACACACTGATTGTGGGGCGCCAATCTTATATTTTATGTCTAGTACAAATGTAAATGTAGGTTAATATTATAAAACCAATTGTGCCATTATTTCCAGTTACTTCATATTACACCCTCAGGTGGACAGGAAAAGGAGGGGTCAATTGCACCAACTCACTTTGTGGTGTACGGCTGAGTTTGCATACACCAATTTCGTTTGAAGTTCTTACACATATGCACGCCAGCCTCATTTCTGTAGCTTCATTCTCCAGCTTATCTGAGTCATGGCTGCACCTTTCATTTGGCTGACTCTGTGGTGCACATTTAGTCTGACCTGTGGTGCCTACAGTGCCCCTGAATGGTTCCACAACATTTCTACCAGTCTCTTCAATTTGTCTGGGGACATTATGCTTGGAGGGCTCTTTCCCATTAACCAGCTCTCAAGCAACCTCAGCCAGTGGACGACGCCTGACAGTATCACCTGTGAAAGGTAATGTATTGTGAAGATTTGCATTTTGGCAGAAATAATGACCCTATTATCCAAGATACTGCACAAATATATATATGCTTAGCCCGACTAACAAGGCTTCTAACTATTTATTTCTGCCTGTAAATCCACAGTTTAAATGCAAATGGACTGGCCCTTGCTATAGTAATGAAATATGCTGTGGATGAGATCAACGCAAACCAAATTCTGCTC
This sequence comes from Anabas testudineus, assembly GCF_900324465.2. Taxonomy (NCBI): domain Eukaryota; kingdom Metazoa; phylum Chordata; class Actinopteri; order Anabantiformes; family Anabantidae; genus Anabas; species Anabas testudineus. The sequence goes on along the minus strand of NC_046614.1, from coordinate 15,825,021 downwards.
CCTGGCATCAAGTTGGGTTATGAAATCTATGACACATGCAAACAATCTGCCATCATCGTGAAGCCTACTCTCTCTTTCCTCACTGCAAAATCAAACAAAGTATTGTCGGTGCAGTGCAATTACACCAACTATGAGCCCAGCATTTCAGTCGTGATTGGTCCTCATAGCTCGGAAATGGTGGCAGTCATTGGAAAACTTATTGGATTCTTTCTGATGCCACAGGTTTGCTTAAAAACACATCAAATTTGATGTCTTTTACGGAGATGATTTACCATTTTGCACAAGACATATTTATAATTTGAAAGCCGAATTTTTGCATTAAGCTGTAAATTGTTAAAATTAAGTAAGCTGAAAAACTACTCAAACACAATTACACAAAAAACTACCACCCACTTGGGATATAAATTGTTCTGCAACCACAGCAAAGGCACATTAAGTATTGTGTTTCAATAACGTGCAGGCGGCTGCGTGACATCATCTAGTAACATATATGAATCTGACTATGCGTGTGGTTCAATATGATTCTTCTCATTTCAGATTAGCTTCAGTGCGACAAGCGACAAATTCAGTGACAGCACTCTCTACCCATCATTCTTCCGCACGGTGCCCAGCGACAAAAAGCAAGTCACTGCCATGGGACTTCTACTGAATACGTTTGCATGGAACTGGGTGGCGGTGGTGGGCAGTGATGAGGAGTATGGACAACAAGGGGTTCAGCAATTTGCCAAAGTGGCAGAGCAGCAGTCTATCTGTGTGGCCTATCAGGGGCTGATTCCAATATACACTGACCCCCAACCGGCAGTCACAACCATCATTAACAATATCCTACTGAACAAAGTCGAGGTGGTGGTGGTCTTCTCTATTGTTGACTCAGCTGTGGTGTTTTTTAAAGAGGTCAGTGAAGCAGAGAATTATCAAATGCGGGACTTTACACACGTATTTCATGGTATTTGTAGATAATATTCAATGTCATCCAACCCAATCTCTTCCAGGTTATCAGGAGGAATGTAACAGGTGTGTGGATTGCCAGCACAAGTTGGTCCTTGCATAACCGACTGACTTCTCTCCCAAATATCAAGTCAGTCGGCACAATCATCGGATTCGCTGACAGGACAAGGCCACTGGATCTGCTTACTGCCTACGCACAGGAGCTCTTCTCAAAAATTAGTGAGCAGGGGGCAAAGATGTCCTTTCCACAACCTAACTCTGGAAATCCCGTCAATCCCTGTCCACAGTGTAGGAATCTGTCATTAGCTAACATGAGCTTGATAACAGATCCCGCAGTGCAGCGCACAGCTTTCAGTGTGTATGCTGCCATCTACACAGCAGCACAGGCACTGCATAACATGCTGGGATGCAATTCAACTGCCTGTATGTGGGGAACAGACACCAAAATCTATCCGTGGAAGGTGATTTTTTTTAATCTGCTATAGGGGTAAAGACTGTTTCAATTGAAATGGCACTGATATAATATGAAAATAAAATCTTCTCTTGCAGCTATTGGATGTTTTAAAGAATACTTCTGTAGACATACTGGGCAAACATTTAGTGTTCGACAGTAGTGGTAACCCAAACCTGGGATACAATTTGATTCAGTGGGCCTGGAAAACCTGGGGTGTGGACTTCACTCTTGTTGGAGGTTATTATGAACAACTGTCCATCAACTCGTCCCTCTTCACTTGGCATACTGACAACGGAGAGGTATATTTAGCAATTTGTTAGAAATTTAATATAAACTGCTGTAGACCATATGTAGACGAGTAAATATAAAAGACAAAACTTTTCTACTACCACTTTTTATCACAACAATTTTAACTGTAATGCCACAACTTACCACAGGTTCCTCTATCCACCTGTTCAGCAGCATGTGCAACAGGCCAGGTCCGCAGAGTCAAAGGCTTCCATTCCTGCTGTTTTGATTGTATCGACTGTTTGCCTGGCACTTACCAGGCAAATTATGGTAATGTGGTTGTCCATAATGTACATCTATCACATACCTGACACTTATCTTATGTTAAATGTTCTGGGAAACACACATATGAGAGTGGTTTTGATCCTCTCAGCTAACTCTCCACAACACAGTGAAGATCGTTTGTAAAATGTAAAACATTAATGATTAGATCGTTTGACTTTTGATCAAATCAAATTTTCACATTGTGGTTTCTGACTCAGACGACATCCAGTGTACTATGTGCCCTGAACGTCAGTGGTCCGTGCTCCGCAGCACTAATTGCACTGATCCCACCTTCGAGGTTTTTTCCTGGGACACGCCTGAAGCTCTCAGACTGATGCTGTTTGAGGTGCTGCTGCTGCTCTGTTATGGGTCAGTGGGAGTTGTGCTCCTGCGGCACTGGGGGACCCCTTTGGTACAGGCCGTGGGGGGAGCCCAGGGTTTTGTGGCTCTGATCAGCCTGATGGGAGCCTGTCTCAGTCTGCTGTTCTTCCTGGGAGAGCCAGGGGATACGGTGTGTCGTCTTCAGCTTCCCCTCATCTCCTTCTTCCAGACAGTCACACTGTCCATCATGACGTCCATCTCAGTACAGGTGAGCAGCGACAGGTAAAATACATTACCACTCTACAGGACAAAGTAAAGGCAGCACAATGTGACAAGGCTGACAAACCCTTTTTTCAAACAGATAGTCTTCGTGTCAGAGTTCCCAGAGAAAGCGTCCTCTCACCTGCATATACTTAGAGGCCCTGGAAGATGGCTGTTTGTGCTGGTCTGCTGTACAGTGCAGGCTGGTCTCTGTGGCTGGTTTGTTCAGGAAGGACCCCCTTTATCTGTATATGTGGCAAACATGAAAATAAATTTTGTGAGGACCTTTCTGGCATGTCCAGTGTTACCTTTGATGGGATTTGCCTTAATGCAAGGTTTCAACACTGCAATGGCACTTATGTCATTCATGTGCACTTTCATGGCGGCGAAGCCTCTTCATCAGTATAACCTTGCCAGGGACATCACCTTTTCATCCCTCATCTACTGTGTGCTGTGGGTTTTATTTATTCCCATCTACATTGGCTTGAATGACAAGAGTAGGTCTATCGTCTATGTTTCCTTCACCCTACTAAGCGACTTGGGACTGGTGGCTGCCTACTACTTTCCAAAATGCTACTTGCTGTTGAGGGAACCTAATTTAAATACACCAGAGCACTTCTGTACCTTCTTAGAGGGTGTCCCACCAACTCCAGCACAAGAGGAGTCACAACCACAACCACAGCCAGAACAATAAACACAGACACAGTGATTTCATTCATTCAAAACCCTAATAAAGAATATGACACATGTGTTCTGTGTGAACAAATAATGCCTGTGTATTTTCTAGATTAGACCTAAATAGACTGTTACATTAAGTTTTTTTCTATGTTGCTGAATTAATATGTAATCACTGACAACAAGTAGAGAAACTTTTAGAAACAATTTAAATGTATATTTTGTATATTTTCATTAATAAGTATACTCTTGGTAGGTTGAAAGAAATATTCTTCAGGATCATTTTCTTGTTTGTGTTACTAATGTTGTTAACAACAAGTCAGTGGATAACAATAAAGATATAATTAAACATGCTGTATGTTTATCTTGGTGGTGGAATACACATTCTTTAAATAAATAAAAACAACATTTTCACATTATTAATTATTGCTACTAGGTTTTTCAGGGAACTCAAATCAACTAAGAAATTATATTATGTTCTTTTTTTCCTCAATCTTGACATAAATATTTGTTTTTCTACATAACTCTGAATAAGATTCATTCTAAGTAGGTGGAACCATTTACACTTGAATAATCAATCAGTGCTCTCTAGTGGACAAACTATATAGTGACACTGTTTCTAAATTACCTTCAAGCTAGTTTGGCATGTATGTACTGCATGATAAGCTAATGATGGCAATTACATTGGTCAATTTACTAGATTAGCACTAGTGCTGTAAATATTCCATATAAAAATCCTGCATAATATCAAATTACGCATTGCTACACATAAAAAGCATACATTATCTAATAAGAAATAGTAGTTCATTTTAAGTTCAATGTTTCCCTTTGAAATGTAGGTCACTAGAAGGCCTGAGGTGATATCAGTCTTATGGCAAAACACAGTATTGCTGCACAGCTAGTCCATATCTATTTAGCTATTTGTCTCGTACAGTTAGATATTGCTGGGGATGTTCTATTGTGTTAAACACTTTACCTACATGGGATGTAATTTGATATTTTAAGAGACTTTCATGTGTTTACGACTTCAAATTTAATTTACGCAAAATTGTGGAAGAATTGTGCAGGAAATGTGTCATAAGCATAAAATATCTTATTCTAAGCATTCATTATGGGGCCAGTAGTACTCATCTATCATGACTTGTGCAAACATACTTCACACAACTTTAGTGGTACCATCTTAGCGCCTGTCACACTGGTCCATGTCAGCTTTTGCCTTGTATAAGTGGCATTTAAAGTAAATATTAGTTCACGTCTCTCAGATGTTGTCTACTTTGATTGTCTTCTTCTGTCTTATCTAATCCTGCTGTACATCACTAGGATCAACATCTGATGCAAGGGAAACAGCACCATTGTCACAGTCCATTATCTTGTGCTGTGTGTGTACATGAATTTGCTAACCAGTTATTCCATTAGTAATAATTAACTATTGGGAATGAATGCAGAGCTCTAAGGGTTGGGGTAGGGCTGGGTTCAGGTTGATCCCTGACAGACTGAACTCAGGGACAGGCGGGCCCGGTCACTTAGCAACGGTTGCCAACAACTCAGGTTGCTAGGAGCCTGCTGTGTCCTGAGAGGAGCCGCTGGGCTGTTACTTTTCAAACTTTCAGCTGGTGAGAAAACTTTCTTAATTATTCATTATTATTATTATTATTCATTTGTTTAAGTTGTTTTAACATTTGACAACAAACGCCCTTTCCACGTCTCTCATATTGTTTGCTAACTACGATCAAGCTAAACCTTTCAACTCATTCGTAACTAATGAGAGTTAGCTTGGTAGTGTCACACACAGGTTTCTGGAAAGTTAAGTAAACTTCGATCTTTACAAAACCCAGAAGGTAATGTAAAAACACTTAGCGTTATTCTGAATGCGTCACTAGATTGCCGAAAGAGCCCTGTAACCATCTGGGTGATAAATATTCAGGCTACTGTTTAATACGAAAAGGTTTTTAGCTGGTTTCCCTCAGTAGCTCTCTGTTTCCATTTGTAAACAAAGATGGCGGTCTGTTGAACTCACTGATACAAAGCGGAGTCTTAACTGGGAAAACGGGTAAAACATCTTTTTGGTGTTTAAATTGCTAATTTATTTTTTATCCGGATTGGTAGATTTGTACGTAGGAATTCAAAAAATGTAGTCAGAATAGCGGTCAGTGTTTTTAAACGATCATTTTGTTTTTTTCAAACATCTAAATAGTTATTAAGTTTTGAGGAAACGGATGGTTAGTTCTGTGAACAGTTCATTCATGCACCATAAGGGACACAGGCTAGATAAACCTGCTGAAGTGAACGTGGTTTGAATATCTGACTTTAGATTGATTAGCAGTGTACTAAACAACTTGTGAAGATAAATGTGTAATATTCACTACAAAAATATTTGGGGAACACTTTTTCATTTGCCTATAATAAACAGAAAAACAGATCCAATTTCATCAGGATTTTATTCTATCAAGGTAATAAAAAGATAAAATCTATACAAAACAAATAAACAGTTTTGACTTATTATTCTCATATTAAGCTGAGGACAAATTATTAGTTTGATCAAACGATAATTTATGTAAATCTAACCTCAACTGGACGACTATGACTAAGAATATTTAAAGACACATTTTCTGTAAGCTGTGTTTTTATATTTATTTAGCAAAGCCCAGCGTAACCATGCCCCGAGGGAGATCAGCCACAAGTGCCCGCTCAGAGAGCACTGAGATGGACATTGATGGGACAGGTAGTGTTGCTTTGGTTATTATTATTAACAATTAGACATTGATGCTCGGTCATGCACTTCCAGTTGCATGGATGCAACAGCCTTAATGTTCCTGTGATGCATTTGAGCAGAGTCAGAAATAGCCAAAGTACAGAGGCAGTTCAAGATCATGGAGGGAGATCGGCAGGCCTACAGCATCCAGGCACGGGAGCAGATCCGCAAACAGCAGTAAATAAGCTTTGTAATTATGTCACGTTGTTAACAGAGTGTGTGTTTTTATTCACCTGATGAGCTGTTTGTTTGTTGTGGATGAAGGCATGAGATAGACAAGCTGCAAAAGGAGCAGGAAGAGCTGCATCGAAACCTTGGTGTGTGTAAAAGCTCATCCCGCGAACAGCAAGATAATGAGGATGCCCAAAGCCTTCGTGCTCTGCTGGAGCAGAGAGACATGGTAGAAGAGGAACTGAGAAAAGAGATGCAGTGTCAAAAAGAACTAGAAAAAGAGGTTAATTAAGTCATTTTCACTGTATTTGATACAAATTCTCTTCATGTTTGTCGATATTTTTAGTTAGTGAAACTACAGTTCATGTTGCGTCTGTGTTGTCTGCAGATCTCAAACATGAAGTTGAAGATGGCAGAGCTGAAAAAAGGGGAGGTCAGTACTAGTGATACACAAAGATCTGAAGCACGGCGGACTCAGAAGGCCATACACACCTTGGAATACAAACTAGACAGAGTGAGTTATGAAACTCTTTATTACAAATTACATCGAAACCAAGTCTGGTTTCTGCGTCTTGGCAGGTGGTATTTTCTGTTCCTTTTTGCTTCCTAGACAAACCATGTACAGTGGCAAGAATAAGTGTGTATGTGAACATTTTGGAATTTTGTGTTTTTCAGCATTAATGTGTCATAAAACATGATCTGATCTTCATCTAAGTCAAGCGTATTAACAAATATGATGTGCCTAAAAACATAAAACACACATATTGAGAACAATCAATAAAATCTCATAGTGCTAGTGAAAAAAATGTATGTAAACCCTTGGCATAATGGGCACAAAGAGCTCACTGGAGTCAGATGCCAGCAAAAGTAGTGTCTTGTTAAGAAAATTAGTTTTGTCTAGTGTGGACTAGAGCTCCTTTGACAAAAAAAAAAAACTCAAACTTTTGGAGTACAAGAAGAATACACTGATGTGAGCCATGCCTCACCAAAAAGGGCTTTCAGTGGATCTACGATCAGAAATTGTTGATTTAAATAAAGCTGGAAAGGGTTATAAAGTGATGTCAGACACAATTCACCAGTCTACAGTTAAACAAACAACCTACAGATTGGGACACTTTGGGACTGTGGCTACTCTACCAAGAAGTTGGCAGCCAGTCAAAATGACCCCAAGAGCACAACAAACACTCATCAACCAGGTTCGACCAGTAATTAATTCCAAAGATTCACATATCTTTTCCACCAGTTCTATGAGGTTTTTATGGTTGTTCTCAATAAAGACATGAAAGACCAGAAATGTCTTTATGTTGTTGTTTTGGGCACAGTGTATTTGTTAATACTCTTGACTTAGATGAAGATCAGATGACATTTTATGACAAATCAATGAAGAAAACCATGAAATGAAGGTTCACATATTTTTTCTTGCCACCGTATACAATGTCTTCTCCAGGCCCTGACTCGCTTCAATGAGCAACTGACCAAAAACAGCCACCTGAGAGAGGAGATGCAGACTCTTCATATTGAGCGTGTCCGTTTCCAGCAGCTACGCAACAGGCTTGAAAAGGTCAGAAAACACACAACAGCTAGTTGAGAAAAAAGCCCCAACAAGGTTTGTTGTTTATTTGTGTTTTTACACTGGTTTTCAGTGATCAAGTAAAAAGTATATCCCTGCTTTTTTTTTTTTGTTGTAGGAACTGCATGAGGTTCGAAAGAAGATTGGGGAAATGATCAGCCTGTCTACTGCTGCTTACGATGCAAGGTGAGATTGACATAGTTGTGTAATGTAGCAAGAATTAATGCAATACGCAATTGATTAATAAATATCTTATTCATAAACCTTCTCCTAAGAGTGGAGGCTCAGTCGAAGATGACGATGATGAGGGAGAAGGCGGTGAAGGACCTTGCTCAGTACAACGTTGAGATGAAGGAACTGGAAAGGGTTATTGCACATGAGTGTAACCTGAAAGATTTTATGACCACCAAGTGTAGCGAGAGGAGCGGGCAGGATGACAGCCATGAGATGGGACACAGACGAAGTAAGACACAACCAGCTGTGTTGCAACTAATATTGCTGTATCATTACAGTAATGATAAAATTATAAGATGATTTGTCAATTGGTTTGTTGGTTTATTCTATTCTTGATTTTTTGTTTACTTTTGTTAATTTAAGTTTATAATGTACAAAAACTGAAAGGCAAAAACACACACACATACTCAAATCATAGCTATTGAATAAAAAAAACAAAACATTTGTAGCAACATTTAGCACTGTGCAATTTGAAGCAGAAAAATCAGGCAGAAACAAGAGCAAATGTTGTATAACCACAGAAAAATATAATAGTAGAGCAGAGAAAACACTGTCAACATTTCCATTGGCTTAGAAAGCAACAAAAGTGTGAAAGTACAGTGAGTCCTGCCAGACAGTCCTTGAAAACTGTAATACGGTAACAAAAGGATGATTTTCACAGTGCTTGTTAACTTGCTTTAACCACAAGTAGCACAACTCTTACAAAAGGAAAACTCTTTGCAATTTAGGGGACATTTCTAAAGTTAGACTATGATGTAAGGATTCAGCAGTTACTACTCCTACTCCACTGAGTAGTATGTGAATAAGAGACATGTAAGTGGTAATAATAATGATGACTATGAAGATGGTTTCATTTGGTAACGGAACTTGTTCATCTCAGTGTCTATGGCGAATGAACCGAAGAGGATGGACTCAGGGGAAGAGTCACTGGATGCTCTGGAGGAGGTGTTTGAGAGGATCCAAACTGTGACAGGAGAGGACAACCTGGACATGCTGGTCACACGGTTCATCCAGGGTTAGTCAGCACCTCCTGATTCATGCATACTGAGGTCACATCCATGCACAGGATCCCACTACATTTTTACATTTGTTGCATTTATCTTGTTTTTAACATGCACTTTAGTTTAAACTGGTTATCATCTAAATAATTTAGATTCCTATTAAGGTTGATCAGTCGGAGTTTAGATGATTTACATGTATCTAACAGTCATATTACTGTGTCACTGTGTAGTTGAAGATCGAAACTTTGCTCTCTTCAATTTTGTCAACGAGCAAAACAACGAGGCTGAAGCACTGAAAGACCAAATCAACCAGGTGAATGTCCTTTCTCTCTTTGACGGTGCCCATGGGTCACAGTCATCATTCATTTCTTCCACCTTAACACTTCCTGGTCATAGCAAAGGTAGAGGGCACTTAATTCCTTGTATTAATTGTAAGAAGATGAAAAAATTATAGTTACTGCTAGGAGGTAGTTTTTGAGATGTGTTAGAGCGAATGAAAGGAAACACATCATCTTCAGTGAGAACAGACATTATTCATTTAAAATCTTCTTAAATGTGTTAATCTGCAGATCCAAGGAGAGATGGAGCAGTTTCGAGTAGAAATCTCACAGCAGGAACAAGATCATGGCTCTTTGCTGAGAGACATTGATGAACAACAAAAGGAAACTGAATCCCAAGCTGAGGATTACGAAAACGAAGCCAACATCATTAACAAAATTCTGGATGAGATTAAGACAGGTTTGGCAGCAGTTTAATCTCTGTTCTAATTACTCCATAAAAAGTTTCCTGGAAAGATGTAATTTGGCATCAGTTATAGTGGATATAGAGATGCTGCTCAATTTATTTCAATTCATTGACAAATTACATGCCTGAGAAAACTTGCTATTATATTATCAGGCATTTACACAGCTGTAAAATGCAGAGTTTTACTAAATACTTGTGTATTTGCACACATATACCAAGTGATTACACTTGGTATGCAGAGCTTTAACATGGTGCAGTTTGGATATTCATCATGTACCAGACAACACGGGCAGTTCTAGGTAATCCTGGCTCTTCCTTTCTGCTATCCCACAGGTGTGAACAGCATCTTCTCTAAAATGGAGTGTGACCGCTCCGTAATAGAAGACATGTTGGGGTCCTCTACAGGGATTAGTGAGAACAACATCATGTCCTATCTGGGCGTGGTGGAACAGAAGACCAACGAGCTGCTCGCCGTACAAGCTTTCCTCTATTCTAAAGTAACTTGTCGACATGGTTATCTCCTACATACATGCCTGTTGTAGATACATTACTTCCTTTCATTTGTGCCCTAAAATAAAACAACTCTGTGTTACTCTAACAGGATCTGGAAAAGGACTATAATCCTAAAGACTTGGCCAAATTCCTTTTGGGTCAAAACCCAGAACTGCTTCAGCAGAATTTCAGTATCCAGCCGGCAGTCAACAGGTCGGTTTCATCTGCTAATGTTGATACATATGTATTTGGAGTTAAACATAGTACATCAGTATGACAGTAAATCAGTAGTCTACACATACATTAAAACATTGTGATGAAGACATAGTAAATGTACTGGTTGCACCCCTCAGTGTGGATTATGATACAGAAGAGTCTCCTCTCACTGATGAGGAAGACCGGCCTCTATCACAGGGGGAACTTCGCAAAACAATAATGAAAAAGGTAAGTGTAATAAGCACCAGTCAAACATTTAAGTGATTTTCTATTATTCATGTCATGATTGTTTTGAAGTGCTTTGCTCATCTGAATTTCTGGATATAATTTATAGGTGCTGCATAGAGAGAGTTCAATCCGACAGGGAGCAAACAAAGCCTCAAAGATCAGTCAGCGGTTTGACGGCAGACGGCGCTCCGTGGAAGATCCACTAATCTGATTCGCTGATACAATGATCTGATCAGTGTGGTTAATGTGCACATATTACAAACCGAACCCTCATCTGCAGTTGAAGAGCCCACTTTCATTGTTTAGCATGATAAAGACAAATGGAGACCGTGAACCACTGATGGAACCAGCCTGAAACATTGCAGCTTGTACGCGTAATCATTAAAAGCTTGATTGTGTTATGCACATGTCACCTTTTATGATGAATCATTGGCATGTTTGCTGTATTATATCTCGGTGTGATTTGTTTAGTTGGAACTGATTAGATTTGGAGCTATAAAGATGCCTTTTTAGACTCTGGTAACCAGCTGTCCTTTTGATGTGCGTCTTGCCATCTGGCTTTGACTATACAATCTGGTCTCAGTAGAGCCCTTCCTCACTGACTGTTTCATTAGATGATACTCGCTGCTATGCTCAGATAAAAAGGTTGGGGGCAGCAGAACCTTTTGTAATTCTAATTAACATACAGAGACCTTGATTCAATGTTTCAATAAAGGAGGTGAGGAGCTTTTAGCACTTTGCTATACTCACTGACTGTGAACAATTGATTGTTGGTGGACTAATTATGATCAGTCTCAGATACATCTTTGTAAAATAATGTTTGTGGATTTAGAATTTTGTCATAAAATTTGTTATTTTAACTAAACTGTATTGTGTTACCTTAGCATTCATTCACACTGCCAAAAATGCTAGAAGACTGTACAACACTGTAACAAACCTGTTACTGCAAATACAGACGATAAGCGTAAAAGAAGAATTTAAGTGAAATATATTAATCAAGTACCCAAAGGCAACATGGATAGTGTGATCAGAATTCAAAAACTAAAAACGAAGTCGAACCATGATAAGTTGGAGGCAGAAAATTATGAAATCAAATATGTACTTAGCAATGGAGAAGAGAAGTGTTAATTGTGTAAGATTGGATGTAGAAGGTAAACATGTAATAGTATTTAAAAGTGCAGGGATTAAAACTGTCTTCCTGATCAGTCAGTTACCCCTTTGTAGCGTAGGTAGGCAGATTTCCATTTTGCTTTCGTGTGTAACCGTATTATCAGAAGCATCTGTGTCTTTTTTTAGCTAAAACTGTGTGCGAGGATGAAAAACATCACTTTGATCCTCGGGAGTTTCAAATGTCATCTTATCCAAGCATCCTGCAGTGAGCCTGTGATGGGGCAAAGGTGGCATTCGCTGCTGTGTAGAGCAACTTCCTCTGTACAAAAGAACATATCAGGATGGAGAATTATTTTAAGAAATGTATTTTTACCAACAGATCACTGAAACAATTAACAAAGCAGGTTACTATATTTAGGTTTTGGAGGTCACGCCAGTGCTAACATGCGTTTTTTTCCACAGGCTATCCAAAGCAGGGGGATCAGAACAAAAGTGTAACTGTCCAAACAAGAAAGATTCATTTATGTCATCATGTTAATAAAAAACAAACACAATGAAAACAACCAAACAACCCATTGAGTGGTTGTTGTTATTGTTGTTTGTGAGGTTTTGACAGCATCAATTCCAGGAAGTGAAGCTGCTCCTCTGCAAACATTTCGGACTGATCGACCACTGACTTGCTTCATTCAAGTTAATCCTGCTTGCACTCGTGTGGCTACGAGAACAGATTTATCAGAGATAAAACGGCGCCGTGGAAACGCAGAGGGGTGGCAGTGGTGGGAGATGAGATGGAGGAGGCAGCATTCTTTGAAATTCTACTCTCGCGTAGCCCCCTCCACTCCCAACAAATTCTCTGTGCACACGGCTCTTTGCATTGCCATAGAAACCTCTCTTTTAATCACAACAGAAACCTCATTTCCTCCTCTTGACAAAGAGTCTTCATTGCCTGTGGAGACCGCCTGCATCAGCCATTTCGAAGGAAGGCCCACCTCCTTCAGCCGGCTGTACCTACCAGCAGCAGCACCCACCCCCAACCAGACCTTTTTACTCCTCCTCTCCTTATAAGCACATTTTCCACCTTTTCTCCTTCCTGCAGCTTAACATTTGTCTTATTTACTAAGGCACTCTCTTAGCACCTCATAATCAGTTGTAATTCTAGTGCTTCTTTTATATATTTTGTATACACTGCGGGCCGTTGCACTTAATTCAGCTCATCCTAATTAAAAAGTAATAATAAACCACACAACAGTTCCTTGGAAACATCTACACAGCCAGCTGTGTGTCACAGGAACATGCACGCACAGGTACTAGTATTTCCCCACACTCTTATCTGGAAGTTTCATGCTTGTCTGTGGCTCTTTCATCTGTTCCTCATTAAACTTATACATCTAATCAACTACAACAGCCCCTGTTCTGTTTTACCCAGTCATAGCGTTTGCGTCAGATCCACCGCGTCTCTCCAAAAACTAACCCCAGAGTTCATGCTGGTTCAAGCACTTTACTGACTATTCTGAAGTTCTTGTCAAGTTTTCAGCAAAATGCCCTCCACTTCCTGTCTTTACTGCACCCTTGCATTGGGAACAAACTGTGTTGGCGCTTATAAAATGCCTTGTTCCCTTAATCTCTGACAAGAGTCTTATCAGGACCCAGAAAACACCCCTGTCCTCTGTCTCCCACTCTGTTCTCCCCTCCCTCTCTGTCTTGTTTGTTTATTTGGGAACGTTGCCAGGTATTTCCCCACTCAGTCTGCCTGCACCCACAATCCTCCCTCCTCATGAACAACGTCCCACCTCCCGAACACTCACACACCCTCCCACCCACATCCCACCCTCCCGTGAATGTTGCTAAGCAACCACCCACCATGAGAGTTAGTGCATTTTCCAGCCAATCAAATTACCGAATACAATTTTGAATAGTGTTAAAAAAGGAAAGAGGAGATCTTTTTTTTTTTTTTCCTGCCAGCTCCTTCGTCATTTTTAAGCTTGTAGCTTTAAGCTACACTTTGCAAATAATTGTAGACATTTCACCTCACTGCACATTCGCACAGCAGGGAGGAGGGCTTTTGATCGTTCTCCTGCTGGTTCACCATGCACCAGCATTTTACCACAGGGTGGCAGCATCATCAGAGTCTCAGTTACCACACAGGCTGCTAGTTTTTTTTTTTTTTTTTTTTACTGCTGTTGCTAAGCAATCCTGACTCTCATGTCTTACCTGTGAAACATTTGTGATTTTTACAGATGTCCCTGACACCATTTTGTCTTTGTTTTCACCATTTTAAAATACCTTGCATATATATGTGAAAAGGAAAAGTATTTTCTAATAACAAAGAGTTGTAATCTAAAATATGTCCACATACAAACTAGCAACCGTCTAAACCAAGATATTACAGCATTTCAGATCAGATCACGTTGTTTCTGCAGGGGAGTGAATGTGTTAGATGCAAGTTTGGGTTAAATATTAGCCTTGAACAACTACAGTTGACTTCAGCTCATGCAGGAGGCAGGAAATGTGCTCTTGAGTGATTAGGCCAGCAGCTCTTCTCTTCCACTTTTGCAGCAGTGGAGAGATCAGTGTTCTCCCTGTGTTGATGTGTTGTGCAGCTTCTTGTTTTGTCTCTGTGTAGCCACCTCAGAGATGTTACCACTGACTGTTGTGATGTTTTAGACACTGTCCAGCTGATCAAGCTACATTTAAATCAGTCTTTATCACTGATTTGTTTTCTCTGTCACACTCTCTGGGTTCCCGTGTCCCTCCCCCCTCGGTCCCCCTGTGTGCACGTCTCTCATCTCAGCTTTGGTTGCTGTGCAGATGGCTCTTTGTTGGTGCTTCACAATGGGTCTAAGGTCAGTGTGCCTGATGCCATCAATACACTCAAACTTCTCTACTCCAGCTGTCAAGTGGGTTTATTTGTAGTTTAACTAAAACTATTTTCTGTCGAGAATCATGTCTTCATGGTTCTATTATGGTTTTGAATTAAGAGGAACTTCTGAAACCACACACGTCGCTAGAGATAGCGTGGAGGTGTCAAGCTGCAAATACATTAATACATAGACTACATCATTGTTTCCATATCTGAGCCACACCTAGGGCTTCAGCTTAACCACGAAAGAACATGTCACATTTTTTTGCACCTTGAATTTTGCTGTGTAGGAAAGCTTTGGAACATGTGATATCTCTGAAACAAACCAGACACCAGAATACCAGATCAGCCAGAGAAATAGAAATGCAAATCCACCATCTGCTCTGTGATCCCAAACCAACCCTTGTTATCATTCGAGAGCTAATGTAATAGTTACACCAAGCTTAACCCTTAATATTTATTCAGAGTGTAAGAAGATACTGTGTACTTTCAGAACAGTAAACAAGGAAGTGATTGAAAAGGTTTCTCTCAGACTGATCAGTTAAAAGAAAAGCATCATATCCCTGTGCAGTATAAATACAGTATGGTTACTTATAGGTTAATTTAATGGCTTTAAGGTTTAAGAAAATGTAACGTTTCATTAGTGCAAGATGTTTTACAGTGCAAAGTAAAAACTGCTGAGCAAAAGAAGGTTGAGCAGCAGAAGACCATGTGGTCTTGAGGCCAGTGTGCAGCAAGAAAGGGCAGGTAGAGTGAAAGGCGGGAAACCAGAGGGAGGAGGAGCATTTCTTGCACAGCAGTAGGAATTACTGGAAATTTCCACTTTTCGCTGGCAAGACAGTTGCAGGGGTGGAGCTAAGAGGTGAAAATAAATAAGGTAGTAGAGCTGAGGCTGAACTCAAGAACCGAAAAAGAAAAACATTTGCTGCTCTTCCATGCATAACCTATTTGCTAAGTATTAGGTTTATGAAAAGACACTTTCAGTCATGTCACTCGTGCCCTTTATTCACTTACAATCACCTGATGAGTGACACCTGGGTTTCAGTCGTCTACCACTGTGTTTATTCACTCATGCACCTTTATACTTCTGACAGCTTTTTTACAAAAGACAACAGCACAGCATTCAACAATCTCGGACGGTACAGTTTTACAGGTTCTGGTGTGTTTCTATGTGTCTGTAAAATAATCAGCTTGTCTCACCTGAATAAGGTACAAAGTATGGAAGCTCTATGAAGGATGCTGTAACTTGACTTACAAGATGACACAGTGGTGCAGGAGTGGTGATAAAGATTATACACCAGACTGAACAGTAGATAGACAGATGTATTATGCATGTGTGGTACTGGTTTTATTACCTTGTATGATGTATTATTTCTCAAAGGAAGGACAAAGTGCTCCCATGTTGCCCTCCCTCCCATTATGATCATACACTGTCTACCTCTGACTGAGGCATGTTTGTCTTTTCCTTTTAATGTAGACATGCACTATAAAAGTGGAGCATATATGATCATGTCAAGCTCCACTGACCTAACAGTGTTACATCAGTAAGTTCATTATCTGGCCTGCTGGGAACAAACACATCTAAGAGCTGCATCTACAATTTAAGGAATACATACTTGTCCTCTGTAATAAAAAACACATCATATACATCATTAATCTGTCCATCCATCCATGTGTGGAATGATTTTCCAGCAGCTTTCCCGAGTAAGGGTCACTGTAGCAACAGAGGCAGTAGAGGACCCCAGGCGACCTTTTCCCCTGCAGTTTCATCCAACACCTCCATCAAACACAAATATTCCAGCTGGGAGATGTAATCTCTGTGGCATTCCCTGGGTCTGTAGCCTCTTGCCAGTGATTTATAACGTTGTGATGGGGAATCAGCCAGTGAGGAGTATTCAGCTGCTTGCATTCATGTTATTATCATTGGTCACTACTGAAAGGTGAGTGTCAGATTAAAGATGAAGTTAATAGTTTAAGTCTCTCTTCAGCACCATGGTGCCATACAACAGCCAGATTACTGCGGCCATCACTCATCTCACAACGATTTCTACACTCATTCATTAATAATGAGCCTTGATGTATCTGAAGTTCTAGTGTAGAGTTTTATCCCACACCTTGTTGGGATAAGACCTTTACTACTTGGATAATTTGCAGGTGAAAGTAATCCTCATCCCAGGTACTTCACAGCCAGTAGCAGCTGGCACCTGTATATCAGAAACATTTCATTACTTAGTTTTAACGCAACAATATAGTCTCCAGACTTTGACTACACCCCGCCCGAGGTGATCACAATCAAGGAAGGAGACAATGCACATCCTTTAATAACACCAATTGTAAACTATCCTGAGTTAATGATAGATTGTTCTGAGACATCGAAAGGCTTGCAGAAAAAGAGTGGTAGTTTTCAAATCCTCAAAGCACCGACAAACTAATCCAAACAACAATGACGAAACATGTCAACCACAAGAGCCGTAGCAATATCCAGAGGTGCAGGATTTCAGGATTTCTTGGCACTGTGCCACTGACGAGCTTTAAATCATGTGTGTTCCTAAAAACCCTTTTTATATTTCTCTTTTTTCATGGTGCATACAAATAGCTTTTCTGTTTTGTTTCTATTTTTGATGTTCACTGTTTTATTAAATATATATGTATGTAAATATTCATACTATTGTTTTGATTTTTGTTTTTTTGTTTTGCCTCTTGGCTTTTTGTATTTGTTATATCCTATTATGGAAATATGATTTAATCACTCCTGGAATGCAAATTTATTATGTTATTATTATTATTGACTTATGAATGTACTTCATTATTATTTTACGAGTGTTGCTGTCTGTTCTTATTGTCTTTTGGGCACTTTGTATTGTTACACAACAGTAAAGACATCTCAAGATTCCAGTTTTTAAAAACTTTATTAATCCCAGAGGGAAATAGTTTTGCCTTGTTACAGCTGCTCTCTGTTCAAAAGGAAAGGAAAGTAGCACAACGAGAAAAAGAACCAAACCAAAACAAATCCAAAAAAAACTAAGTAATAACAAAAAAATAGCTAAAAAATAGCCAGTCACTCAAAACAATCTCAATTTAAAAAATGATATATGAAAATGAAATAAATCTGAGCATTATTTTTTTGCTTCACTGCATTAGTTTAAAGAGCAGGTACTGTGATGCCTGGTAATTAGGAACATCCATGCAGATTTTATTTGAAAATAGTATGAGCTGCTGGAGTTCTTGGGGCTGCACTACCTGTGCATGTAAGTTCATTATGATGAATAAAGATTGTATGTAATTGTGTAGATTATAAGTCAATAATATAAGCACACGTTCTTCCCCACTGTGCATTCTGCTCACGTTGAGAGGTCAACTTTATGTTGTCCCTGAACTCTGCAGGATTTGCCTGAGACCATGCTGGACACTCTTGTTGAAAACAAAAGAGCTCAGTTTGCTTCCTTCAATTCCGCCAATTATCAGGACCCTTCCCCCGCCTAATCCTGACCTTTGCTCCTTGATGGGCCCAACTTTGCTCTGCCCCCAAGCACTGACATTCCTTGAGTCAGGTCAGACCATTGTCCCTAAGAAATTAGGCGAAATGAAGGTGCTGTACTTCCACATCCTATATCATCAGACCTGTGGAGGAGATTTACGTACATTTTACCTCAGTGTGAAAAATTCTATATTCTTCATTTTAAACATGCGTCACTATGGACACAAAGAGGCTTTTATTTCATACAGCATTACTTTTTGTGGTCTCATAACTTGAACAGGATAAAAAAAAAGGTTTTCCAGTTCCCAGCTACTTGTGGAAAGTGTGGTAAACACTCCATTTGTTTGGCAGAGACATCTATAAAAGTCACCACATAAACTGCATTTCAACTGCATAAATGCAACTTTTTCAGCTTTTTCCTTAACTGCCCTACTTGCTGCAGCACTTCCATTCACACATTTAACCTGCAGATTGAACAGGCTGCCCATAGAGACTTTTTTTTTTACTTTGGAACACATGGAAACATATTGAGGTAGGCAAATAGGGGAAAAAAGACAGGAAATGATCTCACAAACACTCCCCCTTTCTTTGATTGCCCTCATTTTCCAGTCAGAGAAAAAAGTGTGAGTAATGCCTTCTGCTGTGTTTTAGTCTGTCCCATCGTTCCTCACATGGATGTACAGGTTGTGCATACGCTGAGGTCATTACTCACTGTGGATGTCTGCTTCAGTGCCCTGCAGTCTCCACATGGTCTTCATTTCCCACGCAAGAAAGGTAACATTTGATGCACACCAACACGAGTCCTTATCTTTAAGTGCAGCAACACGATGAATGCTATTCTTTTTTCATTGTTGCTTGTATTCATTTTAACCACACTGCTGTGTCAGCGTGTTTACCTGATTATTTGTTCATTGTTCATAATAAGTTTACATGATATGGCAGAAGCTTTGGTGTATAAAATTAAAATCACCAATATGTTATTTTAACATTTTGGGATAGTTAGTGTTGTAGAACAAAAGGTGGACTCAACATAAGTGAAAAAAACATCTTTAAATGAAAAAGAAAATAAATCTCAAAGTAACAGGCGAGTATACCGACACAAGCCTTTGATCTCTGCGTGTAATTACAGTCTTTGTAATTATATTTCAGCTGAATGTGAGATGAATGACTAAAAAGCACCCAGAGGGTTCTTCAAAATCAGTGCCTTAAATTCTGGCATGGCATGGAGAAGATAAGTAAGACAGTATAGGATTAGGTTCTAGGCAGCACTAAAATTAGAGGATGAAGAAATACTTGTGTCAAGATATCCTGCTTGGGTGTGTTGGGACAAGTTCAGGATACAAACATTAGTAAGACTGTCTGGAAATGTTTGAAATCCCGTGCAAAGTGATATCACATGTGGAGCATGTGTAAATAGGTTTTGTAGAGGCCTACTGGAATTAAACCAGTTGAAATGATATTGTCGCTCTGACAATCTGATAAGTCGAGTTTTATGAAAATGAATGACAGCTGTGTATGGGTAGAAACAATGAAAGGTGTGGCGAAGGTGGCTGTTTGAGGAATACAATAGTGGGTCAGGGGGCCGTCGCACCAAATGTGCGGATTTTACCTGTGATAAAACAAAAATGCCTGCCTTCTCTTTAACTGACAGCTAGGCACTGACCAGATGCAGGCTTAAATTACAGAGATCAGGACCCACAGAGCTGTGTGTTGCCACTTCCTTTGGTTTAACAGTTGGATGAGCAACTGCAGCGATGACAAACAAGTTTACCTCAAAGAACTTGAGAGGGAGGAGAAAAACAGCTTGTTTGGGATATCAGACAAGACTATAAAAACTAGTGCCAAGTCCTGATTAGCATGGACACTTTATCTGGAGAAATGTCACATTTAAATTATGTTTAATTCATTACACCTGAACTATGAATTGAGGGACAGAAGTGTAGTTTTATATTTATCTTTTGTCTGTGAAGGTTTTGCATATGCATCTGATGTCAAACATTCATTATAATGTGCATACACATTAAACTGCACCCTATTGCATGCAAGATATATTCTTAATAATGCAATGTAGACTTCAGTTAGCCAATATATTTTGTTCGAGTCTCTAATAGTTTAATTACTGTTAAATGGGTATCATCTTTAACAATCTAATGACTAATAGCTGTAGCTTAATGTAAGCTGTGAACGCTCACTGTACCACACCACATTACTGACTCTGATAGACCTGTAAATCACAAGCAGCACATTAATTGCTGGGTTTATCTATGTGATTCCACATCCTCCTCATTTTCTTAGTATCATGTGGACCTGAGACAGATAACTACTTCTGTTGAACATGTGATAATAAGAAGTGACAAACATTTACAAATGAAGAACAAACAATAATTTATCATAGTCTGGGCAGCGTTCAAAATAATTGACTAAATCTTGAAGTTGTAAAGTCTGTGTCTACACATCAGGCTGTGAAGGTGGTTTCACCAGTTGTTCCACTGACTTCTCAACTCCTTGATGCAACGTGCACGATCAATAAACACGTTGCATTGTTTTTGGTCTTGTAAAAAGTGAAAGTGTAACGACATTTGAGGAGGAACACATCTCGTTTCAACAGTTAAATATAGAAAGGAGGAGTGGCCCTATGGCTTTCACATCGGCACATTATATTAGTGCGTTTTGGTTGTAACTTGATCCCCCATGTCTGCAAAGAAAGAGCGCTAAGACAAAAGATTCCGACCGTGGCCATATGTATATAAACTTTTAGAATCAGTCTACTTCAAATACTGAGACGCCCCTCGGCAGAGTGTAGTAGGGTGTTGTAAATTTTGCAATCTTAGACCTATTGTTGAAAACTGAAGGGGAAAATATGAAACGCAAAGTGATGTGTGTTAGAAAGAAAGAAGTCTATCATAGTGCAGCGCTTTAAAACCATCGGCCAATCAACGACGAGGTAGTCGGCGGGCGGGACGTCTAGTCGAGAGTGACAAGACGCTCCTCCAATGAGACGCTCCAGCGGTCGGCGTTGTCCAATCACGTGCGAGATCGAACCGCTGTGACCAACGAGGGTAGATTTTCAACGAGGTCGGGAGAAAAGAGGAGACGGGCAGACATCATTTCTCTCTCGGCGTCTTTGGACTGTACACACGACGGCACCGAGCCACCACATAAATCTACTAAATAGGAATATAAATATCTAAATAAATTCACAAAAATAACTATGGCCGACACAGCTGTTGACTCGACCGCGACTGCAGAGGTTACAGCAAAGGTGCGTTTCATTCAGTCCGTTTTTTTGTGTGTGTGTGTGTGTGTTGAACCACCGTGTTAAAAGATTTGGGAACTTTTCCGAGTTGTCGTGTTATTTGTGTGAACAATCGGTTGAACTAGCTCGGGTGAAACCACACCGGGTCACCGTTGACGGTACTTCATGCGAGTTAAAACAGTCATTGTGGGGAAATGTGTTTTCCATAAATGACTGTTGGCGTGAATCAGTCATCGATTACCACACTCAATTAACGTGATTCATTTGGGACTTTTATTTTTTTGAAACGTCGACAGCTAAATGCGGTTTTTTAAAAACAAAGCAAACCCGTGTGATTTGGTTATCTGCTAATGTCTGGTGGAGCAGACAAAGCACCAGGGTCGGTGCGGCTGCTGAAGCGGAGCTGCTGCTGCTGCTGTGGGCGGGAAGCCACAGTAACGACCGCGTTACATTACACGGTGCTCAGCGAAACGCTGCTTATTATTTCTACCGGGGTCTAGACTGAATTAGACTCCAGCTTAGATTTGATAGCCGACGTTTTTAAATTGCAATGTGATGTAAAAAAAAAAAAAAACGCGTGGCACTTAGGAATGAACTCTTTGCTGCACGTCTCATTGCTAAAGGGTCGTGCTTTTATTTTGTAGGACCTGAAAGAGAAGAAAGAAGTGGAGGAGGAGGAGGAGAAGACCGACAGCGGGGACGCACCTGCCAATGGCACAGTGAGTTGGAGACGAGGGACCAGCCTCATGGCCTATTGTCTTAGCGCCCTTCATCATGCAGGTGTCGCTGCACCCGCCTCCCCCTTTCTGTTCAGCTGCTCCTCCACACTGTGCTTTGTTTGGGTTGTGAAATGGCACAGATGTTGGCTAGCAAGCCTTTGGACAACTCTGTTGGTCTCTAGTCTGAGGTTTCTCAGAGCTTGTTAGCTGATCCTCTGGGGAGGTAACAAGGGCTCTAAACACATGCCTTTAAGTGTCCCCAAATGAGTCTCTAGACATACAGCTCTGAGAAGATTATTTAAACTATGCTAGGGAGTTCATGGTTTGTTTTTACTTTTTAAGATAATGTCTGTAATCCAACAAAATGGCTCACATAATGGAAGCCCTTACATGGACTGGCATTTCTTTCTCTTCATGCAGAATGGAGCTGATCACAGTGACAAAGTGGAGGAACCTGCAAAGGAGGAACACAAGAATGGAGATGGTACATTCATATAAAGCACCATTTTTTGTTTTCAGGGTTTTAGCAACCATGTTCAGAAAGTTACTGTTGTTACTCTAGCCTGATTTACCTCATTAGTACTTCTCCATTGTGTGATCTTGACTCCAAAATTACATTGGCAGTAACCCTTGTTGTAATTCTGTTGAAAGTAGAGGATGTATTTTCTGAAGTGATAAACTGTCTCTACAGAGAAGACAGAGGAGGCGCCCCCTGCTGAGGAGACTGATGCACAGCCTGTGAAGCGTGGAGCTGAGGAGGAGGAGGAGGAGGAGGTTGGTCTATCATTTAATCACTTGTCTGTCGTGTGTGTTGAGTAATCTGAATTTTGAAATAATTACTAATACATTAAATATTTTCTTTTTTCATTAGGAAAAGGTGGAAACAAAAAAGCAGAAGACAGAGGAAAATGGAGATTCAAAAGAAGCAGAAGTGGAGGCTTAGGTCTCTACCCTGCTACTTGTTTGCAGCACTGTCTTACCAACCTGGTCAACATTGTGTTCTAGAGTTTGTGCTTTCTCTATGTTTGAGAGATGTTTCTTTTTGTTTGCTCCCATGTTATCACATTGCACTGGAGTCCTGAAACATAGTGGCCCTGCATCCTTTTTTTATGAAATGTTATTTATTGGTCTTTAAAATGAGCTTTGTTTTCTACTTGTACAAATTGGGCCACGCCATGAGATCAGTTTTCACATCTTTTTTTATTTTCATTTTGAGGTTTTATATTAACATGTTTAAAGCACAATCTCTATTATGTCGGTGCTGACCAGATGATTCATATGTACAGGCAGCTGCTCACCTCCTACAAGGCTCATGTTGACCTCTCAGATTCACTTAAAGGACCAAAGATAAGTTTTAAGCAGGGGCTAATGGACAGTTGTTAGCATTATTAGTTGAGGCATAGTTTTTTTGTGTTGAGCTGCTACTTAATCCTTGGCTTTGTTACCCTGATAATATAACAGATGGTGCAAATGAATAAAGGGGCTATGTCTTGCGCCTCCATGACAAGATTGCTTGACCCTGTTTTATGGAGGCAGAATTTTGCTATGTTAATTAACCCCTCTTAAATCTTAAAGCTTTGGTCATTTGTTCTGTATGCATTCCACGCAAGTTTGTACCATTTATACTTTGTTTTTCTTAAGTTTTAAATAAGTTTTATGTTATGGCTGGGTAGCCCAGTTTTGTGTCCAAGACTGCCTTTTTCAAACCAGAATGACATTCGGTTACATCAGCCACTGCTTTGTATATTCTGATTAACAAATAAATTGTCTTTTTACTTAAGCGTATCTGTGTTGTGTGTATGTTACCTGTTTATAGTGTACCAGTGCTCTTCAAAACCATTGCTTCATAAGCAGATGATGTCACTTGACCCAATTTTTCTTAACATGGAAAATGGCTGGCTTAGATGCAGGAAGGAACAGGAATAATCTGTCTCACTTGGTAATGGAAAAATATGCAGAGAATCAGTGGATTACTGTTGTGTGTCCTGGCTCCCCCATGTGGTGCTCTTTAAGATTGCAGATGATCGTTCCGGGAGTCATGTAGATATTGATTACAGTGGTAATTAGGAATACACAATAATTCACACACGAGCCCAAAGTGGCAAAATTATCATTTTAGTTTTAATTTAACCCTGAATAAAAGTAACACTGCTAATATTGAATGTGGAACAACACAAAATGTGTTTGGTTTCTTTTTCTGAAGCAAGCTGCAACAGCATGATCCACACAATTACTGTTTCCTTGGAAACATTAGCATGGCATGCATCCATGTAGTCCAGGAGGCTTTAATAGTAGGCAATTATTGACATTCTGCTGAGGCAGCAATTGTGACCGGCACCATTACGCTGGTACCAGTCAATGAAACCATCACAATGAAAGACCTAAAACAGATTTTACTAAAGTTTGCCTTATGTTAAAGCCCTGAAGTCAGGCTCGGCGCCTGTGTTGAGGCTGAACAGACGAAGCATACGGTTTGCCATGACAAAACAGAACAAGAACATAAAATTGATGAACCATTTTGCTCGAAAAGTGGCTTTTTTCATGGGATGGAGGAAGTAAAAGAATAAAGTTTGACTCGTCCTGTGAGGAAATTGGTTAACAAATGAAACATCATCACTATACCGAGTTGATGGGCCGAGCATGGTGGAGCAGAAGCCTGCTACTTTAAGCATGCGCCCTAATGGTGAAAGTAAGCACTTGCTGTTGGCTCTATGAACCCCACAGTCTTTCTTTTCACTGTTGTCTTCAGGGTTACCCATAGTTCACATGAGTCTTCTCTCTGTTTGCTGTTCTTCTGTTATGTTCGGTTTCCCATTGAATGCTGATTCACACCCCAGTTTCAACTTCTCCTCTTCCTGATAATGACAAGAATCACTGTCATTATTACAATGCCATGGCCAGGAGTAGACTGACAGCTCACAGGGCTGTCCATGGCTTAGTGAGGGCCCAGATAGAATTTGCCACCAGTACACATTTCTCTGTGTTTCTGAAAGTTTGTATAAGTGTGTATGTGTGTGTGTGTGTCATCCTATTAGTCATGGCTCTGTGTCGATCAAGTATTTAACTGGCATTGTACTATACTTCGGATTTCATTAACAGTCACCCAGCACCAAACTGTGAAATTTGGGGACAGCACACTGGTTTAGTCTCACAATGACTGGATTGTGTGGAAAGTGTTGTTTTTAGTTGTTGTTAAAATGTGGACATTGTGAAGCCCTTAAAGACTGTAAATGTGATTAAGCGTTGTTTGGCTTCACATGAATATTAAGTATGTGTTTGCTAAATGATGCCAAAAGTGCTCTTGAATTAATTAAGAAGCATTAATGAGGGAGTGTGAGCGGTCACTGGCAGCACGTTCATTTAGTCAGAAAAATCCTGCCTGAGGTGTGATGCCAATATGCTAACTCAGAGAAACAGGCAGGTAGACATTCCCTTGGCCGTATGACCGAAACAAAACATTAACACAAGGATTTGGGAGATTACACTGCAGCTCATGCAGACGTTAGGCAACTGATAAAAGAAGGAAAAAGAAAGGAAAGCTGTGGTTAGCCTGCACATAGTGATCAACATTTCTAAACACCAACAAGCAAGAAAGATGATGCAAGATTTTACAGCAAAGAATCAGACACACAATAGCTTTATGCTCATGTATAATCAAATAGGTCATTCACATTCTCGCACACACAACTCCATTTAACACACACACATTCCATTCATAAAGGTCACGCAGTCATTTGCAAAGTTAGGAAAATTATGCACGGGCACACACACTGTATGAACACAGTGGTCATGTACACACATATTGGAGCAGTGGCCAATGTCTGTCTGTCTGTCTAGCTCTGAGAAGAGCAGTGCTGATTAATAGGAAACAATATGTGGCATTGTGCTGTACAGTGTGTGGCAGGATGTACAGTGAGTTTGTCCTGTCATTGCTGTGAAGGTCAACACACTCAGATGCTAAAAGTGACAGAGTGACAGTGTGTGTTGATGACTGTGTGTGTGTGTGTGTGAGGTAAATTAAATGAAGAGGCTTTTCTAAATGTGCACCAATAGTGGCTGGGTCTCGCTATCGGCGGGCTCACCCTCAGGGGGGGGCAGCTGGTACACCACGCAGAGAGAGGAGTACAGGCAGCCCACGAATGACATCAGGCTTGCAAAGTACATCACTCCCTGGGCCCCACCCACCAGTGAGGTCAGAGGTCCCATCGCCACAGAGACCAGGATCTGAGCCAGGAAATACTGGCAGCTGAGCAGAGAGATGTCCACCCCCATCCCTCGTCTGGTCCCTTCCTCCGATGAGCCGCAAAACTGGAAATGGTCACGGAAATAGTTTAGATGTAGGCTAAATTTGATTGTGTACCACTAATCACCTTAAGATTAGATCCTTATTTAATATAAATAAGAAGACTGATATCACTGCAATGTCTGTGTTAATTATGATGCTTCCATCTGCGGCCAATTATCTCCAAAAGGGAAAGAGTTTGACGTGGCTTAATAAAATGTGTCTACCAGAACCCTAATGTTAGAAACTACTTAACTCCCATATAATAGTGTCAGTATTGTGCAGTTGAAAATAATAGATCTTTATTAATGAGTCTTAGAGGTGGTCGTGGGATGTGACCTTCAGAGACAACAGCTAGCTGTTTCCAGTCTTCATGCTGAGCTAGTAACAGACAAGAGTGTTATCAGTCTTCTCATTTAACTATTGCCAAATTCGCTAATTATAAGAAACTTGAAGCATTCTTTCAGGTTAAAGTGCTACCAAGCGACTACACAATATTTAATACAAATTAGATCATGCTAAACATATAAATTGAACATATATCATGAGACAGACCTGGGGGCTCTGGTAGTATTCACACAGCAGAGAGTAAGGCAGCGTGCATAGAGACGAGAAGAGCACCCCGTAGGTGACACAGAGAGAAAGTACCACGTAGAGGTTGGTGGACAGTGTGGCGAGACCCGTGCCCAAACCAAACGCCAAGTAGGCAAAAAAATATAGAGTGCGAAGAGAAAAACGCTCCTCCAGTTTCTCCAATATGGCTGAAAGTTGAGGAACCCCAGAGGGAAACAGAAAGAACAAATGTAAAGCTGTAATGAAGACGAATGACTACACAAATCCAGCCAGGGAAAGAAATTACACTTCCCTCGCCAGAGCTGCACTAACAGCCCTGACGTGATTATGAGTGTAGCTCACCTGAGTAGAAAGCAGCACTGAATGCATAGATGCACATGCCCCAGCAGCCCATGCTAACACCAGCATTATACCGTTGGTAAGCCTCAGAGTCGTGGGGTGCTTTGGGGTCTCCTTCAAAGACAACCTCCCCCATGAAGTCCGTGTAAAAGAGCAGCATGCCTTCAAAGGACAGCCAGCCTACAGCACAGAGAGAACCAATGAGATTTCACTTCAAAATACTGATAAAGATATATTAGTGTTTTTTGTTTTCTTTGCTAAACTCAGTTATATTCCTCACC
Source organism: Anabas testudineus (assembly GCF_900324465.2). Lineage (NCBI taxonomy): Eukaryota > Metazoa > Chordata > Actinopteri > Anabantiformes > Anabantidae > Anabas > Anabas testudineus. The sequence goes on along the minus strand of NC_046614.1, from coordinate 15,797,504 downwards.
TAAAAAATGATTAGTGCATAAACTCCGCAGAGAGGGAGGCATTCTGTAGATGGCTATACACAGCAGTTTCATTGACATTTGGGATTCTCCTGTCTCCACGTTCTCGCTCAGATCGCTCTCATAGCGCACCCCATTCAGCAAAATGTTTGCAACCTTTATGAGACAAAATAGACACACTGTTTAAAAATGATGTGATGGCAAAGGACCAAGTGGCTTTTGTTATTTTTTTAAATCCTTGTCTGACCTGCTGGCTGAAGGTCACTGTTCTCCTCCGTCCATTCTCCAACCCAACAATCTGGGTTGCCATGGGCTCTTCCATCAGCGCGAGACTCTGGGGTCGCTTCAGGATGCCAGCAGTGGACCCCTGATGTGACCCGGCAGCAGGCTGAGCTCCAGCTGTCACCTGAGATGCTCCGTAAGATTGTGCATCTCCTTCAGGCTGGGGTGCTTCTGCATCCACAACGTTCCCAGCTGTCTGAGATGCCACATCAGGCTGGATCTGTCCTGCAGAATGGTTCCCTGCCCCTTGTGTGGCCTCATCAGGAGGAGGCGAGTCCCCTGGAGGCGCAGGTGTTGCAGTGGAGTTAGGGCCCAGGGCCTGTGGTGTCTGCTGACCTGTGTAGCAGTCTATGAGCACACTGTCTATATATGAAGTTCCTAAAGAGGAGGCAAACTCATTAATGCCTGTAAGAGAACTGTCCCTGCTGATAAAGCTGCCATATTTTGGAGTGAGGGGGCTCAGGGGAGATATGGGGCTGGTGAGGCCAACACAGAGGCGTGCATTGGCACTGCAAGAATGGGCCAGAGGGTCAGGATTACATGAGTGAGACTTGTAGCTGTAAAGACCTTCCTCGTCCTCCTCTTCCAGTCCCAAAGCTGATCCTGGTGGAACAGGAGGAGAGGGAGGAAGTGGGAGGCTGGGGCTCTTCAGGTGGTTTTTGCTGGAGTTTTTGTTTGGCTGGCTCTTTGGTAGGGCTCGTTCAGGGATGCTCATCAGAGTCATTACTGTAGCTATCACCAGCGTGACACTTGTAAAAAGATATATGACCCGCAGCTGACCTCCCATCGACCTTCCAAATTGTGTCTGGTCCCAGTTGATACCACCAACAACATAGCCAAATCCACCTCCTAGTCCTGTACAGAAAAATAAAAAATTACAGTTCCATAGTAATCTAGCCTCTTATTTAACTTTGTTCTACTCAAAACTATTATTTTTTAAAGATTAATATCCGTTGCTTATATTAAAATAATAAGAAAATATAATATATAGTTGCATTTGTAACTGTATATAATGTTTTCCTACCTGCCAGTAATGCGTGAATGTTCAACCCTCGGTCTTGATCCTCGGGGCTGCACACATCCATCATGTAGGCATGGCTTGGGTTGTCAGCTGAATCAGCGCTGAAGTCCATCAGAACAACACCGCACACTGTCAGGACAATTCCCCACTTGTGATTCGATGTTGTGTCAGCCAGTACACCTCCAATGTCCCGTCCATTCAGCACCAGAGTTAGACCGATCAAAGCCCCTATGAGAAGAGCAGAAGAACTGTTTAAATGTGTTTTTTTAATTAATGTTTTGTGAGTTTGAGTGAGTTTCCTCAGGTGACATCAACAATATATCACGACCTGGGCTTAAAAGCTACAAAATACAGTGCCTGTTAAATGTCACATGTTGGCATTTAACATGGCAGGACTGAAAAATGTTATCAGATCAGCATTAAGGGAAGCGAAGACCAGTGTATTTGTGTTTTATCATCATTATTTAGACCAAAAGCCACAATATCTCATCTATGCTGCCAAGATGTTGTTTCTCTTGCAACTTTATGTAAGTCCACTACAAAATTAATGTAGTACACTTGTCTTACCTATAGCTAAGGCAAAAATGAAAGGTCTACGTCTCCCAAACCGAGATGTACAACGATCACTCCATGCTCCTATGAGTGGCTGAACGAGGAATCCTTCAAATCAAAGACAGGGAAAAGAGAAACAACGGATTGGCGTAAGCTCTTCATAATGTGTCACATGTAAAAATCCATCAGACCATTTCCCTTTGCTGTTCACTTACCCAGAATGGGGCTAATAAACCACACCAAGCTGTAGAATTGATCAGGCAGGCCCATCTGTAGAAGCACAGGAGTCACATAAGCTGTTTCCATGGCGTAGCTGAATTCAATACCAAACAGGATGCAGCCGTTGAAGACCAGTTCTTGGAAGGTGCGTCTCGGGGGAAGTTCACTGAGGTCCAGCTGGTCCAGGGGACAGGGTGTGTTGGGCGGTGGAGGCGGTGAGGGTCTTATCAGCTTCCGGCGCTTTGGCTGTCTTTGGAAGTTGTTGGCTCGGTGGCTGAGGTGCCGAGTGGTGGACGTTGGGAAGCTGGCTGTTTTGGGGAGCGAGCTCCTCCAGATACCTTCCTGAGCTGTGGGTAACCTTCCTCCTGGACTGGCCAAGAGGGGGTCACTGGGGGTGCCCATGCCTGGAGATGACATCTTTCTCAAGCCAGCTTACACTGCAGCACAAAGAAGGTTGATCATAAACATTGCAGAGTTAGAGGTCAGAGATGATGACACCTAATGGCTTGATGGTTCACATGAGAAGTCATCCAGGATCACCACAGTGTGGCATGGTCAGAATGTGAGCAACTCAACTCACTGCTGCTGATGGTTATGTAGTGCTACCAAGAGGACACTGCAGTGTTCAGCAGAGAGCAAGGATGGCACAGTAATGACGGGCGCACTGCAACCAATGCGCATGTTAGGGTTGTGCGCAAAGCCCATGTGCTCGGCGTGGCTGACTACAGTATGCGGCACCGCTCTCATGAAGCCTGTTTCCATTTTAATATTTCATGGAGGAAGCTCAAATCGGACACAATGGAGCCGCTGGCGGTTATGCTGATGGCATGGAGACTGAAGACAATTACAAGGATGACGCATCGTTATCGCTCAAATTCAGATGTAATAATTGGTCCAGTATCGATCACGTTCGTAGCCACGTAGGCGATCGATTGTTTTTTAGGCAAACGATCATGGTGGTGATATTTTTTCTCGACTTGACATTTGTATCTAAAGGTGACGGCCAAGCAATCGACTTAACAGTATTAGAAGACGACGAAGGCGTGCAAATTCAAAGGTGAAAGATGATAATTACCTTAATCTGGGCGGCTCGTCATTTATTGCAGCGCACTGTGGAGGTAAACAGAGCGAGTATTATGGTGTAGAATAAACGTAGGATGAATTACAGGAGTCATGATTGTGTTTGGTGGTGTTTCCTTTGATGCAGTCATCCCCCCGCTCACTCCTCCGTCCCATCTCCTTCCCCCTCTTCTAAACCCCCCCCACCCCCACCCGCCTTTTCCTCCCGGTCTCTCCCGTGACGTCACGCCCCTTCCTGCAACATCAGCACCGCGGACAGTCTCCGCTGCAAAAAAGCGCATCTGTCTGTGTACACCGTGTCCTCGAGTTCACACTCACTGGCCACTTTATTAGGTACGCCTGTTTAATAATGCAATCCAACACAGCAGCTCTGTCGTGAATTCTACTTTTGTCAGGATATCATTTCTCTTTTTGTTTTTAAAGGTGTTTGAAGGGGGAGTCGTTTCTAATATTTTGCCCACCGTCGTTACGCAACAAATCACCACTTAATGTAATGCACAGGTGTATCTAATAAAGTATCCAGTACATAAGATGTACATCAGGTCAGAATTGCATGATAGAGAAATGTAATTAAGCACATTTACTCACCTACAAGTACAAATTGAAGTTAAGTATGATTCTTAACTGCAGGGGGAAATATTACAGCCCTCTATGTACAACACAAACTACAACATCCACTAAAAGATAGTGATTTTACACAGTTTAGTCCAGGTTCTGCTGTGGTGCCAACATCTGTTGTTCTGCCTCCTTTGCATCACTTTTTATGGACACAATAAATTGAAAAATAAAATTTCCTGACTTTATCGGTCACAGTTAAGTTTTTTAAAATAACAAAATCCATACTTCTTCTACAGTTCGTTTGTTAAAAATGTAAATGTTTGAGACATATTAATCTTCTTTTGGGTGTCCAAGCAAATGTGTTTCTCAGTCAGAAGTAGTGGAACCAGATGTGTAATATTTGGTCAAACACATATTTTACATAAAAGGCAACAGAACAGAAAGTAAATACAAAAAAAGAATACTGAAATAAAATACCTTAAAAATTGTTCCATTCTCAAACGGTACGTTGCTACATTTTCAAGGTTATTGTAATTTAGCTCCACTATTCTTGATAATGTAGGCTACTACTTTTCATGTCCTAATTAATAATAGTAGACAATAGAAGTACAATATAGTACAGTAATAAGAGTTCAGTAATTCCAGATGTGAACATCCCAATCTACCCAGTAGTCCAAAACATATGATCTCCAATACAGTATTTATTAAAATGAGCTTTCCTATTCTAAGAGTCAACATTAAAGTAATGACATTAATGCATCATTAAGTTTACTACAGTAACGTTATGATCATTGATGTGCAAGGAATCCTTCTACTTAAAGATTACTTTTATTACTAATCACTTAGGATACTTTAAGTAATTTTCGATCTAGTAGAGTATTTAGGTAAACAATTGTTTCTCCCACCACTGAGCAAAGATACATGCAACCAAATGTATTTGCACACCGTGTTCTCAGTGTTATCCTAAATCTACAGCCTATGGTAAAACTGCTTTCTCTGAGGTGGGAGGAGGTTTACTGCTATTAAAAACTGAAGTATTTCAGTGAACGATCAGAGCAAACGAAGTCCGGGCAATAAATTCCTCTACCTTTGAGCTCACCTGCCACCTTACGCAACCTGCTTATGAAAAACGGAATATTTACAAAACCTCAGTCACCAATGTGTTAAAACAAATGTACCGATGTGAAGTATGTTGTGAGAAACTGAAAGAAAAGAGCGAAGAAAATGGGCTTTTCCCAAAACAAACAATAAAGTTGATTATTGTGATGAAAACATTGTGAGGGGATAATTCACGTGTTATGCTACTCTGACGAAGCCCCGCCTCTGCGCGTAAAGCGTGCGCTGTAATTGGCTGATTGTCCAGCTTAATCGGAATTTGATTGGATGACAGCGTCCAGGGGGCGATTCCGGATGCAGTTGTTTTGCAAGTGTTGTGTGTGTTAATACACGAAGATATCGAGGTGACACACTGCGACTCTCTTCTAAAGAGTTCAGGCGCTGACAGGTTGGAGTCTAGTCGTGGAAGATGGCGAATGTCGACCTTGATCGAGTGGGAAAGAACTTGGTGAAGAGCGCTGACACAGGGGAGGTGAGTTAAATAACATTAAATGCGCAGCTGTGAGCTTTTCTCGATGTATGTTTTTCTTCCCTGAGGCAAAATCACGTGTTTAGAAATGTGGACATACTCTACAGACAAGAAAACGTTTGCAAGCACTGGTTTAAATGTCAACAAAATGTTAATGTACTGAAGAAACATATGTGTTTTGTGTAAAAATACCTCAAAGTCTTAATTAAGTACAAACCAGATGATTGGTTTGTATAAAGCTCAATTGGTTTCCTATTAGAGCCCTGTGTTCCCTGCTAAGACCTACTGCATTAAACCTGCCATTACAAAACAAGACATAAATCAAATAGGGCTGGATGTCTCTCCCAATGTTATGAAATGTTATCTACCAAATTAGTTGACTAAATCTGATTGAACTGATTAAATCTGGTATTTTTCCTTTCTCTGTTCAGAGTGTGGAGCTCCAGTCTCTGTGGCAGGACCAGCCTGTGGTCTTGTTCTTCCTGCGCAGATTTGGTTGTCAGATTTGTCGATGGATGGCATCAGAGGTCAGCAAACTGGAGGCAGACCTGAGAACCAGTGGTGTAGCGCTGGTAGGGATGGGACCCGAGGAGGTTGGGCTGAAGGAGTTCAAGGAAGGAGGGTTTTTAAAAGGATGTTAGTAGTATTTATTCATTGTATTTAAAACAATATGTTTTTTTTTGTCTTAAGTGTTCTGTCTTATTAAAGTTGAACAATTCTAGCTTTTAGAATTATGGCAAACATGTGAAACATTTTATGCATGGTCCAGCTGCGCGAAGCAACAACAAAAGAGCAATTTCCAGTATATTGAACACCTAGAAAACATAGATACTGAGAATTAAGTGACACCAAATCAATGTGCATCAGATTTATAATCATTTGTAAAATATTTATCATCATCATTTTATTTCTTTTAGCTATTTATGTGGATGAACAGAAGAAATGCTACAAGGATTTGGGCTTTAAAAGGTGAGTACAGTAAAAACATGTTCCCTTCATGTAACAGGGAAGTTTTGTTTGACTGCTACAGTTTTTTTTAATATTATTTATTATATATAATTATTTATATATATTTATATATATATATATATATATATATATATATATATATATATATATATATATATATATATATATATATACTCAATATTTCCCATTCAGATATACAGCTTTAAGTGTGGTTCCTGCTGCACTGGGGAAAAAAGTCAGAGATGTAGCTGCAAAGGTCGGTTTGTCCTCACTGTCCTATAAAGTTTCTGAAATACAGCTTGGCAGACTGATTTGTTCTGATGGTGTGTTGTCTCTCTTCTACTTTCAGGCCAGCGCTGTAGGAATCCAGGGAAACTTCTCAGGAGATTTGCTCCAGAGCGGAGGCATGCTCATCGTAGCCAAAGGTACAATCAGTATACAGCGGTAGGGAGGGTATTAGAAAGGGTCTGTCTGCTGAACGGGTGAAAGCGGAGGATAAAGTCAGATACCTTAAGACTGGGGGTTCTTGTTGCACCGCATTGAGTGAGTCGTTTGTTAGCAGTTGTTCTCCTCTAGAGGGCAGCGTTACATCACATCAGTGTAGTCTGCTTGGAGATTCATATGAACCTCTCACAGGGTCTTAACAGTGACAGCCTTAAAGGGTTGATGCTTCTGAATCAAAATTATTAGGTGGCGGTAGTGTTTTTGTGCATATAAGAGATGATTTTGTACCTTTAAGTAGCGTTGCCAAGATAAATTCTCTTTTTTCTATAAAAAATAAATAGGCAATCTATCATAGACAGAATGGATGTGAGGCAGTTAAACAGATGATTTGACTACTGCGTTCTTATTTTAGCTTTTTAATTGTGGCAGCAATGCACAGAAATGGTTACACAGATCAATTCCCTAAAGCATGCTAACTCTCTCTTTTATGGCGTGGTATGGCAGCTTGACCTTAAAGAAAAGACTCAGCTGGAGGAGCAGGTCACTCTGTCCTGTCTGACTCCTCAATTTAATGATCGTGACGCCACAAAACGTCTTTACTGGGAAGAGTTCTCACCAAATGTTTCTGTGTGAGCACCTGTCCACTTGAACGAGTCTTAGGTTTAAATCTGAATGTTTTCATAGGTAATTTAGTTCCTTTATAGTGAAAGATATTTAATAGAAGCTTTGAAATAAAACCAGATGGGGGTTGATATTCTTAAACTTATTCAGTCATGTGTTAATTAATTTATATTGAAAATGTTTCTTTATTTAATCCTATTTTAATTATTATTATTTGTGATTTCTAGTAAAAACTAGATATATACTGTTTTTATGTGTCAGTCTGAAGTGTTCACCAAAGCAGATTCATGACTTAAGGTTGAAGTCAACAAGCTGCTTGTTGCTGATACTTGATGAATATTTTTGACTCTACAAAGGTGGAGAAAAGGTCCTACTGCACTTCGTCCAGGACTCACCTGGAGATTTCCTACCTTTGGAAGACATTTCCAGTGTTTTTGGTATCTCTGCCAATGTCAAAGCAGGACAGAAGCCTGTGGTAAGACTCATTTTATCACCACGATCCACTTTTCATTTGCTCCTGCTGTTTTATGTCAGTAGTGACATGTACATCAGAGTAGCTTCTTCACAGATAATTTCACACTTATTACTCCATCTTCATGGTCTGTCTGTGTCTGTGCCATAGGCTCTGAAAACCTTTCAAATGTGATGATCTCAGTCTTTAACTAAATATACTTAAAACCCTCTGCAAACGCAGAGAAGTTGTTTTAGAATTCCCATGTAACGTGTAGAACCAGCGTTGCAGGTTCACTTGAGAATGATGAACTATACAATACATTGTTATTTATCTCAAAAAGAGTATTGCAAAACTTGCGTAGTCCTCTACAGAATTTAACTTCATCTTGAAGACTCAGGGGGCACATAGGCATTTACATGTAGGCAGTGTTTGTGGCACACTACTGCTCATGATTACAACAACAAAAGCGATTCAGTCACATATATGATTATGTGCTGTCAGTATTTATATTCTAGATGATGTTACGATAAAAAAATAGACCCCAAAATTAAACCATAATGTCACATTTGGCAAGAAATTGCACCAGATGTCGCAGAAATAATATCTCGAGTCCAGAGAACTCAACGCTTTGTTCTGTGATCATCAAGGCCTTTGGCATACCCATAACATCTAGCACATGGTCTTCGACCGCCTTGCCCCTGGCTCTGTTGCTCACTTCCCACGACATCTTCCATGTCACAGCTATTGCAACATTTATAGTAGAGATCCCCATGATCTGTCTGAAGACCAAGAGTCAGTCATCTCTGCCGCCCAGGAACAGAATAGACTTTGTCCTTTCTCTGAGGGATCAAAATGTGGCAGAAACCAGTTCGAGTCACAAGCTACCGGTGACATCCTTGAGTGGAAGATGCCCCGAAGAAGTTAAAGCTTTGTTAACAGAGTGAGGTCATATCTCGGTTTACCAGCTTCACATACAGACTGCACTGTCTTCTTGTGCAAACATTTCCTGATCAAACATGATGGACATATTTACCTCTTCAGAGTGATCTGTGCCTGGAGGTTGAAACCTTCAAACTATATTTCCTTGAGGAAAACCTTGTATCTCAGTTTCAGTAGAGTGATTCTGAGCTAAGGCTCATAAACAAGACACATTCTACCCAGAAAAAACAGGCTTCATACAGAAACACCTTTATCAATTAAATTTAAGTGCTCACCCAACGTACTGCAGCTTAAAGATAAGTAGATAAAATCTGCAACACTGGGCATCTTGGTGGACGTATCCTGTATCACTTAATCACAACATTCATGGTTTGAATCTGGGTCCTTTGCTGGATGCCCTCCTTCTTTTTCCTGGGGGCTAAAAAAAATCTTTGGATTCATTTTAATTTCTTCTCATGGACAGAAAGTCCCCATCTCTGCCAAATAAACTAACTAAATAAAACAACACAAGTAAAATGATTCTTTTTAATGCTTATACAACCATCCATCTTGCATTTTATTGTAATATCTGGGAAAAAGTTGCGTAACTGCAGCATTTTTTTGTATATAAAAAAATATATAAATGGCTGCTTTACTTTAAACATTTTCATGGTTGTAATCCTGCAAGAAAAAGAATCAGTCAAACACAATATGCATGTGATGAAGGTGACTAAGTACAGAAATGACCACAAAGTATGATTACTACATTAAATAATGAAATGATTCATAATGTATATGTTATATGAGCTATTCATTAAGTGATAAATATTGTTCCACCATTATAAACAAATTATTATAAAACAGCAGTAACATCAATCCTATTTTTTTGGATTTTGGAGTGCAAAGCTGTGTGAAAACTGTCAATACCAACCACAGCCAAATTAAAATCTATAAAATTCACCCATATTTAGTATTGAATTGACTATAAACCACAATAATCTGTGACATTAGTGTTTAATCACTGTTTTTATCAATATGTTCCACTAAACTGGATTAGATTAATTTGACTCGCAGTATTTAAACTTACACCTGATGTTTGAATAACAGATGCCTGTTGTGCATGAAACATCCTGATGGATAAATCCAGCTCATAATTTGACGTTTAACCTCTGTACTTTCTCTTTCAGTGCAATGATGATGTTTGTACGCGGTGATGATGGCACGTGAACCACACTGGGAAACTAAAATGGAGATTTAAGAAGAAAAACGTCGTAAAATGGTTAAAAACATACAACATACTACTTCAAATATTTCTAATTGTGTGTGATTTATTTGAGACAGTTTTATATTATGTTATTAATGTACATTATCTACAATGACAACTGTGCAAACTATATATAATCATGACCTTAAATTTAATAGATATAATAGATTTTAAAGTTACCTTCGACCTACTGATAACAGTGATTGTTTTTTCTTCTTGTATTTTTATTATTTGTCTTTTGTTCACTATTTGTCTCTGCTCTTTCCCCAATAGTACAAAATTATATCTGATTTTAAAGACCGATATGTCTCCTCTAACAATCTCTAAACAGCCTGAAGATACTGTATGGCTAAGTGAGCATGAGTTTCCACTTTTCATCTCTTCATGAGCAGTCAAGAGATGTTTTGTACAGGCTTGTAATAAATTTGGACTTATCATCGAACTTGAGAGCAGTGCATTATCTGTTATCTACTTTAGGAAACACGAGCTGAGACATTGGATCATCACAGTCCCCTGACCTTATCTTAAACGTGCTCTGTTTGCAAAACAGCTTGAAAACATTGAAGAACTTGAGATGATTGGCAAGAGGGAATGGGTGGAAAAACAGGAACGGAATTACTCTTAGCTGCTACTGACTTAGCAGGGTACCGAAAGCTTCACTTCTGTTTGCTTTGGTGATTGTATTTACATATTTCCCCATCAGAAATCTAAATATTTTCCCAAACATGTGCACGCACCTGTATAAATGTACATACAAATACAAGATTAGCTGTTTGGAAGCAGTTCAAAGTAAATAGGTTACCGCATGAAACAGTCACCTGCTTATTTGTAGACGGTACTTTGAATATGGGCTGAAACTGGTTTGTGTGTCAGTAAAACTCCTCTGCTTGAAGTAGCAAGAGCTTAGTTTGTGTATGTGAGGAAAAAATTAAAATTAAAACTAAAGGTGTAGAAAATGTGAATGGAACACAAAGTGTTTTGGGGCTTATCACAAATGCTAAACATGTCCAACATTATTTACATCAACCATCAAAAAATAAATAATTCTAATGCACCTGATCGTTTTGCTTCTGCATTGGTTGGGTTTTATATAGCTATGTAAAATGAAAATTACATGTTTAAAGAGAGAGACCAGGAGGTCGCACCAGTTGAGACAGTCACTTTAATGGCAATAATTACAGATCTGAGTCACAAAAATAGCAGTTAGTCTAGATAATTACATAGCAGCAGGAACATTCATAAAACATCTTTACCATCTGAATTCTTCCAAAGCAACAATGTTATTTCATAGATATTGATGTAGATAAATAAACTTCTCTGGGTAAGCACATGAAATGTTCAAAGGCTATACAGCAAGAAACGTATCTGTACTAGGCTGAACGGCTTTCACGACACAACTTCACCATGTTTTAAAATGTGAAACTATAACTAAGGGAAGAAATGTTTGCTTTCTCTCTTACCTGATATTAGTAAGTATAAGTATTATAGTACAGGACATCAGGTATCTACAATAACACATCTTATATTATGAACCTTTTACCATCAATTAATAATTTTGAGTTTCATTTTTAGGAAAACCAGATAAAAGCCTTAGCTTTTAAAAGATTTAGCCTCCAGCGTATCTTTAGGCAAGACATGACAAATACAGTCTGTTTTGTGATCTAAAGAAACAGTTTGACATTTTGGAAAAATACGCTTGCAGGATTGAGATGAGAGGATTAATGCCACTTCCATGTTACAAATGTAAGGCTACAGCTTATTAGCTTAGCTTAGCACAACAACTGGAAACATGTGGAAACAATGTTCTTCAATCCCTAATTTAAAAATGACAACTTACTGAAATATGGCAACAGATAAACCCTGGTGAAATATTTTTACACAGATTAATGCGTGTTGTAAGGTTTAGGTTGAGGTGCTGGTAAGCTCGTTTTGATAATGGTTGACAGAGCTAGGCTATCTGCTTTGCCTTGTTTCCAGTCTTTGTGCTAAGCTGGGCTAACCAACTTCTAGTTGTTCATGATTACGATCTTATGCAGATCTGCAAACAGCGAAGAAGCGTATTTCTCAAAATGCTGAACTCTTACTTTAAGATGGCAGCACACTTTCCCTCTTTACATTTCTCAACAGTTTTTGCCAATATGAGAGATAGACTGAGAATATAAAGCTTCAATGTTCACATTCAATTCAGCCGCCCCTGTTGGGACCTAACAGTCATATTCAGTTTACCAAGGCATCAAGACCAACAACAAGCAAACATTCAAAAGCGACTTGGTGTTGTTTCTGTTTAGCTCTTTTTTTAGCACAGACGCTGCAGCTTCCTGCAGCCAATACCTCTGTCCCTTCACATGAGCTCCTCTCTGCTTTGATTCTCCTGTCATTACTTGTTAATAAAGGTAGAAAATAACAGTCCTGGGCCTGGCCATCTCTGTAATGGCTGGCTCCATTCTTCAGTGTATCTGCCTGCAGGCTCACGGTTCAGGTACAGCGGTCACCACACTTCAACACACTGGACTTCATCCTTTCATCTTACACGGCGCTGATCAATGTGAGATCAGAAGGCAAGCCATTTCATCTGCTGCCTGTCCATGCACGAGTGTATCGTGAGGGGTTTTCTTCTTGCTTCCCCTTTAGCATGTAATTGGCTATGTCCAGAGGCTAAAAGTCTGGTGTTCAGATCTGTGTGGTGAAGGAAAAGACCAGCCACCTGCTTTTCAGGTTGAAATGTAAACTCACACGTCTCACACAAAAATGGAGATATATGTCATCCAACAAATGCAACGTGTTAAAGGTTTTGACAGTTATATATCAGCCCAGTATTACCGCTTGGTAGCCTTTCAAAATGATTTAAAAGGTGAAATGTAGAAGCAGAAAGAAAGGAAGGGAGTGAGCTTCAAATACATTGTGACGGTTAGTGATTAGAAACATACAATACATCAAACCTGTATTAAAACTGATTAAATGCAATGTAATAACAATGCAATGAACTGAAACATATTGTTTCCATCATTATTCTGCCACTCCGCCTCCAACGGCTTGTTTTTTTCTTACTAGCTAAAAAGTAGCAACCACCAATATTTTTTTTTAACATCAGGAATATGGTTTCTCACAGCAAACTGTCGTTACGTACAGTACATATACAACTCTATAGTGAATGCTGAGCAACAATCATTGGCAGATGCGATAAATAAATGAAAACTGAAAAAAACAAAACAATTAAATGCTAAATAGCTTTGTGAATTTTAAATATTTATCCACTCTGTAAGTCTACAAATGTTGAAAGCTGCAGCTCTCACAGAATGTTAATTTAAGGTTAAAGCTGCAAGATTTAACAGTCTTAAAGTCTTTAGGTAATTTGTTTCATGTAACAGTGAATGACCAAACTCTCCGAGTGTGACTAATTCTACCGTAGCTTTACTTCAAGCCCAGAGCTTTCATTTATTTAACACACACGCTTCAGTTAAGAGTTAGATTTGTTCACTGTTGTTCCCTCTGAAATGGCACAACGTTGAAAACAATACATCGGAGGAAAGACGCCAGTGCAACTCAGTGCCAAATGTCAATGGATAAATCACAAAGATCTGCACACAAGGTTTTTTTTTTTTTAAGGATTAATTCAAGAAAGGCTGGGAAAGCATTTAAAGCCAGTCATGAGCGTTAACCTCTTCATGAGGTCGTATGTTTTCTACGTAGCTTTTCATTCACGTACCCACTCATCATACGTGTGTAAGGACGCTGCAAAAAATAAACCTGTGACCTCTTCAGCCAGAGACAACACTTGACAAGAGACTGAAGCTAATTTCTTTTTTTATAATATACTATACCCTTCAGCTTTTAAAACTAGGCCACACCAGGATGTCATCCATTTTAAAAACATGTACAGTGTATGAAAATATCTGGCATTACTCCCCCCTAAATAAACTGGAATTAGTCTTAAGCAGTTTGTCTCTGTGGGTTTAAAAAGTACATCATGGGAGCCTCTGATAAATAGAAGTGCTATATTCACTGTTCTGTTCATTTGAGTTGCCCATGTCAAGAAATAAATATGTCACAATCAAAACCTTCTACCAGACTCGACATTTCAGCTCGGGGTTCATTGGGCTGCCTTTTTGGCACTGGAAAGCTTCTGAGAACGCTTCGAAATTCTGGAGAGATCCGAGCACCCTGACAAGACAGAGAAAAGCAAAACATTAACGGTAATAAGAAGATAAGATAAGAAGTTAACTTTAAAGTTCTTCTCCTTGGCTTAGATATTTTGCTTGCCTTGTACCTCACTTGTAAGTCGCTTTGGATAAAAGTGTCTTTTAATGACTAAATGTAATAGAAGAAGGATGTTGTGAATAGAAACACTGCAACATGTGAGTCCAGTCTTAAAGTCCTTGTATTTACATTTAGTTATTTGTCAGACACTTTTATCCAAAGAAACTTAAGAGTGAGATGAGGAAAGGCAGGGTAAACATATGGTCATCTTGCCTAAGGCTCTTACAACTACAATACCCAGTCTTCGTATTTGCACTAACTCCAGTACTGTAATGAGTTATACTTTAGCAAAACAGAATACTCTGTAGGGTTTATGTTTACAGTACAGTGAATCTTTTAAATATCAGCTGCGTCCAGCTGAGATGTGTGTCTGTGCTGAGACTAGAGGAACAGTGAAGCAGTTATTTTAGTCCAGGAACAAGGAGAAACATCAGCATGAGGTAAAATTAGTGAATCTTACTAAGTAATCAAGCTGTGAACACAACAACACAACAAAAACATATTATGTGATATGTGATATTTCTTGCGAACAGTTGCTTATTTATTCAGTTAGCCATGGGGGAGCATTGTCATTTGTCTTGTCACAATTCAATGAGCTTATTTGATTTCATTTCTCTTCAGAGGTTAATTTCTAGACAGACTGCAACTGTTTTTAGGGCTACTTTGCTACAGGACAGTAAAGTTGTGCTGGAAAACTAAATCAAGCTGAAAGAAGGATACAGTGTCAGGTCATCCAATGTAGTGAGCAATAGAGTGATAGAATAAAAGCTGTTACCTGTATTCCAAAGGACTGTGTGAGTCAGTCTTGATGGACTGGCTGGCATATTCAGGCCGATAAGCACCACACCACACCTTAGGGGGGAAAAAGATCACATTAGTAAACTATATATAAATAATATTTCACCGCAGATAGATTGATGGCTTCTATTTATATTATACTGTATACTGACAGACCTTTCCACGTAATGATTAATGTACCTTGTTATTTTTACTCATGCAACAGACCTATTTAGTTCCCCGTCTCCCTGTGGAGAGATGGTGACCCCCAGACAGGCTCATTATGTGTGTTTGAACCATCTTATTGTTCATGACAGTTTTCTGCTTATGTTTTACACTCTCTGGCACCACAGCGCTCTTTACTTTGGCAGCTCCACTCATCCCCTCTGCGTGTAGCTGAACACTGATTTGTTCTGGGATTGCTTCAGCGTCTCACTCCTTGACCCGCTCCCTTTGTCCCAGTGTTTACTTCTCAGCACCAAATAATCAGTGAAAAATGCTCCTACTGAGCTTTGGCTGTCAATTCAACAGACTGAAATAATATATTCAGAATTCAGAAAACAGCACATTCCCCCATCTTTCTTACTTACTTGGGCAAAGTTAAGAAAGAACAGTTGCTTGTGATCCATGTCTAGACCAGGTAAACGAGGCTCCTCACCCTCCATCTCCACCCACTTCAGATATGCCTGAACACAAGCACAAACAGATTTCAATTATTATTATTCAATTAGTTGGTATGTATTATTACATAGTATTTTGGAGTTAGTCATTATTGCCTAAATAGTAACGTGTGTTTTTGTGCTTTTGTAGCTAACCTTGTATGCTTGACGAACTCCTCCATTATCGGCAATGTTTTCCCCCAGAGTGCTGATTCCACTGACCTGCAGTCAGATAAAGAAAACCAAAAATGCACACCAGCATGAAAACACTCATTCTGGTGGTCACTTAATATACGGCTGAGATAGTCAGGGATTACAGCCGAGACAAAACATCTCATTTCATACGTGCCACTGGGTGCTTACGTTTTGTCCACCTGCTAGCTTCCAGTTGAAGTTGCCATATTGCTGCACCATGCACTGTGACTGCTCCTTAAAATGCTCAGCAGAGTAATTACTCCACCAGTTTAACATGTTGCCATCCTTGTCAAAATTACGCCCTGTAAGAAAATATCATGCTTTAATTAAAGTGCTGTGACCAAACATGACACATGTATATCTGAAAAGCAATCGGCAGTGACTGATTTTAAATAAACTGTTGATGAATAATAACCAATAAAATCAAACCAAAATATCTATGATGACTCACCATTGTCATCAAATCCGTGCGTGATCTCATGTCCAATAACCATTCCTATTCCACCAAAATTAAGTGCCTGGTGTTGATGTTTACTGAAAAAAGGCGGCTGGAGGATTCCTGCAGGAAACACTGGACACACACAAACAACAGCAGTGAAAACACATTTAGTGCTGGCAACAACACTAAACAGATTTACAATGAACAGGAAACAGTTTTTCCAATAAAAACATCTCTAATCTGTCACACTAGCTCCCGGCCTCATTGATTCTTGCAGCTCTTACCTATCTGGTTTCGGTTGGGAGAGTAGAATGCATTCACCACAGCAGCGCCAATGATCCACCTGAGGGGTGATTGAGAAACAGACTAAATCTGATACTAAAAAGACCACTAATCAGGAAACGCCTGCACGGTTCATGCCTGGAGCCTATTTTGTACCACGAAACCTTCATTAACCTTTAATTTTTGATGTTCTTTGAGAGTTGGATAATGGAGACACAGAGTATGTTTCTCTTTGAGAATAAAGAGGACAAATTGCAAAAGGACACGGCTGAACTAATCTCTGTTTACTGTCTAGAAAACAGAAAGAGGAAGAAAACAGACCTCTAAGAAAACATGTCGTTTACTGATTACATTTTGTTCTGTTAACTGTATGAACAGCTTACAAGTCCGGGTCAACTGGTTCTCTAAGTTTCTTCAGACTCTTCTGTGCTTCAGATTTAAGGTTTTCGAGGATGTTCTCAAAGTAGTGTTCTTCACTAAAGTTTAGCTGGAAAGAGAAACAGGACAAAATCTATTATTTACAGTAACCTACAGTGATTTACTCTGTACATCCACTGTAATCACACTTTTACTTACATGAGCGTATTCCTGGTCAAGTTTCTGGTTGCTTTCTTGCAGAATATGATCTGGATAACCGATATGCTCCTTGATTGCCATGGCCTACAACAGATGCACAGCAACATCTAGCAACAACACAGGACACACACACCTTTAATAACTCTGCTTGGCTGCAAACTGCACCTTCTCTCTTGCTTTCTCTTTCGAGGGAGAGTCCATCCAGCTTAACTCCTCCAGTGTTTCTACATATGCTTTCTGGATCTTACTGATGAGATCACTGACCTGCAAACATGAGGTACAAATAAAAAGACTGTAATTACACTTTGCTTTTTTAAATGACAAGACCCCTGGTAACTAAGCTGCATTTATATTTTGTTCTTAGCAATGTGGTCCAAAAAGCTCCTATCCGTTTGAAAACAATAAGACTCACCATTCGTTTACTTTCCCCAGCAAACGTTTCACGCACGTACAGAGCTCCAACTGCATTCTCCATGCTGCTCTGGACATAGCGGACACATTCTCGCCACCAAGCATCCTCCACTGTGGTCCCATAGAGAGTCTACACATACACATAAACGTTGTAATTTAGTGTTTGACCTTGCTTAAGTCACCATGTGATATAGCGGCATTTCATGCTCATCGCACCTTCCTGTAACGGGCTCTGGCATCTTTGAAACGACGGCTCAGGCTGTTAACTCTGTCAATGATGAGCTGCCACGTGAGGTAGTTCTGCATAGTTCTGCAAACACAAATAGTTCCTGGTAAATTATTGTGCTAGAGTGTGGCTCTCTTTAATCTTCAAGTATTGGACTGACCGGACACTGTGCCTGGAGAGAACATCATTCATCTTCTCAAGGTAGGGAGAGCTGTACACCACCACCTCCTCCTCTAGCTGGACCTCAATGGACACGCTCGACAACACGCCTTGAATAAATCGAGTCCAGTTAAAACCCTGGAAAACATATTTTAGAACATGTTTAGTTTTGCTAAATAGGGTTAATTTATACTATGCTAATGTACAATCCTGCCACCTTTAAGGACTATAGCAATGATTGTGGATGGATTAGGAGAAAAGGGACCCCAAATCCTCCTTTGTAGAAGACTGAAAAAGTGAAAACACAATTACAAATGTGTGGTTATTTTGAATCCCTTTATTGTTGCTGTGTGTGTCCCCTGTTGTGAATTTCAAACTGTAGTTGTTATAAATCACAATCATAAGTTCAGTTGGATCAGAATATTTACACTTAGCATTAAAGACAACGAAGGAAACGATTGACCTGGTTCTCTTTTTATACCACCTGACCAAGAAATAATAAAGCAAGATATATTATTTTAATCTGTGAGTTTTAGGGATTCTGCTGGATTCTGTCATTTGTACAGTACCGATAAAGAGACCCAGGCTAGCTGTTTTCCCTAGCTGTCTTTCTGCTAACTAAGTTCACCATCTGCTGGCTCTACCTACAGATTTAGTGTGTAGTCTCAGAAGTTGTATCAATTCTGTCATCTAACAACAAAACCTGTTTTCAGAAATATTGTACTATTTATTTGGTGTCAGGGTGTTTCATTTATGTAGAGTACCGGCTATAAAGTGCTTGTCTATGAAGAAGGTAGTTTGAGTTTGTTTGAATTTTTTTAAATTTTATTACCATCCTGATGATGTGTTGTGATGTGCAGACCTCAATCATTTAGTTTTTCCACCCAGATTATCATAGACAGTCAGGTTAGTTGAACCAGTCATATGTAACATAGCACTTACATTAAGACTGAATGTGTTCTGTAGTTCACCAAGTGTCATCTTGTTGTAGAGAATAGTGACATCTTGGCGCTCCTCTGCTGGTGATGTGGCCTGTTCAGAAATAGGAAGGAAAATGTCATCTGTAAAACCAGTGCTTAGTTATATATTCACATTTTGCTCATCTTTCATCAGCAAAGTCCCATTAGTCACGCTCAAGCAGCCACAAATAAAATTGTTAAAAGCTTGGCTGATCTCCTAGGCTCTCACTAAATGTGGCCTGCTTCTCTCATTTACTGGAAGCAGAAGAGAGGCGCTCATATTTCAGCTTGTCATTATTAATTTTCTTTAGCCCTCTTCCCACAATTCCATTTCCTGTTGCGACTGACACTCACATTGGCGATGTCTGTCTCCAGCTCCAGCACTTGCATCATTTCCTCCCACACACGGTCGTCGTCCTGAGTCAGGTTTCTGTCTTCTCGGGTTATTTTCGCGATAGAAACCATGAAATGTAGGTAGGCCTCTCTTACCTATATGGTATAATCACATAAGCTGTAAATTCTGTCTCCACAACACAAATACACACAAAATACAGTTTCAAACAGAGTGTGTAGCTCAAAACCAAGACAAATGAAGCCAAAACTATTAGCTAAAATAGGAACACTCCTCATCAAATTGTGAAGCAAATGTGTATTTGTATAGATACTCACCTTTTTATAGTTTCCATCGTTGAAGTAATAGTCTCTTGATGGCATTCCAAGTCCAGGTTGGTCAATCTAACCAGGACATAAGATTAAAATTTACTAAAAACTGCAACTGACAGCAATAAAAAATAGTTCAATGAAACCAAAAAGTGAGTTTACATAAATTATATGGCGTCGAGAGTCCCGGTCGTCTGTCCACACATACAAGTCAAGCACAACCTTCTTGTGGAAACGAGCGGTAAGCGCAGCCAGTGTGTCTTCAATGCTCCATGCCTCCTCTGCAAAGGCATGATATAATAATACAATGTAAACACGTTTGTTTATTTAAGTAATAAGAACTCTCCAATGCAGCAGGCGACAAAAATCGAACCCTCTCGCTGCTTCTGCTGCTTATTTAACTGGGTGTCCTGTGTAAATCTGTGAGTGCAGACATGCTTGGTTAATTCCATTTGAGCCACCATCCATGATTACATTTAATTATACTGTGCCAGGAGCTTGGGGAAGAGCAGTGTAGACTATTTAAAGCATCCTTCACAGTCCTGATTGAGAATCTGCTCCTCTGCCCACTCATCACGCTTCCAAACTCCACACCTGACTGCTCAGCTCAAGAGCCTCGGCCGGCCTCTTGATCCCGCCAACAAAGCTCATACTCAGCAATTCACTGAGCACAAATATAGCTACACAGCCTCTGTGTGAGCACATGTATTTGAGTAGGACCACAAGTGCTTGTTTGTGTGGATGTGTTCCATGCACGTTTGCCTGTTTGTGCTGGACACACTGCAGACATTAATCACAGTGTGGTTTAGAGGTATTTCTACCTGTAGAGATGTTCCAGTCGTCTGATGCTACCGGCCAATCTCCGATACTGTCAATGAGCTTCAGGAGGGGCAGAGAGTCACGCTGCTCTATGAGGCCTGCAAGTGAAATACAGTACCACATTTAATGACATACAAAGACATTGCATGTCTCTACTATTCATGCAACAAGGCAACATGCTTTGTTGAAATTGAATCTGTATTTATAACTTTTGAAACAGCACTTGACAATAACATTGTTGCAAGACTTCTTTTTTTAATCTCAAATGTCGAAGCCAGTCGTGCCTGCTCGAACCATAATATTGGTTAAACTGAAAAATTAAAGTTGACATTGCTGCAACAGTCAATCTGGATGAGTAGAGTAGTGTTAAAAGAACCTCACTGTCATTCATGCAGGAGCTGTAAAGAACTTTGGCCTTCCTGATGGCATCCCTGTCCTGTTCGTTTTCCATCTCCAGAACACCTGCAACAACAAAACACACGCAAACATTTCCGCTCTGAATGAACCCCACGCATATCTCTGAACACTGCAGCTCACTGACCACTAAAGAATAAACCCGTGAGAATGACACTGTACAACTGTGCCAGCTGACCTTTGAGGACAATCTCCAGCTTGTCCCTCAGAATGTCAAAGACGCTGTGACGGGAGCTGGTCTCTGGGATGACATGTCGCTCTAGCCAGCCTCCGCAGGCATGCTGGTAGAAATTATCACAGGGCTTCACAGACTTATCCATGTTCTGCAAGAGTCGAGCCGCTTTAAGGTATCACAGAGACACAGAGGGACAGGACGGCGAAGATCCATTTGTGGTTAGAAAACTAGGATGAGGATTGACTTTGCTTGCAAAGTGAAACAGCAGGGGAGCAAAGAAAAAACAGTTCCTCTCACCTGCGGTAACACAATCTGCAGTTGTGCACACATTGTTGAGGTTGGAGCGAGACAGCTGGCCTGGAAAAGTCAGAGTCAACACTCGTGAGAGAGCACGCAGACTGTTTGACAAGTTACACCCCAACTGAGACAAGCATGTAGTGTTGATTAAAGCAGAGAACTAACTCTAAGTAGCCTGGATCTCTGGTTTGTGTGTGACAGACTATGTCTATGTCAGCAGCAACTCTGTTCTTTCACTTTTGTGTGGCACTGCTGACCAGGCACAATAGGGAATTACAGTATTACAGGGACTGTTAGAGGTGCTGGCTTGAATATGACACACGCCAACCAACTTGTCCCACAGTGTATTATGTGTCGAGTTTACAAGATTAAAAGACTCACCTTCACCCGTGGAGCTCCTTGACACGCTTTGCATGTTCGATTGCTCTGAGTTAGATGGACAAGACAAATTTTAGCCTTAGATGCTGTCGAGACAACTTTATTCTAAATGATAATAATGATTTATTACCTCTAGTGCTTGTTAAAAGTTAAGCAGGAGAAAATACATCAGTCTCTTATGCAGTGATGTAATTGTGTTTGCAAGTCCACTAAAAATAATCTTTTCTTTCTAAATCCTGAAACTGGACTTGCAGATCCCCGTTTAAAGGTTAGGCCAGTGTTTGTGTAATGTTCATATGTATAATAAGTCACAATCTTTATTTAGCTCATTTTGGGGAATAACATTAACTTTTATACTTTACATCTCTGAAATGTTATACAATGTTATATGTGCATCGGTATTGCATAAAGCATAGCACGGTCACTTTTGATTTTTCTAGGGTCAAGATCATTACAAAACAGAGTAGAGACACTTTATTATTGCTGCCATCTGGGGTAGCTGGATCTTTCCACATTAAGCTTGACAGAGCCATTACCTTTTGCAATCGATGTGTAGAGGACCACCAGCCCGGCCAAGGCACAGCTGACCAACAGCAGGAGCACAGACAGTCCGATTTCTGCAACAGTCCAACGACGCTTTCCAGGTTTAGTTGATTTCTCCATGATATCCATTTGGCTTTCGGATTTGCCCATATTCCTCCTGACTGCCGGCTCTGTGGGAAAGACACGAGTGTGGGATGGTCCAGGCAGAGAGCTAACAGTGTGTGTGTGTGTGTGTGTGTGTGTGTGTGTGTGTGTGTGTGTGTGTGTGGGCTGTGCAGTGATCTATCTGTAAACTGTGCCAGCTGACCTGCAGTGAGTGAGCTTCAACTGCTAAACACCTACAACAACTTCACTGTCAGTTGTTAAACTGTTGGTTTCGTTGAACAAAAACAGTTTCTTTTTAAGTAGACAACGCATTTAGTGCATATTTATAGTTGTTTCATTACTAATTTGAAGCCTTTAACTTGGTATTTTGATCTATTGTTTTGCATAAACTGCAGTCATGTCTTAATGTGAAAAGGTTTCAAAAGCTAAAGATTTAATTATATAACAATAAATAAACAGTGCTAGTTTTATTCTTCCTTCACTTCCCCTTTGTACGTTAAAATCAGTGATTCACAATAGGAATAAAAAAAATAAAAAAATAAAATAAAATGAAAATTGATGTGACACAAAATTGCAGTTTGGGTCCTTTTTCAGCTTTTTTCAATTGAAATATTGTAAATATTGAATGAAAGTCCTCAAAATGTAACAAGTACCGTAAAACACATCGGCTGCTTACACTGATCACATCTCTCCATAGTAAGAGCAGATCATGTAACAAGAGGTCACAGGTAGATATTAGGTTATTTTAAGCAAGCGTGAAAGCCTCTGACCTGTGAGTTAGATGGACACAACGCTACTATTTTAGCTCTCTAAAAGTGTTTTTATGCCAAAACACAACTACTACTGCTACTACTACTCACTTCAATTTGGTTGTCAGTATATAGCATGTGTCCATTTGTAAAGATACAGTATCTGGGTCTTTGAAGATGTGTGGAATCACAACAATATCAACAGTATCATGAAAAACATAAAAATATATTGGATAATTTAACATATTTTAATCCTATAAATGTATTAAATGAAAGCATATGAGATGTTTAGAAGGGTAATTACTCTTTCTTTATATTTAAAGTGCCAAACCCTTCACTACCCTCAAACATAATCACTTTTTATTATATATATTAATTTGAAAAACAACCAATAGATATAGTAATCAGATAAATGTAGTAAAGTCAAAAGTAAATTATTTCTCTTTGTAATGTAGTATAGCACTGTAACATAAAGTATAACATAGCACATCTTCATATGGCCCAGCTCTAATGAGACCATGTCAGACTGAAGAGTTTACTAAAATAAAGATGTTCTGCAGGGTTCAGTCCATTTGTTTCAGTGCTGTGACCGTGTTGATTATTTCTTTCTCAGTAAAGTTTCTTTAGGGTGTTTTGTCTCACTTCATCATGGAGATTCATCGGCTGTTAATATAGTCTGGGATTGAGATTCCTTGTGTATATTGAATGTGACAGTTACACTAAATTAACCATTAAACCTTCTTTCAATAACCACTGTTGTTTGAAATATTTGGCCCCCACCTTACCACACAGACACACACACACACACACACACAAAGTCACATTGCCATAAGCCTACATCAAGCAAGCTAATTTCTATGCATAATAATTATGTATGTGTGAGCACAATATTGCAAATGAGCATTTGTGCAGGGGACAAAACAACAATCACCCGTGGCTTTCAGCGGCATTGCTTCGCATCTATTCACTCTGCAACACCTGTTTCTCCATAACCAGCCTCATTGCCCTATCATTAGGCCTGACAGGGGAACGGGCTGTAAATCAGAGGTTCACGCTGCTGCGTCCCATTAGCACTTCCTGATGAATACTCATGGGCACATATCTGGCACTACAGTGATGAAGAGCAGGCAGGGGCTTGTTAGCGCTTCACTGCCATCCTTACTGCATTAAAAACAGGCCTCGTGGTATGAAAAACTGTTAGATAATGCACAATTAAAATGTATTAACATCTTTAAATGTAATCACAGAGCTCTGATGCTTTCATGTTTATTACTCTCTGCTTTTTCAGTGACAGGATAGTCTGTGACATATTAATGGAGAAAAGAAATGCCCTTGACAGTGACAGTTTTAATTGTAATTTAATTATATTTTAAAATACTTTACAAAATGATTTTCCTATATAGTAATACCTCAGACACTGGATTTTAAGAACAGTCAGTCGACAGTAGTTGTCATTTAAAATTTATTTTTTCACACTGCAATGTTACTTAAAGTAAAATGAATTAGAAGCAATTAAACAAACATTATGTGTGTGTAGTCCAGCAGAAACAGCTGTTTATGATGGATTTGGTCTTTATGCCTTTTATAATAATGTCAGTGTAAGATAATAATGACAGGTCTCATTAATTTCAGTTTTATTGAGGCACTAAATGTACTGAACATTATGTTTTCTTTCTTTGAAGGACACCTACTTTATGACAACATATTTAAAATACAAAGGACTGTGAACTGAAATTAACATTTAATCACCAGAAATCAAATCAATGACACGATCACTATCATATTTTACTTCCTTAGCTTTGACTGTTTAATTCTAATGTCTTTCAGAGACATTACACATCAGAGCTGTCATTTTATATATTTATAAGTTTTAAATACTATTTGAATGTGGGAAATAAATTAATAAATGGACAGTTAACAGGCAACAATGAGATGTGGTGATGGGATAATTGTAACATTAAGCTCCAGGAAATCAGAGAAGTAATATGAGGAAACACGTTTGATTTGTGTGAGAGATGTAAAAGGTAAAACTGTCTGCTGACTTTGTAAAATTCAACTTGCTATAAGTTTCACTTTAGTGACAAAAAATAAAGCCAATACAGTAAAAAGCTGCAGTGACAAACATTCGTGCTTGTCCTCCTACTTCTGCATAAAATTTAAGGCCTTCACAGGTGGAGCAGCCACCCATTTATAGGCGTTTACTCCACTACATCACACTTGCCTCTCTTTGAATCAGAGCATCCCTTACTGGTGACATTACCAGCTCAGCCATGATACACAACACATCACTTTAGTGCAAAAAGACGATCGCATAGTGCAATAACTCTGCTGAGCTATTTAGGTTATTTAGGCTGAGTTTTATGCTGTTACTGAATAAAAGGTGGAAACAAATCACTTTCTTGATTTAAATGTTTTCTGACAATGCGGGGAGTGATCACAACAGCATTCATAACACTGTGACAACACAACACAACATGACTCTGATTCTAGTAGTTAGAAGTGTTTTGTTCACAGATGTGGAGCCATCCAACCACAACAGAGTTCTGGGCTCGTTAGGTTTACTAGTATGATGCTGTAAGTCGTGGTTAAGATGATATTACATGGTTTGTTTATTTTAACAAGTAAAAGTTGTGTTGTTCTATTTGCAATAGAGCATAGACGAGACAGATGTGTGTTCACAGGTAAGATTTTCAAAAACAAACAAACATAATCAAAATAATGCAAAACTACATGTTTACACATAGACTGTGATACAGTGAAGTAAATGCAACATAATTCTGCTCTGACAAGTTTAAGTTCTCCCGAACACAACGATCCAGGAGAACCTTTAGTGTATTTACAACCCCCAAAAAGTATCACATTAATTTTGAAATTGATGGTAAAAACACATCAATATGTTTTCTATGTTCTATTGTGAATAAAATACAGGTTTATGAAGATTTTACACAGCATCCTACCGTTTGTAGAACCGGGGTGGGAAAAGCGTTTTTGTCTCTTACATGGCCAGTCAACATCTGCATGATCAGAGCAGAGGCCATAGTGGTCTTCATTTCTACACAAGTACTGTATGTAAAGATGAGCCGGTACAAGAAGAGAGTTCTGTTTAAAACATAACGGCCCGAGTGGGACGACGACATTGACACTTTTTGTGGATTAATGTCCTGAATCCCTTTAGAGTGAGTGCCCTCCAGTGACAATACTCTGAACATGTCTCCAGCATCGTTATGTTGGCATCTAATCCAACAGTCAGCAGGGGTTCAGTGTGTCAAACATAAAATCCTTTCTCTG
Source organism: Anabas testudineus (assembly GCF_900324465.2). Taxonomy (NCBI): domain Eukaryota; kingdom Metazoa; phylum Chordata; class Actinopteri; order Anabantiformes; family Anabantidae; genus Anabas; species Anabas testudineus. The sequence continues at coordinate 15,771,172 of NC_046614.1, read as the reverse complement.
AAAGTGAGACTGTACTAATTGCTTTGAGGTCTCCTTGTTTTAAGCACATTAAAATTACATGTGGCCGCGTTCAGTGGCTGGTACTGTTCTTCTGTAAACTTAGTGTTCCAAACAAAACAAGGATTAACTCACAGGTCAGTCTGTGCCAACAACCTGCACAGTTCTAGTTCACTGTTATTCACTGCTGACCATACGCTCAGAAGTCTGTAACAATGACAGCAACGTATTCCACAAGTAAAGTGTAGTCACTGCCCCGAGACTGCTGACAAGCTGACATGAGTGACATCTAAAAGCTACAGTTTCAGGTTGGTTGGTTGGTTAACTTTAACCACCTTCACTTTGGCGCTTGACTGCAAACAGGACTCTAATCGAAAGGATCCAGAAGCTTACCTTGGTGTGTGGATGGTATTGTCCCTGAGCCGTTCCCCCACAGCGCGCTAATATCTCAAACACCCCTGCTGAGCATCCACTCAGAGCTGGTGTGTAGAGAAATGAGTCTGTGCTGCGGGTTGAAGGAGACGTTATCCAGTTCAGTGTGCTGCTCAGGGAATGAGTGAGGCAGCAGAGAAAGAGTGAGAGCAAGAAACAGGGAGGGAGGGAGGGAGGGAGAAAGAGAGAGAGAGAGGAGGCAGATGGGAGGTGATAGTACTGGATTGTTTTTGATTACATGACTGTGAGAAGAAAATGGTTGGGAGTGTTTGTTACGAAAGGTTGAGGTGGGTTATGGTGTGTGTGTGTGTGTGTGTGTGTGTGTGTGTGAGTCCGAGGGGCCAACATGGTATTGAATGTGTTTCTGTACGCATCAATTTCTTCTTCTCACTGTGGAGTGTCCCCAGCTGCTGAGCGGGAAGTGTGGAAAAATCTGGAAAGCTTACAGAGAGATAAAGATGTCCTTAAAGCGCTCTGCAGACAAATAATCCAGTATCACAGGCCTTCGAAACCTCCTTTAGATGATTTTATAATCTACCGAGGTATCAAAGCGTACACCATCATGTCATGCGTCTGTCTTCCAGCGCCCGGAGTCCTAAGACTCCTCTTCTGGGACATTTTTCATGCCCGTGGTGTGCCCAGTAGAGATCTGAACCCTGGCCTGGTGTCAGATTGAAATGGCATGAGGCCTAGGCTCATTATCAGCCTAATTAACCACAGTAATTAGCTGATAATAAAGAGAAAATGAGGGCCACAGTGTGTTGACTGATATTTATAGAAGCCCAGTTGTTCAGGAGCAGTAGCTGCCAAAGAAAACACAACAGATTTAGTAAAGTGATTTAAATCAAACCCAAAGTAGAACATTCATTGAAGATGTATTGATACTGTAGGTAAAAGACCCCCTCATGGTTTCCATGCAGTGTAAATGAAATTTACCCAGGAGTGCAACATTTGCAACTGAGTATCTAATTTATTCACAGATTTATTCATCAGAGAAGATGCTTGGTCTCATATGTTTTTTCTGCATGACAGCAATTGATTTATTTCAATGTTCATTTTCAGTATTACAAATTCAGACGTTGCTTACACTCCACTCAGTCTTTAAAATAATGACAAATATTAATTTCACATGTTTTATTCTTACAACAGCAAACAAACAATTGACAATTTGGCAAGCTAGGTACAAGCACCATTTGTAATAATAATAATAATAATAATAATAATACCAACGACCAACAGGGAATTCCTACAGTCTGGCATTATGGTTGTTAAACAGAGGGATTTAGTGATATTGTGATTTTCATTCATTATATTGATTACTTATTGACTGACTACATGGTATTCCTGCAAAGAAGTATCAACATATACATATTACCCAGTGTAATCAGTAAAGGCCAAGAGATGAGAGGCATTAAAGTTTAGGTCATCTTTACTTCATCTTCAAGTATGAAGTCATTCCACAAGCATGGTGGTAATTACACTTTCATCAGAGGACGCACACATCTGCCCATATGACCATGAAATCAAAGTTAAATGTATGCTTCTAAATATCTTGCAATAAAGATGCATTACCTTCTTTGCAAAAGAGCATCTGCTCTGATTAATGTACTTCTACTTCTTCAGGCTTTCACTGAAAGTAGATGAACATCAGTGCTTTTAAAGGTTCGGTTGATTTGGTTTTTTTTTTTTTTTTCATTCCTTCTTTCAAATTTTAATTATGCCCTGCTGGTAAGATCAGGTCTCACATTTCCAGGAGTCACAACCTTTTGCTTTTTGCCAGCCGTGTCTGGCAGCATTGTCAGCTAATGTGCTCCATTTTACCATGATTATTACCCAACTTCAAACAAGCTGAACGCTAACATGCAGACTCTACCTTGGTGCAGTTTCTGGACTGACTATTACGTTATATGCTTGAGTGCAGAATATATCCTCATTTTTGCAAGAGTCACTCTAATTATACTGACGTTGGGATCCTCATGTTCAATTATTGCATATTTATTTGCTGTAAGGCAGTGTGTGTTTGTTCTCATACAGGCCTTAAACAAACACTGAACTGTCTCTGTGATTTGTGGATCTGAAAAACAACCTTGAAAGCTTTTTAATTAGGCTATTATTGATGAATGCTACAGTACTGTACGTATTTGATGGAGAAGGCTGCTCAACTTTGCTAAAAGCCTGTGGCAGAAAATAAAACATGTGCTTGGAAAGTCTCACAGTAAAAAGAGAGGAGAAGGTTACTGTTGCTGCAGGATCACAGTTTCTGTATTTTGGCGAAAACCATCTCGTTTCTGAAAATGATGTTGTATTACAGGTTGTGTAATGTGTGTTAATGTGTTCTTTTCTTTGGTTATAGCAGACAGCCTAGATAAAAAAGTTCTTCTGTGCAGACAGGTTCATTCTTTGGCATATCAGCCACAACATTAAAGCCAGATTCCTAATATTTTGTAGGTCCCTCTCTGTCACCAAATAACTTGCATGGTCTCTACAAGACTTCTGCATCTATCTGACAGCCAATCATGACTAGGATGCTCTTTAAGTCCTCTAAGTTGCCACATTGGGTTTCCAGGGATCGGACTCCCACATTGCATCTTCTCCTGATGCACATGCACCCTCATGATGTAAAAGAAAATGTTTGCTGCTATTAACACCTCAACAACAAGAACTGTCTGTTCACTTACTACAGAACACTGCACATCCCACCCCTTCACAGGTTCCACTGCAGTGAGATATTCAATGTTATTCACGTCACCTGTCGGTGGTTTTCATGTTGTGGCCGACGGTTGCATAGTTTTTAATTTCTACTCTTTTTACTTTTGACTGAATTGACTATTTTAGCTCTTGTAAACAGACAATAGTAGTAATCAGTGCTTTACATTTTCCTGTCCCTGTTCCTGTCAATTATGTACCGTGTTAAATATTGTCGGATTAGCCGAGCAGTCAGCATGAGCTTAACCAGCCCAGAATATTACAGTTTTTAATTGAAATGCTTACAACTCTGCCATTTTGAGCAACAGGCTCATTTATTTTGCTTCTATGATGATGTGATAGTACCTCACATTGGTTTCACACCAACAATACTTCGGTCTTAGTTAAACAAGGGAAGTTTCCTCTGCAGCAGTAGAGAAGGGATAAAATAGAGGTATTGATTCTTGTTAGACACAGGTGTCTGTTTAACGTGTCAGTGTTGTTGTTCTTGTCCACTTCCTGTCAGCTTTGTGGCCTTGGGTTGGATTCATTGTCTTCACTCAGTCAGAAACAAAGGCTGTGATTAACGGGTATGTTGCTCCATGTGTTTAATAGGCTTCAGAGTAGACACACAGGCCATTAAGCACAGCAGTGCCATAAAAGCCCCCAAATGAGGTTGCACTGCTGACTAACTTACAGGAACCAAACTATGTGGTCTCTGTCCTTGTCCATTAAATCACTGTTTCCAGGTGTAATATTTTGAAATATGGGTGAATAGAGCATGATTACTCAGGTCAACGGGGGACGTTTTCATTGGTGTCTTCACTCTTACTCAGGCAAAACCTCTGAGTTTCCAAGCATAATTGCTTTTCTTTGAAAAGAAGTGAACACAGGCCGTTTAAAACATGAGTACATGTAGGACCTGCTGCAGAACTAATTCAGATCGTGTTCTACTGTCCTGCTCTCCCTCTGTACAGGATTGTTATGGGCCTCTACACTGTGTGTGTATCTCTACTCAATTCATTTGGTGCTGTTGCAATTATAAAATCAAGATACTGTAGACAGAACATAATCCAATTTTAGCTTTTTAAAGAGCCTTTTTCCTTCTTTGATCTTCATTTGTGAATCTTATCTGTAGAATAAATCACAAGAACAAATAGCTGTTTTGTTTATTTATGTTGTTGTTGTTGTTGTTGTTTTGTCATGTCAAATGTAGAACTGAGCAGAAAGAATTTGAAATACTATCATAAAGGAAAAATCTGATTTTCTGTTGTTGTTTTTTTTTTTTTCTCAGAAGATGCAGATTCTTAATCCAAAATATAATCAGCTAATAAACTGTAATGTAATATTACGGATTTCCCACCTGGCTGTAAACATACTGGTTTGAATTAGCTCCATCATGTGCAACATTAGTAATAAACATTTGTGCATCAATAATTATTACGCAACACTATCAAATTAATTTATGTGAAATGAGCCATTGTGCATAAACGTATCATTAACGTATTAGCAATAATACTGTAATGAAATGATATAAAAGGTTTGACTGTGGATCAGTTGGTAGGATGGTGGTCAATGAACCTCAGGTCTGGTGGTTTTACTCCCTGAACATATTATGTTCCTGGACAACACTAAACCTGAGTATTCTTACAGTGCAGTATTAGTACTTTTACTTCAGGACATGACTTTGAGACCAAGTCATCTGTGACGAATGCTGCTTGCATTGCTCTTATTATATAAAATCATCAAATCGACGTGACAGGATTAGTTTCTTTGGTCAGTGAAAGACGAAGTGACAACAGGTTCTCCTGGCTGAGGTCTTATACTCGCCATCTCTCCCTCAGGATGTAGCAGACAGCTCTGTGACAGGTCTAATCCTCCTTATCTTAATGGCATCTACCACTGTCACAGCAGCAATGGGGACAATCGACCTTTTCTCTTTCTTTATCAGCAAGAAACACTTCGTTCGCCAAACCTGGGCGCCCCCTCTCTCTCCACACCTCCAATCTGTCACACTCCCGCCATCAGGCTCCTCGCCTGCTCTTTCACTCTCTGATATTACTTCATCTCGTTGTGCTTTTTCACAATCTCAACTAACTGGTATTTATTCCAGGAAATTTTAAAGAGCTCGGTGGGAGACGCTGCTGCTGTTGAAAAGACCAAGAGGTCCACGTTTTCCCAGCAGAACAACACAGATACATAAAGCACATGGGGTGGATGCGTACCTTGGCTCGGGGTTATTTTCTTTTGCCTTCTCCTATTCCCACAGTGACAACAGTTATTCTGCAACAGAAGAGTCAAGAGATACTCTTCAGATCAGATAAAAGAGCAGAGATAGCTGCAAGCACCCGGCCATGTGGTAATCCTAAGTTTTCTTTTCAAAGCCTCTACACAGTGTGGTTTGTATAATCACAAACCCCAGTTTCCCTGGACAATTGCTCAAGATCAGTTAATAAAATTTGCTTTGACAGGCATACTTTCAAAGTTATGTTCAACTTTATTTTATTATTATTTAATTTTGAAACAATATTTAATCAGATGGAATTTGACTTATTGCATAACTTTCATTGTCTAATAAAAAATACTTCGCCATGGAAAAAAATCTTCACTCAATAATCTTTAATTTTTGATGTTACAGGTGTGATTTAATACAGATTTCTCGGTTGCAGGGTCTGACAGTAGAAATAATATGATAGAATAAGTTTCTCTCTGCTCATCATGAGTTTTAGTTTATTTATGTACGGAATATAGGGGCACAAAACTGTGACAGCAGTACGGTTTGCAGCTTACACATGTGTGATGTGAAAACTTCCAGGTAAACTGAGAATGAACTTTTCTGTGAAGTCGAAGACATATAGTGCTTAGTCTGAAACAAATGAGCATTTTTCTGGGGGGGAGGAGGAGACAGTAACATTTTTAACCAGTAATCAGACCCAAAGTATTATTCAGAATAAACATTTAATGTGTCTTGAAGCATGTCTTTAATTCAAAGTAACTGCTCAGAGAGTCATCCATGTAACTTTACAGTTACCTCAAGAGGCTTGAAGAAATCTGGTCAAATCTTCAGTAAAATGTGCAACAAAGTGAAGGTGTTGTAGGTTTGGTTGATTGTTTATAGAATAACTGTTTAGCCAGCGAAGATTACAATAAAAAATCTTTATCACATCCTGCAAAATGTCGAGTAGGACAGAAAGACACATGACATATGCTCTGTATCAAATCATATAAAAACATTTATTACCATTTCACTGCTTCAGATCAGTTATGTTATTATGAGTTATTTTCCACCTTTCTCCTAAACATGCCTTTGTTTTCTTTAAATTCTGACAAAATCCTTTTTCCTCTCTCATACTTTCTTGTTTATCAGAAATCAGAGTAATTCTGTTTTTTCTTCAGTTTTTGTTGTTGATGTGTCCGTTATCTGTGCCTAATGAACAATGAAGCGTTCTGGCGGCAGGCAGTAATTGCTTGGAGCCCAACAGTGGGGGTGTAATTAGGGAGGCAGGAGGAGTTTATGCCTTCATGACTGGCACCGTTTAATGATAATGGTGTGTAACTCCACACTACTGTGGTCAACTAATCATACTGGACTGGCCTGGACAGCTTTCAATGCAAACGATCCGTGACTTGAATTCTGAACAGCAGCTCGCCCACGCAGTTCCACACCATTCGCTCCACGGGGGATCAGGCATATGATTATGGCTGTGACCCTGCAACACCTGCAACACTGTCATTACTGCCACCACGGATGGACAGGTTTAATGTCCATAAACATCGAGCTGCATACACACCACTGTCACCACCTTTACAAACATGTTGTCCTTCAAGCGCAATACCACGAGAAGAAATAAACACGTTGGGCCATGAGTGAGTCTTTGTTTAACAAGCATCTCTGTATCTGATTAAATATGTTCACGCTCAGCTTAAGACCTCTTACTTTCATGTTAGTCCACATTTTCCAGTAACAGGGAGTATTTTGTCCCTGTTCTCTCATGCAGTGCTGTTTGGACTCAACAAATGTTCAAACATAACAGTGGTTCTCTGTCATGGAAGCAATGTAAAGAAAGCAGAGAATGAAAGACTACTAAGTTTAAGTACTACACATCAATGTATAGATGAATTAAATGTATTACATTGTCCATTTGAAACTTTTAAATGCTGTAAACACATTATGAGTGAATATAGTATTGTACATATGTAAATATGAGCCATTTTGTGCAATGTATATTAGATACTATTATAAAACGTAAAAGCAAAAAGTGAAACTTGCTCTTACAGCAAATGCACCAAGGCTTGCACTATTTGAATTAGTTATTGACAACAAATTTCATCTAAATTTTGTCAGCTCATGACATGTCTCAATATTGTCCAACAACCCCCAGCTGGTGGGACTCTGCGGCACTATGCTCCTTCACTCCTACTAAAATGTACATCTGTAAATATGTATCACAAATGCATTTGCTGAGCACTTAGTCATCAAAATGAATTGACCCAGGGCTATTGCGTGGATCAAGGGGCCATCCTCTAGCACCACAATAAAGGTCTTTGGCACAGAGGTTTAACCTATCTGACTTTAAGCACAACAACTATACTTCGGTTTAATTATGTTTATTTATTTATTTTGTTGTATTTGAGGGTAGCAAGAAGATTCGTTATACACTACTGTGCTTACTAGTTTAATCACTATAAGTAATGAGACTTTAATGTTACTGGGTAAAAATTATTTATGCATTTACTTTACAGTAAAGTGCAGCGAGTCAATTTTATTCATACAGCCCAACACTGATTCACCTCATAGGGCTTAACAATTTGCACATCATACAACACCGCTTGTTATTTGAGCCTTGAATAAAAATAAGCAAAACCCTCAGATATTCAATAGATGTTGTAGAGAATTGAGCAACATAGTGACAATAAGATAGACACACAGCTAGAATAACTTATGCACACGATTGACACTGCACTAAAGTGGAGGACCTGAGAGCTTCTTTACCCGTATTACTACCAAACTTGAATGAACTCTCTCTCTATCTCTGGTGTCTCAAAGTAAACAGCACCATCTGTTGTTCAATACGACGTCCTCTTAGAAAACAAATGTGTGACTGCCACTTTAAGAAAACCCTTAGACGGTTGCAAGGCATGATGGGAAGAATGTTCGCGGCCAATCAGATCATTGTTGTCGACGCGTTGTTATGGAGTCGAGTTTAAAAACACGATAGAGCCGGAAACGTGCGATCAACTTTAATTTACAGTGGTTATATGGTTTTAAAATGTTCTCCACGGAGCGACTGGATGCTTTACGGGAGCGCAACAAAGAGTTACTGAGCCAACTGTGGCAGCAGAGAGAGAAAGTGGAGCTCCTGAGCCACATCCGCAAGAGGGAGAGAGAGGACGGGGCAGAGGTGTGGACTCGAACCCTCACCGACGGAGACCGCAGTGGTTCCAGGGAAGCCCCAGTAAAACCCACCGTGAGATTTGCGGGTAATGACACAGTTGCTGAGTTAGTTATGCCCACAATAAGGTTAATATTACTGATGGGACTTTTTAACCAGCCATGGTGGTTTATTGTGCTCTCACTTTTTGGGGCACACTAAACCACAGTTTTGAGAGTCTCCTGAGATTTCTGTGTTTACGTCTGATGATTTTGTTTAATCTTGCTTTGACATTTTACTACATTTACATTACATTATCTATTTAATGTTGTTGTTTTATTATGTAGCCTCGTGTTGGGTTTTCACTTTGTCTTTGCAGTCTGATGTGCAAGAGATGACTGAAAACGTATTTGATAGAAAAATCTCTTCTTTCTCCATCAGATACATGTGAGACACAAACAAAAATCCAACAGACTATTTCCACACCATCTTTGACCTCTAAATACAGTGGAGGAAATGCTCAACATCCTGAATCGTCTGTCATTTTCAAAGACAGTAGCAGACAAACCCAAGTGCATGACAGACTACAGAACATGACATCACCCATCACCAAGTCCTGTTTAATAAATCACAGCAAGGAACAGGTAAGCAAGAATAAAAAAAATTATATTGTAAATGTTACTCATGTAAACTATTTCTCTCTAAGGTATATTTGATCGATGTCAGACATCTTTTTACATCTTGAGATTGTCTACAGATTGTCGGTTGTCACAGTTAAGCATAATTCTGAATTATGTGGAGGTGCAGGTGGAACAACAGTGTTCACAGTACATGTTGTGCTGCGTGTGGGTTTTGGCTGAACTTTTACAACATAAAAAGCAATAATAACAACAACATAATTAAAGTGGGGCATGGCGATTTCAAATTCTCTTCAACATTTGTTTGTGATTTCCTAGACACATGTAAGGAGTCGAGGTACATTTCAGTCTGATCAACGTGAGGAGGTACCTGCCTCAGACAGGCGTCATTTGCAGCCCTTACTTGGATATGACTGGATTGCAGGTACATATTGTTGGTCTGCCTGTTTTATTTTTTACACACACAATGATCTAATGGCGCTTTAATAAGTGATATGTGTGTTTTTATCCTCTCAAAGGAGTCCTAGATGCTGAAGACTCCTTGATAGAGCGCTCTGATGAGTTCTTCAATGACCTTCACATGTTTCGATCGCTTAATAAAGACGAGTGTGTCCATAGCCCACAAGCTGTGTGAGTACTACTCACTTGATTGCACTTGTGATTGATTATTTGAGTCAGGTTTACCTGTGAATGCTGATGACTTGATTTAATTACTGTTTACTGACTCTTTCCATAGATTTTCTGAGCAGGACCATTCAGAACTGGCACTTCTAACAGACGAAGACGACCCAAAGGTTCAGACAGACACTCATCAATGTAAGAAGGATAATTTATTTGAATACTACAACTCTTCCTTTTTCTTTTCACAATAGCTGATGTAACTTTTTTCCTCTATGTGCTCACCTCTTGTCTAGGTACGTTCTCTTACAGGATTAACAGCAGACTGTTCCCCATCCCACTTCATTCTCAGGCGCGCTGTCCAGTGTGCAGAAAGGACAAATCCTCCCACCCTCACACTACTGCTGAACCAGCTCTTATAAGGTAATGCTGACGGGCATGTGAACATTTTCCAGCCTGTTATGAACAACAACCTATTATTGGTATTGTCATAGTCTTTATTTTGTTCCTAATGACTGATGCATTATTAGTCATATAAGGCTTTTTACATTAAAAATTATATGAGTGGTTCATGAGGCACATTAAGTCTATGGCCTAAAATGTGTCTCTTTGATGGTCCCAAATATTTGAGAATCAGTGTTGTGAGAAGTTGTTTACAGCTTTAGGTAATATTACATATAACAGCAGTTTTGTTTCTGTAGGTTTGTAGAGTTTAAAACACAGCTCTTTTTTATCTTTTTTCTAAGGGTCAGCATCCCTCGCTCTGCCCTCTTGCCACCTCACAAGTACAAAGCTCATCGGCGATGTAGCTTTGACCCATCAGATAGTTTTGGCTTGCCATCGGTGAGTAAGTGTTCAAATGAGCCCACTACATTAGGACCAAAGAGCCTTGCCATTTTCTTTCTGTGATCTTCACTTACAGTGCCTATAAAAAGTATTCACCCCCTTGGATGTTTTATCCTTTTATTGACATTATAAATCAGCCATGGTCAATGAAATTGGCGACTTTGACAAAAAAACAAACAAACTGAAAAATACCTTGATAATATCAAAGTGAAGACAGGTTTCTACAAAGCAATGTCCAATAAATAAAAATATGTAAGGTGAAATCAGTGTTTGCATTAATATTCAACCCCTTTAAAATGACTGACCTAATCCAACAGAGGTCCAGATAGTTGGTGCTACTAGTCCTACAATTAGTGAAATGGGGATTAACTGAGTGCAGTGAATGCGTCTCAAGTGCAGTATTAAGAAACTTGTGTATGGAAGGTCCAGTCCCTTGTTATTCAGTATTCCCAGCTACCATAACACCATGAAGACAAAAGAACACTCCCAGCAACTCAGAGAACAGGTCATTAAAAAGAATAAGTCAGGGGATGGATACAAAAAAAATGATAGGAATATGGCACATGTCTAAATTCACCTAGAATAGGCCGTCCACACAAACTGAGTGATTGTGCAAGAAGGAGACTAGACAGAGTGGCCACTAATACACGACTTACCGACAACTACTCTGAGGGAGTTTCAAGCTTGAGCAACTGAGATAGGAGGAGAACCTGTTTTAACTTTGACATTAATGAGGTATTTTTATGAAATATTTTTTGTCAAAGTCGCCAACTTTTATTAACCATCATTGATTTATAATTTCAATAAAAGGATGAAACATCCAAGGGGGGGGGTGAATACTTTTTATAGGCACTGTATTGTGTCAATCAATGTACCACAGTCTTATTTTCAATCTAAACGATATCTTTGCTCTTTTCCAGCACTGTCTCTCAGGATGGGTGAACACAGGTCAGAGCACCCTGCATCCACCGAGCAGCCTCGATCTGCGGAGCAGTCTAAATATGAAGTGCTCAACAGGCTCACAGAACAAGGAAGTTGAGGTGACACACTGCTGACACACTGCTGACACACTTACTACTCTATCTCAAAAAAGTAACAGAATGACTGTAGCGCACCGGAGTCACACTTCTCAAATGGTGGTTGTATTTTTCAGGATCTCTCTATGCCCAAAATGTCTGCCAACCAGATCTCTGACCACATCTCACATTTATCACGCTTGGCTCGTCACAACTTCAAACACTTTGCTCCCAAAAGAAATCTAGGAAGGAGCACGTCTTACCACTTGTGCTGACAACCCATCAAAGTGTATCACTGTGGTTCCTTTGAGCTATTTGATTCAAATCAAAAGGGTTTCCCATTTTTATGTTCTCATTTTAACTGTATGCCTGTTTTGTACATTTGTATTTCATTGATTACATATTTCTCTATGAAACACTGGTTGTAACAGTGGATGACAGATGCTGTGAAAGTGATTATTTATTTTCAAGAGCGTTATGAGTTGGAGATAGAAGCACATTTAATTTTAATTTTTAAGACTTGCATTTTAGTTCCTCATTTATTTCATCTGAACTGAATAGAATTTAGACTTAAAACGTGACTGTCAGCAGCCTCGTGGACATAAAGCAAGAGTTTATAATGTTTCACCACAATAGTAAGGCACAGCAGTTAAAACATATGGAAAGAATTACATAGCAATGGTTACATTTAAGTTTTCTTTGAAAATGTTGCAACATGGAGGGACTCATTTTGAATCATTTGAGTTGCTTACACCACAGTTAATGTTTCCCTTTCCAGCTATTTGATTTGGCTCCCAGGTTTAGGCATACTTCTGTTTTTAACTTCCTTTGAAACTTCTTTACTGATGGACTGTGACATTATCGCAACAAAGACAGGGGCTTATGTACTGTACAGAAGCTGCAATTCACAGGAAACCACAACGTTCTATACTTAATGTCAAGTACTGTAGTGATCCCACCTATAGCAACTATTTTTCCACTTTGTGTCTTGCATGCAAATGCATGCTAATTTGTCACGATTAAAATTCTGCTGTAATGTTTGGTGAATTCTTGTGAGCTGAAGCTGAAATACTTTGATCTATACTTCACTTCAAAGAAGAACGTGAGATATATGTTGTTCCCTGTCGGGCAGATTGTTGATAGCCTGTGACCACAGAGGGAAGCTTTTGTAGACAGAGATAAAGCTTTTTGATTTTACCACAGCTGCTAACACTTGCTAAGGGAAATAATGCTGATACTGAAACTTATAACATATCTTCAAATTTATCATATACACGTTTTTTGTTTTTTTTTCATGATTTTCGTGATAATTTTCACAGGACTGACATCCCTCTGCTGCAGTGTATGTTGGCTACAGTATCTTACTGACAGATCCTAGTTAATAAATTCTAATCCAACATTGTGGACTCACCCATGATCAATAAACTATATTTTTCTCTGCTACCAATTGTGTTTCAAGTTTCTGCTGCTTTACGTTATAATTTCATTTTGAAATGGAAGTAAACAGGATTTGAAACTCGAAGTCTACTAAAAGATTACTGTAACACTATGATAACAATGGCAGTGCTGATATGTCTATTCAAAATTAGAATTCAATAACTAAAAATAAAACCAGACAGTCTGACCTAGAACAAGACTCTAGTCACCTAAAAATCACAACTATCATGCTGTACTTTTAGAAATTACTCAGCAGTAAAAGCATGAAATAAACAAACAGTAAAAAAAAAACAAACAAAAACTTCATGTGAACTGGGTTTCACAAGTTGTATAACATGGCAGCAAACCCAGATAAATACTGAAGCTGGTAAAAATCTAGTTGTAATTATAGTAAAAGTATTTAACATATCAGATATACACAAAGTGGACAACACGGCCGCTACTGCTGTAGAGTACCAGGCAAGTACTGAGGATGTGGGAGGGGAAACTTTATTGTGAAATGTCAACGTCTTGCACAGGAACAGAGTGAAGTACAGAGGCATTAAACTGGGCAAGACATGCTTATGAGACGACATGTTATGACCAGAAGTGGGAGGAATATAGTACCCACAGGGTACTATATACTGCCACAGGTTCATCAGACCGATCTACAGGTCAGAATGCTCAAATCCTTTCTGTGCCTTGCTCACTGACACCTAAGCAACGCTGGCAACAGTCACATAGATCTTAACCTGGGTTCCTGCTGATAGGTGGCCATTGTTTTCAAAACTGTAGAGCAATAGCTTTATCAGCAGCCATATCCTGTCACAGCACAGAAAGTCAGCAGGGTGGATCAGTTCTTCAGAATCCTGTAAATTACCATGATCTCCCGATTATTCAAAATCTGTGACACGTCAAACAAAACCTGTTATTGCACAGCAAGCTGAGCTCTGTTTGGACATGTCTATGTTTAAACAAAGAGAGAAAATCTTAGTTCACTTCCTGTTACTGGTAGCAAAATATCCTTTTTTTATAATTTTGTTTACAAAAGATCAGTGCTACACATTAATCACCAATTCCTATAAATAGATACAACACAGAGAGCGAACCAATATTTATATGACGTATTTTTTTCTACAGCCTCAATGCTAAACAGGTTAACATACTAATTATATTATGATTAACATTTTGATTTCAAGCAGTGGGACCAGGTTATTGGCCTTGTATGAAATTTTTTTTGCAGTCTCCAAATGTTGGACCTTCCAGATAGAAACTCCCTGACAGCAACAACTGTGATTACTGATATTGTAAACTGTTTAATAAGACACTTCATACGAGCGTGCTTCTTTAATGTTATTATATCAACCTGTGCTTTTCCTGCTGACAAGTCTAAATGTCTGCGCTGCTGTTCCATTTAAGGGGGGTGAATACTAACACTCTCTAGATCTAGTATAAAGTATTCATGATTCATGCTTCAAAGAAGGTGAACACCTTATACGCACACTTTTTTTTTCCCTCTCACACACAGGTCAACTAAAGATAAATTAGTCTTTTTTTTTTTTTTTTCTAAGAATAATTTCTTTACCATAAAGAAGTATAGCGTCAGCTTTTTACCTCCCCTTGTCTAACCTCATGAAGGGTGAATGTGGGTTACTGCCTTTCTTCCTTCCTCCAAATTCTCGAGTCAGTTCAAGGAAATGCGTCTGTTGTGCAGAGTGCTGGCCCGCCTTTCTAAAATGAACAGTACAGTGTACATGCTGGTTTCTGACTCCTCTAATTTGCTTTAATGACAAAAAAACAATGAAGGACATACCCGTACTGCTTGTTCTGCTGATTGCCCAACTCACCGAGGTAAGATTTGTGTTTGTTTGTAAGCGTGTCAGGCATGTTTGCTGTGTTTATCGGAGACTGGCTTGAATTGTTAGGTTTCAATTACTGGGCTAATCCCAGAGAGCGTGGAGTTAAAGCGCTGAATATGTTCTAAATCAGTATTTGATTAAAACAACAAACCGGCACAGCTCAGTACAATTTGAATAAACAAATGATTAGAAGTGTTGACATGATATTTGTGTCATAACCATGAAATGTACAGACATTTAATCATCTTTTTAACATGTTTATGTAAAGTGTAACTTTGTCACCTGTCCTGAAGCTAAAAAATTATTATTATTTTTTTTTATTCATTTAAAACATTTATTGAAAGGTCTTTTATGTATCACGTTTTGATCTCTATCAGTTTTGTCCTGAGTGTGGCAAAAGTTATTACATTAGAAAGTCTCAATGCGGTGATTTAACACATAATTATAGTATGATGAACCTAAGTGAAACATTAGGTTTCGCTGTGGTTGGCATCTAATGTGGTTTCAAACCTTGTTCATTCTTGAGAAGCCCAGTTATGAAATTATGCAGCAGCTCTTTCTACTTTCAATATTACTGTGCATTTCTGTAAAAGATGTTGAGCCAGTTTAGGCACGAAGCCAGGAGAAATAGGAAAAAACTGCATGTTTTCCTGGGGGTAGTAATTAATTAAACATCAAGCTTCTAAGTTGTTTATCATCACTCATTGTGTTAGTGGTGGTCACACCACAAAACAAAGGTTTATTCTACGGAATGAGGGCTTCTAGAGAGCTGCCTCCATTTCCTGTAATTCGAGAAACACACTGCTGCTGTCAGCAAATTCATACTTTTGCTTGTCATTGGAGGGTACTGCGGTGAGACGGTTTCGAGTTTATGCACAGGACAGGTGTGTGAACAGCTACTGTGTCATGAATTGAGCACACCTAACACTGCTTGTACTGTGCAGTGTATAAAATGTACGTTGGTATGTGTGAGGAATAGCTTACAGCTGAATAATACTGCCTGTATGCACGTGTGCAGTGCACAAAGACCAACCATTCTGGACAGCCCCACATAGGGGAGAGGTACTGTACAGGTGCAGTGCATCTCCTACAAATTCAGAACACCGGCTTCCTGTTAACATGTCTGCAGCTCAGACCAAGAACATTACCAGAAGGGAAAAAGTGGGTGCAGGTGTAGGTGGTCAGGTACAGCTTTAGGCTCCTGTTTAACATGGTGAGAAACTTAACCAGTCATTGGTCAACAAGTCTGTTTCTTCTATCAGATGATGACTAAATTCTTGATTTTAAAAGTATTATCTTTACTGTCTGGTAGACGAATAGGTTGCAAATATTTTCCCCTTGTGTAATTTCAAAATTAATCTATTTACCTTGAAGACCAAAGCCCCCACCAGCTTCTATGCTAAAAGAAGTTTTGTTCTTCGCTGTCCTCATCTGACCAGCATTGTTTCACTTTCCTTTAGGTGTGCCCTCAGCCCTATCAGGCAAATGGAAACTGTCAGGATTCTAAAAAGTACATGTTGGATGGCTCAAACCTGTGCTGCAGTAAATGCCAACCCGGTATGTGCTCTTCTGTAAATATAAGAAGAACTGAAAGTTTTGAAGCTTCCTAATTAAGAGCCGCTACAAAGGTTTCATTGTTTTAGTATTGAGGCCCCATCACGTTTTACACAGTTAAGTTAAACGTAAAAATCATTCTAATTTTAATGAAATTGGACTGTACAAAAAGTACACACAGGCATATTCACATACACACACATTTTTCATTTTTCATGTCAAATTTACTTAGCCGAAGATGGGCTCCAGTTCTAGATACTATGAAAAGAAGACAATAAAAAGCCACACTAAAGCATGTTAATACTTTTGTAAATGTAAAATGTGTTTTTGTAAATGAGAGAGATTCGTGTTTGATTTTCTTAATTGATTTTTTAATGACGTATAGAACATAGTCATTGTGAGATTTTGTGTGTACATTAGTGGACAAAAAGCTGGTTTCATACATTTATTTCATTAAACCAAAACACACTGTATATACTGTACCACAGACAAAGCGGTATCAGTAAAGAATAAAACATAAAACCGATTTGATGACACAGCTCTTCAAAAAAATGCTGGTAAAAGCTTAGGCGTGGAGGTGTGAACGAAGATGAAGCTTTAACACATTCATCAGATGACATTTCCTTCTCTCACCCCGAGAAAATAGATTATGAAGCAAGTTAATAGTGGAAACTATTCACTTTAGGCAACTATTCACAAATGATTACTGTATCAGTTTTTCTGTAAAGGTACATAAGCAATCAGAAATGACATCATTTCAAAAATCTAGTAGATTTAAGGTACTAAATATAGTGCTGCCCATACATGGCTTACACCACTAAAGAAAACTAAGTTAATTTTTTATTCTAAGAGTACTCATATACCAGTGTACCCCCAGCCATAGGCGTATACTATAATATGATACTGAGGGGCCCATCACTTGCAGGTTTCCACGTGTAAGTTGAAACTTTTTAAGATTTATCACTTAAAAGTCTTTATGTTTGAATCCACAGCTTTTAGATTTCAGACACAGGTGGACACAAGTGGCTCAGCTAGCTAATCAACCTAATGTCAGTACTGTAAGTTATTGTAAAAACAGGTGCTACTAGGACGTACAATGAAAACGTTTGTGGAGTAGTGTTAAATTGATCTCTATCTGTATATTATTGCAGGATATCGTCTGGCACAGCAGTGCTCTGAAACTACTGACAGTGTGTGTGAGCAATGTAACCCAGACCAATACATGGAGGGATGGAACTACGCTCAGAACTGTTTCTCCTGTACCAAATGCAAATCGAGTCAGTAACTCTGCTATAAATCTCCTTTTAAGAAAGAATGCAGTTTTCATTTAAAAAATTTTAATGCACTGTATTTATTAATGCACAACTGTCTATAACCAGGTAAAGGTCTGCAGTATGCCCAGAACTGCTCTGCTACCACTAGGAGCAGGTGTACTTGCAGGCCTGGGTGGTACTGTACCATGGACTATCAGAATCCATATTGCACAAGCTGTGAAAAGTACAAGATATGCAAAGTGGGGTTTGGAGTGTCTATACCAGGTACAGCACCTGCTACATTTTAGTACTAATATAAATAATATGTATTTTATCTTAAAATGTATTTTGTATTAAAAGGAACTGCTTCATTTTCTGAAAGGTTTTATGAAAACTATATTCTGAACTTTACTTAAATCAAGTGTGATGGTGAAGTGTAACTTGTAAAACATGTTTGTTGTTTCCAGGGACAAATAATTCAAATGTGAAGTGTGAACGGTGTCCCGATGGGACATTCTCTGACACCGCATCCTTCACTGACCGCTGTCGGCGTCATACAGAGTGAGTGAAGGAGAGTCACATCTGTATACAGCTGTTAGAAACTCTTTGATTCAGATCTTTGTCTGTTTTCTTCACAGTTGTGGCAGTAGGGCTGTTGTTAGGAAAGGCAACACCACATCAGACACAGTGTGTGAACCTGTGACATCCAGTACACAAGGAAAAGAGCTCCACACTAAGTTTGCACTAACATTTGCAAGTAGGATGACAACAACACTCCACTCCACATCTGCACTGGAGCTAACAGGCTCCACACAGTCTGCTACCAATTCAGTTTTCAACTACTCAACAAAAAGCCCAACACCAGACACAGGATCTGACTTCCAAACAGGTACGCTACCTGCTTTGGTGTTTTGAGCAGTCATTGCGAGAAGACTGATAAGATTCTGAACTTTTCTCGTTTTCTTGCCTCCTCTGTGTTGTGGGTGTGTTTACCCATTAGCTGCTGTCATTTCTGGGGTCACTGCAGTCCTTCTGCTGTTCTTCGCTGTCATTTTGCTGTTTCTTTGCACACGAACCTGCAAGAAAGGTAAACTGATCCAGTCAATAAGTGCAATAATAATGTCTTATCTTCAAGTTAAAATGCAGAATGATCATTTCTGCTAACATTTCTCTGTGTTGACATTGCTTTTTTTCAGATGCAGACAAATTTCATCCCAAAGTAGATGCAAATGGAAATTGTGAGAGTGTTGATAAAGTGAGTTTTCCTCTGCTTTTCTTCTTCGTGAGTGAATATGCTCTACGCTGAATGTACCACACATTAAAATACACAAACTCTGACTTTACATTTCCTTTTACTCTAGATCAATCTGGGCTATGTGCGGGAAACTCAGTTGACTTCATTTGCAGTCACCTCACCAGAGCAACAGTGCCTGCTGGAGAGAGGGGAGGCCAGCAGTGACTACAGTCAGTGCAGTAATAATACTGAGACTCTGACCAGAACTGAAGGCTCTAGCAGCCACGAGTCCATCAGCCCTTTGCAATCAACCGTAGGCTTTCCCAACCCATCGTCTGCTCTGTCGGAGCCCATGCCGTTGATTTCCAACACAGATCCCGTCCCACTTCAGCCCAGCGTCCTCACACAGTCCTCCTCCTCCTCTCAGCCAACCAGTCCGCAGATTATCAGCCCTGTGACCACCAGTCCCCACGTCAACGTCAACATCACTTTTCACATAGGGAACGGGTCATGTGGGACGGCGCCTGTCACACCTACAGACTTGATACAAGCAGGATGTAAACTCCCCCTTGGACAGGAAGAGGAGTCCTTCAGCATCCCACAGCAGGAATATGGCAAACAGTCGCTAATCTCAGTGCAGGAGACTTCAAGTTACAGTGTATGAAGAGCTCGAAGGACAAACAACAATATGACTGACTGTACATATGTATCAGGATAAGACAAGCTTTAACCTTTGTTCTGTTTCTGTGTCATACTTCTGTCACTGTGTCTATAAATATATGTATATACAGAATACCATAAATAAAGATGTGAATATTGTCTCACTACTAGTAATGCAAATATATATTACATATTTATTACAATAGTATTGTAGTAGCCACAATGAGTTTAAGTTATATTATAGGTTATTTGGAGTGGACAAAATTCTGCATTGCCTCTATGTTGACTGTTAACTGTCTTGTGTCACTGGCTTCAATGAAGTTGTCTCTGTGTCACGACCTTGTCGACATCTGTGTTAAAGGTGGATTCCAGCTTACAAAAGGGATAAGCAATAGATGAGATGTTCGAGCTGCTGTACCAGAAAGCTACAGAGCCAAAGACATGAAAAGGTTCAACTTGGACCAGGATCTGTTTCCAGTAGAGTGGGAATGGTGCATTCTATCTGACACATTCAGATTTAAGATTACGATCAAGAATAGACCCCTGACTGGACTCCATCTATGACCCACTTGGTATGTTGAGTCCTGTTGTTGCAAAGAAGGAGAGCTCTTTGCTGGGATGATGTCATACCTGAAATCATTGCTAAAGAGTGGATGAGTTGACCATATGAACTTTTAGAGGACTTTACCATCATGAGATGCCTGAAACCTCTAGACTTTGGAGAAGTAACCAAAGCACAGTTACACCATTTCTGCGATGCGTGTGAAGATGGCTATAGGGCAGTTACTAACCTGCTGTTACACAACATACACACATATGTACACAGTGCATTTTCACAACTCTTTCAATAGAGATTTGTAAATACTGCATGCAACCCAGCCAATGTAGCCTCTAGAGATTTGAAGGTGGATGCATTTCTCAAGAATGTGAATCCTGACGAAGTTAATCAACTTCCATCAGATGACCCTGAGGTCAAGAAAGCTGTTGCAGTGAGCATTGTACAGGCCAGTGAGGAACTTGATGGAGTGGCACAGATAATCCTTTATTAGCCACATCTATAGACTCTCCCCACTTTGAGTTGGCAGTTGGCTCAACAGGTCATCCATACTTATGGAGGATAAACATCCTAAAATATTGGTCAAGGATTTTCACATCTCAAATCTTCTTCTACAGCACATACATCAGCAAGTTGGACATGGTAGTCGTAACCATGTTATCCAAGCTACGAGATAAATATTTGATCACAGGTGCTAGCATGACTATACAGAAAACTCTAGCCAAGTGTGTCGTCTGTTGAAGACGTAAATGCTGAGCCAATGTCCCAGCAGATGGCAGACTTCCCTCTTGAAAAAGTTACTCCAGATGAGCCACCATTTACTCAAGGTAGAGTAGATTACGTTGGACCTTGCAAGGTAAAGAGTAGAAGGAGTCTGGTGAAGAAGTATGGAGTTCTTTTTACCTGTCTGACCATACGAGTACGAGCAAGACGTGGCCAAGTTGTGGAGCTGCGTCCTCCTAATGGGACAAACTTCATAGGAGCAGAGTGTGAGTTGAGAACAGCCATTGAACAGTGGAATCAAGTGCAGATTAACAATGTTCATCTTTAGAAAATGAATTAAGTGGACATTCATTCCCTCAGCTGGCTCACACCATGGAGGATCTTGGAAAAGACTGATTAGATCAGTGCGGAAAGTCTTTAATTCCATTTTAAACAGGGAAAACTGAGCCATCTTTGGACTCCAGCGAGGGTTTCTTGATTCGGCACATCTGACACACAAGGCCCTACCTCAGATTTATTATTGTTATATTTCATTCACAATGTACGAAGCTGTGTATAATTACATGTTGTGTTTGTAAAATGATTATGCTTCTTTTTTCACAAAACATGTAGAAGTTTACATATTGTGTTTTACATCCAACATCAGTATTTACAGTTGATTTTTTACAATGAATCTTTTAAATTACCTTTAAAGTGCCATAGACACTAGGTTAATTTCACCGAAAAGTCAGATGCAGTAGCTGCAGAATGTGCATATAACTAGAAATGGAAGTATTCCAGTGAAGTACAAGTACCTCGAAACTGTACTTGCTCAGTACTGTAATACACCTCTGTGTACTGTGAACCTGCAGTTTCCGTGGACGTGTCTGACACCTGCTGGTGGAAACCGGGCACTGCAGCCGCTGAAAACCTGTCGGTCTTCTTATAAAATGCTTCACCGAACAGTATCAGCCCACGTTGAGGGTCGTGCATGCAGCTGTTTTTAAGGTGAACTGGTTCTCACGCGGGTTATTTGATTCATAGTTTGTGTATTTTGTGTGTTTCCTCGCTGGTTTCTTGTAATCCAGGTAGCTAAGTAGCGATGCTAACCGGGAGGAGCCACTCCACTATTACAGGAGGGGGCTTTTGCTAGTTATACACTACGAATACTCCCAGTATTTCATGTAAACAGCTCCATTTAATTTAAGTGAAGTTTTTTCACCTTTATTAAAGAACCTATCGATAAATGTGTTGACAATCTTCGTCTATACGTGTGATACTCCACCCCCGTCGTTGGTCGTTCGTTGGTTCCGTCTGTTGCCGCTGTGTGTTGCTCTTCTTCCTGGAGAGTTGCACTGGAGCCGCCGATGTCGCTGCGTGGTGGTCGGTGAGTTGAGCAGTTTTCTTTTATATTCATCTGTTTCTTCGATTGTGACTTGTGGTAGTAAGGTGCCTTAACCCTCCCTAAGCCACCCGGGAGTCCACCTGTCCTCATATCTAACTTGTTAAACGATTATTTGCCCCATTTGTCTGTGTGTCTCTGCCCCCTTTTTCATCCTCCCGCTGCGGTTGATGGTGTCCTGCTCGGTTGTGTTTACAAATTCAGCTAGCAACTAAGGAGGGTCGAGGCAATTAAACAGCACACCTCCACAGCTGCAGCACAGATTATTGTGTCGAAAGGTTGTGGTGGACGGTACGAGCGACAAAAGCTCAGTCCCGACTGCTGAAACCTTCTCACTACGGAATTTAAAAGGAAGCTTGTAAGTGACACCGGGGAGGCTGGACTCCAGCAGGAGACCAGACCGCCGCAGGTGCTTCCCTGTTGTTCAGTGCAGACAGTGACTGTGAAAAATAACATAACAAATCCACAGTGAGAGGAAAAGGTGGGCAGGTATTCATAAAAGCATTTACACAGGAGGAAGCAACAGTAATAATGTGTTAATGACCATAATCTGTTGCCATTTTTGGTTAAACTGTCTTCAAACTAGTTGTTCATCAACACTCTTTGTCATTTATTTCTCTCTTGACTAATTGATGAAACAATAATTAAAATTTGTGCAATTTGCAGATGTGACAGCCCGGATGTAACTGCACACCGGTCTTATGGGATTTGTTGACAGTCGGGGTTATTTTCTAATTTTCTCCTCCAGCTCATCCTGTAAATAAGCTCTCAATGAGCTCCACCAGTTAATTTGTAACTAAAAGAATCTGCTCCTGTTAATGATTTGTCTGTTATAAATGTATTAGACTATGCAATAGGTGCTAATGTTCTCCAATAGATTAGTAGCATTTTATTGTATTTCATCATATTTCAACAGAAACAACCAAAGGTGAAATCTCAAGATTCCTGAAGATCTATTTATTCTACTCCCACATGGCAGTGAACCACACAAGTGAAAATTAAGCCGAGTATATTCTGCCCAAGAGCGTTGACCTCTTAGATGCAGCTCAGTCTTCGTCTTTGCAAATGGCTTGCTGTCTGAAGGACGAGCTCATCTGTTCCATCTGCCTCAGCATCTACCAGGACCCCGTAAGCTTTGGCTGCGAGCACTACTTCTGCAGAAAGTGCATTACAGAGCACTGGAGCAGACAGGAGCCCCACGGAGCACGGGACTGTCCCGAGTGCCGGAGGACCTTCACAGATCCTCTCGTCTCACCGAGTCTCAAGTTGTCCAACATTGTGGAGCGCTACTCGGCTTTTCCGCTGGACGCTATCCTTAACGCTCAAAGGAGCTCTTATCCCTGCAAGGACCACGAGAAGGTCAAGCTCTTCTGCCTCACTGACAAAAGTCTGGTGTGCTTCTTCTGCGACGAGCCGGCACTACACGAGCAGCACCAAGTGACCACCATTGACGAGGCTTACGAGGAGATACAGGTCAGTTATAGTACATACACAAAGTGACATGTCATTACCAAGGGGGGAGGCTGATATTTTGCTCCCCCATCAGCACCCTGCGCCACATTCAGCTAGTTGCACTCATTCATTTGGCGATAGCTGTCCAGACAGTTCAGCCTCATTCCCTTTTACTGCCACAGAGCAGCTCCACTGAAGCAACCTGGGAAATATGTGCTTTGTTCATGAGTGCATCACCTCTCTCATCTCTAAGTTAAATTGGTTGTCATTCTGATTCAAAGTGTTAAAACCTGCTTTTGAATTACCTGCAGTGGTTATTGTAATATTACCAATTGATGAAGAAAAAAAGCAACATCGACATTTTGAATCTGGCAGGGGACATTTGTTGCATGTCAGCCCCCTGTAGGTCTTCTTATTTCCTGCTATCTTCATTTCAATTTGGCCTCCATATGCCTCAAAAACGAACAAACTGTGGCTTGTTTTGGTGAAGAGACTCTGCAGTGAATTGCATTAAAATGCACCAGTATTTGAAATGAGGGGAAACATCTCCTGCCATGTTTGTTCACACTCACAGTCATATTTTCCACATTAACACAACTGTCCATTATATTTCCATTACCACAGACCTAAAATCCAGCAACTGTGAACTGAGCTTTTTATGATGTTCCTTCTTTATTCAAGGCTGTTATCATCTTGACGTCTGATGGTACTAATGTTGATATTCACACCTGTTTTTTGTACCCCCTAGTTTTGGAAATGCAGTAGATACCACAGTGGCGTTTTGGATAAGAGATAGTGTTGGTTGGTTTTGAAAGGTTTACACTCCCTTGTTGCATCGTAGCCCAACACTTCATCTGTGTTCGACGCCACACTAACACAATATGTGTTTTGTTTTCTTTGTAATTCATAACTTTCAGTTTAATGTTGTACTGTAATCTTTCTAGTATGTCTGCATTTTTAAAATGCTAGACACACTGTAGCTTTTAGTGTTAACGTCATCCAGAGTACTTTCTGGTTGCACAGACTATCAATGTGGTGGCCTCAGCCTTTGACTATTCAATACCCTGACCTCTTACGCTCTTCTGAAAGTCTATCTTTGACTACAGCAAGTTCATTTTGCCCTTGCAGCTCTGAATCAGTGATCAGGTTTATATGCAGACTGATGCTGAATTTTAAAATCTTTCAGATGGAGAAATTGTAAGAATATGGATGAATAACAGGCATTTGTTTTCAGTGGTATCATGAATAACGAGAAGCAACCAATGACATCTAACCAGAACAAATAAGAATAGTATTATATGAGTAAATATAGTTAAATTATATTCATTAATAGTTAAATATATATTAATTATTCTAGATTTGAACACAGTTAATAACCAGACTGATGACAGATCATAGGATTTCTTCAGTCATTATTTAGCAGTGAAATGGTGTCAATGGCTGGTGTCAAGCTGACAGGCAGCTGTTGGGAAAAACTGTGAAGTGAATCGTTTTCTTTACCCAGAAGCAGAAAAATGAGAAGAAAAATAGCCACAAAATATTGACAAGCATGGATGAGATAGTCGGAAGAGTGCTTGGAGTAGTAGTACCTCTTAAATTGTTATGATTCTTATGTCTTTATCAAAACAAAGTGAACTTGTCGTAGCAGCCTCTTTGCAGCTGTTACTCAAAATTATGTTGGTGTGCTACATGTTCATTGGTTTGGGCCAAATAAAACAGGTCTTGTCTTTTAATGAAAAGAATAAATCCATAATGTCATAATTGGTTTGTTTCATTGAGGTGTTTCTGTGGAGAGAATAAAGGATTCAAGCATAAATAAATAAAATTATAATTAATCCAATTAATAAATGCTAACATAGTTGAGCAGCCACTGGTGCAGAGCTACCGTCATGTCTTTCTGCGGTCCATGTTAAATATAATTCACAGTTCTGTGTGCAACAATGCTGTCCTCATCCTCCTTAATTTCCAATCAGGCTCTATGCTGGAAGCCTGAGAAAGGTCAGGGCTGTGTAATCTTGGAGCAGAAGTAATTAGGCCCTGCACAAGATGTTTCTCTTTTCTTGGACACCAGCTTGTCTCTCTGCTTGGAGCTGTTTTCAAGACGGCGATCTGGCATTTTGTATTCTGGCAGGAGCTTTGGAGGCTTCCCAGATCTACAATACTGAAAGAGAGCATGAGCACACAGAGGCCCCGTTGGAGACAGCCATGCCCCATGATGAGCTTTGCATGCTTGCCTTTTTAGATCTACAAGTGGTGTGGTTTGTTACACAAGGTCTCATCCTTACTCAACAAGCAGCAGATGGTGTAACAACCATTTTCTGTCATGGTTGGGATCGCAAAGTAAACTTTAGTAGGAATGTGTCTGCTGTAGCTGAACTCTGTTCTTTTGGATTAGTTTGGAGGATGGAGCTGTGATATTAGTCATCAGATAAGTTTCCTAAATTTTTAGTTTTTCTTTCCCGTGGACTGTGTCAGAGAGAAACAAATGTGTGAGCGCTGTGCCCGCAGGCACAAACTTCACTTCTTGCATTAGGTTCGACAATGCCAAATTAAAAGTGCCAAAACAACATGCGTGGATGTGGTAAAGTGCAGCAACAATCAGCTCCACTGAGTATTCCAGAGGGTCCAGCATGGTGGCCTTTTTTAAAATGAACCTCTGAGCTTTTGTAGGGTGGGAAAGTTTACAGACGAGAAGAGGAAAGGATTTGGTAGGTCGAGAGCCAAAGCTTGGCCTCTTTGTATTGAATTGTTCAACACTTTGGCACATAGGATTTGAGATTAGATTAAACGGTTCCAGCTTCTGTGTCTGGATGTCGCTTTTTCTTTTTCCTCTTAGTGTTCCTCTATAAATGATCTAACTCATAGTTTGTGCTTCTGCAGAATTTTATGAGTAATAAATGTTAACTGTTACCGTTTTCCCAGCAGTGTTTTCTGTGACGTTACACAATCACCCACAAGATTCAGACACGTCCTCCATCTCCTTGTTGTTGTGAACCAAACTTGCAGCAGAACACTGATAATTAGTGTGTTTTGCAGTGCGAACTACAACATGTCAACATCTACTCTTGGGGATTTGGACCAACCCTCACAATGAGGCACTGTGATGAAAACATATCTGTTGGGATGTGTGTTGGCCATGTTGCGTATACTTCAAAGCCGTAGATTTGATGTTCTCAAACAGCTCGTATTCCCACAGGGTTCAGATATGCAGCACACTTCTGTTATATCATTCCTTCGCTGTGTGTTGACAGTGTATTTAGCCAACCAGTGTCTACTGACGAGGGCGGCCTTTGGTCAGTCTGTGGCAGGCTGTAAGCTCCTTAGCCTGGCATGTCACTCCACTGACCTCAGGCCCTGAGTCTTGTTGCTGTGTTGAGAGCTTTAACTCCTGCTGATTTGCACCCTTTTCCCCTGTAAACACTCCTACGGCCAAATCTGTAATGCGCAAACGAATCCAGCACCCAACCATTGCACGGTTGACACACACACATCTGGCAAACATTCACCCAACACATCATTTCCTCGCATGTGCACATTTCTCAACATAAAGGACATTAAGGTAGGATTGTGGGGGATTTGTCTGCTGCTCTGCCATTTGCTTCAGGAAGCAGAGATTTCACAGGGAACTAATGCATTCTGATTAGGAGAGGTTTTATTCCACCAATCATATTGGACAGCATTAAACACCAAACATAATGTTGTGTGCAAGAGCAGAAGTACTCTTAATGCAAAAAGTCTGTCAAACTTCCTCAACCTAGAACATTAAACTGAGCTACAACCGTCACTAGAAATCTCCAGTTTATTATCACATACCAAGCAATATTATTTTTTTAATCCTCTAATTTTGTTGTGAAGTTGTTGGCCTATCAATCCCACTCAAACTCATTAATTCAGGTTACAGCCAAAAGCCAAACATTCTTATCTAATGAGCCCCATTCTGAAGCCCCGTAAAGTATGTGCTTTATAGTATGTTCTGGGAAATAATGCCTTTATTTTAGGCAGCATGGTTAACAGTGATGAGATTACTTTGAGCTCTGGCGCCACCTTAAATAGAGGTTGGCTGGATTGCTGTAACCCTGATTGGAACTGGGCAAAGTTGTGCACTTATTATCACACCACTGTGGCCTAAAGTTGGCAGTCAACTCCTCTGGAGGACAAAGTGGAAGCCACAGCAGCCAGCGTGCCTTAGGATATGAGACTCTAGAATCTGGTTATCCATGCATAACTGGGGACTTAACTTTCTTCCTGAGATTATAGATACTGTAGATGAATGTGAAAGGGGAATAACAGCGGGCCGCAGTGCAGTGAGTCTCGTTTGAGGTGAACTTAAGCCCACGCAACACAGGAATAAAATGATTACGATGGCATTGAGTCATCTATGCAGACTTACAGACAGCATACAGGTGTCCACATTCACCTGCATGCTGTCTTCCAACACCATTTTGATATATATTTACTTCTTCTTTGTCAGACAACAAGCATGGGGTTAATTATGAAAATGTATAGGGAGATTTCTCATTTGCCTCACTGCATTGCAGGATGATGTTGGAAGAGGGAGTAGGCGCATGCCAGCCTTTGAAGTGTTCCTCCGGTGGTTTTAAAACAGGGCTGTCTTTCACTCTCTGACTGTCAGAGCCCGACCGAAAGCTCTCTCTGAGCCTGCCATCACCACGCATGGCTGTGCTGCTGCAGTAATGAGTCAGGCAATTTCAAGGGCACCCACGGCTGCCATGTCCCCTGTGGCTCGCCTCAGTCTGTTCGCCTTTCCAGTAGCAGATCCATCTCTCTCTCTTTTTTTTTTTACTCTCCTGTGCTTTTATTTCTTTCAGTAATCTTATTTTTGAGGTATGCACTTTGTTAAATGTCATTAAATGTAGATCTTATTCTGTAATCAGCTCTTTTGAGGAAGCTAGTTCCTAATTTCTCACCACCTACCCACCCCCCTAAAAAAAAGAGTTTGTCCAGCTTGGCGGTCAGTCAGGGTGGTATGGCAGGGAGGCAGCATTCATGCGGAAATGGAGCCACGGGGAAAGACACAACAGTCGACTAGTGATGTAGTGGCATAAAATCATCATCCAGAGAGAGATTGTAGGTTGTTTTTGACATTACTGATACCACTGATGATGCTTTAGGCAGGATGCAGCCAGGCATGTTGACATCAGCCCGTTCTGTTGGTAAGTGAGATAAGCAGCTACATTGATTGGGTGAAAGAAGAGTGCTGTGTCTATCACACAGGACATTTTGTTTGGTTTAGATCATTACTTTGGCTCAGACCTAAGCTAAATGAACCAGATGTCTCTACATCTGTGCATTAGAAATGTTTATGCAGGCCTTCTGCACAGATGAGTCGGATTTTCAATTTGCCATATGTTATAGAGCAAGTAAAAGGGCTCAGGGATGTTTAAAGGCTACATAGTGTGAGGTACGAAGAGACCATGACTCTGTGGCCCACAAGTATCATAAATCTAATATGGTTGTAAAATAAATCTTATAAACCCTCTCAGGCCCCAGGTGTTTCCCAAAAGCATCTTATTTAAGGCACTGTTAGAAGTGATAGTAGACTTCCTGCCTTGTTGGCTCATAGAGGACCTTCAGAAGCTCTTGAAGCTGTGGGGAGAACCTAAATATGATGTATGAATATGATCTCTTCTGTCTTAAAATATAATTTTACAGTTGTTGACCTTTCATTTACAAGTATGTTGTTTCCTTCAAACTTGCATATTAATGTAAAATATGTGTAATACAAACACACACTTGACACACAAAATTATGAAATGAAAGTTGCTGTAAAATGTGCTGTAGAAAAATAACATTGACAAAATGAGTAAAATACTGTGTATACCTGACTGCCAGTTTATTCAAACAGGTCTGTAATAAATTCTCTTTATTATTGGCAGGATGTTTATATGAAACTGTACAGATTTAGATTGTTGCTGCATGAATTGCCTGAGTTTCTATTTCCATTGCAATGTGACTAATACAACCTTTAAAACAGGTTTGACTCTGTTCTGTGGAAGTATATTTTAGTTTTTATAAAGAAGAAAAAATTCCGCACGACGTGCTGTTGATAATCAAATGCATGGCACCAGTTGTATTACATCATTAATTTGACATGTACCTCTCAGCTAGTTAAACCTGCAGGCTGCAGGAGTGCTGCATTGTACTATTACTGCCCTGGCATGCCAGACACGGAGAACAGGGATCACTGGAAGAGGACAGATTTACTGGTCATCATAGTGAATGAAAGGGGAAGTGCTGTCCTTAAAGTTATGCGGCTTAAAGTGAGGCTTAATGCTGAGCCCTGTCTTCGCTAACATGAGGCAGATCAGCGGGGAGAGCAGGCTGCACACCAGTGATGCTACTGCCAAGCTCCCATTAAATAAGAAAGACCAGGCAGTGGAAGGTGTTGTGTTAATGGTGTCTTTTTCTCCGACTGCCTCAGAGGTAGAATAGCCAATAAAAAGTGGTAAATGTAAAATTAGAGTTTGGAAACTTTTCGACAGAGGTAGCTGTAGATCTTGGTAAATGTTAAAAATCCACGGGTGATGACAGAGTAATTAAAAATCAGTGTTCACTGCCTTTACTTTTGTTGTGAGGCAGTTGATGTTTGGGTGGATGTGAACTGCTGCACCCATTAAGTCCTTGCTTAATTAGCTGGGGAATTAAGACAAATTACAGACCATTGTTCTCAAGGGGGTCTGGTCATAGCCGGACAGGATCATAATCTCTTGTAATTCTCTGTCTGTGATTTACTGCAGATGAATTAATTAGACATGCTGCTGATAGTAGTTCTCATTTACAGCTTCCAATGAAGCAGATTCAGATCTGACCCCCTCCAGGGGCTATCCAGTCAGTGGGAAGAAGGACGAAACAGAGTCTGAAGATACTGACAAGTTAAATGCAGAGTGTAGTCTTTCGGTTTAGCTACATACTTGTGGTTCGTACCAGAGCAGGTACGGAAAGACAGGAGATTGATAAATGCTGGGAAAATTCGCACATGCCAGGTCTCAGTCTAATTTTATCTGTGTCATTAGGGAATGCTGTCAAGTAAAGCATCCTTTTTATAGCATCTGTGTAATTATCAGAGTTGTGAGAAAAAAGGTCTGTGAAATAATGGGTTTTAGTAATTATCTGCTAAATGGAAAACACCAGATCAAAGTCAGTAAAGCTGTGATTCCACAGCAAGCACTGCAACTTAAAATTTTTATAATGTAAGTTGTGTCTAACTGCCTGGTTTGTCCTGCGTAATAATTTATATCCCCATTAGTGATTTTAAACACCATAACTCCTAAATTGCTTGTTAATGTAATGTATAGCCGATTCAAATTTCTCTGGCAAGGTATTCTTAGAGCTTGTTTATTTCCCATAGTGCAGTTAGTGTGCATCTAGGGTCAGACTAATCAGAGGGGAGCAGCCAGCCATCATCGCTCTCGCTCCGCACATTAACAGAGGTTTTCTGCTCTAGCAGCTGTTTACAGTTTAGGCATTTAGCAGACGCTCTTATCCACTGTGACTCACAATAAATGCAGCTGTGAAACAAGTGAGCATTCCTCGAGCATTAAAGCTGTAAACTGTCAGATAGTTTAGAGGGCTGTTCAGTGTTACAGCTGGAATGAATGTAGGGAAAGTCAGGTGAAGAGCCCCTCTATGCAAATACACAAGTATTTATTGCAAGTTATGCTATCAAAAGCTCATTTACCTTTTTTAATACCTGTCTTCATGGCGGCTTTAAAAATATACAGTCTCATTAAAAAGATATTAGGACTTTGTGTGAAGTGGAGGTGTTAGTTTCGCTCTGCTGTATCTCAACTAATTTTGAAATAACAGTGTTTTTCTTTCTTAATTCTTGCCTCCTGTCGACATTAAATTATCATTTTTGACACTTCAAAATGGTCTCCAATGTGAGATTGAATATGGGCTTGATACAGAGCTAAAGAGAAAACAACCCCCTCTCGCCAACGGCCTACACTAGCCCCTTTCTTAGGTGTTGTCATGAGGCATCACATCATAGTAATTTGCATTATATTTCTGCAAAGCAGTGAAAAAATTGCTGCTTGCCTGATTAACAAGTAGCATTCATGTCCCTCTATCAAATCACAGTTTTGAGCTTGTTCAGCTGTCTGATAACAGAAGCAGAAAGATATGGAAATGAGAATGAAATTGTGAATTTCAGTGTCTGTGATCGCATAGAGCAGAAAGAGACTGAACAAAGGTTATTAGGCTGAGTAATTGTGTCTGTTCCAGATCAAAATATGTGCACAATTTTGTTGTTTTGTGGACAGAAATCTTTAATGGCATGAAAATTACATCTGACTGCTGTCCATTAGAGTTGTAAATATACCTTTTTCAGCCTGCCTTGACTGGATGAGTAAGAGAAATACACCCTAAGTGCGACTTGCTTGCACAGTGTTTGTGCTGCATCGTATACAGCTTCGACATCTCTATAATTACAAGTACAACAGAGATGGTGTGGTCTTGAAAACTGATTTTGAACCATATTCAGAAGGTTTTGGAGACCTGATGAACATCTGTGTAGGTTGAAGCCCGTCAATAATGTACAAACAAGATATGCAATCATTGTAAACAGATATTTTCTTCCTGCTCCGTGCTCCAGCAGTGCCTGAAATTCGTTTTTTTTTTTTTTTTTATGTGATGATCCAGGCTACAATATGTAGATTATTGGAAATCATGAGGGGATTTAATAAAAGACATACCTGACTGGAGGCTATACTTAAAATTCATAGACCCACACTACCAGTGTCTGCATAAAGTCTGTTATTTTACAGTGTGACTTGACAAAAGAGGCATATATCCCAAATATTTATTTGATGTCAGAGGACTGAGGGAAAGAGAAGCAGATGCACACTTTATTTGGTCAAATAGAGCTGCTGGCGAGCTGTAGAAATCACATCCTGCATACACAGCAGCCACAACAGAATACCTTCCAGCTGCACCCATGCTGCTAAGACGAAGTACAGGCAAACAAATCTGTTTGTTATCCCTGCCATGTAGCGCTGGCTGGCATGCGACCACATCAGTTTTTTTTTTTTCACCAGTGTCTGACGTATACAACATGGTTTTATATTAACAACATGCTTACTATTAGAGGGTTGACTAATCCTAAGAAGCTTTTTCTAAATGACGGCACCAGCTTTGTATCTGGTTGTGGTAAAATCTGCTGGTAGTCAAACATATTTGATAGTGATTTTCAGGGTGTGTTCACTACATGTGTCCACGGAGTAAACAGTCGCTTCAGTAAGAAAGAGATAATTGTGTTTGTAGGAAATTCAGTTCTGCAGAATTGCATGCCTGTGTTTGTGTTGGCCAGGTGTTGTGTCCAAATATGTTTAAACTAGACTGACTAATGACTCCTTTATTTAGAACCTAGGAAAAGATAAACTGAAGAAAATGTAGGCGTGCTGCTGAAGTGTAGCAGCTGAAAAGTTGCTGAAACAGAAGATGTTGTAGTCAAAATACAAATACTGAAAGTAAAAGAAATTACTTGTTAGTCTTCTTATCCTAAGATGGTCAACAAACTCCTGGTTAAACCCAGAACTTTTCTGTGGCGCCAGCTTGATTTCATCCATATTAATAAAATTCCCCAACACAGCCTTCTCTTATGAAATTAGCTTTCTTTTCTAAACCTTTTCGTTCCCTCTCTACTGTCACATATGGGGGGGGTCATCTCCTCTCATCCATCTTCACCACCTTCACCTTACAGTTTATTTTTAGCTCAGCTGGCAGGAGTTTCCAGCATCCTGTGAGACCCCTTTCACCTCTGCCACCAACGCTTGTCCTATCCCCAAGATGAGAACACATTGTCTCACCGCCTCTTTCTTTATGTGACCAATTATCCCATATAGTCCCACAATTTAAAGACATCACACACTTCTCCTTTTGCACAGAGCTGCTCTGCTACAAGGAGATTTAATCCCCCAATAAAAGGAATGCTGCCCCAAAACCACTTAATTATATCCTGTTATTTTTTGAATATGCCCCAGATTTTACATCATACATGTCAATGACTGTTTCTGCCAATGCTGCATTATTGTAATTAGTGTTCTACAAGTTAGTGCATTTTGTATGGAGGCATGACGATAAAGATATCTTCAAGCTAAAAACTTTTACACCATTAGTCTTTCCTGTCGTACTGTCTCAACTCGCTGTGGTCCGTTGACTCACATTTCTTAAATTATGACGTTTAATCCACGATGGTCGATGACTCATAAGTGTTATTAAAGAGTCCATACTTTATTTAGACAGTGAAACACACAACACACTTTTTATTGAGGTTTTCTTACATTAGGAACTAAACCAAAGAAGTTTGGTTTCAGCTCTAAATGCAGAAATGTACAATACGAGTTTGTTTGCTGCTCAGTCAGGTGAGTCTACCAAACCTAGCTACTTAAACCAGTTTTACTAATGATCCCTCTCTGGAAATAATTACGTTAGTCATTCACAGGAATAGCTTGTGGTTTGGTTTAGATTTTATGTAATTTCACAGGACTTAAAGTAAATACCTTTTTAAATGGTCATGTTTGGCTTTCTTTCTTTCTTTCTTTCATTGAAACTGGTTGCTTAAGTGAGAATATTCTGATGCTTCATATTAGACATGTAAGCATTTAAACTGTTTGTCAAATAAATTCCTAACTTTGACTTTGAAAATCGGGTACATCCATGTAGAAGCTAGTTCTGCTTGGCAGTCAGGAGAAGACGCCTAGTAACAGCCTCGGGACTGAAGGTGAAGCACTGAGTAGCTTCTGTCAAGCTGGTGATTTCATACAAGCTGCAGACCTGCTCTTATCGCTAGACGCCTCTCAGATTTCCACTCTAGTGCCAACAACAAACCCCCTGTTCCTCTTAAATGGCTTGTCCTGCACTGTGTAGGTTATCAAACTTAACACTGATGGCTGTGAGACCCTCAGACATCCACCTACTTTGCTGTCCTGGTGATAAAACACATTTTGTTCTCACTCCTCCCTAAGCTGAGTCTGTAGACTCTGTAGACCTTTTGTCAGCAATTCAGACATCATGCATCTTTTTCATTTTAAGGATAAAAATATTAAATCTGACATGCAGTGTTTGAGTTTTTTCCTCCGCTATTCATGTTTAGGGTATTACATTTGCATACTCTGTGCCCTTCCTCGCTCCAGGAAGTGGAACAGCAGCCTCTGAGCATTCATCATTTACATGACGTGGCCTATATTCAAAGGACTGGAGGAGGCTGCCAGCATCAGCGCTTCCCCACTTGTCCCCACTGCTTTAGCTAATATTTCCTGTAAAGTAGAAGTAGCCAGTGTGGGGGTGATTTCTCATGTGATGTAGGATTGCCAAGGATTGCTCACAGCAGTTTCGTGTGACTTTGTGCTGGCGTTACATTTATAGACAGATTTTTTTTAAATCACTGAGTAATAAGTGATTAAATGATGAATTTACCCTTTCGACTTTAAATGTTTAAGTAGCTATTATTTAGTATTTATTCATAATCGTGGATCAAAATATCTGTTGAATTATTAAGTTGATGCTGAAATTTGATAAAGCTGAATAGTCCTGCAAGAATAATCTTGTAGTATTTCATCTTCAACAAATCCAAAACGTTTCCTCATTTGAGGAATTGATTGTGCCACTTTTTAGTACGATATGTTCTTTTCTTTCTTTATCTATTACTGACCGAACAATAACTTTTGTTGTATAGCGTTGGTGTCAAATAATATTCATTGTTTAGTCAATAAAATGTCAGTGTGAATAGCCAAGAAAGTCCAGCACAACTTTCTTGAGCCCAAGGCCATTACGAATTCCTTTTTCTTTTCCAATCCTGAAGATGTTCAGTGATACTAAACAGGGAAAAGTTTCACTTTTAAACAGAAGAAATGTTTCACCTCAATTTACCAACTCGTCAGTCTGCTCTTTTCAGCCCTGAGTAGATTTGTGGAAAGTTTATTTTATAATAAAAATAAGTTTTAGTTGTAACCCTTATACAGTTTTATCTGTCGTAAAATAAGACGTCCACTGTAAAATCACTGTACAGGAAGCCAGAGATGTAGAGTTTAACAGTGCTCACCCTGAGTCATAGATGTACACAAACCTGACATAAAGTACAGTCTGTTCTTGTCTCAGGCCGCCTCCTCCTCACTAGGACCGATGCTGGTGGTGAAGACAGTAGTGTGTGTCTCTCCTCCAGCCGTCCGAACCAGTCCTGCTCAGTCACCTCAGCTGGCCTCTACCTGCTGTGCTGGCTGAGCTCAGGCTCTGCTGATGTTAGAGAAACAAGGCTGCATGATGTACTGTACAGCTTGAGCTCAGCTTGATGCACCACAGTTTGTAGCCTGAGACAGCATTTTTGTTGCTCTGCACTTTTTCACTCCTCACAAGTTTACTTTTTTCCCTTCTTTCTTTTGCCGCTCAGGACCAAAAGGGTGGCAGCCATCACATTAGAGAAGTGACACATTTGTATGATTGGCCTGAAAACCTTTGGTCCACCGTTTCTTATAACTTCGCACACACCTCAAGTAAATCAGGCACACTTCAAATCAGCTCATCGATGACAATAATTTCACATACTAGGAGGTCTTTGAGCTTACACAGAGGTCACTGGTCTGCCTTTTGATTTTGCACTGACTGGCACTTCTAGTAAGAGTCACGCATCAAGATATGACTAAATTATTTTTAAACTCCTGCACCACACAACACAGAGCTGACATCACAGCGAGATCCCGTCTGCTTGTCGAAGTCTGTTGCTTGCTCTTTCTCTGCAACCTGTGTCAGTGTCTTCTGGCTGCACCGCGTTTGGCATTGAGTGCTCTGAAAGGGTTCTCGCGCTGGGAAGACAGGACCACGCACAGGCTAGTCGCTTGTCTTCTTGTTTTATCGAAACAACCTGCTGATGAGAGGGCCCGGCTCCCTCTCACTGTTTAAGAATTCACTTTTTCCTGGTGTACAAGCCGATTATTCACCTTCACTTTAGGAAAGAAAGAAAAAAGAAAAATTAGTTACCGGTAAGTTAGAGTTAATGTGTTTGCACATTTTGTGTGGAAGAACTTGTGTATGTTGCTCCAGTTTTAATGTCCAAGCAAATAGCCTGGATCCACAGTGTGTCATT
Organism: Anabas testudineus; assembly: GCF_900324465.2. NCBI lineage: Eukaryota > Metazoa > Chordata > Actinopteri > Anabantiformes > Anabantidae > Anabas > Anabas testudineus. The sequence continues at coordinate 15,734,381 of NC_046614.1, read as the reverse complement.
GCCCATGTGACTCTGTACCCCAGTGTAAGCGTCAGCTGGGTGTGGGCCTCACACCTGGTCTATGCTGAATTTCAACAAACCCATAAATCTTACTGCCTGAACATTACGGCTGCAAGGATGTTCACTGCTGTACTATTGGCTGGTGTCCTGTTTACCTGCCCTGTGTGCTATCATACAGAATTATACCCTGAGCTCCATGAAGGTCATGCCAAACTGTCCTTGTGAAAACCATTTACAGTGCATTCAGCTGTTGTGGTCTCTGCTGGAGTTTGTGTTCTCTGTTTTGAGAAGACGATGAGGCCAATCTCACTGCAGGTATAAGTCTATGATGCATTTGCTACGTCTTCCACTAAGAAGACAAGTCACAATTTTTCACTGTTTGCATTATTCTCATGCGATTGAAATCACTGGAGGCTCGTCTGAAAGGAAGTTTTCCATCCTGTACGCTTTTTATTATTCATGCTGTGGCACTGCTGCATGTTGTGTTCGTCTCTTCATCGATGCTGGCAGTTTGAAGGCAGTAACACTCTTTAAATCCTGAATGAGCTTCTGAATATAATCAAGCTCACAGCTATAGGCGAAGCTCGAGGAATAGCAAGCACAGAGCGCCGTTTTGAAGCTGATAGATTATTTTTATATTCACTGATGGCTTATTATTTTTTTTATCTATTGACTGGATACAGATTTATCTACTCGAGAATGCTAACATGACAGGAGAGCAAGACGAAGAAAGAAACGACAGCAGGATGAAATTAGTTTTAGATTTCTAATCCTTCAGCCGTGACCCTCATTTCCTGCAGCTTGACGTCCTGGGGAAATGTCATGTCAGACTTGTGTTGGTCAGATGAGATGAACAGGAGAGCGATGCCTCCACACAGAACATGAAAACACACACACACACACACACACACACACACACACACACACACACACACACACACTGTGCGTATACTCACACTTCCCTGTCAGAATCTATGCCTGTACCAGAATTTGTGTACCTGCTATTTTGCTTGTATTTTGTCATTTAATAACTCTCTGCTGTCGTGCACACTTATTCTGTAGATGCCTGTAAATTACATCCAGATCCAATTCATTGTCCAAACGTAGTACGGGGCACTGCTGTACATCTGTGGCGTTTGATTGCTAGAAACGTAATCTCAGAAACGCCATTTGTAGGATACTCAGGACGGTATTCGCTTCCAGGGGGATTAAAGAGGATTATGTAATTGCATATTATGAGGAAGTTTAGGGGCTTGAAATGTATGACGACTGTTTCATACATTTTTTATTCTAACATGCTTAAATTAAAGCTTAAGTTTAAATTCAACTTAAGTGCACATGTTCTGCAGTGCATTACATTTTAGAGACAGGTTCTATTCAGGAACAGGCACATGGCGGATATAATCAGTTTGTTACACACTCCTAGTGTGTGGGTAAAGTAAAACTAAAACTGTATTCATTACAACTGATTTTTAGTCTTTAAAACAAAATTTTAGTCTTTAAAGCTATATTTTAATATGTGTGCACACATACAGATTCATCCATCTACCGGTGTGACGGCAGCAACAGTGAATGCACTGACCCATCAGTTCAGACGCTGTGCAGCAGGAGAGTGGAGGAGCATGTTTTCCCTGCCAGTCTGTCAGTGTTGGTCAATCTCAGTGTGTGGGAGCGGCCTTTGACCTGCTGCAGACAAGTGCGTAGCGATGAGGCAGAGAGCCCACTGAGCCTGCCGCACTCCTATCATTAACATGGAGAGTCACACTCCCCCTCTGCACCAAGCATTGTTTTCCTCTGTTTCTGTCCTTGAAACGAAACATGCTTCATCTTCAACATCACACATTTCCTCCTTTTTATTTTAGCAGCTCAAGTCAAGGATATTCTAATAAATCTCAAATTGATGCATGGCTTATTTTCTTTCTCACTCGTGCACCTTGACCTTTGTATCCTTGTAGACTTGTACTATGTGTTAAATTATTATGTATTTTTTCCCATCAGTGGACATCTATTCTTGCATTTGTTTTTGCCTGGTAGCTGAGTGATGGTTCTTTTATTAGCTGCATTAAGCTGACAGTTCAATTTGGTGGATATTTTTTTTGCTGCATTTCAGGGGAGGCGACACTATGGCTCACAGTGAAGGTGATGCACAGGTTACATGAACAAAGAATCCGGGCAGCTGTGGCTTAATGGAGGGTTTTTGAAATAAATTAGGCTTGTGTCAGGATCGTTTCCTCTGGTTCAATTTTTCTTTTCCTCTCACAGCAAATGCAATAATTTAATCTGCCACACATATGCTGTCATTATTTAGGAGACTTTTGTCTAATGCACTGTTTCTGTTTAATTGTTCCTAATTTAGACCTTTTTGATTTACGTTTTGTTAAAACTAACCAAAGTGTGTTTATATAATTAAATGTGGTGGCATTCCTAAGCAGTAATTGGCAATCATCATGTTATCATGCTGATGTTAGCACCACTGAGCCCAATACAGTATCACATGCTGCTTGGTTGACTATAGAGTGGTTTTATTGTTTATGTTCTTTTAACCTAATTTTATAAAATGTAATGTACTCAAATCAAAACTTAAGCAAATCAGCCATGTCAGCAAAAATGTTGTTGGTTTAAATTTTTACAAGACTCAACATGAGTCAAGATTTTGAGTAAAGCAACAAATTTTAAACTCAGCCTCAGCTCATTTATCATCAGTCGCGTAGTATGAAAGCATCAGCCAAGTACTAATTAATGAAGTGTGTACTTACGGGAGTGAATCTGCTGAACCACTTATCTCCTAAAACCTAAATCTGAGTACACCGGTGTTGTTGGCACATGGGACCTGCATTAAAAACTCCGTGCACCGTTCGTGACAGCAGCTGTCCCAGCCAGCTCACGCAGAGCCTCCCGCTCGCCTTGGGGCGACTTGGAGGTGGCTGTGCGATGCAGGTTCTGCCAGCATGTGCCCGACAAGAGACGAGGCCCAGTTTTCTCTGACATCATCTCCAGAGATTTCATTTTATCTCTTTCACATCTCGCTCTCCATCTGTCTTGCTTGTTTTGTAGCTGAGCCTAAAATCTTTGCTACTTTATACCCGCGAGCAGAGAGCTGTTATACAAATACTACAATTTGAATAAATGTAGTAGAATTTAGACTGTTTTAAGACAATATATCAGCAGAACAGATGTTGGGTACTTTTAAATGGAGTCATGAAATTCTTCAGAGGCATTGCCTAATTGAATGTGGTTCCACTGTCCTGCCATTGAAGTCCAGCCACTAGTTACTGACTTGTAGTTTGTTTTTTGTGCTGCAGAGAGAGATGAAGGAGCAGCTGGCCAACCTGCAGGACAGTGAGAAAGGACACACTGAGGCCCTGCAGCTCCTGCAGAGACAACTGACTGAGACCAAGGTACTGTAACATTTGTAACACAAACACACACAGATAAACAGTTGTTGATGTCTGTGGGATGTAACTGATCATCATTTTTGTTATTTATATAATTTTAAAAAATGTAATGCTTCATCTGACCAATAGTTAAAAAATATAAAACTTATATTTAAACCAGACATAAAGGTCCAAATTTAAAAAATCCTGAATGAGCATGTTTGACATTTGTGCTGGATTATGTAGAATCTATATACATGAGAACTCACAGAGCTGAAACAATTAATCCATTAGTCGACCTGAGAAGTAGTTGCAGAAAATGTATCTGCAGCATTTCTTATTATCAGTTCTCTTTAATTAATATTCATGTTCTTACTCTTTAATTATAAATGAATGAATAGAATATTTTTGACAGGGCTCAAACAATGATTGTTCTCAGTAATGATTAATCTACCTGTTCTTTTCTCTTTTAATCATTTAGGGGGTAATAAGATGGCAAATAGCTGCCAAAACTGAGATCTTGTTTTGTTTGAGCAATTAAAAATCTAAAGATTTTGAAAAAGAAGGATTATTCAAGATATAGGAAAATGATCAGTGTGATTTCCATTTTGATTTAATAAATTATTCTACACCAACAGATGCCATTAAGTCTTAAAACTCACAGCATGTAAATACAGGTGCTGGACATCTTTGCACCTGAAGCATCCAAATAGTGCTAGTCTTTTAGTAAAGGTCTCAGTGAGCACAAATTAAAGGACTTGTGTTTAACAAGTGAAGTTTTTCCGCTGACTGATTATCTGTCTTCTTTCTTAGCTGTTGACAATTAAATTCTGATGTCTAAATGGGTTTATTGAGTGGCTGTTTAATCTCGACACCTTGTTTTAATCAGCAAACCATGAGCATCCACTCAATATGTCATTCTCTCAGCCCTACACACACACACACACACACACACACACACACACACACACACCCACTCTCTCTCTTACATTGCTCTTGTAGTGACATAGCTGCTGTTTACCAGGTACGGGTCTCTGGCAGACACAATGTCAGAGCTGTCAGCATTTATTTGTCATCTAGGAAGCATATTTCTCTTTCTCCCGTGTTTATACCTGCTGTCTGATGTCACAGCGTCACTCATCTTCCTGTATGAGCTCTGCACTGAAGAAAACTCCCTCTGACTGCTAAATGCAGGCCTTTCGGCAGCCCCATCTCCTCATTGGAAAGGAGCTCATTAGATTTCCATCCATTTGCACAGGATGCTGTTCTTGGTACAGACCTACACTGTGACTACATTGATCTCTGAACCTTTTAGCTTGCTAATAATGACATGTCTGAAAATAAAATCATCCTACTCCCCATCGTGACCTTGCAAATGATGCTGGACGGAATGGATCAAATTCTGATAATAAAAAGTGATTCAAATCCTTCAACAATTGACAACTGCTCCTTTTACAGTGGTTGTGAAGACTGAAAAATACTTTCTTGGCTAGTATGTGTCACATGGTTAACATGAGCGCTGTAGTAACATGCAGCCACATTACCCATAATACACAGTATTGACTATCCACAGTCAGAAGTCTTTTATTAATCCACCATAATAACCTCTCTTAACTGTTTTGGAGGTGCCTGATTCAGTCACAACACCCTGGCCAGGTCGCCAGTCTAACACAGGGTTGACATATTCACATTTACATTTGGTCATCTGGCAGACGCTTTTATCCAAAGGGACCTACAAGGTACAAGGCAGGGTAGCTGCCGCATATAGACATATAAAGACAGACATACATTCACAATTATGAGTAATTTAGAATTGTCAATCAACCTAACTGCATATCTTAGGACAGTGGGAGGAAGCCGGAGTACCTTGAATAAAACCCATGCAGGCATCAGTCGACTGGTGAGGTACCAGTGCTAACCACTACACCACTAATTGTAGAGGTCTTTCTAACCGTTACTTTAGACCAAACCTTATACGTTGAATTTAACTTGTAAGTCGCTGAAGATAAAAGCATCTGCTAAGTGACTAAAGTTAAATGTAAATTGTAACCAAGCTGCATCTTAGTTCTTGTACTAAGCAGCCTGGTCTCCATTGTAACAGAATGAGTTAGCCTTGCACCCAGTAATTTGAGTCTTTGGCTCATGTGTGCTCCACCTGAAGGATAGACTTTGTGTCATATTTACATGCCCACTATGGATTCGCTTGATAATCACATGCTTCCCACAAAGGTAGTCGGCGTCTTGTCTCTCTCTTTCACATCCTGCTAGGCCCAAGCGTCACTGAGACTGATAGCTAGGCTGCTGCAGTCCTCCTCCTCCATACCATCAATTTTAACTCTTAACTGGGTGGGAGGGCTGGATACAGCATTCATGCTTGCAGAGAAATCTGAAAAGGTTCCCACAGACTGAGTGACAGCACCTGCCACCCGTAGTTTGAAGGGGATTGATTGATAGTTAATTTTTTCAAAAAAGGCTTAGTGATTCTTGTTTAAATCAATTTCACTGTGATTCACATAATCTTTATTCCTCAGCTGCTCTTTGATAGGCAGATATTTGGATTTCTATTAGATATTTTTCAGTAAAATGATGATGATAAGGACAAACAGGGAAGGTGTGAAAAGCCTGAATGACGTCCAGCCTTTGGTTTCCTCACAAGCTTTAAATTGAGATGCTCCTGCTCCTCTCTGAGTGATTTTTACAGGGTTTTTACATCACACCCCTTTGTTCTGTCTCTCTGACACTCAGATTGCTAACGCTCAGATGATTCATTCTCTTTAATGTCCAGCCTCCCATTTTTCCTCTTCAGCTACAGATCAATTCAGTTCCCAGTCTGCTGTCCCTTGCAAACTGCTCCACTCTGTCTGTAACATCTTCATGTTTTCTGCCTGACCATCAGTGTTGTAAACGCTCGACTTCACCCTTGGGATGCCCTTTGTAGCCTCCTGCTGAACATCTTTGTTTCTACTCCCTGTAACAGTGTGAAAGCTGCTTTATTTTCTCTGTTGTACTTACACTGTTCTCAGAGAACCACTTCAAATCAATACATGTACAAGCTGAATCAATGAATGGATGTTAATGTAATATTAACACAATTTACAGCACTTTGTGGACCACTGGATTACTGACCCTTGTCCAATTAAGAGTCAATTATGACTTAAACAAACCTAGCTAACTACATTGCAAAATGTATTTTGCAGTCCTATAATAACAGAAATATCTGAGCTGAGGATGTTTTTTTGTTTCTTTGTTTTTTACTGAATCGTCTTTCACCTATCTTTTTCAGTCCTCAGCCAAGAGTCTGCGTGCAACTATCGGCGATGCATTCGAGCGCCTTCACCGTTTCCTGCGCGAGCGCCAGAAGAGCATGCTAGAAGAGTTGGAAATGGACACTGCCCGCAAGCTCGCAGACATCGAGCACAAGATCCAGCGCTACAGTCAGCAGCTGCGCGACGTCAAGGAGGGCATCCAGATCCTGCAGGAGCGCCTCAACGAGACAGGAAGACACGACTTCCTGGAGGGAGTAGCTGTGACATCTGAGAGGTGCAACACTGAGTCACAGCTCCACATCACTGCTTCACTGATGTGTCAACACTTAGAAACTATGATAATAAACTACAGTTATTAATGATAAATAGCAGGTAACTTTCCAAACGTGTCCTGCTGGTGCTGAACACAAGGCCGCTAAAATGTTGGAGAATGTACAGATTTGAGCAACAGCACCAGCTTATCCCTGAGCAGATGGAGTATTAGGCCTGAAATAAACCAGCTGTAATGTTTAATCTGGAGGGGTACTTGAGGATTTTAATTGTATAATATCTTAGAGCAGCATAATGAGGTTGAGTATAGAGCTACAAGCAGATTGAAACCTCACAATATCATCGTTTCACAATATTAACATTATTTGGTACAAGTATTGTTCAATTGAAACTAGTGATGTACTAATCCAGGACTTGTAGAAATGTCTCTTTAATGTGTCACCCATCTGTACAACTCCTAGTTCGGGTGGACTCAGGTGGTTTCATTATTATTCCTTGTAACAGCACATCTTGAGTCACAGTTTGGGAAAGACAACCACAAGAAAAATCTTATTTTCTTATCATTCAAACCATTAAACCATTTACTGGGAGAAGACCCTGGTAAAGATAATTGGAATAAATATATATATGTTATATATATTGCAGGACATTTTTTCAACATGTTGAACTGGTACAGTATTCTCAGGTTTTCAATATGATAAGCAGCCCACTCGCTGTCTTGCCTGAACTCTGGAATACATGTAGGAGTGTACCGAGTGATTCATGTGGAGGTTCCTATTGAATCATATTGTAATGACATCAGAGATGATGTACCCCCCCTCACTAATATATTTATCTCTTTTTCTGGAGGTTTGTGAGGCAGTTTGTCAGCTGGTGTTTAATGTCGATATCTTCACATTTCACAGACACAAATCAGATAAATTACATGAGGAATTGACAGTGAGGATTGAACAAGAGGCAGCGTTATTTCGAAAAAGCAGCAAATTGAATTTAGGCTGCTATTGATCTGTTTTTCCGTTGCAGGATTAAAGGGAAGATACATGAGACCAATCTGACATATGAAGATTTCCCGACATCCAAGTACATGGGACCTTTACAGTACACAATATGGAAGTCGCTCTTTCAGGATGTTTCACCAGGTATATGAACGTGATGAGTCCTTCAGACGTTTCTTTATGTCTGTTAGTGAATTTACACAAGAGAATCTAAATATAACACTTCAGGTGTTCCACATCTTGAAAACTACACTGGCAAGAAACAGTTTTGAAAAGCCAAAGCATTACTTACACTAAAATGTAAAAACGTTTAAACAAAAACACAGAAAATATATTCATGTATCTGTAAAATGTAATCATCAGGTAACCCATCTGAAACTGCAAAGATTACGTTTTACTAAACCACTATTATTTGCTACCCAGTCAGTGTTAAACTTGAAGGCTTTGCAGCTATTTATCAAGTGCGGATGGTCTTAAATAGATTTTTCGTGACCTCCCAGGTGTTAAAACATCTTTAAAAAAAGTTCATGGCCAGTAAACAAATTGTTTGGGATGTTATTCTCTAGGAGATATAGCCAAGAAATTAAACCTAACTAACAGGACAGAAGATGCAGCAGAAGGCCCAAAAAGATAAGTCCTGCTTGAGAAACAGATGCTCTTAAATTAACTGCAGTGTTGAATAAAACAAGGGAGAAACACAGACGTTATGTCAGTTCTGCTGTTGCCAAGAAAAAAACCCTGCTTGGCTAAATAGGAAGAAAAGGTTGGACTGGGCCAAGATGACTAGAACTAAGTCTTGTGGACTAATGAGTCCAAGTTTGAAGTGTCTGGATCCAGGCGGAGAACATACAGTGCAAAGCTCAAATGCCGAGCTCATGAATAGATGATAGATGTCTGCTCAATCACCAGATCTGAACCCCATCAAGCTGATGTGGGAGAAGTTTGACAAAAGAGTTCGGGAACACTGTCTAACCAGCACAGCAGACCCAAAGGCCTGGGAGGAAATGACACATAAATATCAGCAAAAACTGACCAGTCGAATGCCACAGATTTGTCAGGCAGCTATTTCTCCAATATCTATTTTGTTTTATTTATTTATTTATTTTGATAAAAGTTTTACATAGAGATTTTATTTGACTATTATTCATATTGACTATGCATTTTTTCCAAACCTTTTCTTGCTAGTGTATGTTTTTTTTTTTTTTGTCTGGCTTTGTCTGAAAGTAAATGAATCTGTCTCTGAAGCTCACTAACTAACATGTTGCATCTTGTTTGTAAAAGCCATGCAAAAAACCACAGTGTTAAAATAACTTTATCGTGTTATGTGTGAGCCTGTTTCTGGGCTACAAGCAGTGACGGTGAATCACATTTATACCGACTCACCACCTAGTTGCTGCCACGTTGGCTTTTTGTGAATTAAACAAAAAAAATGTAGTGTGCTAATGATTATGGCGCTTTAGAGATGCTGGAAGACAACAACTCTACATTAACCCTTATTTCCAGTGAGACACTGTATGAGAGTAATAAACATTTTCTCCTCTTAGTAAGTAACTTCAACATGCAGAAACTGATCCTGCCTTACATTAACACTGCTGCTTTTAAGATTTTTTTTGTCTCTTAAGTTGAGAAACATTGGTCAGACCTGCAGGGTGGTGATTTGACAGTACAGTGAGGAGCTCTACTCCCTCTGCCCTACAGCTATCACTCACTCACAGGAGATTATTTAAAATAATGTGCTGAGGAATTTTTTATTTATTTTTTATTCCCTCAATCAATCCTCCCGTTTCAGCCTGCTGCCGACAGGCGGTTTTTTGGCCTCCCTTGACTGGCTGCCAAATGGAACAATTGGTTACGATCCATCACCAGCGGTTGCCAGAGATGCAACAAAGACATTCCTCCCATCATCCTTCATCCCTCGCTGTCACTGATGAGTTAGCGGGAATAACTACAAGACGCTTCTTTCTTTCTCTCATGTTCAGCAGGAAAAATGGTTTCTGTGCTGATTTCTACGCTTGTATGTTTCTCAGCATGACACAAAGAGGCACTCGGGTTATGAAATTTTAATGACTTCTTTGTAACAAATACTGGAGATGTCACTGACTGGAGAGAAGGCTTTGTCCTGCGTGCTGGCCAGCTACCAGAGATTTCACCTCTATTTACTCCGGCTCCTATAAATGCTGAGGAACTGAGAAGATGCCTTTCCTGCTTGTTACTGCGCCACTTCTGTGTTGAAGAGAAAAGGGAACAAGCCGTTAATGTTGAGCCTCATGCTGTGTGGGTACCTTATAACTGAAATGGTGCGGATTCTCCCTCCCTAAAACCACATAACTGCTCCAAAGAAACGGCCTCCTCCCAACCCAGAGCCTGTGGAGCGAGCTGGAGCTGCTCCTCCCTTCGCTGAAATTACTGCTTTACCCTATTGTTTGCACTTTTAGCGTGGTCTGGTATTCAGATTGAGCTGCCCTGTCTGTCTCAGGAGAGAACTTCACACTTGTATCTGCGTGAAACTGTTTATATAAAAAAATGTACCATGGTGTACTTGCAGGCAGACTCATTGCACAACTTGTTTAATTTTCCTGACAGAAGAGTTAAAGCTGCTGCTGGGTGTGTCATATGAGTCATCTTTTACCACAGGGCATGGCTTTGATCACCTCTTCCTGCCCTGGCAGTAGTGATTTACAGTGTACACTGTCATGTTTTCACCAGGTTCACCCAAATTACAAGAAGCATCATTTCTTTAACCTGTAGTAGTATTTTGCCATCAAGTTATTCTTGGTTTAATTGTCCAGGTCATATCTGCAGTCTGTCTTTTTGTCTATCCTGTGATTCAATGATGGTGGTGGAGTCTGTGTAACAAAAAAAAAGGATCCATACAGGTGAAGCATGTGAGATTTAGAGGGATCATTGAATATAGCATTCATAAGTATAAGTATTCTCCTTGGTGTGTGATCACATAGTACCAATACTGTACTGACTTAAAAAACATTGGTGTTGTCCTCTTCTCTGTGGATAATAAACAGTGGGAGGAGATCTTTGATAGAAAGTATTTCTAATAAAAACTACACACTGAGGTCTGTGGATCATCCAGAGTTACATGGGTATTGTGTAACCTGGACACATCCCCCTCACAGTGTTACTGGGAATACCTATTAAAAGATTTAAGCTGCACATATGTGCTACCTTCATTATTTCTGTCAGCTGTGCAGCTCCTGAGGAGCTGAGAGGACGGGACGGCTGACTGACAAGTCAAAAATAGCTTTCAGGTGGTCTTCATGAGGGGTCTCACTCACTGAGTTTGTTTCCCACTGTAGCAGGTGAAATACAGTATGTTTTGTGAATGTTCAGATCATTACATATACAATTAATACATTCACAACATTCATACAAACTGGTTTAAACAGCTGCCTGTGGAGAATAATTTAGTATATACAGTCCTTTCTTTTTAATCAGTTCCCTGTCATCACATCTTTTTATTTCAGTAATCAGTTCATAACCTTGATCTCACTTCCCCTGTGAAGTGGCTGAGCTGTGTACGGATGTATTTACCTACAAATCTGCATTTCCATCATTTGTAATCATAAAGAGAAATGAGGCACTTTTTATTTTCCTGCTACACATTAATGTATCCTGTTTATCTAGATTTACTGTTGTCTCCATATTGTTAAACGCTGAGTCACATCTGTCATCTCCCTTTCTTTGTCTTCCTTAGTTCCAGCAGCATTGACCCTTGACCCCATCACAGCCCACCAAAGACTGATCCTCTCAGACGACTGTACCATAGTGGCCTATGGGAATTTACACCCACAGCCACTGCAGGACTCCCCGCGCCGCTTTGACGTGGAAGTGTCTGTTCTAGGGGCAGAGGGCTTCATGTCAGGCGTCCATTACTGGGAGGTGATGGTGTCGGAGAAAACCCAGTGGATGATCGGCGTGGCCAACGAGACAGTCAGTCGCAAGGGCAGCATCCAGATCCAGCCCAGCCGCGGCTTCTACTGCATTGTCATGCATGACGGAAACCAGTACAGTGCCTGCACCGAGCCCTGGACCCGTCTCAATGTCAAGAACAAGCTGGAGAAAGTGGGGGTGTACCTGGACTACCCAAAAGGCCTGCTCATCTTCTACAACGCAGACGACATGTCCTGGCTCTACACCTACAGAGAGAAATTCCCCGCCAAGGTCTTCCCCTACTTTAGCCCGGGCCAGAGCCACGCTAACGGCAAGAACGTGCAGCCGCTGCGAATCAACACTGTACGCCTTTAAGAGCTACACTCGGTCTATGGTCGCTGTTGTCCTGTCAGATGAATTAATCGTTAGGTGAAGTTACAGGACTTGAGTAGGTTTCAAAAGATATTGAAGAAATCAGTTTAAATATTCAGTAGGGTGTTTGAGATGTTCCTTTCTTTCAGTTTGGTGTTAAGAATCGTGCTTGATGTTGCTCTTCAAACCTGCGCTGTTTTGTCTGACTTGACATGACCGTACAATAACGGCCTGCACTTGAGCCTCATTCCACATCTTTCACTAAAAAGATGACACTAAACAGAGACAGATGAACCCCTGGGCTCTGCTGGAGCCTGTGGCAGTGATATAAGGAAAAAAAAAAAATTCCCTGTCTTAAAGTGACTCTCCCCACCTTGCACAGTCCCAGGCGGCACTTCTCTCCTTATTGAGCTCCAGGCTTTTCAGGCTTGACGTCCGCTCTCTGTCCGGGCAAAAAGACACCGAGGACTGGTCGTTTGTCTCGTCTGTGCTGTACAGTTGGCTTAGCTTTGTTTGTGGTATGTGATTGACAGCACTCAGATCCTTGTTTTGGGGCTTTTATTTGGCCCCATTTTGATCAATTCACCCTGACCTCATCAAATCTGCTGGCACTTTTTTTTTTACTTCTTCCTGACACCATGATCGTGTTTGTTCGGTCCCTCACTACAAGGGAAGCTCCTTTTTTTTGTGCACCAGCTTTTCATGTCCCCCTAAAACAAATCCAGTGAATGAGAACGTAGTTGATTCGCTGCCCATTTCTATTCCCTGCTCAGTCCTACCCATCTGTGATGGGACATTTTGTTTGAAGGTGGAGGTTGTCCAGAAACATGCTGCTACTGATGGAGTAAGGACTTGGATATCTGTATGTAGGGTGTCAGTGGTTTAAAAAAAGCTGGGTCGGACCACACGTATGCTTGTTTTCAGCATACACTGTACCTGTGAGTCTTTTGTCCCCTTTAGTAAATACATTTCTGCTTCCAGTCATGATGTTTGATCATTTTGTTTTAGAATCAAAAACATATCATGCTCTCTAAGTAGATGGCCACATGAGTTAGAAACTTCAGATGAACTCCAATATGAAAATCATATCATTTATTTAAGTGAAGTCACGCTGTACGTTTGGGAAGTGCTGATAAACCAGGGCGGTGGAGATGGGTGGGTGGACTCTTACGTTCTGTTGGCTGCTGTTCTGTGTTACGTAATGATAAAAAAAACACTGATAATTCCTCTGAGGCTCAGTCATGTTTATTTCTTCGCCCCACGTGCCTCAAGTGCTCTTGTTTAGCATTAGTCGGACTCAAGTCCTGCAGAATCTGCTCTAAGAGGCTCTTGTCTTTCAGCCAAGTCCAACATACTGACGTGCATGGGTACGTTAGAGCGGACTGGTTCAAACTTAACTTAAAATCCTGCTCCCGTTGTGCTTGATGAAGCCCATCTGACCCTCCAAGCATCCCCATGCAGTGTTGATTACAGAATGCTTAAGGATCAGGAATGACCTGGGAAATGAACAAACAAAAAAACAAAATCACCTCACCCTTCCTTTGCCACTGTACGTATCTGCGTTTGTATATGTGTGTTTTCTCTGTGTTGTCCATTGAAAAAGAAAATCGGGGCAGTGCCCTTGTTCTTGTAGGTTGTGGTTACAGTCTGTGCAGTATGAGGCAAACTAGGGTCAAATTGTGAGCATCTGCAAATTATTCTCAGTGTTTGTTTTCACTTGCACAGCTGTGCAGGAGCCTGTGACTTATTCAGACAGTATCTGAGTAACATTGCTGCGTAAAACAGGAAACCGCTTGGTTTTTTTTGGTTTTTTTTTTTTCTGTCAGTTCTGGAATTTACCTACATAATCTGCGCAGGTAACTTGTTGAACCCACATTATTTATTTATTGATGTGTCAGGATGAGTAACAGAAGGTTTAGACAATCGGTGCAGTATTTAGTTATTTTCTCTTTCTCTTTCTATAACAAACTGTCCTGATCAGCTGGCGCCTTGTGCAGGTTAACACACATTCAGTTTGAGCCCTAGTTTGTTGTGTTGCAGATCTCCGTGTGGTTAGCTTTATTAGAACTTTATGTGTGAATATTAAGAGATTTTCATGAGGCGGTGTCGGGTTTGTTGGTGATGGTGATGAAGCTAATGGTTAATAAAATGATTATGATGATTATAACTATGACACTTTTAATGATTATAATGATGATTGTGTCTTTTGATGATGGCCGCTGTGCACCCATCATTGTGCGAACACACTCTAGTGCGCTTATGCTCCTAGAGCTTTGTGAGAAATGTTTTAATGTACATTAAATTACTGCAAAAATCAAACGGCCTCCTTAACTTTATTCTGGGTTGGATGTGCTTCAATTAATGTTTTTTTACAACAAGTTAAGAGAAAAATCATTATTTTATATTGAATAAATTAAAGCTTTGACCTCCAGGTGGTGCTAAATGTAAAGTCTGCGACGTCAACAGCCGTGATCTGTAGATGACCAGAAATGTCAATGTCAAGGTATTTGATCCGATCGTGTCTTAATGGTCTAATCGCCACATAGAGCCGCTGTGCTAGGATGGCTAAAAATACTTAATAAAGAGAGTTACTTCAATTCAAAGGGTCACATAAATGCTGGTTTGCTTTTATGGTTTAGCCTTTAGTCAAACAATGAAGATGACCTATCGCAGTGCGTAGCATAGTTTACATTTTCAAAATGAAACATAGTTTATCTGGGAGGCAAGTAAATCATGTAGGAAGACTCTGCCTCTGCGTGTCAATACCTGCTCCAGTTCACTAAGAGTTTGCTGCCAAAATATTTTCGTAAGCATGTGCCAAACTCTTGGCTCTGCTCAACTAGCCCCCCTTTTATTACTGTTCCCTTTTTTGACATGAGGCTGAGGCCCAGGCGTGTGACATCGTGATAAAAAAGGCGTCTGGCGGCGCTGGCTGTTCCCTCGCCGTGGGTTAGCCGTGACCTTCAGTACGTCCTCCTTATTTGCCATCTGTGATGCATCTGAATGACTCTCTGTTATCCCGGAGAGGAGATGTTGTCACACAGTTTGGTAGAAGTTAACATCTGAGTCATACACTGACTCAGAAACCCAGAAAGTTATGTTCTGTGTCTAACTTCGTACCCTGCTGCCTTGTTATTTCACACTCCAAAGCAATTGAGTCTTGATTGCATCACGATTACAGCTGTTCCACAACAAACTGTGCAGTTTATTCGCAGCAGACCCTCGGGACAAAGGGGCTGCATATCCTCAGCTTTGATTCAGGACACTTTTCTACATCTCACTTCTGTGTTAGAGACATTTTGATCTGAGGAGAAGGTGCCCATCCTGTTATAGACACTTCAACCTGAGGGGAAAAGTGTCCATTAAACAGTCACTGAGCGCTCTACTTTGACAGACCCGTATCTGATTCCAGTCTGATGAAGCCCTCCTGAGGCGACAGTGCAAGGTTTTTCATCCTCTAAGCGATGGAAAAGGCAGAAAGACTCACTTTTGTCATCACTTGCTGTTTGGTTTTTGTTTCGTTTTTTTGCGGTTAAAGAGTGAGAGCTGCAGCTGTAATGCTGCTGGCATGAACGATTCTATCATCCCAATTAATTAGCATGTTTTCAAGATTACTGTATGTGTAAGTGGGGTTCAATATAACTCTAGGTTATATATAAACAATGAAGACCAGCACTACCGTAAATATAATTACCATTAGATTATGATTCCTTTATGTTATGTCATGTTATGTTATGTTGTAATATACAGTATTTGAGTTTTGGTTCTGCAATTTAAAGATTATGTCCTGGACTCTGGACTGGTTCAGTTTGCTTAAATGAAAAGATTAACTTCAATACACCCTCAACAGTGTTAATAGTGAATAGTTTGTTTTTTAGTTTTAATTTAATCTCAAAGCTTTTTATGTTTTAAGCATAGTAAAATGCTGAAATTCATGCCTACTGTCTCGTCCCACCTTTAAAACTGAGAACGACATAAAGAAGACTGTAGAAAGAAGTCCCAGTCGTTTTGTAGGTGAATCCAAAGATTACTCATCAGTCTGGGTTAAATTACCTGTGGTTGTGCTATTAAAGCAATAATAATCGACACCATTAGGCGGAGAGTGATCTCAGCTCTTGTAGTGCCTTCACTGCTCACTATACACTACAGTGTCTCTCGCTCTCTCTCAGAGGTCACAGACTTCCTGCGCTGCATTTGCAATAATTTAATGACTGAGGAAACCTACAGCAACTAAGACATTTCTCGTAAATGTCATCATGCCCCAATTTTTAAAAGAAAATCCTCAAAGACGCACAAAACCACAGCGCTCATTAAAGTGTTGTCTGTTCACACACTCGTCAGCAGAATGTGCCATCTTACAGTTATGAAGCAAGAGTTTGCCTGTGGATGCATCAGAGCATTTGTCTTAAAATAGTAGAGCGGGGCCTTCTTGTTAATGCTTGTCTAAGTCCATGTGTGCTGCAGTTTAAGTCCCTGTTCTCTGGAGAGAGATAAAGAGGTGTGCTGACCTCTGGCTCCATCAGAGGTAAAAAGTTCTTCTTTTGTTTCCTAAATCTCCTTCATCCCTCTCTGGTTACATCCCAGAGCTCCTTTATTCAACCTTTAGAAGCCCTCAGGTCTTGCTGTTGTTGTGCTGTACTGCCCTCTGCTGGTGAATTTTGCCCCTGCTCACCTTGGACTGCAACCCTTGACAGTTCTGGCATCATTACAGTACATCATTCCCGTACTTGTGGAGACATGGCGGGGGTTTGTTTTTCTGAGTTCCACGGTTCGTCTTCTTGATTCTTACAGCAACAGAACAAACTGATGCTGTGATTTAAAGAATCTGTGCAATTTATTGCAAATAACACGTCCAAGTAAATACAAATGTCACTGGTGAGAAGTAACTGTGCATTTATTCAAGTGCTGTACCCGGAAAGTTTTGAAGTATTTGTACTTGTGTGTATTTCTATTTAATGTTACCTTTACTTTTACCTACTTTATACTCCCACTGCAGATGCAGATGCTTAAAATCTGCACAACAAAACCTGCACTCAGCCCCCATAATACATCATATGATGCTGCAATGGTCCATAGTGCGGTAGCTTATTTTTACTGTTGGTATTTTAATGGTAATAGTTTGGATTTTTACTTGAATGGTATTTGCTGTGTGAGACACAGGTGGAACAAATCTTGCACAGTGATTTTATCAACAGCATCAAGTTTAGTAGAAGAACAGATTTATTCTGTCAATAACTGAGTTAGATTGATGTCACTGGCTGCACAAAGTCTAAAAGAGTGATTTAACAGTGGTGGTGGGATGTATTATGTTATATAAATAACTATTTACATGCTGTTAGCATTAGAACAGATATTATTCCAGCATGTCATTAGGCTTCAATAACTAAGTTCTAACTTTAAATCTTAATCTGTGATTTATTAAAAAAATAACTGGGCAAATGTGTTCACTTTTGATAACTAACTGTATTTTATTTACATTTTAATATTCACACATACATTAGAACAGAAAAACAGTCGTAGCTGTCAGATAAATGTGATGGAGTGCAGAATGTTTTTCACCTAATATTTCCATATTCCTAAGAACAAAGCCAAAACTACTAAAAGAAAAACTAAATCTGCGGTACACCCTCAAGTCATTCAGTATTTATTTATTCATTCTTTGCTTTACGCGGGGTTCGTGTGATGCAGCATCGACACACTTCAGATCCTCACTTTCAAAACACTGTTTGCTCCTGGATTGATCTTATTTAAACTGCAAAGGCTCGTCCTGTAACCCGCCGTGTAACTACAAATAGCTGCAGCTCTAATGACAGCAAAAGAAAGCCTTCTAGCCATCTGTGTTATTCAGGTTTAGGACCTCTCCACCAAGCACGCCTCGACCTGTCTCCACAGCACCTTGCAGCAGTTTTCACATATTGTTCCTCACAAGTGAATAGCAGCTCGGTAATGCTTATTTACACTCTGCGCTCAAACCAGTGTTGACAGGCAGACCTGCTGTTGCATACATGCAACATTAATCTGGTGATCCTGTTGCAAATGGCCTCCAATCAGCATCCGTGTGTGTGTCTCACAATCTGGTTTTATACAAGTGTTTCACTGTGAGATTCAGCTGCGTCTTCTGGGTCCAATGCAAATGAAACTAAAGATTCGAGACACAGCTCCAGCAGTGTCTCCATCGTCCTGATCAGGAGAATATTCACACTGAGACTCAGAGGTAACACAAAGATGGAGAGCACACCCACCAATCCTATCATTACATTCACCCCCAGGCAGGGAAAATCCCATTGTCTCCACCTGTAGTGGCGCCTGAACTGCGAGTCTATGATAAGTGTCAGAGGTGTACCTCTCTTTGTCCTTTCGTGCTCCTGTCCTCCCATCTCTGCAGACAAACACCCAGAGGAGATGAGGACAAAGTCTCCATGGTGACGTGCCGTCATCTGTAAGCTGTTCCAGAAATACGCTCTGTGAATAGTGCAGCTGCTCTCTGTTTTCTCTGGGTCAATACACTCTGGACCTGACGCTGACATCCCAGGCTTGGAGGGTGCAGACAGCACTTGAACGGGGTCTTGTCGGCAAGTGTCGCAATTACTGATACCTCCATGTTTTGCTGTGTTTGTTGTCTCGATCTGTGCAGGGGCCCGCTGTCGTCTGTGCAGGACCGTGTTTGTGGTCACAAGGAGCAGGAGAAAAAAGAAAAACCCCATGCCCCAGCAGGGATTTATAGCGATGGGAATGGGGCTGAACAGGTTGGGCAAACATCGCACGAGGGAGTGGGTTGTGTGCAAACAGGCAACAGACCACATTTCCTCCAGCTTCCATCGCCACCTGACATTCAGAGCCACAGTGACCCACACTGACAGACAGCAGAGGTAACCGACGACATGAAACAACCTCTTCTCTTTGTCTGGGTTGTTGCTCTCCTTTTGCTGCTCCGCTGTTAGCTTCCCACCGTGACAACACTGTCCGTCAGGGGCCACAACTGGACTCGCTGTCCTGGGGTTGACGTCAAAGAGCGGCCATAGCAATCTGGACAGAGTCTCCACAACAATCAGGGGTGTGATAAGGAGGAGTACTGCACCATACATGTGGCTGAGAAAGAGCAGGAAGCGCAGGGCGATGACATCGCCTAGTGCAGTCAGGTCAGTCAGCCAGGTCTCAAATACACAAAGGAAGCCCAGAAAACCTGTGAAGTGAAAGAGGTACGGCAGAGATTTACTTTTGCATCTGCATAAGGTTGGCAATTCATTTATTCATGTGCGGCATTTGAATTAATACTATTTTGTGGTTCCTTTCTTGCAATCTGTGCATTTAATAATATGTAATGCTTCTGCTGCAAAAAGGAAAGATATCGTTACTGATATTGTTCCTTCTTACTTTAAGTATAGGATCTTACAGTTGCCTCCACTGCTCTTCCAAATACTCACCAGTGACAAGGAAGTCGGTGAAGACCAGGAGGCAGCAGCAGCAGAAGCTGATGGGACTGTAGGAGGTGGTGAGTGAGGGCAGGAAAAAGAAACTGCAGACCAGTTTGCAAATGCACAACACTGCTGCTCCTTGCAATACACCACCCATGGCTAAAAGAAAACAAAACACACACAAGGGTCAGCATCTTGAAAAACTGGTTCTTATTGCCTTAGCGTAGACTAGCTCAAGAATGACAGGCTGTACACTAACAGCAAAACGTCTAACAGCGGTAAACATTTGTGCAGTTTCAGTGACATTTCAGAGAAATGTTTTACATAATGATTCCACTTTTTGTCCTGAAGATCAATATTTCGTTGTGTGCATTAGTAGTGAACCCTGGACCACACAGATGTTTACAGTGGATCAAAAATGAAGAAACTTAGGAATAAGTCAAACATGTTCGGTGAAAATGCAACAGATGCAGTGACTTCTAACACGAGCAACAAGTGCCGTGAAACTGAAGCACGGTTGCAGATCTGCATCAGCCGTGTGTGCACATACAGCTCTCTGGTGTTATGACAAGACTGTAAGTATCTCCACCTGCTGATACCGCTTAATCTCAACCTGTAAAACAAATATTCCCGTCATCTCTATCGCATGATCAGTGAACAAGACGATTCCCACTACGTGCATCAGAGAAATGTGACAGCCGTAGAGTTCCTACCTGTGCTCAGGGGAGCCTTCAGAGCAGCATGTCAGTGTGAGCTTCAAATGTTTCATCTGCTCTCTTCACCTACCCCCCCTCCCTTTGCTCCACCTACTTGGGGGATAATGACCCTCGCCTCGCCCCCTCCTGTGCTCGGTGCACCTGGCCTGTGAGGAGGTGAGAGAATGTGTGTGTGTGTGTGTGTGTGTGTGAGGATCGGAGGGCGTGCCGCTGCTTCTGCAGGCAACAAAACCAGTCTAACGACTAACTAACTTTTCAAAATGCTAAATGAATATAAGTGTGTGTCTGAGTGTGTGTGGGTGTGTGGGTGTGTGTGTGTGGGTGTGGGTAGGTGTCAGGGGGTGCACCTGAATGGCACAATGTGTAAAAGATGTTTCATCCTGATTGCGAGTATGCAAACATGTCTGCGGTACACCCACCTTGTTCAAACTACTGCATGTTATTTCAATGGTTAACAGAAGAAAAACACACTTGAAGGATGTTTGATTGAACAGGATCAGCCTGTAGAACGTGCTCATGGTGGAGAGATGAGGAAGATGCTATTGTGATATTTAAATATAGGTTACGTATTTCCTTGTCAGTGCTTTATTTTTAACCTCACAGTTCTATTACAATATGAAATCATAAACGATGATTGCTCTAGTATCCAGCTAACTGTTCGCTGTTTGGACAGGTGCAAAGGTCCTCTTCATTCAGCAAAAGGGAGTTGCATTATTTGCTTTATGTATGAGGCTCTGCTACAAAAACAGTTGCATTTAGTGTGCTCTCTGATTACATCTAAACACACTGCTCACTGTCTCGGGTCACAGGACAGTTTCAGTCAGCTTTCCTGCAAATAAAAAATAAAAAAGAAGCGGTTTGCAAACCAAATTCAGTCTTATGGGGTTTATTGACTTTTTTCTCCTGAATACATTTGGTTTGGAAAAATGAATTGATTTCTGAAATGAAGTCCAACCAGTAGTAAATGTTCATTTATACTCGGAGAAGCTACAGGGGACAGAGGCCAGATAGAAATAACATCTACACAACAGTAAGGTGACAGGTAGGAAAGTGCAGCATGTTTTTTTATTTATTTATTTTTTATAGCAAGTGCAAATTCTCCTTTGAGCACAAGTAATGTTTGGAGAGGTCTTCAGATGTGACGTGTGTGGCGCTCCATTCATGCTTTATTAAATTATTACCACCACATTTGAATGTCTATCTATCCTCAGTCTAATTTGTGTCATGGACAGGACATGGAGACATGTGGAGTTTTGCATTTGTCATGTAAATTTAAACATGCATTTGAATGCGTGTATGTTTGTTTGTATCTGTGTATGCAAACACACGTACAGTAAAATATCTTGAAATGAGCCCTGCATGTAGTAAAGATGTTTATGTCTTTATTAGTGGTAGTTTAATCATTTGATGCATTATTAATCTGTCAATCTGTCTGTGAGGCTATTTAAACTTCACTGGTGTGTGTGTCTCCTCCTCCACGTCTGTGTTGCTCTTTTAACTCTTTCATTTAGCAGGATGACAAAGGTTTTTGCCGAGCACCCACACCCAAATCTGTGAGTGCGAACCTGACGGGGACAAACCCACTGATGAGCGGATTACCAACATTTCAAGGTGCACTGCTGCCAAACACCAGGTTTCACAACCTGACAACAAAATGGTCTTTAAAGCTTTATATCCAGAATCTAATAACAAAGGGACCATTATAAAATAAATAAATCAGTCTAACATATATATAAACAGCCTCACAATACAGAATCAACCCCTGTCTATTTATAATTGAGAGTTAATACACTTATTTAAAGTAAAAGCTTCTTTTTACGCTCATTTACGTGACGTTTTCACGTCGTTAAAGGGCTAGTCCGTCATTAAATATGTGCCCATCTTTTCAGCTTCAGAGCACCACGTTGCCTCTCTGAAGCTCTCGGCTGCGGCAGCAGTGCCATCTCCTGCTGAGCTCAGCACAGAGCACATTAGCAGCCTGTCAAGCTGCTGCTGAGAGGATTACACTTCATATTTACTGGACACGGGCGTCGTGACCTGGGACAGAGACACACCTGTGGCCTAACGCAACAGATTCCTGTGTAGTCCAAGGCTCCAGCAGGACATGTGTCCCCCGCTGCTGTCAGTCATGGCATGAGACAAAAGGAGCCTCACAGATGCAATAATGTAATGTCACCGTGCATGCATGGACAACACACACACACACACACACACACACACACACAGAGAGAGCTCGACCTCCCGCTGCAGCTGCAAAGGCGAACACGACGTCTGCAGCAAAACAGAAAGCAGAAACCAGAAAATGGGTTAAAAAACGGTGCGTTCACACTGAACCGTTCATCCTGCAGCACCCAGAAGTGAACAGCAGGCGAACCGGAAGGTTTGAAGCGCGACTGAGAGCCAGCAGAAGAGGAGACTGATCCCTGTGAAGATCTCTGCTGTCGCTGCTTCAGGTATGTTGTCCGCTCGGTGCAGTTTCTCTCTCTCTCTCTCTCTCTCTCTGGTTTTTTTATTATTATTATTATTATTATTTTATTTCTTTGCTCTTTTCTCACACGCAGCTCTCCCGTGTCGCTTCGCCACCGTTTTAAGTCATGCAAAAGTTGCACCCCCCCCCCAAAGATGACGCTAAACCCGGGTTCCTTTTCTCCGGTCGCGCAAATGAAAAGCTCTCGTTACGCGCCAGCGTGAACGTGGATGTGAGGATTTATGGCTCCGCAGCTGCAGAGCGTTCAGCAAAGGCATGATGATTGTTGTAGGAAGTGTCACCCCCCCCCCCCCCCCCTCTCCTCCTCCTCAAGCCGGGCTATTCAAACCTGCAAATCAAAGTAAACAATCATTCGTACGCTTAATGCAAATGCGCCACGTTCGCTCGCGTCGCCGAAGCGCTTTGTTGCATGTGGATAAAATGATCCGCGCACAATATTCGCATCTGCAGAATATGGCGTCCAGTGCTTATAAAAATAAGACAGGGCTGCCATTTTTGTTTTCCTTTTGTCTGAATTTTTTAATAAACTGTCTGAGAATGTGGGAGAGGCGGCGGACGCGGCGACGCGCTGCGGATCGTTTCTCCGCGGAGGGAGAGGTTCCCATGTCCAGCTGCTCAGCTCCACACTGAACAGCTCGGCCTCTGGGTCTTTTGGTTTTAACGGAGGAATAATTCAGCACAGAAGGTACAAAAGAAAAATGGCAAGGGGGGGTGGGGGTAAAAGTTGGCCCCTAAGTTTAGTGTTAAACACGGAGTTGTGCTGCTTCTTGCTGATGCTTTTCCTCTCCCTTTAAATTCCACTGGTGCATTTTCATTTCTGGTTCTCAAGCTGAAGTGTTCACATGTATAAAATCGTTTTTTTTCTGTCTCAGCTGGACGTGCTGTCTGCTCACCTTTGTGGTGACACTGCAAACCTTCTGCAGGACTAGTATGACACCACACAGAGCAGATAGATAATAATAATAATGAGTGGTACAGAATTAACAGCATGTGTCCGGAGTTGGGCTGATTTCACTCACTGTGACAGCCTTTACACAGGTTTATAAATTGTAACTAAGAACCTTGTTACTTATTAATAAATGATTCACTAAGGCTTCATACATTAGTTATAAACCAGTAATGAGCCGAAGTTTTGGGTTACAGTGATGCAGCTGATGGGTTTTTTTTTATTTCTCCATATGTAACAAACACTCAAGTCTCCAGATTTAAATGTTAAATGAATTTTGGTCAAACATAGAGAATGGATAAAAAACATTCTGTGAAAAAAAACTCAAATTCATTCTACGTTTTAACTCAATTGTTTTTAAACTGTAAATAAATGAATTACTTGCAGCTTATTAACTCTTTCTAATGGCTGATTAATTGATTGGTCCATTGACAGAAATGAACAGCAACTGCCTTGATATACATTCATTTTTATATCAAATAGTTGAACCTGGTTTGTCAACACAGAAATCAGCAGTTTAACAATGATAATATTCATTACTACAACATACAGCTCCGCTCCAGTGCACCTGCATCCAGTGATACGGACAAGTCTGTCTCACTCTGGAGGGAATAATTACAACTCCAGTAATTACTCACTGGCATAGATGTTATAGCCTCACTAAAATCCAGCTCTAAATTTCTTCTGGTACATGTGACACAAAGAAAGTAAAAGAAATGCTGTTAGGACCCGATCATACAGCAGTTTGAACAACTCAACCTACTGATTGGAATCGTTTTCTCAGTAAAACGTCATTTCACAAAGTGACACAACACAAAGGTGTCCAGCAGCAGTCAAACTCCTGAGCTTGCTCCTTCGAGACCGAAAGCCTCCAGGAAATGAAACCGATCCTCACTGGCATCATTAGAGAAATATTTTGTGGGGTTTACTGTACGCGCGTACCTCTGGACGGATCGTTTTTGTTTCTCTTGGCTCGCAGATGTGGACTGTGTTATGCCTCTGCTAAGCTAAACAGACTTAGGAATGGTGGAGTGTGCCAAAGCATGCAATGCAAAAAAAAAAAGAAAAAGAAAAGGACTGAGAAGGGAAGTTATAAAAAGAAAGACTTTCAGGTCACAGTGTGAACAGCAAGCAGCTCCCTCTGTCTGGGTGAAATATAGGATCGAACACTGAGGCTCCTCATTTTAAGTTGCATTTACTGACCTCTTAGTATTTGAGTCTGGCTCTGTCATTCATGTCTTGCTGTTCACTGTTTCCCATCACTCTTATTGTAGCAGCCGGGGGCCCCGTGTGTCAAGACAGGCAGCGGCAGATTTAGATCTGAGCCATATGGCTTTAAGTGTTCTGTTTTCTCAGATAACCATTGTGAGAGAGAGCTCCCTCACTGACTGTTGTAATCATGTGAGAGCTCAGGTCTCTCGGGCAGCATGCCAATTATGCAAAATTAACAAATAAATAAATAAAAGTTGCACCAAACGTGCTCCTTCGCTCACCGCAGGAACTCAATCGTCCTCACTGCTGCTCTCTGATGAGTAGGCCAGAGCTTTTCTCTCACTGTTAGTCAAAAGAGGGAAAAGTGATGCAGAACGTCGTTAAAAATACTCTATCACAAGACCGGGACAAGTTATCTCAAATTATCACAGCAAACAGTCAGCTGCTGCGGGGATGGAGAGCAACTGCCACAAGTTCTTAACCACCGTTTTCTACACGAACAATAGATCCACACATACATTTAAGTTTTACAAGATTGGTTCCCAGCTGGGGATGAAGCGATGAGGCCACATTACTACAGGGAAAAAGTTGTAAAGTGCAGCGAGGTTTTCATCTAATCTCTGTTTTTCCTGCACAGAAGACAGAAGAAAACAAAGCAAGAAATCACTCACCTGTGAAACCTGTGTTAAGGTGTCGCAAGTAGACATTTATTTCATCTTTAGGGTCACAAGACGAGAAAAGGTTGTCATACAAGTTGGACTACAATCGTGTTGTCACCTCACACTGTGGACTGGCAGGTGTTTTTCACTGATGGACAGATGGGGAGGTTGAGTCATGCCCTCATTTTGTTAATGACCCTTATTTCTTCATTTCAGGATGGCTGAACCTCGCTTTAACAACCCTTATTTTTGGCCTCCTCCTACTGCGATGCCCGGCCAGGTCAGTGATTCTGGTATTCTCACATTATTTCTGGTAATTATAGTGTGAATTTTCTGTGTAAAGGTTTATTATTGGATTTATTTAATTATGTTTTAAATGAAGCAGTCCTTACAGGGATAGTTTGACAACTTAGGAAATCAATTAATTGGCATCCTTTAAGACTTTAATAAGTCTCTGGTTTGAAGTGTGTGTAAAAGTTTACTTAGTCTTAATTTGGGGACATTTTTTGGCCTCATCTTCTCATCAAAATCTCAGCAAGAAAGCAAACTAATTTTATTTTAACACACGATTTTCCAAATAAATGTAAAAATTACTGATTAAAGACATTTTTCTTCCTACAATTCTCTTCAATTTTGCTTCAGTTTTAATAAAATGCAGTAGTAAATTCTATTTCTTCAGTTGTTTTAGTAACATTACACATCTGCCACTAGGTGGCGTCATTACATCATCAGCTGACACTGAACTGACGATGGCTGGTGTCTTGTCACTAACGCTGTTTCTTGGCTGTCAGCTGGATAACCTAGTCTTGATCAATAAAATCAAGGAGCAGCTGATGGCGGAGAAGATCAGACCACCACATCTACCCCCTGCCTCAGTCCCTTCCCAACAGCCCTTACTGGCTGCCCCCAGTCAGGCGGAAAGTGGCCAGCATGGGGTGTCCAAAGCCCATCAGATGCAGGTTCTCCACAGCCACAGCCCCTCTCTGCCTGATATTGCCCTGCACGCCCGCCCCGCCTCCAGCTCAGTCACAGGTACTATCATCACTTAATAATTTGAGCAATTTTATTATGTTTTTATTTGTATTAGTTGTAGAAACAAAGACAAAACAGTTTAAACACCAATAAGAAGTCAACGCGTTTATCTTTTCCAGGTCGTATTCTGGGGGATGTCAACTTGAATCTCGACGATAAGGCAGCTATAAAAGCAAGAGGATTATGGGAAGACTGGCATCTGCGTCAACTCATGGATCATCCCTCAAGGACAAACCACGTCTCAGGTAACCAGACACAACCAAAGGAACAATAAGGTAGCTTTCCTTTTGAAGTCTGCAGGGTGTGGGCGTCATTATTAGAAGTAGAGGAAGCTGGAGCTTCTGTTGTTACTGCAGAACATCAGCTCATTTTCTGATTCTGATTCTAATTGCTCCTCTTTTTTTTTTATCTTTGCACCCATTAGGCGTGGCACTGGCATCCAGAACAGGTAACCTCAACACCTCAGAGGTCATTACGCCAACCACACCCACCTCAAGCAGCCAGAGTCGGCTGGGTGGAGCTCCCACCCCCCATCTCATCTCAGGGTTAGCCAGCAGCCACGGGATGGAGCCTGGGAAAAACAATGGTGGCCTCGTGGGCCTCCTGGGGCCTCCACCAAAGGAGGAACGAGGCCGTAAAAAGATTAAAGCTGAGAATGGGTCTTCACTTTTGGTGGTGCCCTACCCGATCCTAGCCTCAGGCCACGACCAGTCCTGTGTCACCATCACTGCCAAAGAGGGAAAAACCTACAGGTAAAAAAAAAAAAGCCTAATTATTTAGATGTAGCTGCTCTCACTTTTACCAAAACACTAATAAAAGATTCAAAAACTGCACAAACAACCCAAAGTAACTGTAATTATAATGAACAAAGCAACATTTTGACTGGCAGGCATCAAAAAGAGGAAGAAGCTCCGCGGTACAAACTAAAAAATCATTCAGGCGGCTCTAATCTGAATGACTCAGGACAGAGTTTGACTACATTTTCTGATAGCCCAGGGGAGGCAAATGAACAAAGATCAAATGTAAATTGAAATTGGATATTCAAATTTCCAGAAGAAGAGGGGACAACAGTAACAGGTGAAGTGAGAGTCATTTTACATCTTTAGCCATGAAACCCTGTTAAAGGTTTAAACTTGGATCAGAAACCTTTTCTTTTTTTTAAGTGCTGCAGCTGTAACGCTGTGGTTACATTGTAACCCTGGTTCTCTGAGTGACGACACGATCTCTCCACTCTCTAACATATTTCATATATTCGGGAAAATGACCTCCTGTGGTCCGGGGAGCTTTGACATGTCTTTACGACACACCGGATCACACTTTTTGATACACTTGGGAATTCATCTTCCCCTCAATCACTAGTGTCTATGGCACCCAACTAGCAGGGTGCCATAGACACCCTGCTAGTTCAATATTTTACCTACTGTAGTCTCATGAACTCATGTTTCTTTGCCTCCTTAATAAGTGTTTGTTGTGCTCTTGGGGTCATTTTGACTAGCGGCCCAGGTCTTGGTAGAGTAGCCACAGTCCCAAAGTGTCTCAGTGATTGTTTGTCTAACTGGTGAATTTCTAAAGTTGTTGACATCACTTTGTAACCCTTTCCAGCTTAATGTCAATCAGCTCCTTTTGATGAGGCATGGCTCACATAAGCAAATTCTTCTTGTGTGGAGCAAACTCAAAAAGTTTGAGTGTTTTTTGTCAGCCAAAGTAGCTGTAATATTCGCCACAAATATATATACCACAGATTTTGTGTTTTGAGTTTCTTAATCTACATAAGAACTAGTTTCTACAGCTCTCAAGTAAATGTAGTGGAGTAAAATAATAAGTTTAAATTACCTTAAGTTATGCATTTTAAAAGTGACAACACAGCTACACACAGCCGCCAAACTACACAGGCTGTGTAAGAGTGGGTGGTTTTAGTCTTCTTTAAGGTTATGTCCTGACATGTTTATGTTTATGCCTGTGTCTCTATTTATGGTTAAATATTGTTGTCACAGTGCCTTCTGTTGTCACCCGTTCCACACTAAGCCTTTGTATTTGAATAAATCTTTCTGCTTCGGAAAAAGGCAAACAGTGTATCTACTCTATACCTAACTGTTTTGTGATAGTTTGTCATTTATCCTGTGTTTCAACACCATTATACAAAGTTTCACAATTCTGAAGAATGTGAATACAGAGGAAGAAACACAACTGTATGACTATGTGAAATTGGTTCCGGTGCCACGTCTATTCCTGCACAGTAATGCTGCTCACTTCCACCTAAGCAACATTATACAGTACACTGTGCAGCTTCCTCATGTGTTTGTTTGTCACTTTTTTCTTGATGCAGGTGTAAAGTTTGTCCCCTGACCTTCTTCTCCAAGTCAGACATGCAGATTCACTCCAAAACGCACACAGAGGCGAAGGCTCACAAGTGTCCTCACTGCACAAAGTCCTTTGCGAATGCATCCTATCTGGTGCAGCACCTTCGCATACACCTTGGTGTCAAACCTTACCGCTGCTCCTACTGTGAGAAATGTTTTC
Organism: Anabas testudineus; assembly: GCF_900324465.2. Lineage (NCBI taxonomy): Eukaryota > Metazoa > Chordata > Actinopteri > Anabantiformes > Anabantidae > Anabas > Anabas testudineus. Next base: position 15,705,231 of record NC_046614.1, on the reverse strand, counting down.
GCCAGCTTTCCCACCTACAGCAGCACACCAGGTCTGGCTTTTGAATCAGTTACGTGTTTGTGATAACGGGCTTTGTGGTTTTAACATGCTCTATTTAGTATATTTGTTATATAGCATAAACTCTGATTCAACAATTAGTTGTTGTACAGTAGTTTCCTAATAACATAAAATACAGTATCAAGCTGTGGTTTACTACTGTACAGTAGTTTGATTCAACACAATAATGTGACAAATTAGTTTCAGTTTAGTCACTTTGCCCTTCCCTCTAAGTCTATCTACTGAAGCCTTAGATTTTACTTTGGTTCATATAATAATTCACAAAGAAACCAAAGAAATTATCTCTTTGCAATCATATATTGGTGTTAAATTTTAAATATAACCTAAACATAAATACATACATACATACATTCAACACAGTTAAGACCAGGGAACACTTTATTGTACTTTTCATTGTAAGCCATTACTGCAATGGCTTCTTTTGGCTTTATTACAGTTATTCAGTTACAATTTTGTGAGGTGTCATGGTTAAGAGTTAAATGAATGAAAAAGAATAAAGTTAAAAACAGTGCGGGGCGATGAATTAGCGTGGCGGGTCTAGGGAAGAGGCAGAGGATGGAAACAGGGACAAGACAACCAGAGAATGTACGTATTACTGGTTGGGGGCTGACCTAGTTGTGGTGAGTCAACGTGAGTAGAGGTAGGACACAGGATGTAGACGTAGGCCGGGGCCGAATAGAACTGTAGTCTGGTAGATAGGAGTGGCATCCTTCGTGTGGTGAACAGGCAGAAAAGAATCCAGAGAGTTCAGAGCCTCATCATGTGCATACAATAAAAAATTAAATCCACAGTCCAGAGATCCAAATCCACTAACAGTCTAATCCAAAAACACAGTCAGTACAGGGAAAGTCCAGAATCAAACACCAGACAATCTGTATCTAACTCAAAGAGGGGGTTAGGAGCAGGGGCCAGAGGCAGAGTTAGAGAGAGAGGGGTCCAGGTAACAGAGTTCAGAGCAGAGTTAGACAAATCTAGTTATTGAGCTGCAGGAGAGGGGCTGCTTATAGTGTCAATAGCAACAATTACAGTAGCACTCATTACAAGTAAGATGGAAAGGGTGCAGAGGGACCAGGAAGGAACCAGAATTCAAGCTGGGGATCGTGTCAAATCTCCTCAAACTCTCATGTTTCACAAATCACAGACTCCAGGTAAATTATTATACAGTACATATACATTTATATATGACCACAATTGATTTGAAATAAAACACTCTCAGCTGTATTTTAAGAGGTTTCACAAAATATGGCATTTCCAATTTAGGAATTATAGACAGGAACAGCTGTGCCAGCTATGGTGGAAGTAGTGTTATGGTATGGGCATGTATGGCTGCCAATGGCACAGGTTCACTGGTATTTACTGATGATGTGACTACTGAGAGAAGTAGCAAGATGATAAGGGATAAACTCTTTGCTTACATTTAGCCGAATGGTACAAAACTGGTAGAACAGCATTTTAGAGTGCAGATGGATATGACCCTAAGCTTACTGCGAAAGCAAGTCAACATGTTTTGAGACAAAGAAATAAAATATTCATCAATGGTCACATCAGTCACCTGATCTTAACCCAATAGAGCACATTACTGAGCTGATAAAAGCTGAAGATAGACACACACAAACATTTTAAAGTACAGAAAATACGCTTTACAACATTGTTTCCTGTGAAGTGTGCACAAAAATACTTTTTGTTGTTCAGTTTTTTGTGTAATATCTGGTGCACATGTGACAAAAACATGCTGGAGCGTGTCATACCCTGCCTGGCCGTGACTGTGTTTGAGTCATTGCTGTGGTTATCACAATAACCCTGTTTGTCCTAGTGCACTTTGTGCATAGTGGCAGTGCTGCCATGTCACTATTCAAAGAAAGAACAGAGGAAACAAACTACCAGCGTGCTTAGTTGTCAAAACTATAACTATTAGGACAAAGAGAAAACCTTTCCAGCTTCTTGTCTGACCTGTTTGAAAGTTTTAGAGGTCTGTTTGTTCTATGTGTTTCAGAATCCACACTGGTGATCGCCCATATAAATGTGCCCATCCGGGATGTGAAAAAGCTTTTACTCAACTTTCAAATCTCCAGGTAAACGTTAACAGCGTCTCCATCACCGGTTTTTCCACTTTGGTCGTCACCTGTTTGACTTAATCTGTGACTGAATGTTTTATCTTCTCATCTGTGACTCAGTTGGCTCTTGTATTAATGTTATGTTACGTCTTGGTTCAAGTCTCACCAGAGGCAGCACAACAAAGACAAGCCCTTCAAATGTTCCAACTGTTACCGTGCCTATTCGGACTCTGCCTCGCTGCAGATTCACGTGTCTGCTCACGCCATCAAAAATGCAAAGGCCTATTGCTGCAGCATGTGCGGCAGAGCATACACCTCAGTAAGTAGGAAGTGAATGTTGAGTTGAGTTAAAGTTAAAAACTGAAAGTGCGGTGATGTGTAAAAGTTCTGTTTTTTCTTCCCCAGGAGACATACCTTATGAAACATATGGTTAAACACACAGTGGTGGAACATGTAGTGGCCCATCACTCCCCTCAGCACAGGACAGAGTCCCCCGCCCTCCCTATACGGATCTCTCTCATCTGAGCTCCTCGTTCATCTCATTCCACTCCTGTCACATTACCTGTGGTGTTGGCACTCCCCTGATAGACTCTGAATCTGTAACAGGTTCCCAAACTGTGCCAGGCTGCACTCGAGTGAAGAGGTGCTCTTTCAATTCAAGTATTTTCTCATTTTCTTTAATGCTGACCAGGTAGTATTATCGGGGTACGTCCAAAGATGATTTCTCAGCACTTTCAGGCCTGAAAAAGAAAGGCCTACGATTTCTTTTACTATGTGACATCACAGAGGAAGTATGGCACTGGGCAGCTATATTTAAAGACTTGTGTTAGATATGATCACTTTGTTTTTTTTGGTTGGTATGTTTCTTCAGAAATTGTCTTCCGTCAGATGGTTGGCCAAGTGAAGGTAAAGGTGAATGCTTTTATAATGTGTATTCATGACATGCCACTTCTTGTGTGAGTTTCAACCAATTACATGGCCATAGTGGACACATTAGTATTGTGTTAAGTTTTTTATTCCACTAATGTTCAACTTGCTGCTAACATTACCTTGACCAGGATGTATGACTCATAATCAGATGAATGGTCCTTGTTTTATTCACATCTGTTTTAGAAAGGAAAAGGGAAACGTGAGTCGGGTTAAAGCACTGTTGTGGTATTTCAGAGAAATTTAACACAAAGAACTGGCAAACTGGGAAACTCCCCTGAATATTCAGCAATTTATCCGTCTTGCCAAATCACCACTAATGTTTATGATTATTGTCTCAATATATTGATTGCTGCACTTATGGTGTTGTTTGTCCACTTTTTATTTGAATCAGTGTGTAAATAAATATACGTAGTGGCAAGACTGAAATATCACACCCTACTTTGCTGCTGCCACACAGACAGGTGTGTTAAAACATGAATGAAGTCCGTTGGGGTTTTCAGCTATGCTATATGATGGAAGCAAACTTCAAACTTATTTGAATTTTCATTTGTCCCTCCTTCTAATGGTTTGCCATTTTATATGCATTTAAGCCTTAACTATGTTACAACTCTAGGATCCACTTCATTGTTTTTCACATTTGCCTTTTATGTTATAGCATGAGAAATACTGTAAATAACTTATATCAACTGTCAGCCTGTTTTATAATAAATAATTCTATAATTACAATTAAGGCTGAGTATTTTTTGTTGTTGCTCACAGCTGGCAAGGTAAAAATGATTCCCCAAGAAATCCCATGGAATTGTGCTGCACAATAAAAACTTGCACCGTTGTTTTTGACGTCTTTTCTCTGTGCCACAGGTGCCAGCTGTCTCGTTTCACCTAATTCAAGACGTGTTCGGAGAGGAAGATGATGTGGTTGTTTCTCACTTTAGTATCAACCACTGGCAGATATGGCACACTGATATGGTTTCAGTTAGCTTCAGTAGGGTAGAAGAAAAAATAGTTTCAGAGAAAAAAGGAGTAGCTGTGCAAAATGGCAAAACATACAGTTGGTAATATGAGTTTAAAAAGTATCTCTGGAAAAGTGACAATATTAAATGAGAACAAGAGTGATTTTAAAAGTTTTGTTTTTCTGTAATGAAATAAAAGGAACTCAAAACAAAGTCTGTTAATACAATAAATTATGAAACATTTCATAATGTAAAATATGTTTTACAATAAATGTTCAACATCATATTAATATTAATGCCTCCATTAGAGAATCAAATGGAGTCTAATAGAGTCTCCATTCTGCCAGGATGCACACAGATGCACATGCACATGAACATAAGGGTGACACAATAAACGTCCTTGTTGGGGACTGATATGTAAAGGACTGCCATCTGACAAATGTTCACAATTTTAAATTTGTTTACCCAAATGCTTACGAAGGAGGGGGGAGGGAATTCATTCATCACGGCTGGTACAGCTCAAGGACAAACAAGTTTCCATTAGTAATGTGGATTGAAACCAGAAACCGTGTTTTGTTTGGAAACAACACAGGGCACCTTTTGTCTATAGCTTCTTAACTTATTGGCTCACTTTACATTATGAATGCATAAACAAAAGACAGACGAGTACTGTAATGGAGCAATTTTAGTGGTTTATTAAAGAACTAAGTGACAGGCTCACTTCGACTTCAGAAAGATCAAAATGCCAGAATAAACCAAAACTAAGGAAGTGAAAAAAAAAAATGTAAACACCACTAGTGTGCACGACCTACTCAGCCTTAAATTCAAAGCATTGGAGCAAACCTTGAAACATGTCCTCTTACATCTGATAGGAGAGTTTCAGTAAACAGAGTTATCTACAGTAGATGCAGCAAACATGCATGTAGCAAAAACTATGAACTAGGCACATCATGGAAATAAGCGATCCTTTCTGTAATTTCCGTTTCTCACTGCATTGACAACTTTCATACTTGTTGTCACACATGCATTTCTAGTTGCACGACCACAAAGGCCAACAATAACGGAAGCAACACAACCTATATGGCATGGAAATGTTTCTAACCCTACTCCTGAAGAAACCCAGTATATCATTTATATAAAAAAGCACTAAAGAGCTTTCTTTATCTGTCTTCTCTCTCCACCTTATATCAACAGGACTACATGTTTACATGCAAACATATGATCCACACTAGTACAAATCATGAAGGGGACACTGACCCTGCCGGCTCCGATGCCCAACTTCAGCACTTCACGTCTTCAGTCACAACATTAATACAATGTCACTGATGTCAGGAGGGTTTTGATACAGTAGTTTTGCAGCCAGCTGTAAATCCAGATGTTTGCACCTTTCAGTCAATGGCAGCAGCAGTTTGTTTGGTTTTTGTTCCAGTGATATTTAGGTCACCACACCTCGCCTTGTGTTAATGTTGAGGTTAAAGTCTGTTTCTCCTGTGCAGGAAACAAAAACAGATGTAAGGAAAAGACTCCTCAGGGGTTATAAAATCGTTTTACATGACTGACATTGTTGTGTAAGGTAGTTAGATATTGTTGACTCTGTGATGCTCTAAAACGTGCGTGTTGTGTATAATGGCACTGCCTCAACTCCTTCCTTATCTGTGCAACCTACAGGAACACCTGCACTGCAACCTGTGGTACACTGGTTTGTAGGCTGTAGCCAAGTGACTTTGGGCTTGGATGCGGGCTTGGCTGTGGATTTTCAGTCTCCTGGGTCCCTCCACTATAACGGCCTAAGAAAGCTAAAGTGGTCAGTTATCCTGTTGCAGGATGCAACCACAACACAACTCCCTCTCAGTCACGTCCCCATTAAAAAACATGAAAGTCATGCTTCCTGCTTTCATACAGGAGCTACAGTAGATTTCATCCTTCACTGGGTAATTGTATGCTGCACTTAGGATGATGTAATTGTTCCTATTATTTGTATTATTGTCTTAGACATTTCATTCGTCATCATGTGGGAAAGGTGCCATACGTAGCAGGGTATATAAGGTTTCACTTCAGTTATTGCTTCTTTTCATGCACCTGCTGGGTGCTTGTTTCTCTCACGGGATCTGGCAACATGGCTGGAGGCTCCCAGACGTCAGGCTGCAGAGAAACAAAGCTCCAGGTCTCACCTGTAAGCTGAATCCTGAGAAGAGCCACTCCCTGTCCAGTGAGACCGCTGCGCCTTGGAGAAGGCGAGGCAGCCGTCTTCCTGCGTCGATACTTTACGCACGACACTCGCTCAATTATTTTCGATCTGTGAACATTTTCGGACAATTTCTGGACGTAAACGAGGAGGTATGTTATCAGCAGCTCTTATCTCTGTGTTAATATTTGGTGTAGCGCGTAGCCTCCAATTTATTCAGCGGCTAAATGTGTTCAGTCATGATTTTAAGAGTTAAGACTCTGAGGGTTTGAAGAAACAAGTTGTGGGTTACATGTCTTATTTTGGGAGTTGTCAGTGAAATGTTGCGTCAAAGTGTATAAATAAGGTATTTGTCTTATCTTCAGATGCTGTGTCCTTATTAGAAAAAGGTTTATTCCTTTTATTGTCCTATTGTCAAACTTGAACCTGTCTGCGACACTGGCAGCATTTAAAGTCAAGAACACGCTCAAAAGGGGGGAATGACACCCTGGGATTAGTTTTATATAAAGAGATATATGTAAATAGAATGAAATCAATTCACAGCATGTTCTTTTAAAGCACTTTTACTTCGGAAATACAGTTGATATGTCACTTACTGAAGGTTTAATGCTGGGACTTCTGTTTGTGATGTGATGAGAAAGACACACATGAAGAGATTATGAATTGAAGCAGTATTAGACAAGATGAATTTAAAATATATGTATATATATAAAACAAGCATTGGCAAAGGTGAAATGATTGAGGTGAAGGATTACCATGCACTTCCTGGTACAATGGTCAACCCAGAGCACCAAATACAGTTTTGGCTTTGTTCTCAGCAGCCCGGAAAGCTCTTCATACAGAGAGCTGTGTTTTATTACAATTTAACACAAACTGATAGGTTTTACCACTGGAGACTTCCATTTGATAAAATAGGTTGTGTTCCTCTCTAAAGTCAACATTTAAGTTCAGGTTTCGGTTCCTCGGAAATCAGTCAGCCAGGCCTCTGTACACTGCTTCCGCTGCTAATGCCCTAAACGCCACAGAGTTAACTTAGATTGGTGCTGAAAGAGGTGTGCAGGTTGCAGAGGGAATGAGAGACGACGGTTCTGGCCTGTATGACCTATCAGGGAGTCAGTAATCCAGGAGGTTGTGGAGGAGTCTACCTGCATCTTCAGGAGCTGCTGTCTCAGCAGCACATGCTGGATTGTATCAAACGCACTGGCGAAATTAAAGAAACACGTTGCTTGCTGAAGCAGTTTGATCATGGCATTGTCTATTCCAGCCTAAGGGTGACAGGTGTAACTGTAGCTGGTCAAGTCAGGTTTTCACCTGAGGTCTCAAATGCACTGCTGGTCTGGTACAATTAGGGGCAGCTGGAGATGATGTTTATTGGCAGCAGATCCACCCAGGAGGTCTTCCACATTGTCTGAACCTTCTCCTGACTCAGGCTGAGATTAAAAAGATGTTGTAGAGTCTTGCATGGCTGATCAGGAGTAGGTGATAGGCTCTAATATTCATTACGCTTCCTCTCCTTTCATCAGAGCTGTGTTTTTATCCATGAGTCTACAGCTGCCTCCACGTGCATCAGCGTGATAGTTCACTATCTACTGAAGTAGGATGCCTACTCTTTCTGCAATGCGGTATTTTCCATTTTTACCCTATTGTTCGACATTGCATGCTCAGAAACATTTGCTTTTGCATAACTTTGAGGATTTGCATTCTTTTCTTACCATTAATTCTGTCTTGTCTATGTTCCTGCAGATATGTTCAGAAGATAAAGAACATTTTTAAATGTCTACTTATTGTTCCTGTTGCAGTGCTGTGTCTTTTATACTTCACATCTTCATGGAGGTACCAAATCAACTCTAGTTACTTTTTGGAGACTCACAGTGTTTTCCACATAGAGACTTTACTTGGGTGGGTTGGCCAAGTATATTTGTATATTTATTTAATTGCACAACTTAATTTGATGACCGAACAAAAGATCTGTTGCCGGTATGTGTGCTTTTAACAAGTAGGTGAGAAGATCTACTACTGTATGTAGCCAAAGATTATCTGCATGAGGTAAGAGGTATCCCTCTGTCGCATACTTTGAACAATCAGAGAGGTCTTGGCGTCTCTGTTATCTACTTTCAAAATTTATCAAAAGGGAACTGAACAAGTTCTCCTTTAAAAACATCAGCTGACCTCCATCAGTTTTAGAATCTCCCAGCTGAACACGTTATTGTAAATGACTAAAATGTCAATTTAAATGTTCAAATGTCAGTAAATTATGACCAACTTTTAGTTCAAGATTGGGACCTTCAGTATTTAAAGCAAGTAGCTGTTGGAAAATGTGATGTACCAAAGATATTAGGCCATAAATAAGTTTCATTGTAGTAAGCTGCAATGCACACCAGCTTGTCACTCATACTCGACACGGTCGGCCACCACAGAAAGTAAAATGAAATTCTGTGGGAAACACTGCTCCTCATACTCATACATACTAAGTTGTCTGTTTATTGGGTACATTGAGATAAAGCCAATGCAGTCTGATAGTTGCACAATAAATCTTCTTGTTATAAAATGATAAAGTGTTAACTGTGAAACTGTTTTTTGAGAGTCTATGATGCTGCTAAACTGTATTATGTAATTTTTTACCACTCTTTGACCTAAGAAGACAGTTCAAAACTGACTCAAAACAAGTTCAGTTGATGTTACTCAACTTCCAGATGACTTCCCTGTGACAGGCACTGCACAAAAGTAGAATTTGGGTAATTCTGGAACTGAATAGAGAGAGATAATACAGTGGCAAAAAAAGGTATGTGAACCCTTTGAGGTTACGTGGAGTTTTGCATGAATTGGTCATAAAATGTGCTCCGATCTTCATCTAACTCACAACAATACAAAAACACAGTATGCTGAAAATAATAGTACATAAACATATATTTTCATGTTTTTTATTGAACATAACATGTAAACATTCACAGTGCAGGGTGGAAAAAGTATGTGAACCTAATAATAATAATAATAGCCTAATAACTTCTCCAAGAGCTAATTGGAGCCAGGAGTGAGCCAACCTTGACTCCAATCAGTGTGATGATATTGGATTTGTTGCTAAAAGCTGTCCTGCCCTTTAAAAACACACACCAGTTTGGGTTTACTATTGCAGCACTGTTGCTACTCTCCCTAGGCGTGGTCGTCCTGTAAAAATGACTGTAAGAGCACAGCGCAGAATGCTGAATGAGGTAAAGAAGAATCCTAGAGTGTCAGCTAAAGACTTACAGAAATCTCTGGCACATGCTAACATTTTTGTTGACACATCTACAATAAGGAAAACATAAACAAGAATGGAGTACATGGATGAAACCAAAATTGAGTTGTTTGGAAAAAACACACAACACTATGTGTGGAGAAAAAAAGGCACAGCACACCAACATCAAAACCTCATCCCCACTGTAAAAACATGGCGGCGGGAGCATCATGGTTTGGGGCTGCTTTGCTGCCTCAGAGCCTGGACGGATTGTTGTCATTGATAGAAAAATTAATTCCAGAGTTTATCAAGACATTTTGCAGGAAAACGTAAGACCATCTGTCCGCCAACTGGACACCACAGAGGATGGGTGATGCAACAGGACAATGACCCAAAGCATACAAGTAATTCAGAAGAACAGCTTCAACAGAACAAAATACACCTTCTTGAGTGGCCCAGTCAGAGTCCTGACCTCAACCCGATTGAAATGCTCTGGCATGACCTTAAGAAAGCGATTCACAACAGACATCCCAGGAATATTGCTACACTGAAACAGTTTTGTAAAGAGGAGTGGCCCAAAATTACTCCACATCGTTGTGCAGGTCTGATCTGCAACTACAGGAAACGTTTGGTTGAGGTTATTGCTGCCAAAGGGTGAAACCAGTTATTAAGTCCAAAGGTTTACAGACTATTTCCACCCTGCACTGAGAATGTTTACATGTTATGTTCAATAAAAACATGAAAACATATAATGTTTGTCTACTATTATTTTCAGCAGACTGTGTTTTTCTATTGGTGTGAGTTAGATGAAGATCGGAGCACATTTTATGACAAATTAATGCAGAAAACCATGAAATTCCAAAAGGTTCACAAAGTTTTTCTTCCTACTGTATATATGATACATGCATTATCTTCGATGGCCAACGTATCCGACCTTTCCCAAAAGACTCCTTCATGCCCATTGATGCTTCATTGTCTAGTACGTCATGACTGAGAATCTTCAGACATCTCTGTATTGGACTGTAAAGAGACGTGACAATAGTGTTCATCATAAGACTGCATGGCTTTTAGCTACATGTACCTAACACATTGTAGATTCTAATAATACACCTAATAATAACATTACATTATTTTCAACTGCCTGTACTTTTGCCAATATAACACATCTTTGTTGTCAGAATCTTTATAGGATGGATACCTATGGAAAAATGTACTCTGGAAAGTGGAAAGATGCTGGCTCTGGATGTCGGTGTCGATGCCAGTCTCGACCTCATGTAAGATATTTATATTTATTTAATAGAGTTTCCTTGTTGGGAGATTAATGCTGTCATTGTTGGGGTGCTAGAGTTGATGTCTATAGGGGGGTTTGGTTAATTTGGGGTGTAAGTTAAACTGGATCTAGATTTCTAAATTAGCAAAAACTGACACAATTCACAAAACATAAAAAAAACAACATATTACTAAGAAACTTGAGTGTCATCATCTACTATAAAGTTCTAGAAAGTAATTTGCTGAGTTATTTTCTTTATGTTTTTTTCATTCCATTTTCTATTTCAGGTCCAGATATGATGTGCAAACATGCACAACTTGGAAAGCTCCCGTCATCTGGGAAGGAGTGTTTGATCCTGTATTGTATGACCAGGCGCACAAGCAGAAAGGATCAAATGTGGCTTTGACTGTATTTGCTGTGGGCAGGTTTGTTTTTTCTGTTGAAACTGTTGTCATACCTGGCACAAATGCCATTTTAGGATATGTAATTTATGCATATCTGTGGATGTAACTATATAGACTGAAACTTTTCTTGTTTCCGTTTCGATCAAAGGTACCTGGACGCCTACCTCGGGACGTTCCTGAACTCGTCAGAGCGTCACTTTATGTTGGGTTTGCCGGTGACGTATTACGTATTTACAGACTTGCCGGAAAAGGTGCCAAAGATGACGCTGGGTCCTCAGCGAAGCCTGAAGGTGATCACAGTCCAAAAGTATTCCAGATGGCAGGACATCTCTATGATGCGAATGAAAACGTTATCAGATATTATAGAGTCGGATATTCGTCATCACCACACGCACATCTTCTGCTTTGATGTGGATCAGATATTTACTGGGAGATTTGGCTCAGAGGCTCTGGGAGATTTGGTGGCTCTGCTCCATGCCCACTTTTACCACCTTCCACAGAAACTCTTTACCTATGACCGCAACCCAAAGTCCAAAGCATACATGGAAAGTGGGGATTTCTACTACCACGCTGCTGTCTTTGGGGGATCGTGTAATGGTGTAAAAGCTTTGACTGAGTTCTGCTACCAGAGCATCATAGAGGATAAGCAGAATAATGTGGAGGCCTTGTGGCATGATGAGAGTCATCTCAACAAGTACCTGTGGCTACACAAACCAAGCCGGGTGCTCTCACCTGAGTACTGCTGGGACCCGAGCATTGGTTACAGGAGCGACATAAAGGTCTCCCGACTGCAATGGGCTCCAAAACATTATGACACGCTGCGAACATCCCAGTGAGTTTTTGCTGTTCGCGTGCAGTCACATGTAATAATTAATACTTGCAACTATTAAAAACGTGCTTCGAAGCTCTCCTGCTCCGTGGCTCTTTTGTTCTCCTGTAGGACACATCTACGACAGTGGGTGTTCCTATTGCTGAAACTAAATATTTTAATAAAGTAAATGTATTTACATTGCTGAAGTTAATCAAGCGGTAACAAAGCACAGTGCCTAATTTTTTGCTCTTGAAATCTAAATTATTTTTAATGTTGTAATGATATAGGTTTGTTGTGACCAGACACGAGTACAAATATCCTGCTAATCTGTTTAATTTTTTAACAGTGAATACATTAATTTAGAAATGTTGAACCTAACTTTACTGGTTGTGTGCATCAGATTTGCCATTTCTTTTTATAACAAACAGTATTTATTGAATGTGAACTTATAATATAGTGTGTGTGTGTGTGTGTGTGTATAATGTAATAATGTTTTTTCTTTTATTCTGTTTGTATTTTAGCCGAGAGGTAGTCAGAGTAGAAACTTGGGGAAGGGAAATATGACATGTAACAACAGTCAACAAGTCAGACTCAAACCACAGACAATAACAGTGTTCAAGGGTGTGGTTCTTTTTTTTTTTTTCTCAAAAATGATTCACAGCATGTGTCTCTGCTGTTTGCGTAAGGCGTTGGTGTGAAAGTGTTTGTTCACTCATGCATTTGTTTTATGGAAGACAGGCCATGAAATCAGCAGCTACAGTTTATCTTTGATGTTTAAACTCTGAACATTCTAAAGTTTGCCTTGAAATACTCTCACATAAGCACATTAAACTCAGGACTCTTGACCCAGACTCAGGGCTACAGTTCAGCTGATTGCACTGACAAATCCTAAAAATCCAATTTTCTCTTTACTTTGTATTTTGCACTTAACAACACTGCCCTGGCTGCCGAAAAACACACAATTACAGTTACTAATTGGCTGCATGTTTGGGATTCTTGTATTTGCTTGCTTATTTTTATAGTGTGCATTTTCAGTTTTAAACAGTTAATTAATGTATTTTACTTAAATGCATTAATTGCTTATGTTTATATTTTGTTAACTGTTCTAATTGCAATTACTAAATTGTCAGGATACCTGTTTTCTTAATGATTAACAATGTAATGATTTGACAGATGTGGACAAAAATGTTACATTGTAAGATTCTTTTAAATATAAATACTTGTAAAGTATATATATATAGTACTGTGAAATAAAGGCATAAACAAATAATCCAACCATGTCATGACCTAAAAGTTTCATCGACTTCCTTTGATTTGAGATCAGCTGCCCCACTTTTTTTTATGTCCCACATTCTTTCAGTCTGAAATCTGAATGTTATTACTTTGCTGCATGTGTGGGATTCTTCTTAATTTGCTGGCTTATTATTATAGTTTGTAGTTTATAACTGCAAATTTGTTTGTTCATTTTGTTTACACATTTCAATTTCTCCATTGGCAATATTAAAATGTTATCCTAAAGGCATTTTATAATGATGTCTGAGATAATATAGCAGCAGTATCCCTGCCTTATCCACTGCTGATTAGCTGGATCGGGTGGGCTCAGCCAAACAATAGAATGTGCTGGAGAAAACTTTAAACTGCGGTTTAATCCAGTCCGATCTTGGCCAAAAAATGTATGCAACTTTGGACAGAAATAAATGTGGGACTTTGCAGATAACTGAAACTAAGCCACGATGTGTGTGTGGTGTCATCAAAGCAAAAAGGTGGTACAAGAAATACGTAGTGTGTTTTTTGTTACAGGCAGGCAGATAGTTTATTTAAAGTATCAAAGTTCTGTTGCAGATAGACACACTTCAGAAACACATACAGTACTTTCTGAGCTGCTAAGGGCAGCTGGAGAGGATGAGTGGTCTGAATGACTCTGAGTGGAGGTCAGGTTCAAGTAACCCATCTCTGCGGATCGAGACAGGCCTGAAGAGATACTGGAGTAGGGGGAAGAAATGATGCCTGCCTGCTTGGTGTGACCGCCCAGAGTACCATCCAACAAGGTCCGAATTTCACAAGGCTCAGGCATCATCACCACACTAGGGGCACAATCAAAGGTCACAGACATGTAACTGTGTTTAATTTATTAACAGGTGGATTTTGATCTATTAGTGAATTGTGATCAGACCTACCTTGAAGTGTCCAAAGTGTGAGATGGCATCTGTTGAGGATTATATATTTTCTTTAGTTCCTAATGAAACAAAAAATTAAAAACTTAATCAAATACCTATAACAAATAAAATCCTGAAGCAAACATTAGCATAGAGCAAATAACACAGTTAAGCCAAGCAGACCTGACGGTGAGAGTCTGAAAATAGGGCTGAGTCTGACATTCTCTGATGTACAGTATTAAAAAAACATGAATACTTTTAATCAAGGCAACGACGTGGCCTTTCCTCTAGTGTCAACCTCAGGCTTTACTTTACAGCACTGGTTTACATTTGGTTTACATTTATGATTTCTAGTGAAACGACTTGACTTTAAGTCGACTTTATCCATTCTTTTGTTTGTTGTTGTCTAAGACATTAAAAGATTATCAACATGGCTGCAGGCATTTAATCATGTCCCTGATTAGAAAGGATATAGACGCTTTGATAGCCAAACTACAACAACATAAACAGCAGCTCCGGGTAATAGCCTGCATTTAAAGATGAAGCAGGTTTAACTGTGCCTAGTACCTCAGCAAAGTGAAGCGACTGCATATTCTGCAGGGTTCGTTCCAGGACAGCTAGCTGATTGCACATGTGCAGTATTTTGTTTCCCAGTTTCTTGTTTTCCATCTCTAGAAAATCCACCCTTAAGATAAAAACAAGTATCCCTTCTTTGTCAGTAGATATAGGACTTATGTGTGAAAAGTGACTGATTCGCTCTATAAATAATATTTGCTATGTATATACTTTGAATACCATTTAGTACCTGCATTTGGACAAAGAAGCAGTTTGATTACTTTTACTCTTGTTGTGCTCCTCCTCATTTAGATGTTGTAACAGCCTCCTCCTTTCAAAAAGTAGTTTCTCATTTTCTTCAGTTATACTTGTGACAAGTTCTTTTTGCTAGAAAACAAAAAGATATTTTATCAGCTGCAGCTTCATTTGATGATCATGTAAAAGAGGCTACAGGGTTTAGTTTGAGTCAGTACAAGAAATAACAGTCTGTTGTTTTGTACAGGAATACTGCAGCTGCCGATTTACCTTTGCTAACGAATGGGAACACAAGGACAACTCTCTTTCTAGACTTTTTATCTTCTCGTCACGCCACATGGTTTCATCATCAAGCTTCTGTTTGGCTCGACAGAGTTTGGCCTTGTGTTTTTCCTTCATCTCATGGTATTTACTGTAATTACAAAATAAAAAAACTACAATTATATAAGAAATTCTGGCTAGTAAAATGATATTTTTACAGGGACAAAAGGAAGTTTTTCTGTTGCAAGCAACATCATGTGCTGTTACCTTCGCTCTGTGTCAAGGCATTTGAGGGTTTCACAGATTTCCTTCTTTAGTGCCTCGCATTCATCTTGTGTGGACAACAGAATCCCGACTGCTTCTTGATTATCACTACACTCCTGCAATTCAACATGTAAATCAGCAGTGACATAAATGGATGGTTTTCACTTTAAGTTACAGCTTTGTTGGTTTGTTGCTCGTGACCATAACATACATGATAACTCTTTCTGACCTACAGCACAGTGAATAGAACTGCTAAGAGATAATACAGTATCTCCCCGTTTCTCCTGCATCCAGCACAACGACTACAAGAATTGAATATTCCTTTAAAGTCTAATAGACCCCAGACCATGACATTTGCCACTGTCACAAAATTTTAAAAAAGTTATTTATTTTATCTGTCATAATGTTTTGGCTCATCTGTGTATAAGAAATAACTTAATGTTGTGTAATTTCCTTGTACATCTGTGTCTGTTGCTCTTAGTCTGTTGAGTCTTCCAACTCTTTTTGCAATATTGTGAATTTGCCTCTTTTTGTGTACACAGCCTTAAACACACAAAAACTTCCAATGTCATATTACCGCAAAACTGACAGTTCACATTGTCAGTTTTTGCTGGAACTGAAAAATATGGGGGTAAAATATTCTACTTTAGATTTTGAAGATTATTTTCTTTGGGACAGATTGTAGGTATAAAGTTGTCCAGGTCTTTGTGGGAATTAACCGGTGCTGCTTTAGGGAAGGTATCTAAAATTATAAGAAGTTTTGATATTACGTATTTTCCTGAAACCTCTTCATAATCTGTTAACATACTGATTCACTCACCTCTGTCTCCCTCTCCAAAAGGCATCTAGTTTGGGCATGGAGCTTATTTTGTAAATCTCTGCATATCTGTTGGCTTTGATTCAGTTCAGTTTCCCGAGACTAGAAAAACAGCAAAAACAACAATCAGAAGATGTGATCACTAGAACCTAAGTTTTTGAGTTATTGTGTTCAATGAACAAAATGAATTGCCACCTTGTTACTACTGTTAACAGAAAATGATTTTCTGTCCCTCCCTGAACTGCCACCTTACTGTGGTGGAGGGGTTTGCGTGCCCGAATGACCCTAGGAGCTATGTTGCCGGGGGCTTAAGCCCCTGGTAGGGTCTCCCAAGGCAAACAGGTCCTAGGCGACAGGCCAGACTAAGAGCAGTTCATAAACCCCTTATGACGAGTGAAAGATCAAGGTCGGATACGTCGCCCGGATTGGCGTCACCGGGGCCCCACCCTGGAGCCAGGCCTGGGGTTGGGGCACGTAGACGAGCGCCTGGTGGCTGGGATCTCTCCCACGGGACCCGGCCGGGCGCAGCCCGAAGGAGCGACGTGGGACCGCCTTCCCGTAGGCCCACCACCCGCAGGAAGGCGCATAAGGGGTCGGTGCAGTGTGGATTGGGTGGCAGCCGTGTGGAGGTGCCTCGACAACCCAATCCCTGGACAAAGAATCTGGCAATTGGGACATGGAATGTCACCTCACTGGGTGGAAAGGAGCCTGAACTTGTGCTGGAGGTTGAGCGGTACCGGCTAGAGATAGTCGGGCTCACTTCCACACACAGTCTGGGCTCTGGAACACAACTCCTTGAGAGAGGTTGGACTCTCTTCTACTCTGGAGTTGCCCATGGTGAGAGGCGGCGGGCAGGGGTGGGCTTGCTTATAGCCCCCCAGCTCAGCTGCCATGTGTTGGAGTTTTCCCCGGTGGACGAGAGAGTTGTTTCCCTGCGCCTTCGGGTAGGGGATAGGTCTCTCACCGTTGTTTGTGCCTACGGGCCAAATAGCGGTGTAGAGTACCCAGCTTTCATAGGGTCTCTGGAAGGGGTACTGGAAGGTGCTCCGACTGGGGACTCTGTCGTCCTACTGGGGGATTTCAACGCCCACGTGGGCAATGACAGTGATACCTGGAGGGGCGTGATTGGGAGGAACGGCCTCCCGGATCTGAACCCGAGTGGTGTTTTGTTATTGGACTTCTGTGCTAGTCACAGCTTGTCCATAACGAACACCATGTTCAAGCATAAGGGTGTCCATCAGTGCACGTGGCACCAGGACACCCTAGGTCGGAGGTCTATGATCGACTTTGTGGTTGTGTCATCTGACCTCCGACCATATGTCTTGGACACTCAGGTGAAGAGAGGGGCTGAGCTGTCAACTGATCACCACCTGGTGGTAAGTTGGATCCGATGGCGGAGGAGGGAGCGGGATAGACCTGGCAGACCCAAACGTATTGTGAGGGTCTGTTGGGAACGTCTCGTGGAACCCTCTGTCAGAGAGGTCTTCAACTCCCACCTCCGGGAGAGCTACAATCAGGTCCCGAGGGAGTCTGGAGACATTGAGTCCGAGTGGACCATGTTTTCCACCTCCATTGTCAATGCGGCTGTTCGGAGCTGTGGCCGTAGGGTCTCTGGTGCCTGTCGTGGCGGCAATCCCCGAACCCGGTGGTGGACACCGGAAGTAAGGGAAGCCGTCAAGCTGAAAAAGGAGTCTTATCAGGCCTGGTTGGCCTGTGGGACTCCTGATGCAGCTGATGGGTATCGGCAGGCCAAACGTGCCGCAGCCCGCGCGGTCGCAGAGGCAAAAACTCGGACCTGGGAAAAGTTCGGCGAGGCCATGGAGGAGGACTATCGGTCTGCCTCAAGGAAATTCTGGCAAACCGTCCGGCGCCTCAGAAGGGGAAAGCAGTTTCCCGCCAACACTGTTTACAGTGGAGGTGGGGAGTTGCTGACTTCGACTGGGGACGTTGTAGGACGGTGGAAGGAATACTTTGAGGATCTCCTCAACCCCGTCGTCACGCCTTCTGTTGAGGAAGCAGAGGCTGGGGACTCGGAGGTTGATTCGTACATTTCCCTGGTCGAAGTCACCGAGGTAGTCAGTAAGCTCCTCGGTGGCAAGGCACCAGGGGTGGATGAAATTCGCCCCGAGTACCTTAAGTCTCTGGATGTTGTAGGGCTGTCTTGGCTGACACGCCTTTGCAGCATCGCGTGGAGATCGGGGACAGTACCTCTGGACTGGCAGACCGGGGTGGTGGTTCCTTTTTTTAAAAAGGGGGACCGGAGGGTGTGTTCCAACTATAGGGGGATCACACTCCTCAGCCTCCCTGGGAAAGTCTATTCCAGAGTGCTGGAGAGGAGAGTTAGGCCGCTAGTCGAACCTCGGATCCAGGAGGAACAATGCGGTTTTCGTCCTGGCCGTGGAACACTGGACCAGCTCCATACTCTTGCTAGGGTGCTCGAGGGTTCATGGGAGTTCGCCCATCCAGTCTACATGTGTTTTGTAGACTTGGAGAAGGCGTTTGACCGTGTCCCTCGTGGCATCCTGTGGGGGGTACTCCGGGAATACGGGATTTGGGACCCTTTGTTAAGGGCCATTCGGTCCTTGTATGACCGGAGTAGGAGCTTGGTTCGCATTGCCGGTAGTAAGTCAGACTTGTTCCTGGTGCATGTTGGACTCCGACAGGGCTGCCCTTTGTCACCGATCCTGTTCATTACTTTTATGGACAGGATTTCTAGGCGCAGCCAGGGGTCGGAGGGAATCCGGTTTGGGAATCACAGGATTTCATCTCTGCTTTTTGCAGATGATGTTGTCCTGTTGGCTTCATCAGACCGGGACCTCCAGCAGGCACTGGGGCGGTTTGCAGCCGAGTGTGAAGGGGCTGGGATGAGAATCAGCACCTCCAAGTCCGAGGCCATGGTTCTCAACCGGAAAAAGGTGGCTTGCACCCTCCAGGTTGGGGGGGAGATCCTCCCTCAAGTGGAGGAGTTTAAGTATCTTGGGGTCTTGTTCACGAGTGAGGGAAATAGGGAGCGTGAGATTGACAGACGGATTGGTGCATCGGCAGCAGTAATGCGGTCGGTGTACCGGTCCGTCGTGGTGAAAAAGGAGCTGAGCCGAAAGGCAAAGCTCTCGATTTACCGGTCAGTCTACGTTCCTACCCTCACCTATGGTCATGAGCTTTGGGTCATGACCGAAAGGACAAGGTCGCGGATACAAGCGGCCGAAATGAGTTTCCTCCGCAGAGTGGCTGGGCGCACCCTTAGAGATAGGGTGAGGAGCTCAGTCACCCGGGAGGAGCTCGGAGTAGAGCCGCTGCTCCTCTGCATCGAGAGGGGCCAGTTGAGGTGGCTTGGGCATCTGTTTCGGATGCCCCCGGGACGCCTCGTAGGGGAGGTTTTCCGGTCCTGTCCCACCGGGAGGAGGCCCCGGGGAAGACCCAGGACACGGTGGAGGGACTATGTCTCTCGGCTGGCCTGGGAACGCCTCGGTGTCCCCCCGGAAGAGCTGGAGGAGGTGTCTAGGGAGAGGGAAGTCTGGGCATCTCTGCTAAAGCTGCTCCCCCCGCGACCCGGCCCCGGATAAGCGGAAGAAAATGGATGGATGGATGGATGATTTTCTTTTGACACTTTCTCATGTTATGCTATATATTATGAGCAGTAGGACTTACCTTTGCTAACTCATTGGCTTGGTTTGCCTGAATCTGAACACTCTGAAGCTGCTGCTCAGTTTGCTGCTGCTGTTCCTGCAGAGCTGACTCCAGCCGCTCCACCTCCCTCTGCAGACTTATAACCTAAAACACATTACATGGATCAATATAGTTACCAGATGTCTATCACAGCACAGTCCATATTAGTATTGAACTGTTTTATTTTTTTCACTTCATAACATTTACAGGCTTTCAGCATGTTATTATTTTAGAAAAGAAGCACCAAACACATAGCAGGTTCTTCTCATTAACTTACTTCATGACCCCTCTCAGGATGCTCCCAGTAGAAGACCCAAGAGCTCACCCTTTGTGAAAGTTACACACATGCCTTTATAAGAAATCTCTTTGGACACTGCAGCTGATGGAATTAGCACCGCAGTTTCATACTGGGAAAATTTGATATTATTATTTGATATATTTGATATATATGGTAATATCACCACCAAGTATTTTCTTTTCACTTTTTTCTCTTTTTCCTCTTCCCTTTCATCTTTTTCCATTATCTCATTTAGCTTTGTTGTGTTGGACAACATCACTACATTACTGTGCTGGCAGTGGTCACACCTGTAGACTAAGAAAACTGTGCCATCATTAGAAACTCATGTTGCCTCAGAGTTCAAGCTATTTTATTTTATTTGAAGGTAATGAGAAGACCCCCAGTGATTCAATCTGCACAATGTCTGATACCCTTTTCATGAAAACCTGCACTAGTTGGGTAATGAATTCCTATTTTCAGCACTCACGCTTTCTTTGTTTTCCAAAAGGCTTTGAGTACTGAGTTTCTCTGTTAAATTTCTGCAGGTTGTGTGGCTCTGTACCAACTCTGCTGCTTCGGACTAAAACAAGAAACAAGACGACACTCATTTAGTAAAAAAAAGCAGAGCCTGTTTGTCAATCTATATTCTGTCTTTAACTTTGAAATAGCATATCTGTTAAAAAATATATGCAAATTTAGTGAACTGTTGTCCAACTATAAACATAAATGAGGGATAGGTGTAGTGTGACAAACTGTAGCCAGCTCCCTAACTTGAACCTGCACAGTCTGCAACCGTTCCACCTCCTTCTGCAGACATACAACCTGCGAAATAAAGAAAGTATGTAGATTTTATTTGGATAAAACAGTCATTTTAACCACCAATTTACAATGAGTAACTCTTAAATAATAAAGTTTTTAATATTGCTCAACAGTCTTAAATCATGTAGATTGAGAAGTCCTCCTCTGTCTTTGTTTTGCACGCGAGGGCAAAACTTAGGAATTTATTCACACCTTCATAGAATTTCAAATGTTGAACTTCCTTACTAAAAACATTAACTGTATGATGGTGGTGTAACTCGATTCTCATTACTGCAAAAATATGAACTAAAACATAAAATAATCCTTAATGTTGTTTTATCTGGCCATCATTGTATCTTACCAGCTGCTGTGAAGATATTTTCTCAGCATCCAGGGAGCGTACCCTGTTTCTCAAGGCTCTGATCTCAAGGTCCAGGCGATCATTCATCTCTTTGGCCTTTCTCAGTTCCACCATTTCTTTTGAAATAAAATTTAAATAATTTTCTCACTAGATTATCAAAAACTCATTGTTAAGAATTTCATGACTATCAGGCATACTTGTCAGTGAAATTATTACCAACTTTATTTAATGCAGTTTTCTTTTTTTAAGTGCAAGTTTGTTTATGTGTTTGTTTGTTTGTGATCAATCCTACCTCTCATCTACCCTCCTAACTCTCATCTCATGTTCCCTCACCTATAGAACAGTATACAAAATATGTTTGGAAACGTGTATACACAGTATACACAAAATAAATTACCAAGCTGTGTGGGGATTGTAATAAGTCCGGGGGGGAGGGGATGTCCCGTGTCACTGATCCTGTTTGTGGAGTTTATGTATCTTGTGTTTTGTTAATGAATGTGGAGACTGACAGGCAGATTGGTGCAGTGTGAAGAAGTAATGCAGGGATTGTACTGAAGCTTTGTGGTGAAGAAGGACCTGAACTGAAAGACAACGCTCTAAATTTACTAATTTATGTTCTAACCCTCACCTATTATAATGAGCCCCGGATAGTAACTGAAAGAATGAGATCATGCAGATGTCCAAAATTAGTTTCCTCCCTAGAGAGAGTGTATAGACGTTAGTCATCATGAGGGATCTTAAAGTAGAGCTGTTGCTCCTTTGTGTTAAAAGGAGCCAAATAAAGGGGAGAATAATGGGGAGAGGTACTTCTACCTTGCTGAACCTGCTGCACTGCAACCTGACCCCATATAAGCAGCAGATAATAGATGGAATGAATGGGTGGGATTGTTACACAGACGTTTTCTTCATTTCCATCTCATAATTCTTTGAAAGCAGCTTATAAAAAAACGCATTTAATAATACTCACCATACGTCTTCAGTTTTTCTACTTCCTGTCTGAGTTGCTCCACCTCCTGCTGTGCAGCCTGCATCTCAGGCTCTAATAACAAAATGTTACAATAAACCACAATAAGGTTCCTCTTCAACTTAAAGACAGTTTAAGGTCTGCTCTGTCTGAGCAAAATAACTTGTGTAGGTTAGTAATAGAGAATATTTAATAGTCAGTGAGTCAGTGGTGTCCACCTTGATTTGCTGATAAATATGAAACATGAAATGACAGCAGGCTACACATGTTCAGAATGACATAGCCCATTTCTAAAATAGCTGAATAATATCTCTCACCATAGGCCCTTTGGGTCAAGTGAGCAGACTCAAGCTCATCAGTCAAACGACGGATCTCACTGTGAGCCATTGCCAGCCGACGAGAGCCCTCCTCCAAATCCCGCTCCAGGTGGGAAAACTCCCTCTCCGCACTGCTTGCCTGACCAGTGAATTGCCTGGCCTCAGCCTAAAGACAGAGGCCCTTAACTTAACAAACGACCACAATTAGTGATTGCCATTCTCAGAAGGGAACCAGTATAACAAGGATGTTCGAAATACATGCAGGAACAGACAGGAGACCTTGACGTGCACAGGATCAAGATGCAGCATGTTGTAGTTTCTTGAATTTCTTCTGCCATGCAAAGCTCCCTAGCTTTTGCTGGTAACAAAGCTTAATAACACTGGAACAAAAAAGAAGTTGAAGTTAATGTGCATGAAGTTTAGAACAGAGTGCATGCAAAATGATCAAATGGTTACATGGTAACCTAGATTTTTTGAGCGGAGAGACTGTCCACCCTACATATTCATTATGTATGGGGAATGACCCCTGCAGTGGTGGTTTGTATGGCTTCTATGGTTAACCTTGAGTGAAATGTGCTTTAGAGTAGCCTGGAGAAGGAGAGATAGTATTTCCACTCAGAGAACCTGGGTTATTATGTCGAGACCATAGATTGTATATAAATCTATGGTCGAGACCATCTCTCCACTCTACATTTGCCATATGTACAGGAACTCTGTAAAGTACACCATGAGAAAACCAAACAGACAACACTGCCCCTGTAGAGCGGAGAGAAAGTCTTGACATGACAGAACCTCATATTCATATGTGCACCTCAGGATACATAAACTAAAGTCAGTGTCAGTTACAAGTAATGTAAGTGCAGTGTTTAGTATTTGTTAGTATTTAATTGGATTTTGTTAGATTGCTTTAGATACCGTAAAAGAACATACTGGAATAAAAGTACATTTGCTCTGTGATGCCTTGTGGAGTCCAAAGAGTCTTTTCCATGGACTTTGGCCATGATGTGGTGCCTCCCTGTGGGGAGACTGTGGAATAACATTATGTCAAAGAAGGGTATTATAAGCTCATCACAGAGAAAACAACAAAACTGGAATAAAACACAAAATAATAAAATACTAAAAGAAAAAATTTATCAAAAACCTTCCACTGCTTAATTATACAATTAATGCCTTTGCACACTGATCAAAACCCTTGTCTCTCATTTCTAAATCATATTTTCCATCTCTTATAACTAAATTACAAACTGATGTTCTTCCTCTAACCTGGCATGTGTAACTGTTTGGTGCTTTTCTTTCTGTCCCCTGTGAGCTGGTTGTGTTTCCATCACACGTCAGCTTGTCTGGAACCTCACTCATTTCAAGGAGGGAGGCCCTCTCCACCAGCAAGTATGCCACCTGCTCACTGGAGCTGCTGTGAATCAATTCTGTGAGACCTTGCTGGTACAGCATTTTAGCCACCTCGCTTACCTGTGCATCTATTACAACAAAGAAGGGAGAGGAAGAGAAGAATTTGTAATACCAGTGTTTCCCACATGTAGACATTACTTTGGCCACCCATTTTTTAATTTGCCCAAAAGAACGACGCCATCCACGATCCATTAACTAGAGGACTCTACTGCGTCTGTAGGTTACTTATTTGCTGCTTAAAATATCAAACAGGAGCCCTGATCAGTTGTTGCTCACTTATGTTAATTCCATGAATTGAACTGATGACAGAACAAAAGTGGTGTTAATGGTGTGTGTACATTCTGCAAGTTGGTGAGGAGAGAGGCTAATAGAAAACTGCTGTATGTAGCCAAAAATAATCAATAAAAAACCAATCGCCTTCTCTAGTAAAATCAGCGGCTGATCTTGCATCGGTTTCAGAATCTCACAGTTTGCGTTTCGTTAATTAAGACTTTTGGTTTAGAATATGGATATATTAGTTTATCATTTATTCATATTAGTAAGCTTCAGTATCCTATTATAATCTATGTAAACAGGATACAACAACATTTGAAACAGTGCAGACAAGATTGAGATGTTTGAATTTTGTCATTACTGACAACTGTTATTTGTAGGTGGTGTACAGGTTTACATTTCTAACCTTGAAGGGATATTAGGCGCTGCAGCTGTTCCTTGAGCTGATCATTTTCATCTTGTATTGCCTGAGCCACAACATCCTTTTGCTCTGTAAAAATACGGATCTGCTCCAAGGACTTACGTACCTAACATACAAACAGACAAAAAAAATGTCTTGGTCACTAAGAGACACAGGCTTTTACTTGTTCTTGCTCATCTTGACAATTTCTGATGTTATTGTTATTTGGGCAATGACAACTTGCCTCCGCCATTTCAGCCAAGTGTTGTGAGCGCAGAATTTCCAGGTCCCTTGTCACACAATTTAGACGGCTTCTTATGCGCTGGTGGGAACGCCATAGCAAACACAGCTGAGCCTCCTTGGGGGAGTCAGGAGCAAGTCCCTCCTGACTAAACCATGTGGCCATCTGCTCCAGCTCCTCCTACATGCAACATGGGAAAGTGATTACTGAAACCACAGTATTTCATGGTACTATGCCTTAACTGGCTCTTAATGCTTGCATTGTTGGAGAAAAATCCTGGGATCTTTCTGAAATGTCTTTGAGCTTTTTGCAATTTTACGTGTGAGAATCTCTTTATGACAGTAGGCAAATATTAAAATCCAGTGCTGCAACTACAACAGTTGCAGCACTGGTGATAGAGGCTGCAGAACGAAAACACTGCAACACATGGGGTCACAGTTATGAACTGATAACCAACCTTGTGGGTTTTGCTGACAGTGACAGATCATTTGTTTCTCATTTACACTGAATTATAAGGTATTTCTCTAGACTGTCGCTAAAGTTGTTTGCATATTTTGGAAAACAGCTGTTTCTCTCCGTGGAGACAGCTGGCATCGCCAATACCCTCCTGCAGAAATGCGCGTCCCCTTTGGTGGTCTAAAACTACTTGTATTCACATTAAACCACATCCATTATAAATAAAGACTCTGCGTCCACACTCGATGTTAGCCAACTTGATTTTTAACTAACGTTAATTATAGTTATAGTTATATAATTAAGTTATAGCAGGGTGAGTTTTATTTGGGAAATGCGGACTACCATTAAGCTACCTCTAAACATAACAACAAAGTGTAAAATACATATTTGAACAAACCAGTGATCCAGAAAATTATATATTTCCGTATATGAACCTGTTTAGTGATTAATTTCATTTAATCTCCAGCTTTAATGTTACGATTGTAAAGTTTACTAACTAGTTAAATGCCATGTGTTGCACATTAACGACGCTGCTGTCTTTAAACTGGGTTTTAGCTAACGGTGGCTAACGTAACACTAGCTGTCAAGTAAACTAACGTTAAACAAAGAAAAAGTACGATGTGTTTAGTACCTGTGACTGGGCCATTTGTGCTGCGTTGAAAAACAACATCCAACCGTGGTTTAAACTCTCATTTTGTTCTTCAGTTTTGCAGTTTGGGGAAATTAAAAGCTGACTTCGACGGTAACGTCAAACTTTACCTGGCACGGAGACAGAACGTAGCGTCCCGTTCAGCTTGTAACGGTGCGTACGTAACCGTACGTACGTGCGTCGTTTCTCCCAAATGTTATGATAACAGCGTTGAGTAACAACGACAGATTTAATACAACTCCCACGAAACGAGTGGTTTTAAGAAGCCAAAAGTCGAAATCAGTGATAAACAATAAAAACACTGATGAAAGCAGTGATTTAATGCTGAGGGAAGTTGGCACGGTGACGCTTGGCTGTCCGTGCGTCCTTGAACGAGTCTAACAGGACTTTTGACACTGTGAATAGTTCAATTCCAGCTGTTATCATGCGTAAAAAAGAGTTTTAAGGTAAGAATATTTCAGATATACTATGTGTCTTTGACCATTAATCGTATCTGATCTGCTGTAGGGGTATGTGTTGCTAATGGCTTTTAGCAAGACATCGTTGCTATAGATTACTGATAACTGTATATGCTGCTTACCTTACATTTAAAGTTAAAATTAAAGTTACTGCTGTTAGTTAATGAGGCAGTAAGAATGGGCAATTAAGTACTTTTTTACTTAAGTAAATTGTCTCATTTCTCTCTCAACCACTGATGATGTCATAACAACATAAATACATATATCTGTTAGTAAAATCAATATGACAATATTTGGATGAATTGGATATTTAATTTATAGGCTAGAAGTTTTATTTTTGCTGTTGCAGTTGATGTTATTAGTTGTGTTTTATTGTTTTTACTGTATTTATTGTCAATTAATTGGTGAAATAGAGATAAAATACTTTCTCTTGTAGGTATTTGTAGAAACAGTTTCTACACAAAGAAACAAAAGAAACCTTATGTTTCCTGCTCATTTATAATCAAATGTAGGAAGTAATCAGCCCACATTTCCTGTCTTTAAGCCCCTCACTTTGGCAGTACTTGGATAGTCTTCATGCTAAACTGCACTGAAGAATAACTGTGATTGTAATGATGCACAATTTGACCACTGCCAGGCCAAACATCCAGCTCTATTATATTTTATATTATTTTGCAATCACATTTTAATGGTGTGATCATTTTAAACTAACTCATATTAGTCCTATATTTCAATAGAGTTTTTATATCCTAAGTATAGCTTTCCAGAAAATGTGTTGTGTTTTTGAAAGTCCAGAGAAATGTTATTTTTAGTGTCGAGCTAGTACAGACCACAGATTTGAGGGGGAGGGCAGGGAAAGTTTGAGGAACCCATTTAGAGGAAATGGTTGTTGAGGACTCCTCCTTTATTCAACTCCACATTCCTCCTCTCAGTAATTTTCTCTGAGTTTTAAAGCTAAAACATCTGCAGAAAAAGAAAAGAGAACAGAAGGAGGACATCAGCAACTGAGAAAACTACAGGTAAAAACTTCCTCAAAAGATCTGGCTTACTATTAAAACTGAATAGATGTTTGGATTTTTTATTATTATCTGATACATAGAGCTTATGATGAAATGTCATCATGTGAGATGCAGTCACCGCCCAGAAACATTATTAAAAAAGCTTGTGTGTTCTTCCTCAGTTACAGCTTGCAATTTACAGGTCATCACTTTTTATTTCTGTCTGCATCAGGTATGTCAAAGTTTTATGTAGGTTATATGAGACGTGGTAGCACACAATCTAACACATGTCTCTCTGACTTGTCCTCAACCTAATTAGGAGAAGTTTGTACTGCAAGAATGCCACAATACGCTTCTTGTGTTTATTTGTATATCCACAACAATATGTCAGACCATAGGGTTTTGGACTATATGTGCTTGTTTACAAAGGTTACAGGGTGCTGATGTTTTGATGTAGTCCACAGAGACCGGACTGGCTCTGAAGATACAGTGAAATCCCCCCTTGTCTAACATGCCTGTGGCTTGATAAATGGGAAGAGATTGTTAGGACAGATGTGGAGATGCATGATTAAAGTGCTGAGAGTTTCCTTGAGAGGCAGACAGAGTGCTTACTGTTTCAATGCCTTGTCTTGAGATACGTGCTGGCCATTTTACTTGAAGAGGGTGGTCCTTAGCAGTGAAACTGTGTTTTTCTTTAGTTACAGAGCTTTTTGGTTCCATATGACACAACAATTATAGTCTACAGTCATTACTGCTCCCATAAAGACAGCATACAGAAAACAGCAGGGTTCATCTTCAAGCAGCCATGGTTTTCCTCCTTGTATCCCTGACTGTGCTACATCTGGTTGCCTTGGCCATGCTCTTCATCGCCACTCTGGAGAAGGTGAGATACACATTTAAACTAGTGCGTTAACTTATGTAGTCCCTGTTCTAACTGTAGATGTCACTGTGTATCTGTGCAAGATGTTAAGAAAATGTAAGCAAAAAAGATGCCCATCAGCATATTGTGCATTGTGTCATTATGAAAACTTCCTTACTTCCCTTCTATATTTGCAGTCCTGGTGGATATGGGCTGATACTGAAATCACAGATCTCTGGTATAACTGCTTCCATGATAATGCCACACAGACCTGGTTGTGTGCTGCTACCAATGAAAGTGGTAAATTATCATCATTACCATCATTTCTTATTGGATGTTACGCTGTAGGATAAAGTTTTAGTTGTGAATCACTGTCTTACATTCATTCTCTGACTTGTTGTCCCAGACTGGCTGCAATCTGTTCAGGCCCTCATGATCCTGTCTGTTGTCTTCTCTTCAATCTCCTTCCTGGTTTTTCTGGGCCAGCTCTTTACCATGTCCACAGGAGGACTCTTCTACTTCACAGGCTTCTGCCAGGCCTTTGCAGGTGTTTTGAAAGCTTATTTCTTAATCCACATAAAACAATGTAAATGAAAATGTGACAACATTTTAAATTTTCATCCATTAAAAAGTTATGTATTTTTTGTGACACTCTTAGAAATTAAATGCAAATTAAGTCATACTGTGTTGAGGTGCAGTTTGAAAAACAGATTGTTGTGTATGTTTATGCTATTTTCTACCATTTATCCATATTCTATAAATTATAATAATCCAAACTAATGTCTTTATCCCTCTTTTAAATTTTTTGAATACGACTGTAATCATTATCACTAATGTGAAGTTAAGTAGCATGTAAAAATAATTGATGGTGATAATTTGAGTGTTACTTTTGCAGGTTTCACAGATTTTGCAGCCTGCCTCATCTTCACCTTCCACAGAAAGGAGATCTTAAATGACTCCAGAGATTTGAGCAAAGGACGCTTTGGCTACTGTTTCATTCTGGCATGGCTGTGTGTCCCTCTTCTCCTGGTCAGCGGAGTCCTATATGTCCACCTGCGAAAGAAGCAGTGAGCCAGCAAGTAGGAAGGGCTACAGGGAAACTTCATATGAAGAATGCAGTGACTTTAATTACTTCCCGGTTAACAGTGCTCACACATGAGGAAATAACTGAGACTGAAAATAATCTCCTATAACCTAGCAACTACATAAAATTGCATTTTGTTACTGGCTCCAAATCAGTTCACCCAGCAGCTCCAAAACTGGCATCACTGGACACACGATGTTAGTATTTTTTTGTCTTCCATTATTTTAAATTTAGTATAAAAAGTGGTGAACACGCATTCTTGACGCATTCTTTCATTTCTCCTTTGCCTCTTCCTCGCTTGAATAACAGCAGCCATCTTTGCGCAAGCAGGCTATGCCAGCTTTTCAAACATATTAAATACAGAGGCAATCACAGCTACCGCAGTCACTACAGGCTTGATAAATCACATTGCAATAGTGTCGACAACACTAGTGTGCTCAATGTATATATATATTCTCTTTGTATTTTGTGCACTGTGCAAAACACCCTATTTTGCATACAGGCAAAAATGCAGAATCCACAGCATGCAATATTTTGTCCATTTGAAAGATGCACTCCCAGCAGATCAGTTTGTAACATTTAAATGTAGGTGATACCCAGTTTGCACGTATTTTTTGTACATATAAACCTCAGGCTGTCTGTTTGATTAAAGACATCCACCCTACTGTGCCACACGGTATGCAGGAACTTGCGTCATCATGCAGGCTTGTGAGACAAGTTGTTGTAAACACCATCACTCAACAACAGAGGAGAAACTAAACTCGGCTAAATCTTAGAGATAAAAAACTCATATTTACATGGTATATCAATGATTTTCACATGGAAACTATTTGTTAAACTCTGTATAAACTTGTGTCCCTAATTAACGTGATTATGGTGATTACGTGTTTTTGTATTTTGTACATTTTTGTGCCTATTAAAAATTATAATTCACTGATTATCATTTTATTAATATGTCAACTTTACTAAACGGCTTAAGGCCAGTTTTGTTTTGTTTTAAGTGCCTTATGTGTAGCATTGTGCAAATGCAATCCCCTGGCAAACACAGTGGTTGTGTGAGGGTGTGCCAACTGTCATTTAATCACTCGCCATATTGTGGCATTCATTGTTTACCTTATTAAAATATGCTCACTATTTTCTACAGAACTTAAGAGGAACATGATGAAGCACTTAATGGCAAACGTGGAGGGGGTCACTTCAGTAGAATCAAGATTAAACACAAAGGTATTTCAACATAAACCAATGTGACTGCATTTGATACCATCAGATGTTAAGTCAGATAAAATACAAACCTACCTATCAGGCTAGACCAGTAGACAAATAAACTGTCAGGTAAATGGCAGCTTCTTTGATTTAGGGTTGCATGTACACCTCACACACGTTTAACAAGTGTATAGATTAAAACCTAGGTATGAGAGATTTAATGTGATTTAAAGGCTGCAGCTATGAATATCAATGAGAGGTGGAGTAGGGTTGGGACTGTACCTGAGATCACTTTGAAAGAACAACGTCAGTGACAGGGAGTGGAGGGGTTTTAAAAGAAGACATGGCACGTAGGAGAGGGAAGAGCCACGGTCACAGAGCTTAAGAGCGACGCTCGAGCCTGAGAGATGAGACATACTGTCCAGGAGGCGAGTTTCACAACTTGTTGACACAATGAGTTTGCTGCATGTTTGGAGTGATGTTTTTAAAGCTGGAGGACAACCTGATCACTTCAACTTGCTGATTCAAGTCAACATGAGTTGGTGAAGATTTCTGAAGAACATGATATTTGCACTTGTGAACCTCATCCAAGCCTTTTCTTGGTAACACAGTGGAACTTATCATTAAGATTCCTGGTCTTCTTTAAACTTTTGCCAAGAAGGAATAATTATGGGTTTTTTTGTTGTTGGCTTGGGATGGTTTTGTTTTCACCTAACGTCACTCAGCAGCGAGGATTAGAAGGGTTAAGACAGGTGAGATGGTATGCAGGGGAGGGAAGAGTCACAGTCACAGAGCTCAAATGTAATACTTGAGTAGTTTCATTAGGCTGCGGTCATGTCGAACTCCCAAGTGAAGAGTCTTGACGAGGATGCAGTGTTCCTGCCAGTGAATGAATTCTCCCCAGAGTTCTTCCACTGCGAGAAGGAGCGACAAGCAGTGGAGAGACTCCTGAGTGCAGGACCGGAGGCCTTCTACAGCTTTGTCGGCACAGAGCGCTCCAGCTGCTTCTTATCTCCAGAGGAGGTCAGACACATAAACAGCTGGGCGCAGGACTATCGCTTTAACCAGTTCCAGTTGCAATGGGAGGAAAATGGCACGGAAGGCTACTCAGACTTTTGTTCTACATACTTCCCTTGCCACTCAGACAAACCGTCCCCAAGTCTGGATCTGGGCTGGCCAGAAAGAAGTCCCTGGGTCCCTGGGTTCCCGAACAGAAACGTTTCAGTCCACACCAGTCCTCCTGCTGAGGGAGAACCTCCGATAAGAGAGATCATCAGACGACACTTGCAAAACGCCTGTCAAGTATGCAAATAAGATGTGAATATACTACAATATGTTTCATTTCAGCATTTTATTTAATACCTGTATATTATGCTAATATATGTATAAACTAATACAATTCAGACAACTTTTATTCTATTGTTAGCTTTTAGATAGTGTTTAATTTCATCTGTCAAAATAAGAAGGGAAATGATGGTCTTTCTGTTTAATCCTGACATTTACAGCCATGTGACGTTTGTGTACTACACAGGTAATTGCTATTGTGACTGACAGGTTGACAGATGGCCCAGTAATTGGAGATTTACACAATGCTGCTTCCCGGGGTGTCCCTGTCTATATCATCCTGAACCAAAGGTCTAGTCAGGAAAACTTTCCCCTCAACAGCCTCAGGCATCCAGTGAGTCACCTTTTACAGCACACACCTATCAGCCCAGTTAGACGTGGCACTGATTGCACCAGAGATTTTATTTAGCCTATATTGTCTCTTATCACTTGTCTGACAGATCATATAACAATACAACAATAACAGCCACTTTTTAACAAAGATCACATCTGAAATAAGCATGGAGCAAAATCTTGACACTATCTTGAGTGGTATCTCAGAAAAGACAACTGTTTTCTTTCACTATGGCCGGTTTCTGTTCCACTTTAGCAATTCAGCTAAACTCGTTGCACAGCATTCAGTGCTGTCTGTGTTTATTTTGTGTGCTGAAAATTGTGCCTGGAGTAGAGGATAAAGTAAGAAATGTTCATGAAGCAGATAAAGCCAAACTCAATCTGATGCATACATTTTAACCAAACTTTCATTTTAAGAATGAAAGTTTGAACTTCTGTGAAATAGTTGCAAAACACATATTTTTAACATCCTTGCAAGAGGTGTGTTTTCTATCTGGCTGGACAGTGAATGGCTGTTTTATACACATAGTTCACCATTCCCACTCTGTCACAGAGAAACTCCCTGTTTCAATATGAGTGACTTGAACATTTCGATCTGGCAGAACATGCGGGTCCGTGTTCTTGGAGGGAAAACCTTCTGTTCGAGGACGGGAAAAACAGTGGTTGGGGAAATGAAAGAAAGGTTCATTCTGGTGGATTTGGAGACAGTGATTCATGGCAGCTACAGGTGAGCGGTCCGGAATTGTTACCTTTATACATTTGACGTGTTAGACCTGGAGGAGATGTCACAAGCTGTCTTTGCACTCTGCAGCCTCACGTGGACAGATGCCCACTTGCACCGGCAGCTGATCACTGTACTGCGCGGCCCTGTTGTCGAATCCTTCGACTGGGAGTTCAGGATCCTCTTTGCTGCTTCACTTCCTGTCCCAGATACATGGGCGGTTGAAGGTGCTTGTGTGGACGTTACTAGTCAGCTAAAAGAATTCTCAGATGTCCAGTTGAAAAAACAACTTGCTATGGAGCCTGAGTTTACCAACCCCCCCTCCCCACCTGCTGATTCCCCCTTGGACTGGGAAGCGATGGGTGTTGTCCAGTTGTTCCCCGACAACGACAAGGAAATACCACTGCAGAACAACCTGCTGTTTGAGGAAAACCCACCTATCATGGATGGTTTTACTAACCAATTTGTGCACATGAAAAGGTACATGAATCATCTTGACTTGATATACCATCTCTTGGACACCGTTAACAACATATATCTTTAAACTTAACACTGCTGCCAAGTAGGTTTTTGTTACTTTAAAATATAATTGTGTTGAAACTTTTACCAAAATATTTCTATTTTCTATTTCTTATCATTCTCTAAGTAGTTTCAATATAATATGTTACAAAATATTTGCCTTTACTGACATGTTTTTTGTATTTGACAGGGAACCAAACACGTCCACCAGGACAAACCATGTACTAGACAAATCAAGTTTCAAGTGAGTCTTTGATTTAATTTGAGTCTTTTTTCTGCTATTTGCTTTACGAAAATCTTTCCTGAGATTTTGATTATTTTCATAGCAGCACACCACCCTCGCCAACAGACTCAGCAACTACAGAAACAATGAAAAGGTATCAAGAGAAAAGAAACATGTTGAATCTGTTATCGTTTTCATGTCAAATGCTAAAGATCTTTTCTCTTCCTGCAGTATCGAACAAAAAATAAAGAAAGCCCTTTCCAGACAACTCTCCAAGGAGAAGAGCACCAGTTCTGATGACAGAACAACAAGACTTCATGATAAACTCACAGAGCCAGCACAGAATATGGTCAGTCTTCCCTCTTCTAGGAGAAGCGAGAGCTCTACAAGGGCGTCCATTCTGCAAGACGAAGACAGCACGAATGAAACAAGCACCAAAGTGGAGATGACAGCTTCTAGAGTAAGTAACAGGTCTTTGCTGTCAAAATAATTAATACAAAGTCGTCAGGGTAGTTGAAATGTATTTCTCTACTCGCAGAAACCTCTAATCCTGAGAGTGCCAAAGTCTGAGAACTTCAGCACTTTGAGCGACATTATGAGGAGGATTCGGCCTGAGCAGCACAATTCAGGACTGTTCAGGAGAGCATCAAAGACCGCTGTGTCAGAAATGAGCCAGTCCATGATGGACCTGAGCGTACACGCGGATACAAATCATGATGAGCAGGGAGTCTCAGTGCCGAGGTTTAAGGGCAGAGTAAGTGTTTGCAGTTCTCAGCTTACAGAGATGTTTAATTCAATGAATTCACTGGAGTGTAAGAAGCAGATTAATCCAAACAAAAAAGTAAAAATAAACAAAAATAACACTGAAAAACATCCTAATAAAGTATAAATATAACCATAAAAAATTAATCTAGGCATGGTCACTACAAGCAGACATGCAGAGTGTTTCAAAATGTAATATTATGGTGGAAAACAAAAGTAATACCGTATCTCGTCAATGAAAATTTGACTGATTCTCATTTCTCATTATTCTTAATCATTTGGTAACCATAGGGTTTATCTTGGGACTCTCAAGTCAGGAACCACCGCTCTACAGATGAATTTCACAGCATTAATTATTAATACACTAACTAATGACGAGTAATTTAATGATGCAGTTGATCCAAATGCTCAAATCAAGTGGCTTTACCTGAATAATGTACAGTGTTTGATTATTGTTAATCTATGTGTCCTTGGCAGGGCTTTAACCCAGATCATATGACACCTGCTTTTGCCCTGATGAAGAAGAGGCACACTGACAACAAATCAGTGTTGCAACGAACTCCAAAGTCGTTTTTGCCCCAAGCGAGGCCTCGCAGCTACAGTTTTGGTGTAGATATGGACTGGAAGAGCCCGCTGAAAGAGCGGGAAGGAGAACAGGAATGAAAACAGCAGCCAGAACAGCATCTTCTGTCATAACTATCCAGCAGTGGGTAGTTATGACAGCAAAAACAGACTGTGACTGTGAATATAAAACGCTGTTGTGAATGTGAAGGATGCATACCTGTTTCATATTTTAATGTATTTGATGTATATGATTTTAGAATTTTTTTAAATTATTAAATAGATTTTGTTGAAGGTGCTGACAGTGGATAGGAGATTTTAACCACGTGTGTAACTTATGGAGGAAATCTTTAGTTGAACTTAATAAAATTTTATTAAATCTTCCGCAAATGGGAATAAATGTACATCCCTGTTTCACATATGGGATCTTTTCGCTACCCTAATCTTGTAAACCAGAGAATGAGATAAATGTAGAAGATTTCATGAAGAAACAGAAAGCATGAACTGGTTTTACTTTGAGTTGTGGGCCAAGAAACAGTTAAATGGTTTAAAATGTCTTGGAGTACTTGAATGTACAGTATTTAAAAAATCCTGTGAGGCGAGGTTGAAGCTGAGGTATTATAGATTATGACTGACAGCATCGTTATTAGGAAACAAGTCTAATGCCAAAAATAATATAAACAATCTTCATCTTCCTGAACGTTTCACAGTGGAGGTGAATTTTGTCAGGTGCTAACCATAGACTGCATATAGACTCTCTTTACAACCTTACATTTGGCCAAATGGCATCTTCCAAAAAGTTCTACAGAGCAAATTAAACTGTTTTATTTGTATTTCTGTTTTTTTGATCTACACAGTGACAGTATCACTTGAGCTGTCAGTTCTGATCCAAATTGAAATGTCTGATTGACAGACACTGGTAATAATGAGAGTCAGAAACTGATTTCAAGATGGTCGAGTATCAACATAATAGAAGCTGATTAGTAAATACTACCTAGTGATTATAGTATTATAGATATCAGATATTTAGGCCTACTACAACAACAGCATGATTGAGTTTATTGCTTTATTATGACAGCATTTTAACAATGTACATTTGTTTCATAACCTATATATAAAAGAATGTATTCAATAAGCTCTTCTCATCTAGCTAATAAATAATTCCTATTTGTATTGCAATTTGATTTTAACATGTGCGGGTGTTACCCCCTCCACTTCAGTAGGTGGCGCTGCAGCTTTACGAGTGCCATCAAATCTGTGGGCGAAGAAGAAAACACGGAAGCACATGTTGTAACAACCAGTCTAGTAATTAAACGTGCTTCTCTCGATATAGTTGGATATTTACAGTTTATTCTGCTCTTCAGACTTAAGCACTGGCATTAAAACGTGTAACACTGTTTGTTCATTCGTAGCAGCTTAGTTTAATACATTTCCATCATGGTTCGAGCAAAAAGGTGAGTTCAGCTAAAGTTAGCTTCTACACGTTCTCGTTTTAATGTAAACATAGGTATTTCTGCATTTCCGCATTTTCATTGTGCTCTTTAACAATTTCGGGGACATGTTACAGCAAATTGATGTAGATATTTAAAGTTTAATTCTTGACCCATGACTCTAGCATTTACTGCGTGGCTGTGATGCAGTATGAAATATCTATGCTCAGTGTTATCAACGTTGTAGTTAATGATACAAACAGAGATCTAATGTTGTGCATGCCTGTCTGTTCAGAGCTAAACCGGTTCAGAGACTAAAAAAGAAAGAACAGTATGACGAAGATGATCCTGAAGCCTACAAGGGCATGCCTGTCCCTGACAAGGTAAGAGTGCTGCTGGTTCAGGTCATCTACAGAGCCTGAGGTGTCCTGAATCGCTGATTTCAGTTTCCTAAAAAAATCATTTAAAGGTAATACTGTTGGTAACTCAAAATGCAAAGTTAAAGTTATCTGTAAAATCTATAGTCCTATTGTCCCCAACCAGGATGGAGAAAACTAAGCTGGAACTAATAACAGACTTCAATATACAACATTTTAATCCCTTATCTTTGATTTGTGTAGTATCCCCCAGGTGCTCATATTTTGTTTTGTCATATTGTGAGTGATCACATCAGTCTGCTTTGGTGGAGTTTGATCATGCCTCCTCTCTGCCTTTCAGAAATCGTCACAGTACATAAAGGACAAAGTCGATGAGTTTCACGATGAGAAGATTGCAGTAAGTTTAACTCATTAGCGCTTCTGTGGTGTTGTGTTGTTCTGTTTCTAAGTTCTCTTTTTTAACTTTTTTAATGCTGTCCTCTTTTTGCTGTAGAAACTTCTTGCAAGTGGCGTTCAGATGGAGAGTGATTCAGAGGAAATTGACGACGAGGTAATGCTCTTTTCCAATGTTTGTGTTTCTCTAGATTTGCCCTCAGAAATGTGAACTTGTTTAAATTTGTTTATATTTCGAAGGAGGAAGTAATGGCCCTGGATGATTCTGAGTCAGAGGATGATGAGGTGGAGGAGGAGGAAGGGGGGTCAGATATGGAGAGTGATCTAGAGGGGAAAAAAGAGGAAGGTAAAAATAAAATCATCAGTTTTTGGTCACAATTTGGTTTATTGTGAAACTACCCTATTTCACTGTAAATTGTTTTTCTAGACCTTCCTAATGAAATGGCATGGGGAACCAAAAAGAAGATGTACTATGACTCAGACTATTTGACGACCAGTAAGCATTTTTTATCTCCAACAGTACGTTTTCAGCAATTACTAGGCATTTTGTTGTCTGAATGGTTAATGTTTGCTTGTGCCATTGTGTTGTTACAGAAGGGAAAACGCAAGAAGAGTTGGAGGCTGAGGAACAAGAGGAAGAAGAAGAAGCTAAAAATGTCCAGAATCGTTTAGCTTTAAACCTGAGTGAGGAGGATTATGACTTAAACTTTTTTCAGGTATCTTTGTAATTGTGAATCTCTTCCATGCAACTGCAGTTAATTCCACCAGTGTTGATAATGATGTCTTTTTATTGACGTTTGTTGTTTTTCAATGCAGGAATTTGGTGTAGAGAAGAAGGATGAAAAGAAGACTGTGGAAAAAGAGGAGAGGATTGTAAAAGATCTGAAGCAGATGTCTCAGAAAGAAAGAATGAAACTCTTAAAGAAGGAATCACCAGAACTGCTTGAACTTATTCAGGACTTTAAGGCAAAGGTAAAACACGTCATTTAATGAGTCTAAGATGACTGATGTACCACATCATGAAATACATTTAACTATTTCTGTCTTTGCGTCATGTGTGCAGCTTTCTGAGCTGAAGGATGAGCTGCAGCCTCTCGTACAGATGGTCAAGGACGGAAAGATCCCACCAGGAAAAGTGAGTCCATTCGAAGAGACTGATTTTTATTCTTATTTTTATAATAGGGTCTTTCTTTCAGAGAGACTCTATGGCACATCATATTAGTTTTAAGCCAGCTTTGGAAATGTGGTGGTTTTATTAATACCCTCAGACAGCCTGTACAGAATTCATTCAGTCTTGCAAGATCTCGATTTGTGTTCCTCTTTAGGGAACACAATTGTAGCTTTAACCTGAGGTATTTATTCAGAAATTAACCATGATTTGGCTCTTTAAAATAATTTGTAATGTTTAATGTTAGATTTATAAATGATCACTTGTTTTATGTTGTGTTCATTGTTGCATTGTTGCTTGTGACTCTAAATATGTTTGGTCCTATTTTTCAAAGGGTGCTGACTACATAAAGACAAAGCAACAACTTTATCTCAAGTAAGTTGTACTTTCTTTGTAGTTGTTTGTTCATGTCATGGTCTTTGTGCTGCATAGTGACTAATGTCAATGTTTCCTAACACAGTTACTGCACAAACATCAGTTTCTACTTGGTGCTGAAAGCAAAACGTATCCCGGCTCATAACCATCCAGTGATTGAAAGACTGCTCACCTACAGAAATGTAAGATCACACACTGACATACTGTATAAACAAATCTATGTGCATCTTCTAGAAATTGAGAAGACTTAATGTATATTATTTATTCCGGACTGCATCCTTTTATATCTTTTGGAGATAAACTATTCAGGGATCATGAAATATCTCCTTCATACATATCTGCCTACAGCTCATTAATGAACTAGCATCTGTAGATGCTCGACTTGCACCAGAGCTTCGCAGGATACTTGCTGATGAGGAGAAAGATAAAGCCACCAGCAAGCCAGCAGACACAAAGACGACCAGAGTCTCCAGCAAGAAGACAAAGGTGGAATAGTTTTTCAGAGAGCTTTCATTCATATCTAGCCAGTATCCTCAATTTGAAATCTGTTGCTGCTGTTTAACATAGAACATGAAAGTTAATTAATACATGGTGACAGGATTCTGAAGAAACTGTGCCTGAGGTTGAGGAGGACTCAGACTCTGACCTGGATGAGGAGGCGGCTTTGCGCTTCTACAGAGACATGGAGGAGCAGTTGAAATTGAAGAGGAAGGGCAATAACCCAGAAGCTGAATTGTAAGAATAATTTCAATATTCAAATGGCTGTTGGGATAAAATCAACATGAGCTCTGACACATTCTCATTTGGTTGCAGGGAGGAGGAGAATAAAGATGAGGAGGAAGACCCAGATGCTAAGAGAGGAATCACTTACCAGGTACTGCATTGCAACCACTCACAAAAATGTTAGGGTTGTCCTATTGGATTCTCACAGTTTTAGGTCGGCCATAAAGAACAAGATATACTGTAAGAACTCAACTTTTATGCTAGGCATCAACCCAGAATTCATAATCATGTACTAAATTATGACCTAAACAGGCTAACCTTTAGCATTTAGTCCAATAGCAGCATGGGTATTATCTATATGTAGAGCATGCTGGACCCACATTTGGGAAAACAAAACAAATCAAATCAAAGGTAGACCTACTTGTCTTTTGTGACATGAGGGCACCACCTGCTGGATGCTGGTGAAAAATCATCTGTGTATACAGCATTTTTGGTTACTGTGGGTGTACAGTTGTTTCAGCACTGCATCTTCAAACGGTGCATTTTCTAATGTCTGCACGTTACATAGTACGTTTTCAAAAAGGGATTTCCCTCACTCAGGCTGACATGGGTTTTCTACCCCTTTGAGCCTTAGGGGAACTTTTTGATACATCGTTTAACACTGCCACTTTCAAGGCACAAATCCACGTGTCCATCTCATGAGCTATTTTACTTTCAATTGTGGGGAATTCCATTACATTGCAGTATATTTGTGCCCATAATGTATTTAGATTTAGGGCTATGCAATCCATGCCACTTCTAAACCTTTATTCTAATTGTGTCTACGATTCACAGATGGCTAAAAACAAGGGGCTGACACCAAAGAGGAAGAAAATTGATCGTAATCCCAGAGTCAAAAACAGAGAGAAGTTCAGAAGAGCCAAAATCCGCAGGAAAGGCCAGGTTTGTATTCCACACTCACTGATGGGAATATTTTTATTGTACTGTTGCAGCACACAGGCCTCAGAGGATGTCGGCCTGTTCAGTTTGAATCAAGAGTTTGTTGTGTTACATTTTGAAGATCAATAGTGACACTGTTCATCTTTGCCAGGTCCTTGTGGCTCGTCGGGAGGAGACCAGATACAGTGGAGAGATGTCTGGTATTCGCGCTGGTGTCAAGAAGAGCGTCAAACTTAAATAACCAAGAGAGGATCCAAAGTAGCCTTGGAGTTAAAAAATTACAGATATACTGTACTTGTGAGTGTTTATTATTTGTAACTCTCGTGATGAAGAACATCACTGCATTATTCAACTGTCAAGTCATTGTTGCAGATATGAGCATGCTTTTCCTCTTATGTAGTACTGCAATGGGAATAAACATTTTAAAATGTTCAAATTGTACATGGTCTCTGCACAGAACCAGCATTACAACTGTAGAAGCTCATTTTAGAACAGGTAAAAAGGACACACGAAAGCATGATCTGTTTATATTTACAACTATTACCGCAAACTGAATATCCAGTAACATGTCAACAGAACAGACAGGTTAGATTTTAAGCCAAGACAAGGGTCAGGTAAGAGACACAACTTAAAGAATGTGCAGCTGATAAGTCAGCCCACTTGTTGACTGATGAATTTGTTGTGTGCTGATGTGAGGTTGCTCACTATCCTCTCCTCTATCTCTATGTCATTCTTCACATCCTCTTCTGTGAGGATCAGCTCAGCCTGAGTCTCAGGTGTCACCACCACCACATAACCACGTCTAGAGTCCAGTACGTTGGCCACCACCACCTGGTGCCTGTAGGTATCCAGAGCCCGTCGCGCCTTGCCCAGCAGGATGGTGGCATCTGTCTCCAGTTTGAAAGATACAACAAATGCCTGTGGCGCCCAGTCCTTCACCAGTGGAGACAGTATCTTAGGCACCATATTTAAGCTGAGCTGAAAGAGAGAAAAGTACACTTTAATTAATAAAACTAAATGTTAACAGGCAGCGGGCTAAATGTCTGCATAGTAAAATGCTTATGGTAGCCTGGTGTGCTTTTCCATGTTCACCAGTACAGTTAGTTTTGCAGGTATTAAAAGTAC
Organism: Anabas testudineus; assembly: GCF_900324465.2. Taxonomy (NCBI): domain Eukaryota; kingdom Metazoa; phylum Chordata; class Actinopteri; order Anabantiformes; family Anabantidae; genus Anabas; species Anabas testudineus. The sequence goes on along the minus strand of NC_046614.1, from coordinate 15,663,644 downwards.
TGGATAAATTAAAATCTGCACCAGATAATGTCACTAAATGAAAAGTTAGGGGTCAGTGATAATTAATTTTGAAGGGGACATGAATGTTTTCCAAATTCTATGGCAATCTATTCAGTAGTTCTTGATTAATTTACTATACATAATTCACTGACAAGAATAAATCAACCTCATGTTGGCACTCGAATAAATGTGATGGATAGTCCAAATAGGATTTATCGGCTGGGGACCAAAAAAGTCATGGCAGTCCACTTAGTAGTTGACACATAGTATTTATCTGGACCAAAGTGGTAGACTGACCCTGATATCTCTCGAGTTGTACTTCCAGTTTGGCAAAAATAGGAAATGTTACTGTATAGCAGAATTTGCTTTCACTCACTTGAAGAGGCCCATTGGAAGACTGGATTTTGTGTTCAGGCATCTCAGATGCTGGGATATAAAAATCAGACACAGCTGCAGCCAAGTAAAACATGGCCTTGGATCCTAAGTGCAGAATAAATAGTTGAGAACAAAATATGAACGGTTGCTAGACAAGAACCACAATTTCAACCTGTAAACTAATAAATCTGTACCTATTGTGCTAAGTGCCTGAGCTGCTGCTTTGAGTAGATGCAGGTACTCTGACAGAGTGTTGAACTCAACGGGCAGCAGAAGTCTGCATTCCTTCACTTCCTGGTATTGCTTCAGCACTTTGGAAACGTTTGGAAGCACCTGCTGATTAACCACCACTTCAGCAGTGTTCCCAGAGGCTTCTTCTCCACTTCTGAACTGGAGAGCATCCAGCATGTTTATGGTTGAGAATGTACGAGTGTAGGGGTAGAGGGAGCGATGCCTGTGTAGGAAGATGACGGCATAGCCAGAGTCTATGAAATACTCTGCCGAGGAGGCTCCTCGTCTGCCACTGCTGAAGTTATCGAGGAAGCGAACAGTGCGCGACTCCAGGGGTACTTTGGTGCCCCCTGATGTGATGAGAACCACCCTGCGGCCTGTTGCTACATGTTGCGCAGCAAAAGCAGACATCTTCTCTTTGACCTCATCAACATGGGAGGGAACAGCAAATTCCTCAGCTAGTTTCCCATCGATTGAAGCTATTCTGGGTTCAGCCATTACCTGATAAAAGAGTGAATAAGTTCACAGCAGCAGATGAGTCAGATCACAAGTCCTCATATTTACATATGAAAAAGACAGTGGTGAGGTTTTTTAAACAATATAGGACAAGGAACAATTATAACAATATAAAGCAGATGAAAATAACAATGGAGAAGCTGACCCAGTCATCATTTACGATGCCATGAATGTTTTGTCAGACTAAGAAATGAAGCTTAACTTGGGTCTGGAGATGACAAAGTTTTAATAAAGTTTCAAACTGTCACACAGACTGAATGATTAAGAGTAAAATGGTGTGCAGAAGAGTGTTCAGTAAAATCTGCCCTTGAAGTTGAAGGTGTGTATGTGCGACAGCGATTTATGAGATGGTAACTAGTCTGAAAGTCCAAGTCCAGTTTTGATCAAATAGGAAACTTACACAGTGAGATGTGGGAAAGTTGAGCCAGCATTCAACAAAAACTGAGAATAATCCATCAGTGATTTTAAAAGACTATTTGACGGAGGTTATTTTAAGTGGTTCTAATCTAGTAACTTTTTATTTAAAACCATATCAACAGAATCTAATTATTGTTAATAGCTAATTATGTTTTTATATATGTTCAAATTAGCTTGGAGGAGATCGCTACATCTTCATTCAACTTGATTTTAAGTGCTGTCGTTTATGGCTTTGTTGAACTGTCTACAGTTACTGTATGTTACAAGAAATCAATTTATAGCGCCAGTTCTTTCAGAATAACCTTGATATTTATGTCTTTAAGCTTTCAGTGAGTGTATGATGCTCACAGACGAAGCGTGACCTTAACATTTGGCGTCATAAAGCCTCATTTCTGGCAGCAGACAAGCCGCAGAAAACCCAAACAAACCATACGAGTTAGTTCTCACTCCCACTGCCCTAATGGCATCTTGGCAGCGCTTGCACACTGTGACAACACCGTGAATGCAACACAAATCGACATTTATTTAATTATACTACATGAAATAAAAGAGCAAAATGTCCTACTTTACACACCGACGAGACGCGCAGGCAGCAGCTTCCAACAACTCCTGCACTTCCTGAAACCAGGAGCACCGCAGGCTTCGTTGGTGTTTTTAAACGCAGGAGGAACCCATCAGCGCCCCCACTGGTCTTAAACGGTAATGCCACTTGCACCCAGTGTGCCTACGTCAGGTGAAAGCAGTAGTGCGTCAGTTACTTTCTCGCTTTCATATGATGTCTCACACTTTGTGAAGCATTAACATCAGCAGACAGACTCAAGAAAGATCAAAGCAGACACGGGGGATTTCTCTAAAAAGGGATCTTTTGTACTGGACTGTCCCACTGACTCAGCAAGTGCTCAGCACAGAAGAAACGACTGCTTTGAAATGTTTGAATGCTGATCGTCTGTCACTGCTCTGTACCAGCTCATCTTTCTGTTCTTAAAAGTTGGAATGCCATGCAGAGATCACTTTCTTGACATTACTAATTGTGTCTGTGTGCGCATTTGGACGTCTACTTATTGGTGAGTTTTACTGATCACATCTTTGTATTGTATTGTATCGACTGCATTTTCCAGAAACTAGATGCATGCTAATAAATTACACTTCTGGATATGATTGTATAATGCAAAATAACTGGTTTAATAATAACTTGGAAAACCAAACTGGGCCTAATCTGCACCAGGCTGATAAAATACACCTTATTCTTGGTGTAATGCTTTCGACTTATTCTTTTGTTTTTTTATTGAAAATTACTTGATACTAGAGATAATTCATATGCATCTATGAGAATGAAAAAAGATATGTATTGAACATAGTAAGGTTTGAATAATATATTATGTCATTAAACAACAGGTAATTTGCGTAATTATTATCTGTCTAGAAAGGCTAAAGTATATGCCAGAATAAGGTCGAGAATATCTAAAATCTATTAAAACAACTATTGCAAATGTGATTTAAAATAGTTTATTTCACTCCACTTGTGGCCCTCATCAACCCACAGGAGGTGCTGTTGTACTGTTCAATGGATGATCACAACACTTCTGTGTGATCGGTATTAAATGTCTGTTCTAAAATATGAACTAAATGACAACAATTCAACTAAGACACCAGAAGTTTAAATTAAGGTTTGGTTCAGACTTTAATAAGCAAATACCTACAGTTCTGTTTCTCACTTAGTCAAGCTGTTTGTAACTAATGGAAAAGAAGTGTGACCTTAATGCTGGAAAATTAATTCTTATAACTATCCTATCAAAATATATAAGAGACGTGTGAGTTTTTCACATGAAACCTTTTTGTCAAGACACCTATGTTGATATTTTTCTGATTGTCTGGGCCTACACACAGAACCTTGAACCATTTGAGCGTCAGGAAAAGACCTACAGGGTTATTACTAAACCATAAATGAACATTTTAAAACCTCAACAATATAATGTTTTAACACGTTCACATAAGAACTCATAAAACGATTACAGAAACTACCCCTTGTAAAAACATTTTTCTTTCAGTATGATTCAAATAATAAAGTGTAAATTAGAAATCAAATATCTTACATAAAAACCTACAGTTTTATTACAAGAGAAGGGAACAGAAAGTTAATGTCAGCGAGTGAACTCACTGGTCTCTCACTATAAGAGCTGTAGATACAACTGAGGTCATGTCCTTGGTCATTTTTTCCCTCTGTGAAGTCTAATAAATAACCTTATGTTTACATTAGACAATACAGAGTTAGATATGGAGGGATTTTAAAAAGCAATTTTTTTTTCTTCCTATATAAAATGTTCAATTTTTAGAAAAATAATTAATGATGAGTTCAGTATTTATTTGTTTTTTTGGATTTGAATCATGGTGTAGGGACGTTTGTGACATTGAATAAATAAATTAGATAATACAATATTTTTTTAAATAAGTGTGACAATGAGTCTCTTTTTTGACAAAAATAAAATAAAATAAACAAATAATAAAATTAAAAAATAACACTGAAAAGATACTATCCCCACACTTAGGGATCTGGATTTTAACGACTTGCAAATTGTGCCTTTTTATATAAAATGTTTACTAACCAGTATATAGAGTATACATAAATTAAATAATGGAGAGAATAATTAAAAATTATTTAAAATTAAAATACTGGTTGGTTGCAGCCCTAAAAAACAATGACGTCAACTAACTATTAATTGAAGCTCTTCCATTGATGCACGAGTGATAATAATCTAATATTTTTAGTACAGACTCAAACTCACAGTGAGCATTTTTCTGCAGCGAGTAATTTTGCATTTCATACGTCGGTGCAGTACATTGTCAGTGCAGTACTTCTATACCTTGTTATAAGTACTTTTACTTAGTTAAAGCATGTGAATACTTTATGCACTTCTGCAAACACTAGTCACGTAAAATCTAAGTTATCAGACAGCAGTGGCTCTTCTGCTTTTATAGTGCGGTGTAGCGGTGACTTATTTGTACTGCCTTTTCAGTTCAGTATTAGGCTTTGTCTTACATGATGAGGCACTTTGAGAACGCACTTTCACCTCCAATGCTCTCTATGTAACCCCTAACCTATCGATCAAGCGATTGATAAGATGCCGTGTGGGTGCACCCACTGCTGTTTCCACCGCGGGCTTGTGCCTTTGACCGCGCTAGTTTCTGTGGCGGCAGCACTGTTGAGAGCGACAGAAAAACCTCCGTGCGCGTAGCCGTATGTGAAAGTAGTTCCGGGCACTTAACCCGAACGGGGGAGAGTCCCGGATGTTGGCTCGCCGAGAGAAAGGCGAACGGGAGAAGGCGGAGAGAAGCTGAGGAGGGACGCCACGGCACCGCGGGTACACCGGCGAAGCTACAGCTACGGCGGCTGTTTGCACAGGACGATACCGTCAAGAGCACAGGACACTCCTGGGGGACTCTCGCTAGGTGAAGAAGAGGAGGTGGAAGGAAGGGGAGGGGGCAGTTACTCTGAAACTACCGTGAGGATTACAGAGAGCCACCGTCACAGCAGCTTTCATCCAGAGTAAGTGAGCTACACGGGCATGGAAGTTGAACTAAGGCCCACGAAATGGACGACTTTAACGGGGAAGTGAGCTGCAGTGAAGTTGTGGGGACTGAGCCCGGCGCACAGGCCCTGACACACGGCTTTCCGCTCGCTGCGGCGGGGACACCGTTTTCTCGGAGAGCCAGGCGGTGTTTCCCTGTGGTCAGTGTTAGTACACCCCGGCTGTGTTGCTGTAACTCTCCAAGTTGACAGCTCTTGCGTTAGCCTGCTAGCACCGCTGTGCAACCGGTGACAACTGACAGGGCAACTTTGACAGCTAGCTAGCCAGTTTTGGTAGCCAGCTAACTTTAGCTGATAATTGTCGGTGCTCTCCACTGGGTCAGCATTAGGTGTGTATGTGTGCGTGTTTTCCTCGCATTAGGTGGATATAATGACCTACCCCAGCCCTCCAACAGCTATCGTTAGCTAGCTGTTTGGTATGTGAGACGCTGTGTGTTCAGCATTAAGTGTGTGTGTGTGAGTGTGTGAGACACACACACACACACACACACACACACACTGAGAGAGCCCAGTGTCATTTGGCTTTCCTGCGTGCTCTGATGGTATTTGACTCACAGCTGTTGCAGTGTGTTTTCTCGTCTGTCAATCGTCTGTTTCTCTGGCGGCTAATAAATTCTTTCAGAAAATAAAAATCATCCTCGTATATAAAGCTGGTTGACCTGTTTGACAGAGCGCAGGTTTTATCCCGTGGCTGGATAATCAACAAGTGCAAAGCTTGTTTCTTGTGAATTTTGTACCACTCGGTTTAATCTGTCTCTTGCCTCTGGTGGCGTGCCCTTGTTGATTGCCCTGAGATGGCACACACGGTTTTGTAGTTAAATATTTCGTCCTGTGTTTTTGATGCTGCTTCTTCTTTTAGCCTTTCACCAGTTGCTGTGAGATCGCACATGGCAGACACTGACTAGTTAATGCTACAACATTAAACTAAACATCTGTGGGATTTGCGTGCAGCTGTATACAAAACAGTGTCCTTGCCTTATCCTCACGGCCTTTATTAGAGGATGGATGACTGAACTCTTAATTTGCTCGCTGCCAAGTTGTGCAAGTTTTATCAATGAAGGGTGTTATTTTAATGGCAGAGGTGCAATGAGGTGCAAGTTACTACCTGATTATTATATACTTTAATGCTTAAGTTTATTTTGCCATAAAGTCAGCATTAAAGGTTGAATTTATGACTAAAAGAAAACATTATAAATTCCCCCCAACCCTGCCAGACCTTATGCTTCATCTAACAAAATGCCCATAGCGTTAGTCAGTACCCACAATCAAAGGTCAGACCTGGTTTGCTTCTTAATCACCCATCCTTTAAATAGCAGGCCTACAGCATGCTGTCTGGATTGAGGCTATCGGTGCATGAAGCTGTAGAAGACACATGGTTTTTAAGTTTGGTTGTTACTACATCCAGGTAAGCAGAGCCTGAGTAGTTTAGTATATTGTCTAGAAATGAGTAGGGAAGTGTGGGGAATTTTGTCACTACATCTTATTGTGTGAATTATCATGCTACTGAACTTGCCGTTGTTCTAGTTTTAAGAAATGATACTAAACGGTCTCCGCGTGCAGATTAAAATCGGATTTTATTTCAGTGCTCAAGCACGATGTATGACAGAAAAACCCCTCCACTACAATCACTTTAATTTTTACTACCATTCATGAAATTCAGTCTTTAGGAGGAGTGTTGCTTTTACGTACGAAAACATTTGTCAGTTGAAACAGCTATGTGAAATACAGCACTGGAATAATTGACATAGACAGCAAAAGTGACATTTTGTGGCAGGTTGCTGGCTCATTGCTAAAGAAACGACATAGATCGCTTTTTATTGTGTGCAGAAACATGAATCACGGCACACACATAGTGAAATTCGCACAGCAGTACTGTTACATCCATCAAATGCAGCTGGTTTATTCTGTATATGTGTTTATGACTGAAAATACTGTGCAGGCTCAGAGGTAAATCCTGCTTTATGCATGCTAAGTGCAGACATTCTTAGTAATGCAACAACTATTTGTTATTTGCTCCCTGACCTCAAATCACACCGAGCAAAGGTAGTGACTTCTTAATGATCTCTTTTTAAAACAACCTCGGGGTTTTGATGAATGTGCTGTGTAGCTGTGAAGAAAGTCTAGAGAAGACGACATCTGTTTATTGGTTACTGTTTATTCTCACAGTAACCATTTAAAAGTGTGAATGAGAGTGTGTGATACAGCTTTTCTTTAATGGTGGTTTTAGCCTGCAGTGATCTTTTAAAAGTCTATTGCCTAATGATTTAAAAACACGACACCTACTTATCTGAAATCTACCAGTGTTCTGCATGCACACACGTGTGGGGGGGGTGTGTGTGTGTGAAGTACTGGTAACACAATCATCCGCCGTCTCTGAGGAGAAAATACTTAGTTTCATATACGTATTCTTGTATGTAAATATGTGTGTGCTAAAAATGATGTTGAGCTTGGGGCCATGGTGTATAAATTAATAGATGACATAGAATAATGACATGATATGGGGTTAATTTGGATAGATGTCAAGGGTCAGCAAGCTAGTATAATAGAGTGAACGGGTTTCTACTTTTTGAATACCAGCACCTTATTTGGAATTCAGTATGTGGCCCAGTGCCTAGCCCCGTCTCTCTGAGAGGCTTTTTAATTTCTCCCCTTGTTGAAGTGATTATTCAAATGGCTGTCCGTGAGATGCAGTTATCAGACTCCTGGTGGTAGTTGAGCCTGTGGCAACATGAATGCCCATCGCAGCCCCCCCTCACCACCCCGTGTAGTTGGACAGCACCCAACAGGTACCCTCTGTAGTAACCCCTATTAGACCACTACATCTCCCCCCTCAGGCTGAAAACCTATTGTGTTATGCCGATTGGCAGATGCAATTTATTCACGAGCACGCGTGATATATTTTTTTGGCATGGTGTACTGGCGATGGTGTTGGTCAAAGGCCTCTGCTTAGTATTTTTACAATGACAGATTTTTGGTCTGAATCCAAAGTTGGCTTGCTTCAGTTACTCTATGCTCTGGAATGTGAAGTTATTTGAGGTTGGAGTTTCTTCCTCTTCACTTCATCGCCCATCATCTTGTCCTTCAGTAGGTTTTTCACCTTGGGTGAGCACACAAAAAGCAGTATTTCCCTTTTGTTCTCAACAGCTGTTTACTTGGCATGGAGACTACACTGTCCTCAAATGTGGCTCAGGCCTAATGACTGGACAGTTTTGTTGCACATTTCTCACTGTAGTCTGCTTATATCCAGTGTGAAGTCTTGCTCTCATGGAAGCTGTGGTGGTGAGAAGGGACTGGCTCAGTCTTCATTAGCGACGCTCTGCATCACTAGAATGCAGATGAGCTATGAAGCCATTCATCTGCTGGAAATGCCTCCCTGATTCCAATTTGAATCTTGTTTGCAGTCACATTGTGTGAGCCCACTTCTTCACGTTAAAGAAGTCTCTTTATGTGAGAGATCAGAGGGGGATAATTGCACTTAAGTGAACCTCATTTAGAGCTGGCCAGAGCAATTACTATAACTGCAGTTCTAGGCATTTTTGGAGGCCTGGAGCAGCTGTCATTGAGTCTCTGTAGCTGAGATATCAAATGGTGAATAGAATGACATTGGCATGGCATCATGGGAATGGCAGATCCTCGGATGGATTTTAATTAGTTTTACAGGTTTTTGCTCAGCTGTTTTTTTTTTTTTTTTCTTCTCATCTGAAGAAAAGCGTAATTAAAAATGACAATTAGAAATGCATTATTTTAGTAATGATTGAAAATAAATTATTCTCAAGATGCAGTAAGGTGAAAAAAGCCAGCACTGTTTCTTCAGGCAAAGCCCCCTGGGCTTGAGGGGGATGTTTTATCATTAATGTTATTCAGGAGCCAAATTTTGAGTTTTGCTCAGTTGGGTGCTTTAATCTATTTTTGCTGTAAATTAATGAATTTTTAAAGAGCCCCTTGCTGGATATGGGTGGATGTGGGAATGCAGCACTGGTTCAGTTTTCAAACGAGCCTCTACTCCACCGTCGCCCCCACCCCTTCACCACCCACCCTCCTCATGGGATAGAGAGAGTGAATTTACTGAAGCACTACACTTTCATTTTTTATTCATCCAGCAATACAGCGCCTAGTTTTCCTCATCCCACCTCCTCTCAACTATTGAGTTGAATCTGTCAGTGAACTAGTCCTATAGGCTTCGATTCATGTCCTGAGTTGAAGTTGGACCTGAATCGGTGAGGGAAGCAAGTGATGTTTAATTCAGCTGGTTCGTTGCCCAATATTATCTGCACATTTGCTCAGATACATGTTTTATCTGAAAATGTTTAGCAACTTATTTCCCCAGGCTGGGTAATCAGGGCCCCTCTCTCTACAGGGGAACCACTGTAACTACCCACACTAGAGTTTGCTGGGTAAGTTTAGAAAGTGGAGGAGAAAGGGGTGGGGGTTGGTGGTTTCTGTGACTCATTCCAGCATTGTGGCAGCAAAAAGACTAATACATTTTGTGGCAAGTGTATTATAAATGTTAATTTTGATCTTATCTTTTAACATTAAGTTCAAGACAAGGAACTGGATGTGGTGCATGAACAGAAGTGTTTATGTAAAAATAGATTATGCGGTAGGTGGTTGTAATGCTCTAAATGTGCAAACTAAATCGGGCCTACAAATCAACTCCATGAAAAGGGTGTTAATGTGGTGCTTAATGACACATACAACAAAAGATTTCAAAGTAAATGCAACTCATGTAGTAGCTGTGTCATTTGAGATTTTACTTATACGAGTGCTAATGAATAGCCAAGTCCTAAATTGATAAAACTGGCCTGACTTTTCAGTGCTTTGAATAATTTAATAATTCATCATATTGTATGCTTTGTGCTTGCGTTCTGATAAGCCCTCAGTAAAAGTGTATTTCTATTAAGCTTTTTTGTTCTCTTCTCAGTAGGAGTACCTGATATACTTACATGATTCTTACTCTTACCGTCACGCTATGTGCAGCATGAAGAGCTTGCTAAACTGACACAGATTAAGTAGTAAGAACAGGGTTTTCATTATAGTGTTTTGTATCTGCTTTAATTATTGCACTGGCTACTACAGCAATTCACTTCCTGGTAACATGACAGAGGCAGTTTTATTAAAGAAGAGATGGACTGTTCTGTCTGTTTTGAACAGGGAAATTTTAAAACTGAGAATGGAAGGTAAACCAAGCTGGTTTGCCTGCATATGAGCAGCCACAGCGCTGTCATTTATGACAGATCATACAAATGTGGGCAGCTGCTCCTGTACTAAAATCTCTTCAAGAAATGACAGTTTAATAACATGATATTCCCAGATGTTACCTTCTGCTTGCTTCTGTAGACTGCATGCATGACACTGCAATTTAGAGGTGATACTATGGTGTTCTTTAAAGTGGAGGTTGGTGCATGCGCACAAGCATAGGTAAACCATGCACACTGTGGACAGTCTTGAATCTAAGAGGTGTTAGAGTTGTCTTGTTAGCCACAAAGAGCATTACAAAACTAGACCACAGGTGAAGCAAATTCTATTAGTTTTTTTTTTTTTTGTTATAATTATTTCAGCCGTTATAGGTTTATTGGTGCATTGCTGCATGCTCTGTGTTCACTGTGCAGCAATATACTAGCAATGAAGGGTTGTCTCATGTTTGAATGTCAGTCTGACAAGTCAGAGAGGGTCAAGTTTAATTAAGTCCACAGTCCTAAGCCTAGTTATGACATATTAAATAGCAGTGTCTTGAGAATGTGGTTTATTGCCACATCACTCAAGATCATCCCCTGCTGACAATAAAACCAGCAGGGGACTGATCATTTATCATCAAATCACAAGACACGCACATTTCTGCAGCCATGTGTTGGTTGATGAGAGCTGAAGGTTGTGTGTAGCATGTCTGTTTGTTTTGTAATTTCAGACAATGTGAAATGTGGACCGGTCCAGAAATAGCTAAATGTACTGTAGAAGTTGGAGACTGTGTGTGTTGTGGTGTATAAGACTCATGATCTGTAGAGACAAGTGCCAGATCAAAAAAGTGCCAGGTTTTGCAGATGTGGTGTTGGTTGGGAAGGAACTATAGTGGATCTGTTGGACCTGTTGATTTAACACTTTTCTTCTTCATATCCTTGCCCGCACCTCATTATCCTCTGCTCACTCAGCAGAATTGCATGTCGAAACCCCACTCTGTTGTTGTCATTTGTTACTTTTTCTGTGTGAAACCTAATGGATTAGCCTTAGTTGTAGTGCTTGGATTCTCTGTCCGTGATTCAGAAAACCCCTAATAGGGGCCAAGGATTCTCTCTGTGGACTTGGAGGAAATGTTGATCTGTGTGCATCAGGAAACCCACACAAGTGATGACTCGCTCTTGCCCCATTATTCCCACCCTATCCCTTGTTCTTGCTCTCACACGTAGTCTGTCTCTTAGTTATTGTTTCATTTTGTGTCCTTTTGTTTTTTTGTTTTTTTTTATCTCTCTCTGCGCCATACTCTCCTGTGCTCTTCACTTAGCAAACAACACGTCTGTAGAGAATTCTGAAGAATGCATCTTGTTACTAAGATGAGTCATACTTCCTCTGGCCTGCATGCCTCTCCCTCAGGGTGGATGAATGAGAGGGCGGAGAGGTTTGCTGGAGGAGGGGCTCAATGGCTGAGGCGACGTGATCTGCGCCAGTTGCCCAATGTCATTAAGAAGGTATCAGTATCTTGGTCATTGGCCCTGAGATGTGCACATCAGCACCTCCTAAAAATGTGGTCCTCCCAAGGCGGCTGTGTGACTGACGGATTTGACCAGGCTGAGTCACCACCTTCAAAAAGTAACTGTTTGGAAATCTCAGGCCCAGCACTGACCCCACAAGTCAGCCACTCTGCCAAGGTGCTGTCGCCCTGGGAGGAAAACCCGGGGCCTTGGCTCTGGAGAGGAACGAGCCTGCACCTGCAATCTCAGAAATTCTCTGTCTGCTTTACTTAAGGAAATTTATTTGGTGAGATGAAAACACTGCAGAGGAGTTTGCATGTAGTTACTAGGCTACTAGGCTTACCAGGCTTCCTCAGGAGGCCAGACTACAATATTATTTTGTGGGTAAATTTATGATACAGTTAAGTGTGTTAACACTCCAGTTTGCTGGTTTTAATTCCCCAAATGTCTGCTTCCAATTTTGCTAATATCACATTATGCCACGAAATGCACAGAGTTATAAGTAAACTTGATTATATTTATAATATTGATGAAATAGTGTCAGTATACCATTAGGCCCCTCTTAGCTCCGGCTTCTGCTCTCTCATACCTGCTCTTCTTGGTCCCCTGCCAAAATCTATGACTCACAGGAGACTGAATGACCTACTTTTTAAGTCTTCTAGGAGTGCCAGAAGATCTTTTTTATTTGCAAGACAATACACTGAGTAAATGTAAGTCAATTAAAATGCACTTAATGCACCCATTTTTCGGATTTAAGCACCTAAAGGCTGTGTCAGCATGGCAGCCACCACAGAGGATTCCCTTCATTATCACAAGGAAAGAAGATATGGAGTAAACAGTTGAACTTTGAAATCTCATTAGAAGCAAACTGAGTTTAAGACCACATTGGCTCTCATCAAGCCAGTTTAATAATATAACTCATTTAAGTGCTCTCATAATCCTGTGTACTTTCATATTGCACATTCCCAGTTTATCCAGGTTGTCAGGGATTATGGTTTCTACATGTAGACAAAACATTTGCTGTATCTACATGAATCAGTGAAAGTCGCCTCAAGGCCTAGTCAGTTTGTTTTAGTAATGATAGAGTTTTGCTTTACTGTCGAGGTAAAGTTTAAACAGTTGCTTTTAAATATTATTTGGATGGCAGATAAGGCTTTGATACAGAAACTCCTGCTTTAGAGTTTGCCTACATCTTAAAAGAGAACGAGGATGGGATCAAGGGTCATGGGCTCGCTCAGATAGTTTGATGGTTTAAGCTGGTTTTTGTTTTTGCAGTAAATGGAATTTCCACTTTAATCACTTATTGCCATTTTTTTGGTTGTGTTGTCTCTCATTGAAGCAGAAACAAGCTGTGCAGTTGAATGCAGTGTCTTGGCTGCTCTTTTCGCTTCAACAAGGCTTGGCTGCTTTGATATGTCAGTTTTGTTTTACTCTGCCGCCTTCGTCTTGACACGATTGGCCCTGCTTGCGCCGACCTCCTGGAAACCCCCCGGCATGCCCGCCCCAGGGTGTGTGTTCAGTCATTTATTCGGCTTCCTCTAAAAGACTGCCATGCCTTCACTTCCCTTCTAGTTTCCCTCCTCTTATTAAGATGCAAAAGGCACAGCAGCATTTGGTCTGAAAGGCTTATTGCTGGGGGGTTACTGATGTGTACAGTGGGGGGTTAGGGAGGGCCTGCGAGCATGGGGACTTTAATGACTTAATGTGCACTGTACAGCCAAGCCACACTCCAGTTAAGTTCAGCAGGCACTGCACAGTACTCGGATTTCTGCCTTTTTGCGTGAGTCCAGTGAAAGAAAGTCAAAATTATTCTCAGACAAAAGTGACTGTAATTGGAGAGGAACAAATTATCAAGTCTTTGGTTAATACTGATTGCTGCTTGGGTTTATGCCAGATAATCCCTATTTAGTCATTCAAAATGACTGCCTCTTTTTTTTCTGGTCTATTCTTCAATGAGTTTTGTCATGCTTCATGCTTCATTCTGGTCCCAGTGCTGAACCACTTTGACCACGAAGTTATTTGGATTTTGGTTTTATCAGATGTTGTTATTTTAGTGAGTCCTCAAGGTTCCTTTTATAAAGTGGTATAGATACTATGCCACCACAGAATATTTGTCACAGAAGCACACATTCTTTTGAGTCATTTATTTAGATTCAATACAACTCTATACAGCATAGATATAATGGCACTTTTTTACTAGAATAATATCTGCAGCCAACTCATCATCTGATTTTTCTGGTTTGTTTCAGGCTTTGGAGACACATTTGGAAAAGGACATTACAGTGGTTATTTGTTGCACTTGACAGAGACCAACAAAATGGAGAATTAAACAGCTATATTTCAATCCTAATCTAATTCCTAAATTAGAGATATTTATCAAGATACAAGACTTTCTCACATTTTCCCTACTTCTTGAGCTGTAAAAAACATTGCAGCTAATTAATTTATAAATTGCAGCAATTTCTGATCTGTTGTGGGTTAAGATAATGGATGGCCATGACTGGTGACCAGTCTGAATCATCTGATTCTGTCTGGGCAAATTTCTTTCACGCATGATGTGCATAGTTACTCTTCAGTTCCACTGGTGCTGGCTGCAACGCATTAAGACTATGGTTAGGGAAGCTGCTTGCTGCCACTCCAATCAATGCTTGTAATTCCACCACATGCACTGTAGCGTGTCTCAAAGTTGGTTCTCTGTCCTGCTAACGTGACAGCGACATACATGCAACATATCGTCATGAAAGCTTACGATCTGGAAGTACAACATAAATAAGAACTACACTTTATTTTTACTACACTTCTCAAGTACAGAAGTTTGTTACTTAACCTGGAGCACTTTTATTTTGAAATTAGTTTCAGTGGAAGTGATGGAGAAAGAGGAGGATGAAAAGTGTTTAATGTTGAGCTTAGTTTTTATAAGCAGCATATGCATTTTCATAAATGAAATTGAAGTTGCTGCCGTCTACCAAATAAATCATAATTGCATAGCTGGCTCACTAAGCCTTAAACTCACTCTCTTCACTCTTCCTGTTTTGTGCCAGAAAGATTAATTTGTCCACATTCAAAGCGAACTTCTCGTCTTGTTCACATTGTAGCAGCCTTTGGAACAAATGTGGTTTAAGTGGCTGGCTACCACTAGTACACAGAGCCACTGTTTAGGGTATTGGTCACTCCTTTGCTTCTAAAATGTAAGTTGGCCAGAGTGGACGTTTGTGTTGCGTTGTGGCGGTCTACTGCTCCATTTCCATTCATGCTAATTGTGCCACCGTGGTAGACCAGTTTTTTTCCATGTTCACTTTGTGTAGTAAGAGAGCTGTCAGGCTCCCAAGCGGGGAAATGGACTACACAATTTACATACCGTATATCAAAATTGAACACCAAATACCTATTGGACTCCAGACTCTTGTTCCAACCTTCCTCTCCACTCGTTTTTGCCTAGTTAGTTTGAAAAATGTCATTCTAAGCGGTAAAGTTGCACAGCTTAAAGGCATTATTTATGTATTATTAGCATTTTTGTGCTTTCTTCCACACTGGCCTTAAATGATCTGAATTAGATTTGTCTGTGCACAGCATTACGGTCTGTAGTTTAAGCCAAAGAATTGTAGCTTTTTCTAAAAAGAAAACAAGTAGGTCTAATAAGTTGTTCATTTTAGGAATTTTACTTTTTCTTTTGTGTATGTACGGCTTATCTGATTACTCGATTAAGCATAGAATAATCAATAATAGTCTGTTACTAAAATAATCAATAGCTGCAGTTAACAATATTAAAACTATAATCTTGTATCTTGTGACTTGCATCAGAAAAATGGCTAAGGTTTTTTACTTCTGCTTGGTAAGAAAGTTTAACTTTTTTTCTTTCTCATCATTTCAGAAATTAAGGCTCTGTGAGTGGGTTAGGGTTCATTTGAACTTGAAGAGTTTCATGTTTGGTTGTAGGATCTGTGTTGTTGTGGTGACAGCGGGGTTCTTATGACGTCAACACTGCTCCAACCACCGCTGTCACCACCTTTACTTTGAGACTGCGCAATCTCTGCTAAAAAAAAAAAAGGTGTTCATGGTGAAACACTGAATAATAATTTCTGAAATTTAGCGGCGTATTTTGTCATTTATGTCCTGCGGTTTCACAGTTGTCTCATGCTACAGTAAATTAATCAGTGATGCAGTGTTGTAATGGAAGAGCTCATAAACTTTGTAGGTTGCTCTAATGGACAGATTTTGGGCAGATTTAGTTCAATATATATTAACTATTCTCATCCTAATTTTCTGAGAATATGGATCTGAAAGTCTTGTAACTAAAATAATGTTCAAGTTCTCATTTTAATTTCTCTTTATTTTTTTTTATCTGCTTAGTAAGCCCTATACTTGTACTTATGCGTCAGAGACTGAGGAGTGACTAGGATTTTCCTCGTTGATATGATGCAATAAATATATTTGAAATGGCTCATAGCAACAGAATGTATTATCGTCTTTTCAACTATTACATTTTTGAACTTTTATACTTCATAGTTTGCAGGTCATTGAGGCTTACCAGTGAGGTTCATGGTCAGTGGAGAACAACACAGGTCAGGATTTTGCACATTATAGGTCTCTCTGCCCTTCTCTTTCTTAGTGACTCATATTGCATGGCACATGATGCACCACTTTCACCAAATGAGTCATCCTGAACAAAAGCACCTCATTTAAAGGAGACCAAAAATGAAACATGGACTTTTTTTTTCTTATTTCGTGGCTGGATATATTTTTAGCAAAATATGACATTTACTCATTGCTCAATAATACGTATGCATATTTGATTAAAAGATTAACCAAACAAATGTTTATTTCATGGCAACATGAGTCGTTTCTTATTTTGTCCATACAGCAACAATGAGAAACAAGTAATAAAAACAATAAGAAATTACTTGAATGAATAAAAAAGGTTGGCAGTCAACCTTAGAAGTCTGTCACACCAGTGTGTTTAAAACACATGACTAGTTCAAGATAGTGTAACATAAAAACAAGCACGTAGAGCAATACAGTCAGGTTTTGTCGAAATGGCCAAAACAGGCCTAGCCTGATAAAGGTTAATTCTCAGTTGATTGATAACTCACTTGCTTGGTTATTCATTACAGTCTGAGTAGTTATTGAAAACTTGCGACAGGCTCTGTTAAAAGTCATTATTTTTTTATTATTTGTTTATAATTCAACTATAAAGAAAGATGGAAGTTGTATTCTAGCTTGTAGCTCTCTCACAAATTGGCTGCAATAATATTTAAAAGACATTTGAGACATAAACATATAAAAAAGACGATGATGACGAAGTATTGTTGGTTTTAGGTGTCTGATCTCTTAGTCGGAATGGAGATGGGTGGCACAGTAACTCCACTCATGGCCTCATCCTTCTCAGCTGAGCAAGCTTGATTGGTAATGTGCAAAGAGAGAAGCAATGTGCTGGAAGGCAGGCTTCTGTTTTTCAATTTATTTCCTGCATATAGATATATTTAAACTGAAAACTGTGCAACGTAAATTCTGTCTTGGGGAGTGTCTCTGTATTTGTTTGTGTGTGTGTACACATATGGCCCCTTTAAGAAGTCTGCATTTGTTTGCTGGCTGTGTCTGGGGCCCAAAGTGGAACTCTTTCTGTCAGATGAGTGAAGCTCTGCAGAGGCAGCCACTGGGAGTTCTGTTTCATCTCGTCTCATACTGCTCTGGAGCAGACATGCAAATCCGCTGTAATGAGCGCAGCCTGTGTGGTGGTGGTGGTGGGGTGTGGGGCGTGTGGAGGGCGTGGGGGGGATCAGGAATTTAAAGTGGAGAAAGAGAAAGTGTAGGAAAAAGGTGAGACGCTGAAAGCCATGCCAGATAGCAGAGCATGAGAATTTAAGGGGTTTAGGAGAGGGTTATGTCAGGAGCATTGAAAGTGACAGGAAGTCTTCCCTCTCAAATCAAACATTCATTAGCCCGCTGTGGCTGCTCTCTTCCCTTCACTGTTGAAACACAGAGGTAAAGATGCAAATGGTGCCACGTTAATTAGCCTTATCTTTTACACCAGCATGATGTGGTGTGAAAAAAAAGAAACACCAGTGTATCATCACTGTTAGCAAATATAATGAGGCTTTTGTATGGAGTCTGCTGAAAGTTTAGCAGCCTAAAATACTTGTTGTTGATGTAATGCCAAGATTTGTGATTGTTGGGAGCCTTACAATTTCCTACAAAGAGGTAACATGTTAACACACTGCAGCAAAACATTTTGTGTGACAGTATGTTGTTATAAAAGGGATAACACTAACTGTCCGTAAACTGGTAACTATATCTGATGATTTATGATGATGGCGAGACGCAATGCTGTGGGTGAGTTGACTGACATGCAGCAGAAATATATCAACTGCCATCTAGGCTTCAGTCGATGAAGTGTGCTGTAAACCCTGTTAGGCTTGTGTGTGTCGTCCGATACTTATAGTGATTTTATTCACTCATAAAGAAATAAATCCCCAGCTAATGTTGGGATGCATTGGCCTCTGTCTGCATCCAATAATGTAAAGCACTCAAGACTTTTGATGAGCTCTACAGATCGATGGGAGGTTAACTGCCACTTCACATAAGCTGAGACCTAAAATATGTCACTGGATCTTAAACTATGCACGGGGGAAGTATTTTTGAATTAAAGCCAGGAATTAACTCGGGGAAATAGAGTATCCTGTAGTGTATTTTCCATCATATTTAATAAATATGAAGATTAGGCAAATTAGACTGATAAAGGATTACAAACATTCACCTGAGACAACAACAGACAGGTTGTGCCGTTTCTTGTAATGCACTGTTTGACATATGTTTCAAAGGAGGTGCACAGAGGTGGAACAAGAAAATACCAGAAAGGCTAGGCATCCATCTCCAAAATATAGAGGATTTACTCAGCTACATAACTGTTGATCAATAACATTAAAAGCACTACTATTGATGCAGCTGACAACTAATGCTGTTTTCCTGTCTGAACAAATGCTTTATACAGTTGTTGTCTTAGTGTGTGTTTAACTGGAAGAGCAGATTTTAAAACTGCAAACTCCATGCTGATAGTTTTGGTTTTGAGCAGAGAGAGACTTTGTGGGATCGTAGAGGTTTGTTCCTGAAGTTCCTGAAGCTTATATGCAGGTGGAATCAAAAGGTCACTACAACAAAAGTTAATATATACCGCATTTTCAAGTGGAAAAAACAGCTGTGACATAGAGGTGCAATGATTAAAATAAACAAGAACTATTTGGAAGACAAGTTAATTGGTTTTGTTGTTATTCAAACAAAAAAACTAATAATTTGGAGTTTTCAGCTTCTCAGACGTAAGGATTTGCATCTAGGGTGCTTAAACGTTTTGGGGTTTCGAATTTATGACCAGACACAAAATTTCTGAAGGCTGGACAGTAGGACATTTTGTCCACATATAAAGAGTAATCGGTTAGCTGCAGATTGATTAATGAAAATAACCTATACTTGCAGCCTTAGTGCCATAGGAGGTAAGACAGTATCCCACAATCTGGACAATAAACTGAAACTGATTTTATGTATTTGATATTAACTGACTTCAGCAATGTTAAAAACACACTATTTCACAAACTGTCAGGGGCTGTTGACCCTTCATGGTGAATATTTCACTAAAGAGCAGAATAAAATGTCAGCTGCCCACACATCTTCTTCACCTTCCTCCTCTGAAATTTGAGTTCCCTGTTGGAAACACCACGGTCAATTTCACAATAGGACTACAGTCTCTCTGTCTGCTGCTGACTCCTGTCTGACAACACGGTCAGATTATTGTCTGACTACTTTTTTCACACTTAAGGGAGTTCCTCTGTTTCTGACGGACTGAGTTATCATAGGGAGTGCTGGGTGGGGATGTCATTGGAGTTCCTTAGGATGTTGAAGCAGATGTGATCTTTACTCATCACTGACTAACATGTTGACTATTGCTCGTTCTTACTTGAATTTACTGGTCAGCGTTAAACTAGTTTGGTTACCAAGCATCACTGTGAAATAGTGAAATTTGGAGCTTGATTACATTTGTTATTTAAGGTCTTTGGCTTTTGCAGTGATTTTCAAGAATCTACGCACGGTTTACATGTTTCACACCAGTACAGTTGGTGCTACATTAAGTCTTGCTGAATGGCAACTTTTTTTCTTTAACATAAGAAGCTTCTAAATTCACATTATAATTTTTACGATGTCCACGAATGCATAAAATAATTTTGATTAACCCTCATGCAATCTTTCAGCATGTCTGTTCTGGGAATATAAGACACCTTTACAAAACATTGATGAAGATTCTCAGTCATCCACATCCAGTTATCTAGAAGTTGAGTCATGGCAACTTGACTACTTTCTTGAATGTAAACACGTCCAGTTACTATGACTCAACTTGCAGATAGCTTCATATAAAAATTAATTTTTAGTGCACTAGTTTTCCTTGTGCTAAAATTAGTGCTGTTTATTAATAAGTCTATGTGATCGACTCTTATCAAATGCAAAAAGCCATATCTGAAAAAGTGGGAACTATAACTCAGTTATTGGTTAATCAAAAGAATTTTTTTTATAATGTTGTAAAGATGAAAAGATTAATGGAAGATAGTCTGTAGATGCATTGCTATTATTTTACTCTATTTTATATAGTAATGTTAGTTGTTCTGTAGCAGTATTGTCAGCTGTGAATATAAAACTCTAAAACAAATTTTTGTCAACATCCTAAAAATAATTCTTCT
The DNA here is from genome assembly GCF_900324465.2 of Anabas testudineus. NCBI lineage: Eukaryota > Metazoa > Chordata > Actinopteri > Anabantiformes > Anabantidae > Anabas > Anabas testudineus. The sequence goes on along the minus strand of NC_046614.1, from coordinate 15,643,116 downwards.
TCAGTTAGACAAACTCATGATAAAGGATGCGTATTTTCAGATTTCAAATAAATTGTAGTAACGGACACATATCGAGCTCAAACTAGTCATGATCTTCATTTATCTTTGTTTCTTTGCTGTATCAGACTGCTGCACGCGTTGTGAGACCAAATAATCCTAGTTACAAATCCATCCTTTGCGTATAAGCCTTTCTGCAGAGGCACCTGATGACTATTTTTGTATTACCATCAAAACTTGTCTTCTTAGTTGAGAAGTGGAAATGCAAACATTTTGGCTTGGTTTAACTCACGTGTCTGCTGTTTATTATGGTTTATCTTCTGGTTTTGTGATTACCTATTGTAGCTCTTAAAGGCAGTAACCTAACACTGATGAAACCATTTTTTGTCAGGAGGTATTTTGACTGCAGAGCTTAAACCAACAATGACTGCTGCTACCTTCCCCACTCATCCACGCCCAGATAAATAGCAACATTGTCTCCAGGAAACCAAATTAATTGAAATTATCTGGAACGGAGCAAGGTAAAGAGAACAGGTAAAGGCACTGACAGCTGTCCGTTGCATGTGGAAAAATAAATTCTTAGTCTCTCATACAGCACTGTTCACAGTCTCAGTCTCATGTTAGACTCTGCTCTCCTTAATCAACATTAGACGAAAACCAAGCTGCCCCTAAATTACCATGGAAGTCATCTGGAGAATGCCCAAGGAATTTATTAGCTTGTATAAACACAGACAATTCCTGGTGACGTAAGACAGTGCTGGTTAAATTCAACAGCTGATTGGAGTGCTTTCATACTGTATTCTGCAACAAGACTGAGTCTGTAGTAAATGTTCTGCATCTGCACGTCTCTTCAGATATGTGATGTATTTTGATGACTGGTCACTTGGCCTGTTTTCCATTTAGCTTGGTGTTGTACATGTGGTTGTATGTACAAATGGACTGTTGATGTGAGTGACCTACGAATAATGTGTTTCGCAGAGTGATTAAAACCTGACACTAGAGTGTTGTCTCTTTGCCAACAAAGTCTTAGTAAAGCAGAAGATGTAGCACCAAGACAACATGAATCTACTGACCTGTGACTTCTAATTACGCTAATATGCTCTTTGCTGTTGTTGAGCAACGGCCAGTACAGGCTGTATTATCTCTCAGGGGGAAAGGGCATGGATTTATAGCAGGTGGCCGCCCCTCAGCAATATGCGTGGAAAACTTTGATCACAGATTGTTTTGATTTCCTGTGAATCTTTTGTATTCGGTTGACTGAAATAAGACTTGCATTTGTCATGTACATGCTCACTCATGTAGCTCCCAGTGTTTCGTGTTAAAAGTCATGTCTCAGTGAGAGTGGGAGAGTATCCACAGTGCATGTTATCAGTGGGCTGTGTTATTATCTGCAGGTACAGTATGACTCCAGGAGCATTTTAAAGAGCCTGTACGGAGGCGCAGTAAACCAGTGAGATGGGACATGAGGAGTCAAAGAGCAGCGCTTCAACAGCTTAATGATGTAGAGGCATCCAGCTCTGTCAGGCAGTAAACTCTTTAATATGCTGTTAATTATTTCTGAGAGATTGAATATTGATTAAAAGGCAAAATGGTTTTAATTATAACTGCAGCTCTAGTGCTATCCTAAATGAAGACAACTTAGGCTTTGCGTGAGAGGAACATCTAACAAATCTACCAAACCTCAAGCAATTTTAACTGTTTGAATTTTGTTTTTACTTTGTACTTTCTGGGTTTGAAAGCGAGTGCTCTGTCTCAGTGTAACCGGTGTTACAGCTCCTTCTCTCAGCTGCAGAGCTGCCAATGCTGATCCACTGTCAAAATTTGAAATTCATGACCTGGTTCTTGTTCTGTGTAGCATTCTCCAAACATGCATCGCCTACCTAGGTAATTCCTTTAAATCACGCTTGGGTAATTCTGGCATGGTTTCTTTTCAACACGCCTCTGTTGCACTTAAAAATGAAGCTCTTACAGAGAGAGGTGATGGGGACACATTTAACTGTCTTATTTGTGAGTTCAATAAGATGATGAAAAACTGTGTTGATGCAAGCAGTTAATTATGAACTATTCATTCCACCTTATCCTAATCCTTTGTCATTCTCAACACATTAGAGATATTTAAACAAGCCTATCACTCAGGGTTCAGACAAGGACATAAGAGACAACTGTTTCTATTGTTGATTAATCTGTGTACTGTAATATTCTTTCAGTTAAACGATTAGTCATGTTGTCTAAAATGTCAAACCTAAGGACAACCCCATTTAGTACCACCTAAGCCCACATTTACATTAAGTAGCCCAACATCTAAAAGCCAGTTGATTATTTAGTTGATCATTATAATATGAATGAGTTGATTGTCAAAATAATTTTAGGTTAACGTTGTCGATCAGTTAATCAAATGAGTGATTAATTCCTTCAGCTCTACCTCACACTGTTTTTTTTTGTTTTTGTTGTTGTTGTTGTCCAATAAACTACTGAATAGCTGATTTGGACTATGGTTTTGCTGGCTGTGAATTTGAGTGAATAACTTCCTGGCAGTATCACTCAAGCTCCCCTTATGTCACTGATCGCCTCAGAGACTGGCTCAATATTTAACATCGACATTGAACCGGATCTGGCGACTACATTGCCACCAAAATGCTTGGCCTGCCAGTGCCTTAAGTGGTCTATTTGTGATTCAGCAGCAGGATCTTGCTGGCTGCCAGGCTGGCATAGAGTCACCCTCCCAGGGGGAGTGTGTTAATGCAGGCCCCCAGGCTGTGGGACCTGGGTAATTGGGTTCGCATGGTCAGTGTCAGGACACCCTAGCCACATTCAAAACAAAGGCCACCTCCCAGGCAAGCTGTTAGGGACAGAGAGACAAACCTCTTCTGATCACTCCTGTGATTCAGTGGAAAGACTTATTCAATTACAATTGTTTTATGTTTGTTTCTTTTTTGTATTGACCTGCAGATTGCACAATGAACTGAGGACTTGTGTGTGCCGCTTTCATCTGCCTAGACCTCTCTCTATTTCAGACTGTTTTATCTACTGTATATGTACATCCACCCCTCCAAACCCACATTAACATGGAAAGTGGTTGACTACTGAGAACATCTCTCTAATATCTAACACTGGTGCATCCATATATGTCTCCTTTGGTTTGTTGGTTTTGGTGTCTGCATTCAGGGTTCACAAACCCTGTTGCTCACTTTGTGGCCTCTCCAGACTGCCTGAAGCTATTCCGTTGATCCACAGCCAAGTCCCAGATCTTCAGCTACTCTGATCCTCTGTCCCTCTGCCTGGTCTGCCTGCCTGCCTGTCTTTCTGTATGTCTGCAGCAGCTGGATGCTTTTCTCTTTACCACATACTAAGAATGCTTCCTTTTGTTTGGCACTGACTAATAAGACAGAGGTGTCTCTCTTGCCTTTTTAAGGTTCAGTGGGTTTAAAGGAACTCGGGGTTTAGCTTTGCTTTGTTGACAACTCTCTCTCCTCAGCATTTAACTGCCCCACAGCCACAGTTGCGCTCCAGATTGATTGGCAGAATAATTATGGACTTGATTTGTTCAACCACAGGCGAAGTGGGATTGAGGGAGTAGGGGAGCAGAAAGAGCATGTATACCATTTTCTTTTTTGAGAGCGCAGCAGAGAGGTCTGCTTGCCTGAATCTTAATAAAACAACTTTATCACAACATAGCCCACTAATAACACTGACACATAGATTGTACTGTAAAACATTTTGCACATTTTGTCATCACTGAGGAGACCCTGGTTGGTGCCTGGCTCTGCTGTAGGCTGCAGTAAGCTGAACAATGTGCTCAGCCTCGTGAGTCGTGAAGTGATAATTGACACATCCTAAAAATGCAAGTAAAGACTGGGTTATTAATGCTTTCTTCCTGGGGGTGGTTTCAGCGGAACCATTAAGCCTTTAATTGAGAAGGAAGACTGACATTAAAAGCTGTTGCCTTGGCATTGCCGTTACCAACTTTTTTGTTTTTTAATGAAGATGAGGCTTAGGGTAGTTCGCTGCATGATTACAGAGCTCCCGTGCAGTCACAATACTCAGCCACACTGCTATTTTAGTTTGAGAGGGCTCAAAAATAACTCCTTAAGTCCTTTGCCTTGAGGGCTGGAAAAAGTGAGGAGTCTCCCTTTGACTGAAAGGCAGGTGAGCAGGGTTCCCGCCTCTGCCTGTTTATCCCTATTGCAATCGCTAGGAAAACAAGGGCTTCTCCCACGCTGCATATAAAGCCGTTGATATGGAAGGTATGACCTGGGTTTCGGTCGAGAGTAAAGATGCCAAAGCCTTGTTACCAGGTTACATCACTGTTGTTGTTGTGAGTGCATATGCCAAATCTTCAGGCATAACAGAGGGAGCATGCTTAGCGATTCCCCTCCCTTTTGCCAAGTTACCATCACACTTCTCTCTCCCTTGCTCTCTCTGTCTCTGTCTCTCTCTCAGCATTAAACAATCAGTGGTGTAAATATTTATTATGGCCCGTTTGAATCCTAGTGACATTGTTTTTTAACGCAGCATTCATCATGTCTACAGCCCTGAGGTAGCCTATACGGCAGTAAAGTCATCGCACATGTTAATGGTTGTGCATGTAGCAGACACATGCTGTTGGAGGGTTACCCGTGGCGGATGCATGACTGCAGTAAAAGCGGATTAATCGCGGAAATTGCAGATTGCAGGAGAGCACTGGTCTGGTACGTATCAACAGTCTTGTGTCTGCTAGTGGGAGTGAGAATGTGAGCTGAGTAGCCCACTCTTTCTACAGAGAGGAAATGATGACAGGAGTACACAGGTATTTTAAAGGAAATTGTTGTAGGTAGGCAGCTAGGTTAATATTTTTCATCTTTTTGTGAAAGTATTGTACCTGTCGTCATAGACACGTGAGATAAAAACTGATTCAAAATTGCAAACTGCAACACATATAGGCAATTAGCATTAAATTGCTACTTATTTTATTTTTTCATTTTTATTTATTAGTGGTTGTTTCTATGTCATTCATGCTTCTTCCTGATTTTGATTAAAACCGCCACCTGCCTTTTTCCTTCTTTTTTAACATGACCTGAATATGTTTAAGAAGCTGTGCATTGTATTGTTTTTTTTATCTATAAAATCTTTGTACCATCTTAGGAGTAATGAATAACAAAGGAACAAATCATAATATTGGTTTCATGGGTCAGCTGGGTGCCTTTCCATGAGGAATTTTCATGTTGTCGCGGCAGTTTGGGTTCCCTCCGGGTACGCTGCCTTTCTCCCACCGCCCAAAGATATATATGTTAGGTTAATTGTCTAAATTGCCTATAGGTGTGAATATGTGTGTGTGAATGTTTGTCTGTCTCTTTATATTGACCCCCGTGATAGACTGATGACCTGTCCAGGTTGTACCCCACCTCTTGCTTAGTGACGGGCTCTAGCACTCCTGTGCCCCTTGAGAGGACAAGCAGTTAAGATAATGGATGGATGGATGATACATATTTAAGATGTCACACTTCAGGTCAGGTCAGTGTCTGAATAAAACAGGATTGGTAAAGGTATTAATCCATCACTGGTGTAAATCTTTGATGTTAAATGCTATGTCTGGTCATTGAAAGACCCGTTCTCTACTATTGTAGAGAAGATGAGAATCATGTCATTGAGTGCAGTCTGGTCAATTTTGAGCCTTGTTAATCTGGAAATAACCACATTGGCAAGTCAGTTGTTACCACTAAACATGGTTAGATTAAAACCAGATTAAAAGCTTTATTTGATTAAAGCTTTACTTTAAAGATTGTGGTTATATCTGTTAAACGCATTAAAAAAAGTATTTGTTAAATGTTTTGTTGAGTTTTACAGGATATTTGTACCCTCTACAGAATCAACATTACACCTAAGTTACATTAAGTCCACTCAAAACAAGAATATAGAGCCCACTGTGATGCAGACTAAGCTATAATATTTGTTGTATTGAAAAGCCTTTTAGTTTTATCTTGAACATTTCCTCCCCCAAGTGCCTCATTTGCTCTGAATTTGCTCTGCTAATTTAGCCATTTCTGTCTTTGGTAGCAATGGGTTACTCTGCATCCAACCCTGCATTTTCAGTTTTTCTTCAGATTCAGCATGCAGTTAAACTGATAAGAATGTGGTTAGTAAAAAAGCAAATTAATTTAGGGTTTAAATTGGTTTAGGTTTAATGAAATTACATTAGGCAGAAAAGGCAGATATAAACATTAACTGTGTATACCATTTGTTTTGGTTTCTTATCCTTGATTAATATTTAACTAATACTTTGGGGTGTCTACTCCCTAAAGTGAATGTACTGCAACTTGATTTCTGTTCTTACCTTCCTTGCCTTGATTGGGAAGTCTTAGTAACTAAATAGTGAGACCACTTTTATTCACATTCACATTTTTGTTTTACCTACTTCCCTTCATTGGCCCCTGTACTTCTGCTTCAGTCAGTAGTTTCCTCTCTCTTTGCAGAATGTGTTTAAGTTTCATTCATTAGGAAGGAGGTTGCATGTGAAGTCATCTAAAAATAATACATATATAAGTAGTAATTCTAGGTATTGTAGCTACAAGAATTACTGACAGTATATTTGATATTAAAGGTGACTTTAACATAGCTCATGCAATTATGGAGTAATAATGGATTCATATTGAGTTTAATGTATCTTGGCTTCACATAACTCATTTTAGTGCTTTTAGATAATATGTACTATTGCTTATGTTTTAAAAGCAAAATAGGTCACATTTGAAAAGATGAATTACCTGCATTAACAAGTATCAAGTGTTTGCAAGATGATTGTATTAGTATATTGTAGAATGCGGAAAAACAAATTTAGCAGCTCAGAACAATGCACTAAACATTAAAAACATATACAGTGATATTAAAGAAATAGTATTTGCAGCAATACACAGTTTATTTTTATTACATCTTTGAGAGACTTTGACTGATCCGCCACATAATCAGTGACTCATTTGGGTTTATGTCCCACTTAGCTAATAGCACTCTCTTCTTCCCTTACCAGAACCCCTTAAGAAACATCTGTATTTTCATCTTTGATTACATTGTGATGCCAGACAGTAGCCTTCGGAGCATTATCACTGCATTTTCCCTCAGTTTTACTAAAGCAGACAAATTTAGTAAGTACAAATTGCATGCTGCACCTGTGTGCTATATTTAGGGAGACGACTGCTGGCCAATTGATTATTCACTGTAAATTATAGATGAAACAATATAATAATTAAATGTACAACAGTATAATTACTGCCAGGTTCTTTTTGCTGTGGTATGTTGTAAAGCAAGTAATGTGCCAGTGACGTAGCAAGTACGTGTAAAAGTGCACAGGTATAATAATAATATCCAACATATAATTAACAAGACATGTTCATTATTTAAAGAATATGTTACATTTAATAATCAACATTTTAGTATAGTTAACTATATTTAGAGATTTGAACCGTGTGAGAACTTGGACATGATTGACTGTGATTATTTGTAACTAGCATTTTTTCCACATTGACCACATGATAACATTGACACAATTTTACACCTTCAAGCTGCCTAGTACAACCACAGACAAGTTAAGATTACAATTATTTACATATGAATACACAGAATTATACTGGCCTTTTTACAGAATTTTACATCCTAACATGACCACATTTATAAAACATCTGTACTTTCTAAATTAGAATAGAAAATTAAGCAGCGGCATATATCCAAGTTGTTGTTGTGAAAGACACCGAAGTGCCTTTCATTGTTGCAGAATCACATGTAAAAAAATAATTAAATCCTAGGCAAGGCATTGTTAGGCGTAGTAAAATGTTTTAGTGCTTGCTAAGTACAGGCATCAATTTTGCAATAGTGGAGATGGGGAACAGCACTCATTTTGTGACGCAGTTGCTGACAAGCGTTGCAGTACGTAGTTGCCTAACATGATGATGTTGACGTAATCTGTTGTGTTAAGTAATCCTTGGTTGTTAAGCAGCGTGTTGCCTCATTGGGAATTCTTGAATAAAAGAGACTCTGGCACATGTATAATAACCATGCTGTCAATTTGATTGAGCCACTTCAGACTTAGTAGCTGAGACACAAAACCGAGTCACTGATTTGCTGTCAGTGCTCTTTTGGCAGCAGGAACGTTGATAAATCCTGTCAAGAACTTGGTAAATGAAGATGTTTCAAAAAACTCTTTCAATTTTTCATTCAAACCTAAATCTGCCATTAATCCCTAGAGGATAAAGAAACTTTGAGTGTTGAATAGAGAATGAATTTGACCATCCATTTCTCCCTCTCAGCCCTAGAAAATACTCCATTGTAAAAACAAATTAAAATAGAGAGAGGGGGAGAGAGAGAGAGATTTTTTTTTTTTTTTTTTTTACGCTAACACTGACAGAACCCAATTTTCCTAGAACCAGATCAAAGCAGCTCCATGTGTGTGGAGTTACAGTAATCATAGAGCCTGAACTCTCAGACCTCTTCAGTGTACTGTAGATGCTGTTGGCACTCTCTGCGAGGTCTGATGTCAGCATGGTTGTGTTGTTCACACCCTCCCCTATTGCTCCATCTCCCCTGGCTTTTCTTTTCATCTTCCCCGCCTCCTCACTCCTCCTTTGCCTACCCCCCCGACCTATTGGCGAACATAATCAGACAGGTCTCCTCGACAAGGCAGCAGGCTGGGACTTGTCCCTGTTCTGACTGTCCCACAGCCTGGCAGGGTAATGAAGGCAGCAGGGGGGCCACATTACTGCCTGGCTGTGTTGCGCTTCATCATTCCTGCCACAGTCCAAGGTTCTCTAATTAAGACACCCTGTTGGCCCTGCAGATTATGGAGCAGCTGGATCATTAGCGTTGAGGGTCAAATGGCATGTGTCTCCGTGTTGCAGACTGAGTGCCTTTCATCAACCCTTGCCTCTGTCAGCTCACCTCCAGCAGCCACAAGAAGGCTCTGCCTGTTTCCACCTTTTTGCTACCTCCATTCATATTGAGCATTTGGTGTAAATGAAAACACGGACATCAAGACCACCAAGAGTTAACTTATATACATACACTGAGCACCTACATCTAATGCAATCTACTACATCAGACTTAGTAGGGCTTTGTAGCTAATTGGCTAATTCATTTAATCGACTAATCGTTTCAGCTTTGTTGTATAGATTTATATTTAGGTTGCTGGGTTGTACAACATATTAGCAGCACCTTATAAATTATGTGACATTCTCAGTTCAAGCTGTTTTCAGGAGGTGTTTTTTCCACTGTATGAGTCGTTTGTTCTGCTTTTGAACCGTTCCACATTATTTTAAAGATTTATATTTTAGTTTTTTAGCCTAGTGTAATTTATAAAAATAGTGTGAATACTATGATAGTTTAGTATTACATTAGAAGGTGAAACTTGATTTAAAGTTGTACAGACATAACATACAGGATTGTGGCACTTTAAGTACTGCAAATATTAAAATGTAGAATAATATGTAGATTAAATATGCATATTTATTTATTTTAATGGGCTGCTATTTGAAGAAGAAAATTGCTATCATTAGCAGCTTGTGAGTCACCTTTATTTCTGTTGCAGGGTGGAGATACCTTGGGTTTGATTTGTTTGTCTTTTCAGGGATGAAGAACTGTTCTCCAGCCTTAGGTTGACTCACCTGTTGGTAGTAGGTCAGCCGGTTTGCTCATCTGTCAGTCTGCTCATTGCGGCAGCAGTTGGGACAGTAACTTTAAAGGCGTTGATGTTTTTATCATGGCTTCCAACCTGTGAACAAATACATTGAGAGTAAGGAACAATACAAAAGCTTTTCCAAGTATGCAAAGGAAATAAACATATATAAAGAAAACATAAATACACATCAAATCTCTTAAGTGTCAAACATCTTTAAAAGTGGCTGTAAAATGTTTTGTTCTTCTAATTATATTACAGTAGTTGTGGACAGCTTGATTTATCACTGACAGGTAATCACAGTTTCAATCAAGTATAGAAACATCCATATAAACTTCTCTCACTCGTTGTCGTCTTTACCCATTTAGCATAATCTGCTTCTTTTTTGTCCCTCATCATGCTAATTTTCCAAACATTAACCCTTTTGCCAGAAATTGGCAAAATTTGCTGCTTTTGTGTGTTGCAAAACTTTCAGACTCAGCCAAAAGTATCATATCAAGCCATAGTTTGGTACAGATATGATACACATGTTGATGATGCAGATGAACAGCACACGAGTGGGATATTTAGAAAGACTCCGATTAGAAACCTGACAGCACCTTAAGAAGCCCAACACTGATTATACAGAAAATTCTGAAACCAGTGCTCTGCTCCGTTAATGATCTCCCCCAACCAGATTAGTTTTTGCCCTTTTCTGAAATTTGGTTCGAAGTATGAAAAATGCCTTCATCATCTAACTCTGCCTGTCTACACTGATAGCCGATATTGAATTGGCTGCGGGGCACAAGCTAACCCCTGCTGTGAAAGATCAGTTGAAAGGGACAACCACAAACTTTACCGTCAAAGCAGTTTGCCCAATTTAGGAATTTTTTTTACTATTCCTGTTGCTTCTCCTATTAAGAGCAGAAGCCTATAAAATTATGACTTTTATATTCCTTACCGCCACGTTCCCTAATTCACTGATAATATAAAATGGATCTAAAACTAATTTTAGATCTCAGATGTTCCATGTAATTGGTCCACTGTACCAATAGAGTGAACTAGTTAAATTACTTTAGACCTTTCTGAATATGTTTTGATAAGATTATAACTCATAAAAGGAACTACACGGTTTGGATTTAATGTTATTTTGATAAATTATATTAAGCAACCGTGTTTAAAGTGAATTTCAAAGCATTCAAATCAAAGTTTAAACGCACTTGCACACAGATGCTATGTTTGAAAGATTCTGTATTTGACCTATTGAGCGTGTGCAAGAGGACTGTATGCGTTCCTGACAACCAGAGTGAACTCCCAAGCTCACACACAGACCTGTGTACACACATAAATACACACATATGTGAGCATGCTAAGTCAAGAGAAAAATCCCACAGCTTGGTGAGGATTCCTCATTCTCCTGTTCTGTTTCCCCCCCGAGATTTCAGTATCATCCTGCTCAGTTTTGTTTTTTCACACATGCCAGTGTTCACCTAGGTTTGTAAGTTCAGGCCTTTCTACTGTGCCCCTCTATTTTAAGACAGAGAGGGCAGTGTACTGTGAGGGACTTTTAGACTGTGCACCCTGCACTGCACAGTTGACAAGGCTGAGGTTTGCAAGACGACACTGGTTGGCTTGTTTACGGCAGAGGCTCCGTTTGGGGGAGGAAGGGGGTGCAGGCCAGCAAGCTGGCAGACAGGGAAGAAAGGAGAGGAGGTTTACTACCCTCAAGAGAGTCGGAATTCCTCCTGAGCCATTCCCCCATTTGGCTGGCAGTTGTGAAAACAATTGCCTGGCATTTACTCTCTCTGTGCAGATGGAGTCCCAGCTATGAGTCAGCTTTGAGAGCAGCAAGTGGTGGAGAAAGTGGTGGGCTTGTGATCTGCTGCACAGCGAATATAAGCATACTTTACAGAAACGGAAGGTTTTTGATGTTGAGCAAACTATTCAGAGCTGGTTCCTAACTTAAATTTTTTTCGTTCCCCACTGTATTAATGATATTTATAACTTTCCAGTGCTTAGTTTGTCTTTGTAAAAAGGAGTAGATGACTAATAAAGATGTATCTGTGTCTTGTTTTTACAGCTTACTTACAGAAAATGCTATGCTGATGTCCTGAGCTGAGGGGGCCCTGACGTCATCCTCAACCCATCTCTGTTTGTGTTTCCACACCTGATCAACTCACGAGCACCAACAACAACCACCACCTCCATCTATTCCCCACCCCGCTTCTGCCCAGCCTGCCGTCACCATGACGTCGGAGCTGGAGAGTAGCTTGACCTCCATGGATTGGCTTCCTCAGCTGACCATGCAGGCAGCCATCCGCAAGGCTGACGCCCAGAATGCCCATGGGCCAGGCATGGGCAAGAAGAGTGCCCTATTGGATCCTAACACCACATTGGACCAGGAGGAGGTGCAGCAGCACAAGGATGGCAAACCGCCCTACAGCTACGCCAGCCTCATCACGTTTGCTATCAACAGCTCGTCAAAGAAGAAGATGACACTGAGCGAGATCTATCAGTGGATCTGTGATAACTTTCCCTACTACAGGGAGGCGGGCAGTGGCTGGAAGGTGAGAAAGGCATCTGGCTTTAATTTAATGCAGAAGAAAATGTGCATTCAATAACAAGCCATTTCATATGTATATGATGTGTTGACCTTTTGGCTTTTGTCAATTAATTCACCTCTTTGAAATTGCTTTGTATTGTAAACTGTTGATAGCATTTGTAGAAGAGTGGGAATTGATATTCGTTGACTTGAATTATTATTTTGTAGTCACTGGGCATCTTAAACAAAGTGAGATGCTGTTTGTAATCACCATTATCACTTTTGAGAAAGCTTAGAAACTATGAGTGCGCCAAATCACACAAAGTGCCTTAGTACTCTGAATGAAAAATGGTGCAGCTCAGAGAGAACCATATGAAGTGTAAAACCCTGGATTAATATTCAGAAAAGTGGCCGCTATCTGTGCGAACACAGACTAAATAGCCCATTCATGGGTGGTATTATTCATTGCAGATGCCTTGATAGGAGAAGGCCATTATGCAGAAGGAGAGAGCCAGTGCTGTGTCATCATCTCAAGGAGCCCATGATATACCGAGATGAAGCTATGCTGATTGCCTTTTAAAGGGCCCAGATGGAAATTGATATTAGAATGAGTTTTCCAATCAGTCGACGTTTATTGGAAATAGAATCTTAGGCACTGCTTTATTGCAGTCAGACAAGATGTATGAAGCCCATTTCCTGGGGCGACAAGATCTGGCGTGTGTACTGGCTGTATGAAAGTGTGTGTGAGGGAGATGAGAAAGCATGTGTTATTATAAATAGATTGATTTTAGCTTTTGTGGCAAGGCCTTTTGTAAGGAAATGAATTGTTTTATTTTGCAACCTTTGTTTCCTCTTTTACCTTCATCATCTCCAATTTAGTTGTCAGCAACATAGCAATGCGTGTGCTGTCAGTCTGCATGAAGTCCTGCACTGAGTTGCAGGCATTTTTAACTCAACACTCACATCAGCTCTACATGTTGTATACTGCCTACCTCTTTTGGCACTGAATGTAATCACTCGCTGCACACAAACAACTCTTAAGATACCTTTATATTCAGAATGTAGCTATGACTAAATTGTTTAGGTGGGTTGAGGTAGACTTGTTGAGTTCTTATACATATTCACAAACTTTATGGCTGGGATATGAGGGTGTGACTGACTAGCCCAACTGAAATACTAGAAGATAGTAGACATTTCAGAGTGGGTGGCCTCAGTGGGAATGAAACTGGTGCTCCTGGCAGGGTCAATGCTTTGCTCTACCCACTGAGTTACAGTCTCGCTGTATAGGTGCTGTAGAGTGGTGTATGAGTGGCTGTTAATGCAAGTTTGCCTCTTTTGTTGTCACATATTTTATTGTAAAAGCAAGTGGTGATTTCAGGATTCTCCTTCACAAAAACAAAATATATTGTTGGGAATTCAAAAACTTACAGGTTACTTGGTATTACTATTTAAAGATCTGGAAATCGTAATTGATTCCAGTCTTTTAAAGTTGAAAAATGCATATCACTGGGGCTATGTTGAAAGATGAGCCTAACATCTTTCATCCTTTTTTTCTGTGTGAGTGTTTGTGTGTAATTTGCTAGCTAAGATGGGTTTGTTTCTGCTTTGGATTAATTGACTTGAAGTTACATTTCCGATACTGAAAGTCAATGTGTGTTATATTGTGGATGTTTTCTTTAAAATCTAAACATTTATCCATATAGCAAAAGTGGTTGTGCTTGTGAGAAATATTTTGGCAAGGCCACATTTCAATAAAGCGTTGCAAGTTTTATTCCGCGGGAAATACATTTTCAGTGCCATGGCATTTGTAAAAGTTGCATGATGCGTGTAATATTAGTGAAGTGGTAAGCATTTGATGGTGTTTTTAAATGTTTTGAATTTGAATGTGGTTATTTACATATACTTTAGTGTGTAATGTGCATTTAAAGTATTTTCAAAAGAATGATCTACTCCAAAATTCAGTGCTGTATTTAGGTGAAGTTCTGAGTTCATAATACATAGTATCCTTTATGTCTATCTATTAATTACTTTTTTACAAACTCTTTTCTTTTGTTTTTTTTATATTTTAGATCCCATTTAGTTTTGACAAATGTCTTGAGTCAACAAACAATTGATTACAGTCTATAAAATTTCTGCATCAACCATAGATATGAAACCAACAAAACAATATTGTAAAATTTCGAAATCTAATCTGTTTCTTTTCAGTGTCAGGTGCAGTGTATATTTGACGTAATTGGAATGATGACTTGGTATCAAACCTGGTTCTAGTATTAGTCACCGCCGGAGGTGATTGACGCTCTTCAAGTACTTTCTAGTTTAGTAAAGGGTTGCATAGATTAACATATTATGGCCTAAATGTGGGCTGAAAACTGTAGAAATACCCCTCACATTTAAAAGTGTGAAAAACCACATCACTCTAACCAGGATGCTGTACAGCACAGGAAACACTGAAAGAGCGGTTTAAAGATGTGCTCATAGGCTAGAGCATGCGTCACGATTTATTTCTCAGTTCTTGTTAATAGGGTATTTTCCCTGCCATAGATTTTTCTGAGAATTTAAACAATTGAAATAATGTATATGGAATATATTTAAAATATTGTCATTGCATAAGAGACATTTGAATGAAATCCAGTACTGCTGATTTAATGCCTAGGGCACTTGAACAAGCTCCAGTAGCTTTAGGTTTGTTCCAAATTTTTTTGTGCATGGAGAATTTTCACAACCTATTGCACACATTTTACTTTCCTCTAAGCCTGTGCGAACGGCTGGGAAAAGTTTCCCTCCCAACCATCAAGAGGTCATTTAGAGCATCTACAGTTGTGACTTTATTAGTATTATTTTTGCCTTTAAGACTTGAGAGATGCATCTTTGGAAGTAGAAAAACAGGTAATTGAATTTGTATAATTATTTAATATGCATGTAGTTGCAATGTTCTCTCTGTACTGTGACTATTACTATGACATGAATCCACCTATAGTGTGACTGAGTATGCATATTTGTGTGTGTAATTAGTTGGAAGCAAGCATGCCTGGGTGGGGTGAATGTAGGTCGGATGTAGTCATCGCTCCTCTGTTCCCCTGGAGATGTCAGTCGCAGGAATTTGGGACTCAACACACGCATGCGTCTGTTCTGTATGATAATGCAAGCTGTGCCGGCGAGATGAGACCGGGGTTAATCCGAGCACCAGCAACTCATTTAATCATCTCAATAGAACTCCATTAGCCTGCACTTTTAAGAAATATCAATAAGTGCTGTCAATAAAACAGATAATTCATCAAGGTCAAAAAATGTGAACGCAGCTTTCGAGAGTGCAGACTATGTGCTTGGCATCTATGAGCAAGCAATTAGATGATGCTTTTCTTAACACCCTCTACAGCTCTCAGAGGCGCTTTTGATTCATATTTTGCAGTTTTGTCTAAGCAGCCTTGTGTACGATTCAGCTTGCATACTGTAGCTTCCGTGTCCTTCTGTTCCTTGCATGGCAAATGTGGCTTTTTGAAGATCTGCCAGATTGCTGAAGGATATTTCATACTAGTTTTCCTTAGCACACATTTCCAAGAGATGTATATGATTTTGCTTGCAGGCATTTTGTACAGACTATATACAGTGTATACGTGGCCCTGATTGTCACGCATCTGACATATCTACTGCTCACTCCCTTCCATTTCAAAACCAGTATGGTCAGTAAGCTGGCCCAGTTGACTCCTCTGAGATTAAAAGATAAATGGAAACAGTCCTCTCCCACCTCAAGGTCAAGAGAACATGTGCAGTCTTTCTCCTTGTCAGTAGTGCTAAGCAGAGATGAGAAGTGTCACACCATAGAGACTTTAAACTTTAAGATTCCATGCAAACTTACATTTACAGATTTGTTTTTTTGCCCATTTTATGGAGGTTAAATAGTCATATTAATTAGAGCAGTAATTATTCAAAACTGAACTTAAATACAGCTTTCTAGTTGGTTGTCACTACTTCTCAAATCTGATCTGTCTCTTCATGGATGCTTGCGTGTCATGAAGGGCAAATCAGCGTTTTATCACTTTCGCTACAACTGTGGGGTAATTGTTGCATAAATGATTTGCAGACGTGGCCTCAAGGTACATGAAGGAAGACTGCTGCAGGGGGAGTGGGTATTCCCCTAGATAACCTCTAACTGCATGCATTATGATGGGCAGTGCGGTAGAAGTACCTAAGTTACTGAAATGTCAGTTAGCACAGGTCAAAAAATAAAGGCATAGCTTTGTGGATGCCAGTATTGGTTCAAGTTCATAATTTAAACTGGCATTTCTAACCTTTTCCAAATAAATAAACATAATTTCTCACAATAAATGTGTATTATATAATTGAAACTTTGACCTTTCCCAAGTCTAAAACCTATAAATGATATATTAAATTACTAATATATCTTAGCATGTATGTGTTGCATTGATGCCTTAACCATCTTTGACTGTATGCAATCCTTCTGTTCAGGCTATTTCAAAAAATGTAAGGCTCTGCTCACTTCAGCTCAGCTAAAGACAGAGTGACAGTGTATGTGATTTTCTTTTTCCGTCCATTTTCACTTTAAAAACTGGTCTGGAGCAGTGTTGAATAGAAAAACTCATACACATACACTCTCAAACATTGACCTCCATGCTCATCTCAAACCTCCCCCTGGCTGCTTGTAGGCTCACTTCAGGCAAAGTGTGTAAATTCCCCTCTGCATTTCTTCCAGGTGAAGAATGCCAAAGAAAATATGGAGCAATTCTCAACCATTTTAAAAATGCTTGAAATGTTTGCTCTTGAACTTTAACTGTTGAGGAGATTGTTGCTACTGGCATGATTTTATTTTTTTCTCTTCCACACCTGAGTACAGGAAAAGAAAATTAGCTGCAAGAAAATGTAAGCCTCTGTTGATTGTCTAAAAACATTAAATCTCCCACTGCATTTTCACTGAGGTCCACAGCTCTTATACGATCTTGTTAACAGGGAAATATAGCTTTGGCTTGTAAATCGTCCAACGTGCAGAGATGGGGCACAGAGCTGACGTCTGCAGGGGCCCTGGACCTTGCTTTGATCTCATTATAACATGCAAATACACAGTACCCTAAACAGATCAAAGGTTCAACTTCCCATTGGATCTGAGGCTTAATAATAGCAGCCTGGAGCAGTTTTCTATTTTTTAAGAAACGATTTGGGTAGCTACTGGTCCTCCAGGACATTATTTACTCTGGAGATAATGTTCCTAGTTCTGACTAGTGACTAGCCACAGCTCTGAAAATCCCTGCTCCTGTTGCTTATTTAAATAAGATTGGTCAGGTATGAGCATTTGTGCTTCCTGCCCCTATCTCCCACCTCAAGTTTAGGTTTGCAGGGCCTGAAATCTGAAAGTGTAAAATTGCTTCGGTGCTAGACTCTCTGATACCTTCATCTGCTTCCTTAGCCTGTATCATCATTACACCGTAAAGCAAGTATTTAAATTTTAAGCGCTTTGCTGATTCAAAAATTTTCAGCAGCAACATTTTTAAAGGAGTACAATTTTTCTTTTTTTTTGGTAACTCGTGCACCACCTCAATTCCTAAACTATCACAAATTCAAAAATGTCTCTTTTCTAGTTGAGTGTCATATGAACCTTGGCTTAGATGAAGTCTGATGCTTTAGGACTTTTGTTTCATCCTGGTTTGCTTGTTGAACGTAGAGACTGCAAAAGTGGCTGCTTGCTGGCCCGGCGCTGACTTTGTCAGGATGGTGGGAGGGGTAGTGATTCACTCGGCAGCCAGTTTGATCCTGCTGTGAGGCGGGTTCCCGTGTCAGGAAGCTCCAGCCTGGCCACCCGCCCACCAGCCTCACCTTGCACCCGCCTACCGGCGCCCTACCGCTCACGCTCTGGCCCTTAGAGTGGGCGGGGAGAGCAGGCTGGCAGGCCTTGGCACTGATACATTTTGGCAGTAGCTGCTGTCCCCACACTCTGCTGAGTGAAGTGCTGACTGCAGTGCAGAACATAGAAGGCCTGAGGCTTCTAGTGCTTCCTCTCGCGGCCTTCAGGCCTGTTAAGAGATGTGGGCTTCAATGTTGACTGTCTTTTTATCAGTAATGGCCTCAGTTCATCCCCAATATATATGACTTCTGGTATCATTCACAGTCATTTACCCTTAACAGCTCCCTCCCATCTGCTCTTTTTGCTCATTGAGATGTGATGCAGCAGGCAGTTGTAAACAATGTTGACTATGGCTATCAATTGATCCGATGAACTTCCTCCTCTGTGATAATGAGATCTGTTAAAGTCGATACCTGACTCACAACCCGAGACACACCACTGTGCCTGTTCTTATTCCTACGAATCATTTATAATGTAGATAACACTGGACAAGGATGGGATGTCGATCCTTGCATACATTCTTAGTCACACCCTCAGGCCTTTGTAAAAACACTTAATCAGTTTGTATTGTTGAGACATGCTCTTCAGTCAGTAATTATGGGGAAATATGAGAGGCCAATGATGTATTCTCTGTTAGGCCTGTTGGGGAGCTGTTCCTCCTGTTCTCCAGTTAGTTGAGACTTGAGTTGGGTCCTTTTAGTTAGATAGCTGTTTGACCATGACAACTACAGAGTAGACTGAAATATTTAGGTGACATTTGTGTGCCTTAAAAGACTCTTTAATTACTGCTTATGATCTGTATTCGTCTTTTCCAGAGCTGTCCATATACAGTATGTGGTGACTGCGATGATCACCTCCAGTAGGCCGTGCCCTTGCTTTGTCATAAATCAGTAGCCTGAAGCACAGCTGGGCAAGAAAATCAACCCTGGTGTCACAGTTAAAGTTATGAACTGCAAGGAATTTGAAGAACATTTTAGAACAGCAGCTCATAACTGGAAAAATCATTAGCTAGTTCTTAGATTCTTTAGAGAGGAAGATGAAGGGCTGTAGGGAGCTGCTAAGAAACTCTTTAGTCATCGTTCAGTGGCTAGAAAGATTTATACAAAAATAGCTCTTTGCTTCTCCTGTTTTTTTTTTGTTTTTTTTTACTTTTTCAACTTTTCTACTTGCATAATGTCACCTTTGTGTAATGTAGCATATGTACAGTACAGTAAGACCTTAATATTTCTGAGGATGTCTGTGAATGCTGCCAAGCCAGGATGACCTGTATTTAAATACTGCCTGTTCTTGCAGGGTTGTTTATGATGGAGGATTAAATCCTCCATCTCGAGTTTTGACTAATGATCATATAAATTTAGTTTGAATGTTAAATAAGATTTTTTATTTCTATTTTTGTGTGTTTATAACTGAAAAAAAAAAAAACATTTTCTGTCTCTTTAAGATAAAAACATTTATAATCATCAGGGAAATAAGACTTCAAGTGTTTGTCTGATATGTTATAATTCATGAAATCATAATATCCATTAAACATATTAATTCTTGGAATCCTAGATCACAAGTGTAACCCGGTACAGCTATACCATCTAGATGGTTTGGTAAAGTCATGAATTGGGCTGAAACCAATTAATCTTGGTGTCAGATAAATGATGGACTTGAAATATTCAGTCTGAATATCAGACTACCTTTGTTTACACTTGCATCACTCATGGTGCTTTTTAATGCAGCCTCTTGTGTGTGCACTGATTTCATCCCTGATGAGGAGCAGAAAGGAGAGGGTTACGCTGATGAATTCTGCATGCTATAAATAGAGGGCAGTCCTTGGAATCTGCCGTTAACACTGAATCTGCCCTGTTAAAATCATATACTGTAAGATGGCTACTGCTGCCCCTAGTTTCATCAGCACCTAAAATATACAGTTTCATCATCTAAACAGGGTGCGATTTGATTTCATGTAATTTTATTGTGATAGGGGCTTCTTAAAAACTTTTTTTCTGGTGTTTTTTTTTTTTATGTAATTAATAATATTCATAATTAAGGTAGCCCGCTCTCCCCGAAGAACGGTTGCCTCCTGTGAAGCTTGCCGCTAATTTATCTGCCAGCACTGTAGCATGCATGCAGCGTTTCCTTTTTGCAAATGAAAGGGAAAGAAGCTGCAGGACTAATTAGCAGAGGCTGGAGAAGGATCCTTTTAAAAGTCTACAGCAACGTGAGACTGCTGATATGGTGAAAGGTCTGTAGCCAGAAAGAGGTAAGCCCTCCACTGAATATCCACTTAGAGTGACTGGGAGCTGAGCCATGCTCTCACATCCAAACTGTCGGTCATTCAAATCTGATAGGAATTTTAAAATGAGTTGCCTGGCCCTGATGATTGGCATGTTGATAAAATATGCATGGCTAATACTTA
Organism: Anabas testudineus; assembly: GCF_900324465.2. Lineage (NCBI taxonomy): Eukaryota > Metazoa > Chordata > Actinopteri > Anabantiformes > Anabantidae > Anabas > Anabas testudineus. The sequence continues at coordinate 15,622,709 of NC_046614.1, read as the reverse complement.
ATGTGGGAATATGTCTGGCTGATGTAGTTCAATTTCATATTTGTTTTAATCCACCCTCCTTCTTCTCTTGCAATTATTTAACCCCCGTCACCCTCTGTGTCAGTCTCCCACAGCTGATGGCTTCACTCTGCTCCTTAAAATCCCTGCATTTTTGGAACGAAAGACGAGCAGCCTTGTGGCTTAAACGACTGTGCTGCTGCTTGGCATTAAATGCTGCCTTTTGATATAGATGTCACTGTGGTGGATATGTGGAAAAGTGTTTTTTTTTTTTTTTTTTTTTTTGTTCTGTGCCTTGTCAGTGAGGCAGGATAGTTGTCTTTTATCTCATAGATATTTGATCATTCTGCTGGTGCATCTTCAGTGGGGTCAGTGGTCTGTGAGAGAGGGGACAGTGGCACAGCTGTGGCAGCCGAGTGGAACCAGTGATGGATGACATGCCAGAATAGGCCACGCTGCCTTCCCAGGCGCCTGTATTGACAGGCACAGCTCTTGCATCTCCCAGTCAGCATCAGCAGGGCTAATCGTGGGTCATGCCGGCCACAGACGTGACACATGAATATCGCTCCTGTAATTGCTCATTTGTCAATGTCACATTCTCACAGAGCAGGTTTCCTCAAACAAATTATTGAACAAAAAACTTGCTGTAATGGACAAACATAAAAAAGAAGCTGATGAAATTAAATTGTGAAAAGGAGCAGTGTAAGCGTTTTGCATCTTGGCTTTTGCAGATTCACTGTAAGAAAGATACTCATAGGGTGAAAGTTGCTGATGTTTAAAGGAGTTTGAACACCAGCAATGCCAAGCCTTTTTGTTTTTGATTGCTCTCACCATTCATTCGCATCACTACCTGCCATAGCAAAGCAGCAGTTGTTGGTGTAAAAACTTAATGTAAACTATCCAGGCATAATCCACAAACCCAAAACAACTGAATTCTGGATTTATATACTGTATTCACCAGAGGGAAAGAAACTTTAAAGAAACGCTAATGTGGCTCCGTATCTGCGGGATGCGGATGCAACTTTTTGCCAACATGTTCACCTTGTCAACTTTGAAGCTGATAGATCAGTGTTGTTCAGTGTTGTTTTTACAGCTTGTTTCTGTTGGCCTATAGAGGTCAAAGTAATCTGTCATTGCAGCTTTAAGTGGTGCACAGCATTATAACAAAACACTAGTTAAAACTGTTGCTTGCAAAGTACTGTTTACAAAAGGTATTTGAGGCATAAATGTGACAACTGCAAATGATATTCATTCATTTTTGTTTTGTGTCTAGTGTTTGATATTGAAAGCTACATTCATGCTACCATTGTGTTGGCTCCTTTTCAGTAGCATGTAAATTGTTTTGTGTGTGTGTGTGCGTGCGTGTGTGCATGTGCGTGAGCACACTCTCATAGTGATTATAATCCAAGCCCTGGCTCTAAGCCCTTCAGCCTGTGCTCCACCAGCCGCAAGGCCACAGCCTCTCCCCACCAGTTAATTGCATCTGAATTAGTCCATTAATGTGGCTGTGTAGAGGGATGAAGGGGTGCACGGAGGTGTCTAGCCTCTTTTGACCACTGCAATGTATTATTAATGGGTCAGCAAGTCTGGGCGCTCTGCATTAACTTGGCTAATGGACTGTAGGGTGGGTCTGTGATTCTCTTTCAGAAGGAAATCAAATCTAATACATATTACAGCTTTTCTTAGGCTTTTTTCAGATTGTTACTGAGACCAGAGCAGTAATTTTATTTATTTATTTTGAGTCAATGAGGCATTGCTTTTTGCCATTTCTTTGTGGATTTACTTATTGCTGGCAGGTATCGGTAGGGACTCCAAGGTTGCACTGAGTCATCACCCCAAGCCTGTCATGGACATGTACATTAATGTACCTCACTAATGAAAAGCTAAGTATCAGATTAGGTTCATATGAATAGTGATACATTTTTTGTGGTAACCTCCAGGCCAATTAAATTAGAGAGCTCAAAGATGAGTATTCATTGTAAGAGTGAGTTGAGAAAACAACTCCGTAAGAAAATGAAGTCTTTTATGTAGCTAATCTTCACCTTTTCTTACTAGACTTCCACCCATTTTGACATGCATACAGTACATACTGACCTTTTTATATAATGGAATCTTTTCCGCTCTTTATGATACGGTAAAATAAGTCAGAAATGGTCGAGTTAATTTTTACTTTAATGCAAATGTTTGTTTTTAATTACATACTTTGAGATAACACTGAACACAGACAGTTAAAAGAGTCAGAGACACCTTTTGTTTTGCAGCAGTCACAAGTCAACAGAATACTACTATGCAAAGATAGAAGGTTAAAGAGTACATGTTACTGTTTCATTTCATAAACTTTATATTGTGTGTGTAGACGTGCAGGAAAACTAAAAGGTCAAAACGTCTCAGTTTTTCCTCTACATGATATAATTGGTATTCAGTAGGACTTCTCTTTTGCATTTTATCTTCCAACATCACATTTTACAGTCGTGATATTTGGATGCTACTTAAGTCTACAAAGAATATAATATACAGTGAGGTGGCATACAAAAGGCTTTCTGTGCTGTTACTTAATTTGTCTAACTCTTAAATGGACAGTTGGCGCTGCGCCGTCACCATTAGTAGCCTCAGTCAGTTCTTCATTGTTAGTGGGCACTGTAGTCAGCAGGCTGCTGTGAGCCATTGTCAGAGGATGGCATCAGAGGCTCTTCTTTTGGCTGATAATTAAGTGGCGTACTGACAAACGGCTTTCATCAGATCCCTCATGTGGAACTGAGAGCATGCGAAGGCTTTCAGGGAGGATAAAATGGAGGACGTCACTTTGCCTCCAATCTCTCATGGACGCGTGCTGCCTCTGCAGTGGTAGAGAAAGGAAGAGAAAAAGTGCCCTGTGTATCACAGGACAAGAGTGCGAGCCTGTGATGCTCAGAGAACCAGACTCAATTTACAGCAATGGGCAAGGCCTCTCCCTGCGCTGATATTGTCAATCTTTACTGTACTCGTTTGTATGGTTGACCAAGCATTCAGTATGTGCTACATCTTTTTTCCCATTTGAGAATCTGTCAATTATTTTTGTTTCCCTAAGGCAGCCGAAACTTATGATGACTTTAGGCACTGAGTGCATGGGAGCAGATAGGCTGACAGTGTACAGGCCTGGAGTGCTCTGCTGTGTCAATGACATAAACCGTGCCGTCACTACAATTTACCTGCAGCCAGTTGTCCTATCAATACTGCACTGTCAATACCGTTAGTAGACTTCTCTTTATTTGTTTTTTTTTTTTTTTAGATTTTCATTGATGTTTCAACATGTTTTTGAATATGTATGACTACAAAGGAAATTGTAAACATATATTTTAAGCTTGTGGCTAGCAAAAGGGCAAACTGTCTGAAACAAAGGGCTCTACTTTGTCAGTTGTGCCCATTTTTGGCTTGTGGTTTTATAATATCCTGAAAATGTGATTAAAATTATTCTGTGCCTAATGAAGCATTTGCAATATCAAATGTCATGTAATTTAATTTTGTTGAGACAATAATACGGATTATTAGTATAGTATTATTTATTTTTCTCATTGGACCTCCTGGAAAAGTAGCAGGGCCTATCCTTAGGCATTCCTGATGCAATCACTGGGCTAAATACTGATTTCCTCTAGCAAGTTGTGCATATTATTGTTTCCTTGGCTGTAATCTTGCCATGTCTCAGCCTCTCCATTCCAGACTAATCTGCTTTGTTGTATTGACTGGGTTTACTGTTGAGTAGCTTGTGCCATTTAGTCCTGCTGATTTCCAAAGAAGTCCATGCCCATCTTCATTTTTTGACAGTTCTTCTTGGTCTACTTTGATGACAACATTATCGAAGGTCACAGATGTTCTGAAATATTCTGCTTTCACAGTAGTGTAGCAACACCAGAGGTTGTGCAAAATGCTTTGACTGTGTGGGGTTTGCCTTTGAGTGAGATAGAGATGGTCTTCCACAAATATTGGTAAAAGAGAAAGACAAAGACACATTTCTATGAAGGACTGCGATCAAATAGCCTTCACACGAGTGGCTCAGGGCTTTTGTTGTAGAGTCACCTACTATTTAGTGTGGCATTAAGTGAATTTTTCCCCCACAGCTTTTCAAATCTGCAGCGACCGGCTTGCAGTTTATAAGGGGAATGCTTAAATTTCACACATAGCATTCAAGCCAGGGCTGTAACCTCGAGTGCACCCAGAAAAATAATGCAGAAGTTTTATTTATTTATTTATTTATTTTATTTTCCTTGAATTTCTGCAGGTCCATTCCAAGGTTGGCCTTACAGCAACAAAGCAGGTACAGGAGGGAATGTGGGTGCATGCGCCTGAGAGAGATTGAGTTCAGAACATTTATTTTAGAGCTTTTAGTCTCTAACCCTACTGCTTCAGTTGAAAAGGGAACATCCTTGGTGCAGCATTCATAAACTTCTTATATGCCACTAGAGAACTATGGGGGTTTTGTGTTGGCTCAGCCTATTGTCGGAGTGTTATAGGACGCAGTATCCTTGGATTACCCTCAGCAAAATTACCTGGCAGATAAAGTTGGATTGCTTTGCTTCCACACCCCCATTATAGACAGGATAGACCATCAGGATAGATAGGCATCTTAGTCCAGTTTGGGTCATTGAAGTTATTGGAAATAATCTAATGTTGCTGTAAATATCTCCTAAGTTGTTTATATTCATCTCTTTTTCCACTGATGAAGCACATTATGTACCTGCAGCCTCCGGTGTTGATCCCCTTTACCTTTCATTTTGTCTGAATGGACTGACTTCTGCCAGCAGTACAACTGTGGAAGCTGATACAGCTAACCTCAGTTGTCATCGCAACTAGATTCCCTGTAGTTGCAATGAGGCATTGACAGGATTTTGTTCTTTTTTCCCTTTTCTTTGTTTTTATTTCCATTAATTGCACTCTGTCGCTCTTTTTAAAAAATCCACAGTAATTAAGTCCAAGCATCTCACTGTGCAAATGTTCTGAAAGGGTTTTTTGTTGCCATCACTGTTCTCACTTCTCCTGATAACATGTTCTTTTTGAGTCCACACATGTAATCGCTTATCAAGCTAATTTCTGTCTTGCATGTATTGCCCTCATTACATGAGCCTGCCAGTGAAAAATTGGTTTAATTTAGCCAAATGCTCACTGTTGAAGGGGGGAGGGGGGTAGAAAAATACAATTTCCCCATAGTGTCATCTCCTTCTGCAGAAGTAGCTGTTGAGTTTTAATTACTATAATACCTCAATGTGCTACACCAGATGACCTGGGTTTAGATAGCAAAAGTTAGCCATCACTTTCATTTTCTGGCTTGTCCATTTTCTTTTGTCTTTGTACTGTGGGCATAGACACATAGCGCTCTCTGAGCAAACAGTAACAGGTTATTATATTTACGACAGATTTCACCTTGACATGTATTTTTCTGCAGCAGGCAGGCAAACTGCATGTTTTATTAAAACTACATACAAGTGAGTAAAGATCAGAGACTAAGGGGTTTTATATCTAGCATGCCAACACATTACTACTAGATGCCAGATCAAATGCCTTTGAAGACGGTTGGAAAAAAAAAATCTAGTTGAAAATCGTTATAGTTGACTTCATTGGTATTTGAGTGTGGGCTTTTGGTCTCAGTAGCTTTGCTAGATGTTAGAGGTTTGCGGTGTGTGTTGGCAGACTTCTTCAGTCTGACAGTATGGTGTCGTGGGGGAAGGGTCGCTGTAGTCAGTAAGACACAAGTAGACCTAAATAGAATGAAATGAAAATGAAATATTCCTGCTGCCTAATGTAATTACTTTTGTCATTGACGTCCAGGCAAAACTACTGTACAGTCACTCTTGGGGATTTCTAAGCAAGTTTTTCTCATGGCGTTCATGTTCTCGTGTGATTGTGTGTGGTAAAACAGGAGGTGACAGTAGCTTTAAGTGTTAGATATACTGAAAGTGAAGCATGCAATGCCTTGGTACTCTTTTTGTCATTGCACAGCAGATTTTCATCTAGTCAATGAGAAGAAACATTGTTCTTATGGGTCTCAGCTCTTCTTGTATTTAACATGATGAAATCATGTGTTTGCACCTTGTCAAACCTACCTTTCTCTACCTGTGTGTATGTGTGTCCAAAATTTATTTATTTTTTTTAAACAGTACTGAGCGAATGCTGTGGCATCCCACATGCCTTCCCACACCCACTACAAATAGACAGCGAAGGTGCTACATTCCATGGCCTCAGTGCAGATCCCCGAGGCTGAGGAGTATGTTCTGTGTTGGTGGGCATGTCACAGGGTCCATATGAAATAACAAAGGCCTAAAAATACAATAATCTACCTGTGTGAGTGTGAGAGAGTTAGTTTATCTCTGCCGGTTCACTTCCCGTTTCCTTTATTGTGGGTTTGTTTGCTGCTCTCAGTTCATACTGCTCCTTACTGTCACTGAGGTGCTTTTTTTTTATTTCTTTGTCTTTCAGTTGGTCTCTACGCTGCTTTTTGCATTTTGTCATTTAAATTGCTGGAGAGAAATTAATCAGGAGTTTACTTTTGCCAAATATTTGTTCAGTTCAAATACAGTTTACACTCAAAAAACATTTTAACATTTGAGCCTATGGGATGAACACAATTTTAAGTTGCATGTAATTTTGATTATTCTGTTGAAGATAATGTAACATATCAGTTTTGCAGTGTTGCAGCTAATCATTATTATTATTATTATTTACTATTCCAAGATGATATGTTATCTTGGAATATGTACCACCAGAAAAAAAAATCCATTGATGGAATAACCTGGTCATTCAGTATATTCAGGTAGTCAGCTGACCTTATTCTTTGGGGACCTAACAATGCTGAGCCTAGACCTGACCAACTGCAGCAACCCCAGATCATAGCACTGGCCCCACAGGCTTGTACTATAGGCACTTTGCATTATGGGTGCATCACTTCACCTGCCTCTCTCCTTACCCTGATACACCCATCACTCTAGAACAGGGTTCTGGACTCATCAGACCACATGACCTTCTTCTGTTGGACTAACTGGTTAACTTAACTAGTTTTGGCATCTCCATTGGTTCCCCTGCAACCTCCCCTGGCTTAAAGATAATCATCCATGCAATAGTTATCCAATTTGAGGCTCTTACCTAATTGCTTAGTTAAATCCAGGTGGTGACGAGCAGTGTATTTGTCAATCAATTTTATATTAATCAACAGATTGTTATACGTCTAAAGCCTTCCAATTATTTTGACCTTTTCATCTGTCATTAAAAGTCAGATATGAGTTTAATTATTCTGATTCCATTTCTTATTCACCTTACTGATTATGGTTTAACTGTGTGTCAGGGCCAAATATGCAAGATAAAAATGTTGATGGCAAAACCTACCCTGTATTTCACGTATTCGACAAATTAGACTCCCACAACGTATTTCATATTTAATATGTCTCGTCAGTGTTTCATTTTGTTTTTGTTGTTGTTGAACGTTCAAATCCATTATAAACATATGACTGCAGACATCAAAGTGCGGCACTTGCAGGAAATGCAGGAAATGCTTCATCACATTAGGCTGACTTCCTCCCTTGCAAGAAAAAACAATTTCACACCATCATTGCACTGATCTCTGCAGTGACACTGGTTACTCTTTTAACTGATATGTTTATTTTGACATAAAGTAGGGCTACCTACCCTTTGGCCTGTCTTTGTTTCTTGTTGTTGGTTGTATTTCATTCACTCACCCACTTGGTGACCAGTCCATTCCTTCCCGTAAGATCTTATTTATGTTTTTAGGAAAGATTTGAAGCATCTACCTCAGCAGTGGCTCAAGCCTTTTGTATTTCTCTGTCATTCAGGCTTTGCTGACAGGTCAATTGGAGGTTGAGGTTCTATTCTCCAAGTGATGGTACTTACAAGAATGTTTTCTTTGGCTCGTGTGATTTGTCATTCTCTCGTTTTTTTATATGGAGGCTCCATATTAGATGTGCCAACATGGACCTGTATAATATTTCCACATGGTTATTTTTTCCCCTCTAAAATCCCTGTGGTGCATTCTGTCTTCTGTTTCATTGTTAATTTGAAAAGACATGTTGATTTCATACTAAATGGGATAAACCTGAAAGGGGAGGGGTACTGTGAATGAGTGCACAATGTCACATAATCTAACCTTGGCTTACTCTGAGCTTCAAACTGTATCCTTTTGCTTTGCTCTGCATCTCTACCTGTTATTAAAAATCTAATTTCAACTTAGGAATATTTTTAATGCTAAATATTTGCAGCTGTTGTTGTGGAAGTTATTTTAATGCTTTACCACTGGTTCCTGACACCATTCACCACCACCACCACCACCTGTTTTCCCACACAGTGTATTACTAAGAACACTTTGATCACAAAGGCAGTAAATCCAGCAGCATATAAATTCCCCAAAATCTGGAGTTTTATCTAAACACTTTAAGAACTCCTCTAGGTCATCTCAGACTCTCACTTGGTCTCAGCAATGCTTCAAGTGAATTCACAACTGGACTAATATACCTCATGTTGTGGGAAATATAAGAGTTGGCTGAGTGTTTGTTGGTTTGAGACCCTGCACACCTCATTCTTATCGTTTTGTAAACATTGTTTAGAGGTATGAAGTTGCAGGAAGATGACATGAATGTGAGAAGACCAACAACCAAAGGGGACATTGATTTATTCACATCCGAGTCGTGTGACTCTTGTGCACACTGTGACTCTTCCTCTCCCTTGGTTGCTGGTGTTCGCCCCTGTGTCAGAACTGGTATGTGTGCATACGTGTGTCTGTCCCAGCATGCCGAGTTTGCTCCCTTGGGTCCTTGACCGTGTGCATCCTCCTCCCCAGCTGTGAGGAGCAGGGCTCTGACATGGCCTGTCCCTTTAGCTAACTCTGAACGTTTGACACGCCAAGCGCAGAGGTCAGACTGACCTACTTTCCCCTGGCGGCCCTTCTGCTGAGCTGCAGCGCTCCTCAGCAGGGGGGGGGGCAGTGAGGGCGGAGCTGCTTACGCCTCCACTGCTGTCCTGGTGTGTTAAATCACCGCCATTTGTTAGGAGACACGTTCCAGTGTGTGTGCGTGTTTTTTTTAGGTGTGTAGGAGGCATCCCACAGACACACACACACAGGCGTATGCTGAGGTTGGATATGAAGTGCTCTGTGGGGGTTGCAGGTAGATGCTGGGCAGCACTTGGGCAGGACCCCTGCAGTGAGCTCTGTCTGACTCACTTTGTGTACCTCTGTTCACACCCTCTGACCTCCTCCACCTACTTCAGTTCCCTCTGCGCAGCAGATCCACTTATGCCCTAATACCAACTTATAGCTTGCTCTCTTAAAGCAAAAACTTAGATGGTAAATAAAAATAGATTCTGTTCAAATGCGACATATTGTATATATAAGAAGCAGTAATTGGCCTTAATGTTTCTTTACCATATTGTTGTCTTGCACAGATGCATAGACTGTCTCTGTCATCACGTTTTCTTTTTCTTTGTTGTTTCAGGTTGTAGTATTTTAACATCCCCTTTTTGTTCTGGTTCATCTCTTTGACTACAAATGACCCACAGCCTGTTAGTATTGCACCACAAATGTGGTCTAAAGCAGTGGAAGCAGTTTGTCGAACACAGTATGGACACAGGCCCTGTCAGGAGGAGAAGAGAGCAGGCAGGCAGAGTTCATTAAAAAGTAAACTTCTAATGTAGCAGCAGGCCTTGGCTGGTTGACTGTATCAATGATTTAGGCTCAGCAGAAGGTCCTTAATGGATAGAGCCACCTCTCTGTGCAAGTTCAGCTGCTTCTCTCTGCCTGGCATCAAGTGGTACACACACTCAGACACACACAGAGACTGTCAAGGGAAAATGGTTTTAAGTACTTAAGTGTGCATGGCATTGTACAGATTGCAACACACCCTCCTGCTCAGACACTCCCCTGTTGGACATGTTTTAAAGTGGCATTGGCTGGCTAAATTGGGATTCTCATATCTGTTTTGTCCCCATCCACTATGCATGATTACAATCTGTGTTCAGATTGTTTTATTCATCTGAACTAATGTCAAACTTTGACAAGGCAAGCGACAAAGTGCGGCTCAAAGGACAAGGTCTGTATATTGGTGCTGTCACTGCAGCCTGGGATGAACACCTATTTGTCTGAGACTTAGCAGGATCTCCTGTCATGTTCATGTGTGCTCACTGTTGCAGTTCTCTTAGGGCTGCCTGATCACCGTTACTGTTCCTGTCTCACATTGTTGAGTTACATACGTCAAGTCTATGTGACTTTTCAGATCTGACAGATCTGATTCTACAGATCAGCTTTTTCTGCATCATAGCAGTGCACACTCTCACTTGGAAGGCAAGTGGCCATCATGTGGCTGGATTACATTCAGACACAGTTCTGATTGCAGTACAAGCCTGAGTGCTTCTGTATCTAGTTCTGAAGATCCAATAGCAGTGTGACCAAAATATATTGTGGTTTGAGTCCTTTCCATGAATGTATTCTGGTGTGAAACAGAGAGTCTAATGCTTGATATTGTAATAATGTTTGAAACAAAATGGGCTAGAACTAAAACATTTGGTCAACCCTCTGAATACTTGACAGAAAATTAACGGGAAAATAATTCTGATAAATCATTTATACAGTTATTTTTCTTTTTAGCCAACATGGAAAATATTCTGTTGGTTAAGTGTCTTAAATGTGAGTTTTGACACATTAGTCTAAGACATTTGACAGTGTTGCTTGGATTTGGCATTTTGTAGTCTTAAGCCTATATGATCAAAAATCATAAATGACAGATTATTGATAATAATACATTGTTAGTAAGATAAACACATTAACTTTGATTTTGATTGCTAAATATCTTGTATGTAGGTTTAAGACAACCTTTTGGTGCATCACCCTGTATAACTTATAAAAGTCTCTTTTTACACCTTCTATTGTGTTATGTCCCTTTGTCTTTGTATAGATTCAGGTTCCTTTGCTCAGGTATTTGAGTACTACTCCACCCAAACTCTTTTGATTGTCAAACACTTGGCCCTGGGGTCTTGAAAATCTACTTTTAAAATTTTGTATTTTTCCACCTTCACAAAGAACATCAGCTTAAATATGGGTCACTTATATTGAATTACATTGTTGGCAGGACAAAAAGTGTCAAAATATCCTGCAGCTTTATCCGGTTCTCTACTGACCATTCTTATGCTGAATATATTGTAAAATAAGCCTTAATATGCTTCTTCCTGTAGAGTCTTGCAGCTTCAGGTAAATGGATATTGTGACATAGAACCCTTTAGCCATGTTCTGATGACTGGGACATGTCGAGCTTACAGAGGCACAACGGACGGGTTTTGTCCCAAGAAATTCAGGCTTGGACAAAAAAATTGTAAAAGTCAAGATTTTGAAGTGCAACCCTTAAACTACATGCATGTTCAGTGTTATTGACTTTTATGTTGTAGATATGATACATGAGAAAGTGCTAGAATACAGAGTAAGTTGTGAAAGTTATTTCCTAACAAAAAATTATTTTGCATGCAAATTTTAACATTTTAACCCTCACCCTAACCCTAATGATCTCCTTTAAAGCCCTTTAGAGCTGCATGTTAGGTACTCATAATATACACTTTCAGTGGATTATTATTATTATATTATATATTATTAATATTATTGAATAAATATTCCTTTATGGCACAAGTACAGAATTATTTTAATTATGGCACCAGTTTTCCCTTTAGTTTGTTCTGACGGACTGTTAGACTCCCTCACTTCCCCTGGATTGTGTTGGCATTTCAGAGTGATTTAATGAGTAAGATTGACGGCATTACAACGAGGCTGTCATTATCATCTGCCTTGTGGTATAATTGCCTATAGTGTTGAACAAGCAGCTCCCATCTTTTGCACTTTCTCTCTCTCCCCCTTGCTCTCACACACTGACTCTCTCTATGTATCTCCTGCAAACTCATCAGAAAATTCAGCTTTTTAGTGTGGCCATCTGTCACTACCACTCCATAAAGTGAAGTGGAGAAATGTGTGCATCCATTGGCTCCTCTAAGCCCCCTGCTGGCCTCCCTCCAGCTGGTTCTGAGGGCCTTGCTGTGGCTGGTTAACCCAGGCCTAGAGCATCGCTTTCCAGCCCTTGTGGCTACTTCAGCCCACCTCGCCTCCCCAGTCAGGCAGCTGGATGAATCTCCCTCTTCACAGCTGTGGAGTAGCTTGTAACACTGTAATGAGTTAACTTTCAGAATGATCTACATAATTTATTTCCTGCCCCCACAGGAGCCCGCTGAAGCATTAATTACTATCAGGCCCTGGTATCAGCAACCATCCCAGTGTGGGATTCCTTCTGGCTCCTATTTTTGGCACCGTGGAATTTGATATGTTGTGCAACCAGAATGCAGTTTGTTGGACACTGATGAAAGATACTGCTTCCTGGTGGCTTTGCGTATAGATTGGGCACCTGTACTGTATATGTGTATAGAGTGAAATCTGGACCCAGTTTTAGGCCAGATCTCATGTCACTGAAACAAGCTGACCTTATTCACAAGAGCTGTGACTAAACCTAAATGATATATGCCAACATTGTGTGTGCCCTTGTTGCTGCTGGCAGAGACATACAACACTTTCACTGTCTTGTTTTCTGTCTGGTTTTTGATACATGTACAATCACCTAACTGCCTTTCTCTCTCTCTCTGTTTTCCCCCACAGAACTCAATACGGCACAATCTGTCATTGAACAAGTGTTTTCTCAAAGTGCCTCGCTCCAAAGATGACCCAGGAAAGGTAAGACTTTTTATTTATTTATTACGATACATAAATTTGATTATAAACACAAAATATTACATAAAATTAAAAATGAAATACAAATAAAAGAATAAGTTGAGTTTTGAGTAAGTATCTGCTGCTGGCACAATTCACAGTTAAAACATTTTTGTTGTGTATCATGCTATCTGTGGTAGAAAAATGTTACCTTTGAATAACTGCCAGGACTCTGACAGTCTGGAAATGCATGGCATGCTCGTAATCTATAATGAACCTCCCACCCCCACAGAATTGCTTTTCAGATATAAGGCAAGACTAGTTTTTTTGGGCCAGCACAGACTACTGATGTGGGGGGTAGTGAGGAGGGGAGAAAAGTCAAACATTGGTAGAGATGGTGCTTTAAGAGGGTAAAAGTCAGGTCAGTTTTACAATCTGCCCTCCCTGAAGTATTTCCTCAAGGTGAAGAACCTACTTAGGAGAAAATCAGACCTCATTTGCTTTCTGCTCAGCTCCCTGTCTTCCATGTTTTATTTCTGTAAAAATGTATAGTCCAGCATGTTAATTTGACATTTGAATCTCTGTAGGACCACCTACAGTTGCTTCTTCAGCCTCATTTCTTCACAATCATAAGCGACATCAACCTGACAAGTAGAATCCCCAGATCTACTGGATAGTTAATGAAGAAGAAGCCTATGAGGCTATAACTAATATGACGGTGTGCATAAGTCTAACTATATGTAGCATAACCTAGATTTCATTCTGTCACTGTCATAGCATAGACTACATATGTTTAGGGCACTACACAAATAATTACGCACATACACACCGGCGCATGCATGAAGAGCTACGCCTAGCTGTGTAGAGGATGGGGACTGAATGCTAATTTTATGTTTTGCTGTAATCCTCTGATATTGACACTCCTGGGAGCTGCTCCACTAAATACAAAATAATCTATTGCTGTATGGATCCCATTCCAAATGCATGGCCAACATGCTCGCATCCTTAATGTTTAATTTGGAATTTTCCTCACTCCCTTCCCCCCCGAAGACAACTTCAAAGAGGCGCTAGCTGCTCTTGATATGTTGCATCAATATTGTAATGTGGCAGGAATATGAGAACTGCTGGTTGGATGAGATAGGAGAGTCATGTCGCTCTCTGTCTGTCTCTCTCTGAGATGGTGTAAGAGATGACAGTTGTTGTTGTTGTACATACACACACCTAGTCTACCTTAGTATAAATATACATAGATATAGAAAATAAAAATGCAGCCTGGGAAAGGAGGGCTACCTTCAATAATCTTTTTTCTAATTGGTCTTGTTTCTCATCCAGAAGTTGCCAGGATCCCCAGCAGTACTTTCTGTTTGTCCTTTCCATATTTAAACACACAAAAGGGGAACTAGATGACATCATTTATGTTGATTTATGAAAATGAGCTGCGTCATCTATGGGAAAAGAACAGGGAGAGTGCATCTGTTATCAGGATCTGTTTTTAAAAAAATCTTTACAGTGGCCTTTGTTTTATGACTGCTGTGAATATTGCTACGTTGTTGTCCCAGACTCCATGGACACACTTTGCTTGGCATTATTTTGCAGTATATGTGTGAATAATTTAATGACTCTTTATATTTTTTCTCTTCTGCCAACTCTCTGGGGGTGAGCGTAGGGGGATTCAGCAACTCTCATCCCATGAGGGTTAACTCATAGTGCTCTCCCCACAACCAATTTAAAGAAACACGAGCAAACCTAGCTTTGTCTCTAAGACTCCTTATTTTGAAACATCTGCACCCCTGCATTTAGACCCTGCAAAGTGATGGTTCACATGTAGAGACAATTTGTCTCACCCTTTACATATTGTTGTTCATGTAGAGAACGTGGGATGTTTAATGAGGTTTCTGCTGCATTTCAATCGATATGAGGTGTTTCTTAATCTTTGATTGATTGTGTTTCAAACTTTTCTTCCCCCAAAAACTTGTAAATATTAAAACTTAATAATGATATATAACTTAATAATTTTAACCCTCTGACAGATGTAGGGCAGCTATGGCATTTCATTTAAAAATTGTAGCAGTGGTGTAGGTGAGCTGTGAAAATAACAGGTTTGCTGGTTTTAACAAGGTCAGGCCATTGTGAATGTTATTGTATAGATACTTCAGATACAGCTTGTTCTATGGCCTCTCCTGTTGTTCAGAGAATTTGGTTTGGAAATATCAATTATTCTCTCTGCTAAGGAAGTAATTTTAAAGGTCCCGATCTCACTTTCTCTTGACAATTGAGATTTTATCGGGGGTCATATGAAATATTAAAAATGAATTCAGAACTTGTGGGGCCTTAGGGTAAAAATCTCATTTTTAACAGCTGTAAGCTCTGTTCCTTTTGGCTTCGAGGAGGAACACCATTGAAAAATAAATTAAATGGGGCAGAATGCAAAGATAAATAATGCAGCCTGGTTGTGGAATTGCTAGCTGCAGCCCCAGAGCCAGCCCCAACTGTTCTTCTCTTGATTAGCCTGGCTCAGACCTAGAAGAAAGCAACACGGCAGGGCTAGTGCTCGATTCTTGAGCTGAGACTGTGGAGCCTTCATCCTTTGCAACAGCACTCTGACTCAGTACCTGAGGCTGAGGAAGTACAGCTTCAGGAAAGGCTTAGCATTTTACCACCACCAGCTGCCCTCACCAACCTCTCATTGAGGAGCAGCCGCAGAGGAGGAAAAGCCAAGTCTTTCTTCCTAACAAAGCCCACCCACACACCACACAAACTCACAGTTATCAACTCTAATAAAGACCTTGGCTGATACGGCAGACTTTAGCAGGCTAGATGAAACTAACGTTGCACTAAACCTGGTAACAAGCAGAGAAAGACCTGATGCTTGTGTCTTACCATGCTAGTGAGGAAATGTCCCAGTCCAGTGCAAATATCCCAGCAATGTCAAGTGAGCAAAGCAAAACAGAGCAAAGTTTATTTATATTACACCTTTCTAAACCCAGGGTACAGAGTGCTTCACAACAAAGTTGAACCAAAACCAACAAGACAAGTATAAACTATATAAAAAACACAATAACATAATAAAAGATAAAGAGAATGCCTCTGTCTGTAGCAGTATTCTCTATTAGTCACCTTTGGATTTACCTGGTTAAGTAAGTTTTAAATATAAAAAAATACTTGGTTACCCCTATGTTTTAATCTACACCAAAGTAAATCTAGAAGCAACTGGTTGGAGGACCTAAGATCGTCCTGGTGAGTGAAAATGTAAGCGCTCCGAAATATACTAGGGTGCCAGACCATGTAGAGCTTTAAAAACAAATAACACTTTAAAAATAATCCTGTAATGCACAGGGAGCCAGTGGAGTGAGGCAAGAACTGGGGTTATGTGCATATAATCCCAGTCAGACGATGAACAGCTGCATTTTAGACCAACCGAAGTGGGACAAAGGTGCTTGAGAGGTTCCAGCATGTAGGAGCATTACAGTAATCAATTCTAAAGATGATAAGGTGTGAATTGCCTTTTTAAAGTCCTTTCAAAGAAATAAAGTGCTCAACCTTTCCAACAATAATAATCTTGACTGAATTCATCTGTTTATCCAGAACACCATTTTCACCAGTTTTTCACATGGGGTCGTGACACACACACCGTTATATTTTCATGTATATGTAAGAAGGTCTGTAATAGGTTGCGGATCTCTACAATAGCCATCCATCCATTATCCTAAGCGTTTGTGCTGTGCTGTGACAAGTCTTTGAAAAACATTTCAACTATTTCATGTCCCTCTTGGGGAAAAAATACAATTAACAATATAAATTCTTTAGAAACTGGTCTAAAATTAGATTAAACATTTTTTTAAGAAGAGGCGTATCTGCCTGCATCAGACCGTGGAACTAGACGACCATTAGTAAGAATAAGAATTATTGGTCCAGTAATGTTAAAAATCTTCTTAAACAGAACTGCTGGCATGATTTCCAAAGCGAGAAAGCAATCAGTTGTGTTTATCAGCTCATATGTCTTTGTTCTGTCTGCAGGGCTCCTACTGGGCCATTGACACCAACCCAAAGGAGGATGCCTTGCCCACACGGCCAAAGAAGAGGCCGCGGTCTGGAGAGCGGGTGAGTCTGCTGATAGAAATTCTGCAAATTCCCAGAAAAACACATTTTCCTCCATATGCTGTTTTTCTGCTAAAGCTTCTGTCTTCGTGTCTCTTTGGTTCAGTTTTCTTTCTTGCCTCTGACTCTGTGCTTCTGCCTCAGTTTCTTTTCCTATTGCCCTCCTTTCTCTCCCACTTTATCCCACTGTTTCCCTACCACATGCAAACACACACACACAGACTCAGTTGGAGTTCATATCCAGACTTTATGTAACTGCTTCTCCATGCTGCTTCGCTAGCCTGTCATGAAGTGGGCTTCTTATTAATAAACTATGCCCCAGGCAGCCATTACATACATTACATTCTGTGCTCACTTTTTTTAACAAACATCAATTAATGCAGAGCTTTGCACGCTGGTTATTCCGTGCGGGAGCTTTTGTCTTTAATTATGGATGAGTTTCGTCCAGCCTTACATACAGCTGAACAGGTTTTAGTGAGCTGCTCAGATTGACCTGGCCCTGGGGCATCCTGATTCAGTGGGCTCTTGTCTCCTTATTCCCCACTATGTGGCTGTCCAGAGGCTATAAGGAAGGGTGGATTGTGTTAAGATGGCAAGATACATTCATGTACACATGTTAACATGCCGTTGTTTTTAATATACACACACACAAACAGAAAGAGACATAAAACTTAACATGCTGTTCATGTAGCCACCCTTCAGCAGCGAAATACTATCACATTCATACACCAACCTGCTTCTCTTGGATGTGTGCGGTTTTATATACAACAGATGAAGAGGTACAAGGAAAGTGCACTGTTTTTTAATATGCAGCTCTGCCAACAGTTTCAACTAAAGCTCTCCTGATGCTGTTCTGTTCGTTTGAGCACGACACAAAAGAACACACCAAGTGAAGAGTGTGTTTTCTGTAGGACACATGCACCGTGCTCACCCTTCCCCCTCTAGACACTGTCTGCCTACAAGGCATTTCATTAGGAGTCTTGCACATTGAAATTGAGACTTTGAAAAATCTCATTTATGTTTATCATGAATTAAAAATGGTATTGTTGGCACCCAATCCTCTTACAGTAAGCAGTTTTGGGAGACAGGCATGGCAGAGTTATCTCTCACAACAGTCAGCCTATACAGCAAGACGAGGGCATGCATGTGTGCGTCAGTGTATGTATGTGAGGTGAGGGTGGGGTTGGGGTCTGTCTCATAAGGCACAGTTCAAATGTGACCTAAATAAAGGTGTTTCTCTGTCATATAACAATAGTTCAGGTTTTTTTTTATATCTTGCTGTTGGATGTGTATTTGATCTAAGCAGAAGATTTCCTACAAACATAATAGAGGTCTTTCCATGAAACCTGCAGTGGGATCTCGTGTGTTTGATAATTGGATAATGTTGAATTTTTTTTTGTCTGCCTCCACACCCTGCCCCCAACCCCCACAGGCTTCTACGCCGTACAGCCTGGAGTCTGAGTCTTTAGGGATGGAGTGTATGATCTCTGGAAGTGCCTCTCCAACGCTGGCAATCAACACTGTGACTAACAAGGTACTACAGCCAGCCATCCAGCCTCCAGCTCCAACACACACCTGGCTACATGGCTGCACCCTGACCCCACCCACTTCTCCAACCACCTACAGCACTATTCCCCACAGAGAGAGAAGCACTCTAGTGGAGGGGAGATATGCATGGCATACACACAGCTTTTCTTTCTATAGTTGTGAGGACACTCATTAGCGTGTGCATTCCCCAGCCTCTTATCCTAACCTCTATCATTAGGACCAAATTTTTAAGCCCAACATTTACCCTAACGTTAGTCTAAACCTAACTCTGGCCTTAACCCTAAAACAACGCTTAACCTTTAAACTGTCTTTTGAAGTTACAAGTACGCAAATGTTTTCTTACAACAATCAAATTTATCTAAAATGTGTCCATGCAGGCACGTAAAGCCACACACACACACACACACACACAAACATTCTCATATGCCTAAAGCTTTTCTGCAACGCAACCCACACCAAAATACCCAATTCTCTGCACTGCAGTACCTTCTCCCTCTACAACAACAGGCAGCAGGCTCTTGTCATCTTTAGCATGGAAATATGATGCTCATACGGATACTTGGCACTTTGCAACCTGATAGACCTTACACAATCCCGTGCACACTTGTAAAGGGATACTGCGTGCTGTATTCACACCTGTACTGGAGGTCGACACGCAGTGTTGTGTTTCTCATTTGGTGACCACCCCTCCTACTGGCACCGTCTGCTCACTGTAGTTTTTTTTATTATTTTTTTATGTGTAAAAGCTTGGAAACACTTGTACATAACAGAGCAAAGCTACAGGGACTGCTAGCTGTTAGCTGTGAGTATGCTGCTCGCTCTGAAATTTAAATAGGCTTTTTAACCTTAAGCTCTCATCCTCTGGGCCCAGTGGGGGCAGCTCTCAGGAGTACTTTTAAAAAGCCTACAAGAGTCGCTTATTCATTTGCTGCAAGCATTATAAAAAAACTGTTTAATGTGAACAGGGGTGTTCATAGGAACGAGGAGTTTGTGTATGTGTGTATGAGAGACAGAGCCTTAAAAGTCTGAGTGAGCATATGTTGGTGTGTGTTGTGTATGTTGGGTTACAGATTGTTTCAGCTTGTTTTGATGAGTGTGTCAGTGACAATTAGATAGAGTCTATTTCTGTGGAAAACATGCAATTAATCATGTTTCATTAACAAACCGATTTAGTGGACTTAGTGTGGAGAATGATGGTCTATTTTCCAAGCACTTTCCCAGCACCACACCACACCTCACCAGCAGTGAT
The DNA here is from genome assembly GCF_900324465.2 of Anabas testudineus. NCBI lineage: Eukaryota > Metazoa > Chordata > Actinopteri > Anabantiformes > Anabantidae > Anabas > Anabas testudineus. The sequence goes on along the minus strand of NC_046614.1, from coordinate 15,603,111 downwards.
GGTATGAGCTCCTGATGTAAAGAGCTGACAGTTAAGAGTCTGGCCCCCTGCCATCAAATACCTCCAGTCAAATAACTCAAAAGAGCAACTAGCACAAAACTGTAAAACAGCACAAAACACAGCTACTGTGTGATTGCAAGAGTTGACGAAAGGAGTTTTTGATTTATCTCTTTTTGTTCACTTGATTTGTCAAAAACTGTTACTCCGACAAAGTGAGCACAAGACAAAGTGCATTAGCAACAGATCTGAGGCCCTAACTCCTCGGAGAGAGCTTGTTTCTCACTGTCTTACACTGTAAACACACGACAGGCCACGCCTCTTTCGGTGCAGTGTGCCAAGCCACAGGAATTCCCTGTCTCTGTTTTTCTCTCTCCCTTTCTATTCCAGTCTCTCTCCTTTATTCCCGCCTTCTCAGCTAGGCCAATGGGAGACACTGGCAGGGTGACTAGTGAACAAGCAAGAATCTCTTTTCTTTTTCTCCCGTCTGTTCCTCACATTCCTCACAAGATTGCCCTACTCCCTCTTTTTCTTGTGCCTGTCTCATATAGATTCGGACCCTCCACACACACACACACACGCACACCCCCGCCATCCAAAAAAAAGGGTTGTTCTGAGACCCTAAATGTTGGCATGAATGTGGTCAAACTCTGGATCAGGAGTGTAATGATGGGATTGTTGGAAATGTGTTTGCTGATGAATGGCTTGGACTTTCTCTTTTCTCTCTCACTCTCATATCCTTTCAATCTGTCTGCCTTCTTCTCTCTCAGTCTGCTCTATCCTGCACGCAGGGATTGTGCTGAGCACTGCTTGGCCTTGTTGGAGACACCTGGGCCAATCTTGCTTTGATTTCATAATCCATGCTCCAGATTAGGCCCCCATGTAAAAGACACCTCTGGCTTTATACTTAATTCAGTGCTAAGAATAGAACTCTGACTCGGTTGCCAGCTAGCTAACACCGTACACAGTATTTACTGTGGAGCCGCCCCTGCCTGTATGAGCTTGCTTGCCTCTGTGTCTGTGTACCTTTTATGCACATCTGTAGCTCTAGAAGTGGGGATGTGTGTCACATGTTGTGTATGCTTCTGTATATGTGAGCGAGATGTTTTTCTGTGACGGTGTGTCCTTGACTGGGCGTCTTCACATGGGGGACTCTGGGGTCTGTGTAAACCACAGAGTAGTGAGGTTTTTGAAATCATCACACTTTATGGGTGAGTAGAGTATAAATAGATTGCGGTGAGAAACATAAGGCAGAAGCCTGTTTTATTACTTCATTACACATAACATTTATATTTCTGTGGTGCAATGCTGTTTTTGATTAGCATTGTATGGCGGATTTTGTAGATGTGCTTAAGCCTTAAGTCTTTGCCACTTATTCAGTTCCCCTTCACACTAATGAACACTGGAGCCAAGCCCACACTGACTGGAGGAAAGCCACAGTTGGCCCTAATGAGCTTCTCTTACTACCCCTAAACTCATCTCCCCTTCTTCATTGTACAGTGTTGCCTGGATTCAGCTGTGCTTTTTTTTAATGCAATATTTCTGTTTGTATCTCTGTCAGTGCTGACTTGGCTTCTGTACTGGTTGAGTGGCCAATCAGATGCTCTCACTCTGCATGTGTGCATCCTGGATGCCAGCCAGCGTGTTAGTCAGCTGGCCAGTCAGTCAGAGCAGAGAAGGCAGTCAGGGCTCCCTGGGTTTCCTTGCTTCCTTGTGGCCTCTGAGGTAGCTTTCTGCGGCTTAACAGAAAGAGGCTTCAGTCCACTACTGCTGAGAGGCAGGGTGCTGGGCAAGGCCAGGCCAATCTGCCTCCCTGAAGACTGCTACCACTGCTGTTTCATTGTGCTGAGCACAGAGCCCACTCTGTTCCACTCACAGTGATGAGCAGAAGCCACCATGCTGGACTCAGTCATGGACAGACACACATACCAGTTTTAGAATGCCAGACCCTCTTCCCTCAGCACCATCAGTGCATTTCTGCCATTCCTTTTACAAAATAGAAAACTTAACACATGGGCTATTCTCTGCGGGTATCATTATATTCATTATCTGGATCGTTCTTTTTAGTATTGTCTTAATTGTCTGACAGTGCACTTTATTTGGGAAGAGTGGGAGGGCTAAACCTTGTTAGATGATAATTAAGATTGTCGTCCTGAAGTGCTTCGGCTAGTTTTGCTGCTATATTGAAAGGTCAGTGTCTCGGCTGCACTAAAATCCTTTGTTGGCTGTCCCAAACGGATTTGCGCTTGGTGAGCAGATGTGGCTGACATCGCCAGTAGTGTGACCTTTAGTGATGGGAATGTCTCAGCTGTCTCCAGACCCTTTGCACATTCAGCTGGAACCCCTTCGTGACTGTGGTGGGTGTTCAGCAGCATCCTGTGTCTCCTACACACACACACACTGACAGTGTAAAAAGAAAGTACTCTACTATTTTGACATGTCATTGCATGCAGCGCACACACGTGCTCGGGCTTTTCCATTGTAAATTACATTGTTCAACATTACACAGAGATTAATTTTCAGACCCATTATCTCAGAGGAATGCTGACATGCTGTACCTTCAGCAAGATAATGATACTGGCTACAGTAATGTGTGTATGTGTGTGGATGTCTGTTTGTGTGTCCACGAGGAAGAAATCTAATGTCCATGTATGTCTTTCAGGTGGCATTGTACAACACAGACCAGGAAGGGAGTGATAGTCCAAGAAGCAGCCTTAACAACAGCCTGTCTGATCAGAGTCTGGCCTCTGTCAATCTTAACAGTGTGGGCAGTGTGCACAGCTATACACCGGTAAGACCAAGATCTCTTCACACGGACAGTGCTCCATAATATGACATTGATATTGTATCCAAAATTTTTGATGTAGCCTGAATTGTTTTTGACAGACATGCCCCCAAAGACCTGAGGATGTTTAGACAGAGTCCTAAATGTGTTTGATCATAACAGACTCAAAACAAGAGTTCACCTACAGCTGCATCAGCATAACAAACCACCAACTACAGAACAATAAAAGAGCAGGCCCCCATCTAACCCAATTACACTGTATACAGCTTGGTCCTGGGTTATGTTTCTGGAAGACTGAAGTAATTTGCATTATGCACTACAAAGACAAAACAACAGAGATGCCAGTGCATCATCTTAGTTGCCAAATACACTGTGCCCCATCATTCTCTGAAGAGTGAATAGAGTGTAGGATGATGTTATTTCCAGTTACTGTAGAGGTTACAGCTCATGACCGTGTCTTAGTTGGATATTTATAACGGCATATTTATATAAATGTGGTGTAACTGATGTTGTTTAAACACTAAACTCTAAGGCCAAATGATAAATTCGCATTTTATCCACATTTTTCAAACTGTGGGGGAGCCGCAGTCACTGAATGAATGAAAATGAAACGCTGCCAGACGTACAAACTGTACCGTTTCCCATATTTCATCTGATCAGAAAGCCCCAGGGGGCTTTCTTTGGAGGAGCCAGCGGTAGACAGCAGTAGGCTGAGGTTCACGGTGGACATGCACTAGAGTACAACATCAGGAAGGGGGTTAAGGGAAACAGAGAAAAATGTGCACGCTCCTGGAAGCCAGACAAAGAAAAGCGCTTCCTCTGATGTTCTCCCACCAGAGATGCCCCCTCTTTGGTGTGGTCCTCCCGCATCCTAGAGAGCTCGCTGCTCCAGGCGCTGGCCATCGATCGGCTCAGCCTGATGGATGTGCTCTCTTTCTCACAGCCAAAGCAGCAGCTCACAGTAAACACTCTGGCTTTATCATCACCTCTTCACTCTTTCCCAAGCCAGACTGTAAGCCATGCACTTGAGCAGCCTGCCCACATCTTTGAAGAGAAAGATGTTATGATCGAAAATTGGACGTGACCTCTCTTGTAATGCTAGCCCACAGTGGGCACAGGTCTGATCCTGCTTTGTGAAATAACAATGGTTTTGCATCACTGCCCATCACTGTGATGAATCTCATAGACAAACTCTTTGCTAGAGGGAACAATGCTTACTGTCTCACACCCTGGGGCAGTGCATAACATTGACTGCCCACACAAATACATGAATAAAATGGCTGCTTATTTGTACAAGGTATTGCTATTGATTTTGTTTTAAATACATTTTGCTTGGCCACCTGAGTATTGGCTTTGTGTCCATTCGAGTTGCTCTCTTAATGTTGTGTCACCCAAGGCAGTAAGCGCTGACCTAAATTGTTGCCATTTGTGTTGATGTTCTTCACATGTTGGGTGACTGACACCTCCTCACATAGCAGTAAACGCTGTTACAGCATCTCCTCAGATAAATCAAACCATCACATTTGATGTGTGTGTACTTTCATGTAAACGTTACATTAAATATTGTAGAGGTTTTCTGTTCATGCAGCTCCATGACTACACAAGCATGGCAGGTATTATTTGCAAAGTATTATGATATATATGTTACATTACAGTGCACCCCTTTTAGCATTAACAGTTCCTATAGTTCATGGTGCAGATGTAGCAGAACTGGTCATATATCTAGTGTTTTTCAATTAATCCTTCACAAATTAAACATTAGGTAACTAAAAACATTTCCTCCTTTCGTAAATCTTTCAATATATCTCCGTCTCCTCCAGGTGACCAGTCACCCAGAGCCCGTGTCCCAGTCTATGAGCCTCCAACAGCCGCCACAGTCGCAGTACAGCATGCCAGACAGGGACAAGCAGCTCCTGTTCTCTGAATTTGAAGATCTCAGTGCCTCCTTCCGCAGCCTTTACAAGTCTGTTTTTGAGCAGTCCTTCAGCCAACAAGGTGAGTGGCCTCACAGGAGCATCAAGTGGAAACCTAATAGAGCCTAAGCTTCACTTATCAAGAAACGGGATGATTCTCAGAACGATTTTCTTAATGTGAGTTTGTTCTTAACAGCTGGGGCTGAAAAGAGTCTTTAGCCACTAATTAGGTTTACCGAGAAGTGAACAGGTATTCAACAGGCTACTATAGCCCAAATATATACAGAGGGTTTTTTTACGGTCTTTTTACCAGAGCAGTGTGAAAAAGGCTTCATTTCATATTCAACTACAGAGTCTAAGAATTCATGTCTTAAATATTTCAGTAAGGAATGTAAAGAGATGTTACTGCATTTATTTTACCATTAATTCAAAGTTAATAAACCATCCTTCTTGCTTTATATTTTTTTCAAATTAGTTTCCTCCCTCTGGTTGTGTTTGAAATGTTTTCTCATGTATGCTGTGTTTCATCAGAGCAATGGAAAAGAATACAAGCAGCCCAAGTCCTCAGTAAATCTGTTGGATTTGAGGTTCATTTGTCATAATGATGAGGACTTTGTATGATATAATACATAGTGGTGGATAGAGCACAGCTTTGCAAAAGCCTGTGAGTCCCTTTAGAACAAAATGTATTTCTGCTTGTAATCTGATTGACCGATAAACAAAGAGCACTTGACAAGCGGGTTATGAGCAAAGTAGACTGAGCTTTCTGTGTATAACCTACTTTCTCAAATCAAATGCATTTCATGCTAATGTTTTCAAAGAGTTCCTCTGCTTTAATCTATCATCTGTGTTTCATTAGTTGAAAGTTGTTACCTTTTTTATGCGCATAAAAGTGAAATCTCTTACTCAGACAAGCTCTGGCAATTAAAAAGCGTAAATAATCGAGCTAGAGGATTTCACACTCTGCCGCTGTAGACAGTGAGCTAATTCACTGGCTTTGATAATAGGTAATGAGCTCGCATTATTATTCTGGTGCCGCGTTAATTGCTTTCTGTATTTCCCTGGTTGGACAATGGGCTTTCTGTGCAGATAAGAGATGCACCTTTGTCACCCCTGCAGTGAGTGTTACGTGCCGATTGTGGAGGTGCAGGCCGAGAGTCAGCTCTAAAAGCACTCCAGAGAAATAGGTTTACTGTGCCAAAGCTGTGAAGGACAGGGCCTCTTAAGACCACTCCCTGCCACTCAGTTGATTGCAGTTGGATGTGCAGATGTTCATGCTCCAGTCATGTCTGTTGAAGAGCCATGCAGCAGCACATTGAATTTGTCAAAGAAAATCCGGAGCTCTGCAGTTGGAGTGGAGAGGTGACAGCCGCTCGAGCTTGTGAACCTCAGAGACACAACGGATGCTGAGTCATTCCCTGAGACAACAAAATGGCAGCTGGTCTGTCTCAAGTGTGGAGCTACTTAAACAGGGGAGGCCCACATCCCATTATGGCAAGATGTTCAGATATGCGAAACCTGAAGTAGCTGATTTTACATGTGAAGACCCTGGTTCTCTTTGCATTTGTGCTGAAGAGCATTATACTCATTTCAGTTTGGAAACTGACTGACATTTGTGTTGGAATTTCAGCAGCTTGAGCTGCAACTAAAGATATTTTAATTATCACTTAATTTGTCAATTATTTTTTAGATCCAGCGATTCCCAGAGCAAATATTTGATTCCAAGACTCATATTCTAGTAATTTTTCTGTTAAAAAACTAACAGAGAAAAACAAAAAATTATCACAACTGAGGAGCTTAAACAAGCATGTGTTATACTTTATGATTATAAAATGCTAAATGTATTTTTAATTACCCTTAATTTTTAAACAATCAACAGAAAATTAAGCAGTGTTTTCTTTTAGACACAACATTCATTGTTTAAACAATTTTCACCCAGCAACTGGTTTGTTCCATCTTCTCTTTTGTGAGGTTTTGATTTTCTTAGTTTCTTATCACTGTGCATTTTTTAAAATTGTGTCTGCTGTCTAGACAAAACAGAGGATGAGCTCTGGGGAAAAAATGTTTACTGATATTCTAAAGGCAAAACAACTAATTGATTAATAAAGAAAATAATCAATAGATTAGAGATTAATCGATAAGCATAAATTGCTAGTTGCAGCTCTAGATTAACACCTTTTTATTTCAGTCAACAAATCTGTAATCAGCTGTTCATTTCAGTGCTCTTCAAGCTTTGTGTGTTGGTGTTTCCTTCACAGATCTCATGGGCATACCGTCAGATTCTTCCCAGCAGACCCACACTTCCTGCTCCTACTCCTCCAGTGGCACCATTAGTTCTCAGAACAGCCTGTCAAACAACCAACCCAACAGCCACTCCGCCAACAGTGGCCAGGTGCCCCTGTCCCATCCTGCCCAAGCCCACCCCGGCCACGGCTCGCCCCACGCACAGCACCTCTCACAACACGGCCACAACCAACATAACCAACACGCCCAGCACAGCCAACACAGTCAGCACCAACAGCACTCCCAGCACCCCCAGCACGCTGCGCACTCCCAGCACGGGCAGCACCCACCGCAGCATCCGTCCCACGGCCAGCACCCACAACAGCACGCACCACACCCCTCCCAACACACGCAACACAGCCAGCACCCTTCTCAACATGGACAGCAGCATCAGAGCCTCTCCCACCAGCCCCATCCTACCCAGCAACAGATGGCCTGCAATACAGGTAAGACCCTCTGTCTGTCATTGTCTTCGTTTTAACCCACGTCGCCGTGTCGTTTTCCCTCCATCCTGTTCATCACACAGACAAGTGGACTAGAGCAAAGACACGTTTACAGCTGACTTTGATTTTTGTATCAGTCTTAAATCACTGAGACATTGTTGTAGATGCTTTACATTTTATCATCATCTGATTTATTATCTGTGAGAACAAAGCAATGTTGCATCCAGTGACATTAGCAGCCTTTACAGAGTCGACTGGCTCCTCCTAGTGGCCACAGCACAGTACTGAACTCTTTAAAAGCCTGATAAAATGTTTTATTTGGTGTTACCTTCTTATTCAGTTGCCACTACAAGACTGCTCCACAGCAATAAAAATGTGACTGCAATGAAAATGCTTCATGTGGCCTTATTACCCAACACTCAGTCAATTACAATTACAGCAGCAATTATTGTGCAGTTGTCCGTAAATTATGTGATTAGGACTAAATTCGCATTTGTCCCAGGAGTGAAATTATTTTCACATTTCCTATCTTGTAATGTTACAGATAGTATGCTGTTTGTGTGTGTGTTACAGGTTTACTGTCTGACTGGTACCCAAATCTGGATGCACTGAAAGAAAGCTGTCGTATTGCTAGCAGCTATAACTGGGCTGATGTCGACCTTTCACCTTTCCAAGGTGCGGTTTAGACAGTGTAAACAGATCTTAGTGCATTTTTAAGTTTGAAACAAATAATAGTAGGATTTATTTGGTTTGTTTGCTTAAGATAATTATATTTAAAATGACAGTTTTCTGTGTAGAATTTACAGCCTGTGCTTATGATCAGATGAAGTAAACCTTCAAAGCCAGGAGCTGATGGTACACCACTGGCCTAGCTTTTGATTGAGTGCTGAAGTGTTGACACTGTGGAGTTGATTAGAAGTTTAATTAAACTGAGCTCTTCAATTAAATAACACTGCCTTCAAGTTTAATTACCAAAACACTGAGCTCAGCAGGTCAGTTTATCCAATTACAGTCTAGGATTGCAAGCTAGGGTGTTTTTTAAATATCACCCACTGAAGGTTACTGACATAATGAATAAATATTGCAGCCAAAGTTTTTGCTTCATCTTTGTAAATTAGTTTCTCATTTGCCAAATTTATATTTGGACAGTTTCATACATTTCATTGTCACAAAGGGCATTTTAATGCAGACAGTTGCTAATAATAACTCAGGCTGCTGTGGTTTTAATTGGTGTTTTATGTTCCTAAGGGTTAAGAGAGAGTATGAGACAAGCAGAGCTGAACAATTGGTCCCTGGAACCCACCCAGATCGCTGACCTCTGCTCGTCCATCAACCAGTTTTTTACCCGCACTGGTGTAATCCAGCCACAGGGGGCAGTGCAGTCTCCTGTTTGCCATGGCTCCATGCACCCCAACAAACCCAGCCAGCACCTCAACACAGGTTCGTCAGCCTAACCTCAATCCTGCTACCTTTATAATGGTTCATCGGTTTGGAATTTGAGTAAATGCTTTGTTTTTAGACTGTGATTTGTATTGAATTGATATTTAGGTATTTTATCATATAAACACCACAGATGGCCCCTTATTGCTATTGGGAAGGAAATAATCTACACGTTACTTATACTTTTGCCACTTTTTTTCCTGTGGAAGCTCATGTTATCAGATGATACTGTATATACATGTTTGCCTGTCAGCAGAAACATTGTTAGAGTACTATAAAGGTAAATTAATGCAGAAACACAGTTTTGTGAATCAGATTTAGTCTTGTGAGGCTCCTAAACCCCAAGTTGTGAATCATCGCTGTACTGTATTTCACAGCCAACATGTTCACTTGCTTAATTTCAAACATTTTAAAAGTGTAAAGATTACTTGGTGCTCTGTTAAACACACAATTAATTTGACCAGTGCAAGGCAGCAGTCTGAGTGTCCACCCAGTATCTCAATGACCAAAAAGTTTTCAGAGAGAGCCTTTACCTGTGTAGAACGTCAGGGTTTTCTCCTGAAAACAAACTTTGATCTTATGCTTATACCTGAATTGCATTAAAAAACAACTTCTTGTTCATTTGAGGTTAATTCCTGTTTCTCTCTTCAGGAAATCTCTATATGGATTCCAGACAGAGCATGTCCATGATGGGTCCTCCAGGATATCCCCACATGCCTCCAATGAGCAGCGCAGGACCCACTATGACAGGTGACATAAAGTTACATCTATCATGAAAAACACAATCATCATGTCTTCTCCTCTCATGAGCTGGTTTGATGCACAAACCCTCCACTTCAGTTTTTCTGGCATTCCTGACTCTCCCTGTCATCTTTGTTTTCTGCAGGACACCATGCACAGATGAACCAGCAGCACATGATACCTACGAGAAACTTCCAAATGCATCGCATGCCACCTGATGACATCCAGGATGACTTTGATTGGGACTCCATTGTCTAGCCCCTAGACCTTCTTTTTTGCAAACAGAAGAGAGTGAGTAGAGGAGGTGGAAACCAGAGGAAGGCAGACAGTGCTGAAAGGCCGCAGGAGGAGGAGGAAGAGGAGGAGGAAGAGGCCACTGTGGGTGGGATGCAGAAGAGCATTTGACAAGCTTTGGAGAAAGACTGACTTCAGAGTCCTGACATTTTTACAAAAGCAAAACATAACTAGAAAATGTTACTTTGAAGACAATCATATTTAGTCGGACATTTTAAAGTGATTGCATAAATACTTGTCTAGAGACAAGTAGAACACATTCACATCTAAACCACATGCTCCTAAGCTCCTCAGCCAGCCCTCTCCCGGTCCCCAGCCAGCAGCCTTCCAAAGTCTGAACCCCTCTGCCCCCGAACCTCTGCTCCGTAACTGTTATGTGATTTGAGCGACGTGTTCAGCTTGTAAATCTTCTCGTCTTGACATTGGCCTCAGCTGCCTCTTGGATAAGTTTATCTCTCTTTTTAAGAAATTATTTTGTTTTATTCTTGTTTTTAAGAACCACAGGCCGTCTCTGTGAGTAATGTGATGGTGCTCGGTGGTCACTTTTGGGAGAAAGTGGGGCCCAGTGTGGCTGAATTGGTGGTAACGTTAGGTTTACAAAAATAAGGTTTTGAACAGGGTGTTAAATGTTTAAGGCTTGATATTAAACAAAGCAAGGGAGAGGGAGAGAGCGAGAGAGATCACGCAAAGTACTGTGATCTGTTTTCATAGCCAAACCAATGTGATCAGGCTCACCGCAACAGACTAGTTATGGGAGTACAACTTTTTTTTTCTCAGTTCTCTGTCTCATGCACTTCAAGACGAGTGAATATGATGAGTGTGAGTGGATGGTGATAGCAGGGAAGTCAGATGTTTGTGGTATTTTTAAAATTCATTCAACCCAAAATAAGCATAGTTTCTTTGTGTGCATCATGCAAGTTCATATTTGCTCCACCAGTCAGTCGACTTTATTGGTAAAGTTCATCAGTTTTTGATTAGGAGCCTATTGATTGACGCAATCATTGAAAATCAAATAAATAAATAGACCAACTGATACAATGACAAGGTGATGTTTTCAACCTTGAAAAGGAACTGCACCACAGGTCCTAACATATATTTAGTCATTTCAAAACATTAGGGGAGATGGTTTTAAGTCTGACCAACTTGAAATACACTGAAGAGACTAGTGTGAAAGTTTCTGTTATTGATAAATGGTCAATATGCCTCAGATGTTGAACTTTTCCTTGAAAGAGGAAAAAAAAACCATAAGTTTTTTGATAAATTGTTATTTGTAAAATGAGTTCACGCCTTCTTTCACCTACTGTACATCAAAGTGCATTTTTGATGCTACACCCAGTGTTTGTCACTTCTGACAGTTAAAGAAATTCGTTTCTTCTGCCCAAAGTTTAATTGTGATAGGTAGCGTAAGATTTTGTACAAGATTAGTACAAGATTTTATACAACAGAATGAGAAATGTGACTCATTTTACAGTACATGCAGTGTGTGTGTGTGTGTGTGTGTGTGTGTGTGCGTGTTAAACATATGGTGTGTGTATGTGTGTGTTTTGATTTTTATTGTAATTTTAGGGCTATGATTGATTGCTGCAATCATCTCTATGCTATCTATGAGCACAAAAGCAGATGCACACAGTGGTTAAAGAATAGATTTGCGTTTATTGTGAGCAGGGTTTCTCAAGCACAGAACGGGGAGATCTGCGGTTCTGGAAACCTGTCCTCTGTGTCCTGTAACAAGTGGCTCCTCAATCAGACAGGTGCTGAACTTTAGAGACACTATGTTAAAACAAAGCCCTTTGCACACTTTCACTTTTTGTTGATCTTAACAGTTTCAAAGATGTGGAGCACCTTCTGGATCTGGAAAGCTGATCACTTACTCCGTCATTTACTCAATAATACAGCATGATTAACTATCTGACCCCTAGTGGCAATGAAAATGATTAGTTCTCACTGCAAACACTGGTGAACTGTTTACGGTGCTTTGCATCTATGTCACTGTGTGTTCTTGTTTAAATAAATAGTTCCACATTTTGGGGAATATCTTTTTTTTTTTTTTTTTTTTTTTTTTGCTTTCTTGCCAAGTGTTAGTTTAGGAGATTGGTGTCCATAGTAAACACATCCTGCTGCCAGTTAACTTAGCTTAACAGGGAAACTAGAAACAGGGGAAACGATTCGTTTTTCATCAAAGTTGACAAACTCCATCTGCATGCACCTCTACAGATCATGTATTAACACAGTGTATCTCCTCTTTTGTCTCTGCAAACCCTTTAGTGGAAAAATGACAGTTTAAGGTTTTATGGGTGGTTACGTGCCACAGTATTTCTTGGTGGGGCGTAGTCGCTTCCAGTGCATATGTAACATGTTAATTGGTGCATTTTAGTGGTAAATTTGTGAGCCAACCCAGCTGTTCCCCTTGTTTCTAGTCTTTATGCTAAGCTAACAGACTCCTGGCTTTAGCTTTGTGTTTACTGTTGCAGAGCAGCATCTGACGTCTCCTAAAAGTTAGCTATTAGGGACTCCAGTAGTAACCGTAATTTTGATTTTATATTTGGATGACAATCATGGATTTTTTTTTTTTTTTTTTTTTTTTAATGAAATTGCATAATGTCTTTGTTATTGTGAGAAAAGGCACTTTCAGATCTCGACGTGATCGTTTTAATGGATTTTAGAGAACCATAACTTTGAACACATAGAAGGTTATTTGAAACTAGAACCAGCCCAGTTTTATACTGTTATTCTTCTGTTGAACTGTTTAGATGAAGTTCTCTTCTTTTAACTGATGATACTGCCGTTCATTTTTATACTTTCAGCTAATGGTTTTGTTTTGTTTTGTTTTTTGTTTTTGCCTGCCAGTCATACCTCTCCACTCCTGCTTCTTTCTTGTCTGTGTGTGTCAAATGTCCACTATATGTGGAAAACGTCCTTGCCTGTGGATCTCAACTATGAGTTTTTAAGTCTTGTTGAACTGCCAGGATTTCATAAATAGTACTCAGACATAATAGTCAGTCAGGTGAGTGACCCAAATTGTGACTGTTTTAAATGAGTGTGGGCCAAAGGACTGCAACTGAGGATAGCAGAGAAAGAGCATCAGTGTGTATTCATTAGGGCTTGATGGACCTGAAATGGTGAATGTCCTGCGAGCCCTTTGGTTGGTGTGAAGGTGAAGTGTGTTTCAGCTGTTTCGGTAAAGACTGTGAACACACAAACTGCCATTTGAGCACATCAGTCCATGGGAAAACAAACAATTTGAGCAGACTGATGTGGCTAAAAGGGAAAAAGGGGAAGACGATGACTGGATCACAATCGCAATTAAACAATACATTATGTCTGTCTGTATGTGTGTGTGTGTTTGTGTGTGTGTCTGCGTGTGTGTATGTGCGTGTGTGAGTCCTTCAAAAGACGTTTTAAGTTTTTAGATACCGCTGGACATGTACCTGCCAGAGAGATTATTATTGGGGGAAAAAAAAATACAAAAAGATTAAAAAAAAAAAAGCCTTGTTACAACATGGGAGAGAAATGCCAACAAATACTGCTGATTGTGGCCTATTTTATTCAGTGCTGGTGTGTTGTTGTGCTTGTACATATGTCTTTTCAATCATCCCTTTTTTCCTCTTTGGGGGTGGGGTATCAAGACAGGGGGTGGGTCTTATTCACAAAAGAGAGGAGAGAAAAGAATAGAGTATTTTGTTATTGTCTAATCAGAGGGTGACAGTATGTATATATCTATATTGTATATATGTGATGAAAATGCGTTGGCTTTTTGTGTGACACTACCTTTTACCTGTACTATGGTTCTACATTCAGTGTTTCAGTGTTGATAATATATATTTGGTTTGTGTTTTATTTTTTTGTTTTTTTGATTTTGTCTTTGTCATTTCTTGTATTTTTTTCTCCTAATTGTCTTTTTTTTTTGTTTGTTTATTGCACGGTTTATTCCTTTTGTTGTCCAATGAGGTGACACAGCTACTCTTTGTATTCGTTTAGTGCTGTAAAATAACTCAAGTGTTATTAGAATTGTCGATACCACCGCCCACCCCACCCCCCCCCTTCCTCAATATGCATGAATGGCACTTAAATAAAATATGGTAACTTCACTGTGGAATAATGTGCTACTTGAGCTTTTTGAGTCTCACCAACATGATCAGATGTTAAACTGAAACCATAAAAGGGATGCGAGATTTTAGGAAAAGAATGATCAAGTCCGATGCGTCACACGCTGATAAATCAAGACTCTATATCGGCAGGGGTTGAGCTCTAAAAACATTAGCTCCTACATTTCCCATGATGCAACTCAAGGTAGTGTTTTTGTTTGCTCCCCCATGCCTTTTAAACACTCGCGTCTTTCAGGCTTAGGAGACTTGACAGTAAAATGTTTCCATCTAGATCCACAGACAAAACATTTTACTTGGATTCATCAGTTTGAGGAATTCAATTTATATGTATTAAAATGTCGGCAGTGTAGATCGAGACCATGTAAAACTTGTGCCATCTCCATCATACATACAGTGTACAGTGACACCATCACACAGTGCTCCATATGCACAAATTAATAAGTATGCAAAAGGCATATGTGGATGTGGATGTATGTGTGTGGATGCTTTTTTTAAAACCTGGAATGAATGCAACTGTTTTCTCAAGATGATTTCATGTGATGAATAAATTGAATTTGATGTATATAATCAGTATAATTCCTCTTTAAATATATGCATTTTTACTTTGAATTAATTTGCAAGGTCAAACTCTGTGTTGTTCCATTTCATTATCAAAACGATGCCCAGACACAAAAATGTGGACAAAAAAAAAAAAAACAATCCGGAGTATAAAATCCAATTTCTCTATAAATACAATACAATTTCTAGAAATTCATAAACAGTCACACAAATACCTAAAGAAAACACAATTTACGTTGTTAAGGTTTTTCAAACTCACTGTAGTTAGGTTCAGTCGTGATGTAAGAACGCTGCTGTGCACACTTTTACAAGAAATGTATCATATCTCACTGTACGTTTCTCTGTTACCCACCCAGCCCTCCAATAACCCCCCCAGTATCCCCATATGGTGTTACACCTCATGTGTCTCTGCTGACGCATTACACACACACACACACACACAAACCCCTGCAGGACCCTCACTCACAGTAGGGGCACCGGTCGAACCACAGTGTCGGAGTCAGTGGAAGCTTGATAGTTCTCTGACAAGACGGACACCATGTTCACAGCTTCCTCTCTGCTGCTGCTGCTGACCCTGATCCTGAATGTTCAACTATGTTCACCAGCACCGATATGTAAGCAATGCATTTTCTCTGAATTATGTTGACGTGTTTAATACTCTGAATAGACTCAAATAGCTACTGGAATTAATGGAAATGAGTAATATTATCCTGGTCTATTAACAGGAGGTAATAGCAAATGGCATGATTACCTCCTTATTAACCACATTTATTACATTAGTTTATAGATAATAAGATTTTTATTAATTCATTCATTATAATAATAATAATAATATAATATAATAATATTTCCACATTGGAAACTGACCTTAGCAACCCTCATAAATCAGGATTAAAACCCATGTGAATGCTGAGATGTGATTAACAGCTAAAATTATCTAGAAGTGATTTCATGACATTAACATCCAGTAACACCCCGAGTCATTTGAACTAAACCCAGACCACTATACACCCTCCATGTTTGTATCAAGTCACCGGATCTGCTCTTGAGTGTTACATAATCAGCCATCGCCATCTTCAGAGCTACGGTGTGGGGTTTGTAGAAAAAGGTTTGCGTTGCTAATTAAATGCCTAATTTCTATTACAGCTATCAAAGTAATTCAATTTTCTGCTGTTGATGAAGAACCACATCCAGAAGATCTTGATCTAGCAGAAGGGAAAGAATCAGTTCAGGAGAAACTTGATCCGGTCGTTGTAGGGGAAGTGGATCCCGGGTTATCACCAACTGCAAATACTCGGAAACCTTTGTTCGCAGCTCCACAAAAATATCCAGAGGATGATGCTGCTTCAGCAGATGGCTCTCCAGAAGACACTGAAGTAGAAGTCCTACCTGTAGCTGCGGAGAGTGAACCCCCAGATCAGCATCAGGTGGAGGATCAAGTACAAACATCACCAATCCCAGTCATTCCTTCAGAAGATGGAGCTCCAGAGAAACATGCAGAAGAAGAAGCTACTCCAGGACAGATGCTATCAATAGTCCCCGATGACAATGATGAAGTGGAACCAGGTGACCCTCTAGATCCTCTCCTTAAAACGCAAGAAGAAGAGAAATCTGCCATCCTTGTCCCTGCAGGACCAGAGAGAGAGGAGGCAGATCAAGACCAATCTGCTGCAGAGGAAACAGCATCTGAAGAACCGGCTGTGATTGTCTTCAAGGAACCTGCTGAGCAGGAGCCAGGAGAGGAAACACAAAAAGACACAAAAGAAGCTCCACAACATGTGACAGCAGAAGAAGAAGAGTCAGTTTCTCCTATTGTCCTGGAAGAAAATGTTGAAGAGGATGAAGCTGCAGAGGAAACAGCAACAGAAGAACCTGCTGTAGTGTTTTTCGTGGAACCTGCTGAACAGGGGCCAGACACACAAGAACAAGGAGAACCAGAACAAGTTGGGTCTCCAGACACGAAAGAAGCTGCAGAACACGTGAAAGAAGAAGAGGATGGAGTTATCATGGAAGGGGATCCTGCTATAGAAGAACCTGAAGAGGAATCTGTGATCCTCCTTCCTGTACTGGTTGAAGATGAAGGGGAACCTGCTACAGAGGAACCAGCACTACAAGAGACAGGATCAGAAGATCCGGCTGTCGTCGTACCTGTGGATTCTTCTGAAGTGGAGTCAGAGCAGGAAGAACAAGTTGCAGAAGAAATAGTCTCCCTAGATTCTCCAGTAGTGGAAGAACGAGTAGAAGCTCCTGAACTTGACTCCTTTGTTAATGTTGACCGTGCAGAACTTGAGACAAATGTAGAAGGTGAAGAAGTTTACGTAGAACCAACTAGTGAGGAACCATTTCCGGAAGACCTCATCTACATACTACCCCTTGAAGACCCAGACGAGAAGGTTTCAGTGGATTATACAGAAGAAGAAGTCCAATCAGATCCACTGCCACAGGAACCAGTCCTGGAAGAGCATGATAGTGAACCAGATGACACTGATCCACATGCGCTCATCTTTTCTGTCACTGAGACCACATCTGAGACTGAGACTACAGTACTGGATCCAACTGAGAAAGTCCCAGTAGCTGCAACAGAGCTCTCGACTGAAGCCTCGGTTGAGCCCGTCACATCCCATTCACCAGCTGTCACTGGTGCAGAAGTAGAAACGGTTCCTGCTTCCGTGGGCGTCGGTGCTACAGACATTACAACACACAGCGATGATTTTGACGCTGCAGGTGTCCTGACTGAAGAGGAATCTGCAGGTAAGAATTTAGTTACTTTAAAATCCTTTATGTTAACAGATTTTATGCCACAATGTACATTTATCTCTGTCACACATATTTCATAGACCCACTAGGCTGAAAAGTTAAACTCCGCACTGTATTCAGGCATTCCAGGATATAATTATCTCCACTTATAATGAAATAAAAATTAAGTGGGAAACAAATATTCCTGGGGCACCAACTGAACGGTGTTACAGCATGTTCCTGTCTGAGCAGGAGCTTGCAGCGAGAGAAGTTGTCAGTGTTGATTTCGCTAATGACAGCTTTGGTTTCTCAGCACTGGCGAACAGAGGAGTCGTGCTCGGGGCCGCATTCTTCACTCTGGTGTCTTTTATCATTATTGGAATTGTTGTTGGGGCGATTGTATCCAAGAAACTGCGACGATTACATGTGAGTACAGCAGTGCTGTCAAATCCAATTAGTTTGAAAGCATAACTGTTATTTAAATGACTTTGTCTCTAGGTCTTGAAAACCCAGCGTCAAATATCTTATTATTTCTCTTCATGAAAAATCATCATATCACTTTATGAGAGAAATCTTAGTAAATAAAATGTGGGCTTACACATTGTTTATTAAGAGTTTAACATGAAACAAGACTACTAACATCCACAGCAGCGATCTGAGCTAAATGCAAATGTCAGCAGTCTCACATGTTCATGCAACACACTGATGTTTGCAATTTTAAAACCACATTCACCATCTTCACTTAGCTTGAAAAGTGCTGAGGCTCATGGGAAACAAACAAAAATGAAAAGCCTTATGTGTTGAACAATCAAAACGTTTCTTTAATCAGAAAACTGCGCTCATGATTCAATTACCCATAGTGTGAAGCTAATGGAGAGTAACACATTTGAACATTGATAGTATCGTCACTTTATCCGTTTCTAATTCCTTTTCATGACCTCATTTCTGCGTGTTTCAGGACACTGAGGTGAAGATCATTTGACACGTGGAGCAACTGAAGCACAGGGCTGAGGAAGCTTCATTGTATTAGATCTTTGCTACAGAAAAGTTTAGAAACTAAGCATAATAATGGAAACCATGTTTTGAACAGGTATCATCATATTTTAAGTAAAAGTCCAGAATGCATGTTTTTTTTTTTTCAGAAGTATAAAAGTAATAGTTAAATGTATTGATGTATGGATGATCTAAAATATTCTTTTGACACTTTGGGAGCTAATTGTCACTACATACAGTATAAACTTGTCAATATAGTTTCCATGTGAAGATTTCCTGTATTGGAATAAAATGGAAATGGATGAGTAAAGTACAAGTACTGCTAAATAGTTGTCAGTACATTTTCCACCTCTGATTTTACTTTAAACTGCAGAATAGTTTCAATAATTCTGCAGATTATTAGCTAACTCAGACTGTGATGACAAACTGTACTAGTAAAAAATGTTGCTTTATAATAAATAAAACAAGACAACGTTGCTTACAAAGGTGTCCGTCTGTATAAAATATGCATTTACGGTACAGTTAAGAAATGTTGTTATTCATCTGTAAGATTATGTTCTCATTTTTAAATGTGTATTAAATGTACAGTGACAAGAAAAAGTAAGTGAATGTTTTGAAATTTCCCAGTTTTCTGCATTAAAACATAAAATGTGATCTGATCTTCATCTAATTTAAGAACTAATTAAGAACTAAATTAACAATATATAATGTATAATGTGCCTAAAATAATATCAAAATATTTCATGTCTTTATTTAGTTCAACCACAGAAACCTCATAGTCTTAGTGGAAAAAAGTATGTCAACCTCCAAAAAGCTAATTGGAGTCAGGTGATAGCATACCTGGAATTTTTTGAGGGTGTGGAATAGAGCTACTTTGATTGAAGAAAAAAAACAAAACTGTTATTAATTTTAAGGGTTCACATAGTTTTTCCACTAGCACTATGATGTTTTTAAGGTTGTTCTCAATATAACAAATTAATGCAGGAAACCATGATTGAGCTGTTGATTGCTGGTCAGTAAAGTAATTAGATTATAATGGTCTATCAGCCTTTAATCGTAAAATGTTTTTTTGTTTTCAGCATGTATATTTCCACCTGTGGCTCAACTGTACATACAGTCCAACACGTGCATAAAGAAGCACAGAGCTCCTATATGCTGGTTAAGAGCGAGTATCACTTTTCCTGGTCTGCCGTGCAGCATGAGATGGCGTGCTCCCCTATCAATCACACTCTGGCATGCTGCAGCACCAGCTATACAGATGATCCTGCACACAGTAAATATTTTTAGGATGGTAAAGAGGACACTCACCACATGAATGTTAGAAACTCTGCAGGTGGATGAAAGATCACTTTTTTAAAGCACCTGCATGAAATACATTTTTACAAGACTTCAGAATAAAGATTTGCCCCAAGAATAATTTTTATAACTTTTATAACTATATAGCTTATACTGTGGTATTTACATAGTTTATTTTATATATACATATCCATTAGAAGGTCGTCAGGGTGGAGCAGGGGGTGAATCTGCTAATGCTTTAGTAGTCGGGGTGAAGGTGGAGCAGGAATCAGAACATCTGGTTGTGGGATGCTGTGATCACCAAGGTCAAATAAGCAGATGAGGTGAATGGTGCATAGTGAGTTTCCTCTTTATCAGCGTGATTGAACACAAGTGGAAAACATGAGGTCACGTCTTAAGAGCACAGATCCTCTCATAATCATTACCAGACCAAATAGTGTCATATAGTATTTTTGTACAGATTTAAGTCAGAAACATTTTGTTGTGTTGTGTGGTTCCTCCTTCACTGCGTAGAGGAGGTTACGTTTTTCAGACAGATAGTGTCGATCACACATCATAGAGCTACTGCTAATTCTATTTATATATTTATATCCATTCTCCTGCTCTAATTTCTCTCATTTACCAGATTTGCAGACATCTCTCATTTGAGGACACTGCTTGAACTTGTTTGTTGTAGCACAGCAGCCTCTAGTGGCCACAGACACACTTATATACAAAGATAACAATTATTATCTTACAACCAGCCCTGTGAGAACTAATTCGACTACTGTGTGTCAGAAGTTGAAATATTACCTAACAGCTTGCGAGTGATACTGGAGATTATTTGGGTTTCAACACCTGCAAATTGCAACATAAATAATGTGGCACCAGAGAAAAAGCAACTACCATATTTGTCTAGACAATGAACAGATGTAAAACTTGATTTATTTAACCTGTTTTCATGTCTCAGTACTATTAAAATAATTTAAAGATGTATCAAATATCACAATTGTAGTTTTTTTTTTGTTTTTTTTTTACATAGCTCTATTAGTAGTTTAATTCCTATAATATTTTATAAGAATAATCTGCTCGTCATCGGTTCATTGCTCATTCTTTGCTGTCAGTAGATTGCAGGTAACTTCAAGTACGCAATTTCTCATCACTCCGTGTTAATTAGATTTAATTTATAAAGGATATATTGTCTACAACATTTAAAAACGAGTAATACTGAAACTCAGTCATGAGAATAAACCCATGTGGTGTGATGTCACTAGACTTAGCCTATTTACCCTCTGCTTTGCTTTAAAAAGCATACAGAACTACATCATGAAGTCCCAGTGTGTCCTTTAGTGTGGGTTCATGAAGGGAAAAGAAAATACATCAACACAACACAGGGAAGCAACACATCTCATCTGTCTCTCATCATCATTTCAACGTCACAGTATTAAAGTTGGGGCCATTTCACCACCAGATAACACACTTCTGACTGTATTCACCTCGTTTTATTGAATGTATTTTTAGCTCATGTGGACGCACAGATGGCACCAGGCTGCAGGCCCATGATGCCCACAGATGAATCTAAGCAAGGTACTTAATTGGCATGGTTTCATGTTGGGCTGCAGTGTGGACAGAGCCTGAGCCCCACAGCCTGCAGGAGGGGAGACCAGGGAGCATTTCACCGTCTACAACATCCTCTTAGCTCGCAGCCTGACTTGCACGTTGTTGCCCCCATCGCAGTGCGAGTACGAGTCTGACAGGCTGCCTCTCCCAAACTACACCATCCGAGTTACTGAAGAGGCTTTCGACTCAAGCCTCCATCCGCCATTTTCAGCAGATTGAAAGCAGGTAGCGCACAAATATCACACGGTCCCGGTCAAATGAGGCAGGTAAGTGAGCGTATGAGCAGCCTGAACCCAAATAACCCACACTAGGACAGGGAGGGAGGAAAATAATAAAAAAAAAAAGAAGCTCCAAGCACCTTCCTCCTCCAGCACCGAGCGGAATGAGAAGAGAGGACGGTTTACCAACAAGGGGTAACAATAAACTGCATCCTTCAGGCGCTGCACGCTTCACACAGGCGTCTTTTTTATTGTATTTGTCAACTTTTCTTGTAAAGAACCGATGCAAAACGCTTTAAAATCCGCTTTACGCACACAGACGCACACACCCACGTTACGATGCCCTGCTCCGTTTGTTGCTTGAACTCCAGTTAGGAGGGATTTAAACATGTCTGATCACTTGTCTAACGCCAGCGGATTGTTGTTTAACAAAAAAAAATATAAAAGATAAAAACATTTTTAAGTCAAGTAAAGCTAAAAGCAGGCCAATAGAAAGTCCACGCACCGCATCCTTTGTTTAAAGAGGGTGTTAAAAAGCCTGAGCTGTGGCTCCACAAACCAAGGCAGTCAGGTTTGTTTAGACTCTGCCACTGATAAAATGTTTACATGGCTTCATTAAATGCTTTTAGGTGAAACTATCTGTTAGTGAAGCATGTGACATATTCATTTTAATGAATTCAACTGTGCTCTGTGTGCAACATGAGGCATGGGTCTGCAGCTCATTGTGCTCTTTAACAACTGGCTTTGCCACTAGCTGGGACAAAAGCAAGTTACTAAAGCAAACATATACATATTTACGTACATATTTTATTACCCAAGCCATAAGGAAGCATGTTGTTCGACCACACACCTGTCCATTAATCGTTGAAAATGATTGTCAGTTTTAAGGATCTGACAATCAATTTACAATCTATTGGTAAATGTTCGATTCATTTATGAAGCTTTAGATTAACTTACCAATAAATATTTATAACTTTTAGTGCATTTATCACTTGTTTTAACATGAAATCTATGAATCTAAGAACAATTTAAAGTAAAACTTTGACCATATGATACTATTCATCACAACTGTATCTGCAGGTGACCAACACTCTGTACTGTCCCTGAACGCACCAAACGCAGGATGAGAGGCTGCATGGCTCTCATGTCTAGTTGTGATTGGAGTGATGAAGAGGAGAAGTGCTCCTCTTCATGCTTTTTGGGATAAATATGAGAATCACATTCATATAATCGATTACGTCGAGGCATCGACCCAGACCTTAAAAAACATCTAAACTCTTAAAGGGTGACTTCATGCACTTTGAAAAGTGCTTCCTATGTTTCTACTTTGAGGGGTATGATGTTATGGTCAACGTCTCCCTGTCTTCCCTGTGTTAAAATACCTCCATTTCCAGCTGAAAACTCTTTGTGATGACGTTATCTCCATTGGCTGTCTGTGAAGACTAGAACTGTCTGCTTTCTCCCCCAGCACAAACCTCTTTCAAACTGGCCTGTGTAAATCTGAGACTGTAGTGGTACACCAGGAAAACAGAGCTCCAGAAATGCTGTCGGTACACAAACAGCAGCATTGCATTTTACTCTTAAAAGCACTCGGAGCTTGACTTGTATTTTCCTTGGTTCTCTGCTTGTTCTGAGACGAAGCCAAACACAAGTCAAAACTTTTGCCAAACATACAGTGGCAAGAAAAAATATGTGAACCATTTGGAATTTCATGATTTTCTGCATTAATTTGTCATAAAATGTGATCTGATCGTCATCTAAGCCAGGACTTTTAACAAATATAATGTGCCTAAAATAATAACATTAAAAAAAGTCTGATATTTTATGTTTTTATTGAGAACAACCATAAAAACCTCATAGTGCTGGTGGAAAAAGTATAATAACCTCAACCAGGTGCTTCCTGTAGCTGTGGATCAGACCAGGAGGAATTTCAGCTCATTCTTCCTGCAGAACTGCTTTGTGTCATATTCTTTGGACGTCTCATGTGTGTGGCTCTCTTCAAGTCTTTCCATAGCATCTCCAAAAGGCGGATTTTGTTTTACTGAAGCTATTCTGTTGTGTGTTTTGGGTCATTGTCCTGTAGCATCACCCAACATCTGCAGAGTTTCAGCTGACGTGTAGACATTCTCCAGTTCTCTCTCCAGTTCCAACGATTCTTTCAAATCTTTTGGTGTTACTCTTGGTTGATTTCTTAACCTCAATGACGAGTTTTCGTTCTGGTCTTGGGGTCATTTTGACTGGCCGCCCACTTCTTGGTAGAGTAGCCACAGTCCCAAAGTGTCTCAGTCATTGTTTGTCTAACATTTAGACTGGTGAATTTCTAAAGTCATTAACATCACATTTCACAAAAGCTGGAAAGATTACAATGAACAATTCTTAACCATAGAGTGGTTTCTGTCAGTCAAAGTAGCTCTAGTCCACACCTCCAAACTAATTTTCGTAACACCTGATTCCAATTTGCACTATAAGCATTATAAGGTTTTTATGGTTGTTCTCAATAAAGACATGAAAGAACATTATTATAATTATTATATTATTTTAGGCACATTATATTTGTTAATACTCTTGACTTAGATGAAGATCAGATAAGATTAGATCACATTTTATGACAAATTTATGCAGAAAACCATGACATTTCAAAAGGTTCACATACTTTTTCTGGCCAATGTATGTCTTTGTTTTTGAAAAAGAAACAAAAGAAATGGGTTAATTTCCACGTATTGTACCGTAGGTCATGGCTATTACTGGAGGGACGGTGGAAACTCTAAATGAAATTCCAGCCCATGTGTGGAAGGGTTTGCCTGATTGTTTGAGTCTCGGACCTTCTGCTGTAAATCAAAGTCGTATCGGTGAGTAAATAAGACTATATAATATTGACTGTCTGCAAACTGTGATGCTGAATGTCTGTAATCTTAAGACTTTCATTGTTTTCTGGCTTGAGAAAGTTATGCTTGAGACATATGCCCATGCACCCATGAAAAGGTAAAGACTTTACTTTTACTTAAGTTTTTACTTTATCATCTACACCTGTACAGTCCTGTAAAAGATCTATGTATATGTTTAAATTCAATTCTCAGAAGTGGGAGTACCTCTTCAAATTTTGAAGTCACAATAATAAAAGTGCAATTTAAACACAGTTAAATGCACTGATTTTTCTTTAATGTCCAAGCGTGGTCCTGGTTCGTTCAATTGGATTTGAACTATTTCAACAAACTTATGTTTGTTGGACACTGAACGTCAAACATTTTGAG
Organism: Anabas testudineus; assembly: GCF_900324465.2. NCBI lineage: Eukaryota > Metazoa > Chordata > Actinopteri > Anabantiformes > Anabantidae > Anabas > Anabas testudineus. Next base: position 15,578,458 of record NC_046614.1, on the reverse strand, counting down.
CTACAGAACAGTGAAACTAAACTTACAGAAGAAAATATTTATTGTCAACCCATTTCACAAACAAACTAATTTTCCACTAAGTTAGAAAGTTTGTGTTGGCAGCACTGGTCTAAGAGAAAAATTAACACCTGGACTGGATCGACTCATACTCTGCCCCTGTCTCATTGGTACGGCCAAGTTCAGCTTTTAAGCTTGTGAATTATTTCTGATGGATATTCGCTGTAGTCTTAGTACCAAATAAACACAGCACAGGATGTTTTTCTCTGGGTCCACTCTTTAAATATACTGATCTACAGAAACTGACACAAAGTTCAACATTTAGTAATGGAGAAAGTATCAGAGGTTTTTCCTCATTTTTATTTTCAGGTGTTTGGGCCACTCAGGTCATTCCTAAGGGAAAGAGGTTTGGTCCGTTTGTTGGAGAGAAGAAAAAAAGGTCCCAGGTGACCAGTAATGTTTACATGTGGGAGGTAAGTTCTTTATTTAAAACGCTCACCTCCACCTCGGTAGTAGTCACTGAAGAGCTAAAACAAGCCCGACTACATTCTGTATTGAGCAAAGCATCAGCAGGTCGAAAGAGTTGATACTGTAGCTATAAAATCAACTGTCAGCTGCTACAGTCACACAATACGTTAACAAATATGGGGAATTTAAGCCCAAGCTTTTGTTTTGGACGACAGTGAGAAAAACCTCTATTTTATATTATTACAATGCTGTGATAAATGTTCCTTCTTCCGCTCTATGCCTGTGTCCAGGTTTTCTTTATACATGTATGTTTTACAACATGTCTGTACCTGTGTGCTGTAGGTTTATTTCCCTGCACGGGGCTGGATGTGTGTTGACGCCACAGACCCCACGAAGGGGAACTGGCTGCGATATGTGAACTGGGCACGCTCCAGTGAAGAGCAAAATCTTTTCCCCCTGGAGATCAACAGAGCCATTTACTATAAGGTTTTAAGGGTAAGCTAAATACACATTCATAACATTTAGCAGGTTGCACATCTAGGGCTAAATGGACTACAAATATGAATATCCTGTAAAAGTAAGTAGAAGAAAGAAGTCTTCTGGGATTGACTGAGTTGAAAAGGAGGCACCATTTATTAACTTGGCATCTTAGTGCAAATATTAACAACAACAAATAAAATATATAGAACCAGGATGTTTGTTTACATCTGAGTGGTTTAGCTGCACAGAAGTGATGCAGCAGACGTCTTAAAGTACCATAAAAAATAATGGTACATGAACTCCTAATTAACTGGTAAATTAGTGTATTTATGCATTTGGTTTCTGCCAGTTAAATATAATGAATGTAGGGAAAGACAGACTAATATGAATATACATTTTCTGCTGTCAGAAATCAACTTGGTGTACTTTACTTGATTGTAACTATGGTACGCTACTTTCTTCTCCACTGTATATCAAAACAAAATATTATTTTATATTTTACTACGTTACTTTACCAGCTATAATTAGCTCTTACGCTACATGTATCACTAATAATAATCTAATACTGTAATATACTAAATCACTTGCATGGATAGGTTTTCTGCGAATCAATTGCTACTTTCATAGTTTAAATAAGTTTTGCTTATAATGCTTTGATAGTTTTATAAAACAGTTTTTTAATGAGCTGGGCAGATTAATCCTTGAAGTACTAAAACTAAGTCTTGTTTGAGTTTTGGTACCAAAAGATGTGAATTGATCCCATCTTAGATCACATTCAGAATACTTGGTAAAATTATTATCAAAATGATTAACAGACAAAAGATAAAATACAGTATGTGTACAAAAATGTATATAATATACATATAGTATGCTCGGTAATCATTTCATAGAGTACACCTGTGAAATCTAATGCAACCAAAAACATTAGACACATTATAAATACATTTACATGAGTTATTACTAAGGCTGTAGTAGTAAGTGGTGGTGTAGTGAATTGCAAACTACAACCTCAGTAATAAACATAAAATAAAAGAATACCTCTCTGACCGTATCAATAAAAGCTATTTTGTGAACAATGAACTGATAGATTAACTCATTTATTGTCTCTATCTATCCCCTACACAATGTTACAGTACACTAGCTACTTTTACTTTTCTCTTCCTGGATTAGAACTAAAGTTTGATGTAGTTTGCTCCTAACTAGAGAGAAATGAATGCTTAAACGAATTGTCTGAATACTTAAATACATTAAGTTTATTGAATGTGTTTTATTGATGCTAAAACTAAAACGGCGGAAGAGAATTGCCATGCAGTAAAATCCTGTAATCACTGTCAGGTAATTATATTAGTTTGGCATTATATTTATATAAATGAGGACAATATCAAAAAGGAAACATGTCTTATTTATGATGATGTACAGTTTAACAACAGAAGAAAACAGGTCTTCCAAAATAACATTAAGTTTGAATCAATCAACTGTGACTTAATAATGACTTTAACAAAGACTGAACAGTATAACCTTACTAAAAAGAGGATTTACTGCAAGGCTACATGTATGAGACCACAATATGATAAAAGATCACAGAGCACATAATGCGTTTAAAATGACTAAACACTTCATGTTGTGCATGTTATGATCGTGTAACAATGGATGCAGGACATGCAACACACTAAGCAACAAATGCATTATAATGGCTGCAGGAGACTACAGTGAAAGCCCTGTTAAATTCCCGACACCCCTGGATAGATTAGATGCACACTGGCCCAAATATCCCTGTTGCCTCTCAGCAAGACTGTCTGTGATTGGAGGCCGAGCTCATCTCTCATTGTTGCAGCCTATCGGGCCGGGAGAGGAGCTGCTGGTGTGGTACACTGTGGAAGACAACCCCGAGATAACAGCTGCACTGGAGGAAGAAAGAGCCAGCAGTCTGAGCAGGAAAAACTCACCCAGGGCGAAGCGAGGTGAGGCCTTCCACCGAACCACATTGTCATTTGTGCTCGGGTTCAGCCTCCGGTGTGAGTGCTGCACACATGCGGCACTTGTGCGCGGTTTTATTCCTTCGCAGCTCATGCGAAGTTGTGTTGAGCAGGCGAGCTAGCTAGGCTAGCTAACGAAGGAAGGCTAGTGGAGGCTAACGTTAACGGCTGCGATGTGTGGGGCTTCTCTCCAGTTTCAGTCCAGAGCTGAAACTCGTCCCCGCGGGCGGGTTTAGCCCTAAATAACACCCAATGGAACAACTGTCTGGTCTATAATAGCAACGTTAGCTGTTGAACGAGTGAGTGGGCAACTTTTTAGTCGCTTTTCCTCCTCTGGGTCCTGGCTTTGTCGAGGATGTGACCTTCCTTGAGTTCCTAAAGCATGAAAGCCATCCATCGGCGAGCCTCCCTACTTGATGGTGGCCTAGCAGGTTAGCTTACTAGCTGGCTGCCTGATCAAACTGCAGTCTATGTGGGGGCCATGGATGGGATAACAACCTGACATATAGCTGTTAAATCTAGTGGAGAGGGTTTAAAACGACCCATCTTGTCGATTCGGGTCCTGAATAACCAGTTCAGCGAGTTGTCAGAGTTGGTGTTGCATGCTAGCGTTAGGCTAAACGGCTAACCAGGTCTGAACACACGGAAATCTGTGTGTACACGAACAGATGGCAAACTTTGCTGAGTAAATTGTTATTAAAACTTATAATATTGGTACGATGGGAATACAACTATCACAGTGGCACTAATTGTACCTGGTCTTTGTGGCGTGACAGGCTGGTGTGAGAGCATTAACATTTGACACATCAAAACAAAACCTTCAAAAAACGCCACACAGACATTATTGAGTTGACCTGCTTATACCTATTTTCAGTAACTTAATAAAGTCAGATCCATGTTACACATAAGAGGAAGCAATCAAGTCCCTTATCTTGTAAGAAATGATCAGCTTACTTCTATATGTTACATTTACATTTGTCAGTATGGACTTTGGACATAGTGTTTTCATAAAAGACAATTGCATCGCGGTTAATTCAGTTCATGACCACAAAGAAAGGAGGGAATCAGCTAGTTTATCTATCTGTCACTTTATGTACCTGGTTTCACATATTTATCAGTTAAATCTTTAGCCAAAGTGTGTTTGGTGTATTATATTTTAATGTATGGGACTGGACTCTTGCAGAAATACTTATTTAGATATATAGACTTAAATAGAATTATACTGCAATAATATGACAACCCTGTGTGGCTAATATAGCTTTCAAGTGCTAACAAATGTCATTTATAGACTCAAAATCTATGTCAAGGTGTAACAGAATCAACACAATCATTAGCGGAAAATCTACAAATCTATTTAAAGTATGTAGAAATCACGATTTGAGGAGTTTTCTCCATTTTGCACTACTTTAAAATTTTGTTATTTCTTGTGAGAATAAGGAGAATAAGCCACTTATTTGTCTTTGTAACCCTTCAGGCTATAGCCACTAGTATATCATCACTGTACTGCAGTGTGGTGGCATTTGACACTGCTAAGTCAGCCCGGGTGACGTTACCCAACCTTTCCTGTTAGCTTCATTTTAATATCAAATATCTTTTATGTTGCCTAACCAGTGAATTTCAGACTTGGTGCAGTGCGTGCTAGATAAAAACAAAAGACTATTGAATAATGCACTTGTATAGTGGTGTTACTGTAGTTTCTGCAGAATTTCTTTGACCATGCTGATCAGGTGACCGATCTGCAGCATGTGTTCTCTGCTATGAATTAGGCTTTGTAGGCCAGGTCAGATGACCTTGTTGACACACACTTGATGGAAGGTCCTTGGAAAGTCTTGAGTTGGACAAGGCTTAAAAATGTAAAATAGTGTAATCTAAGCCTTTTCCAAGACTCAGATTTATATAGATTATCTTATGTTTTATCTAGCAGATTTATTGCTGATTAATGCAAGCCCATAGCAATGAATAAACTGTGTGGCTGTTTTAGCAAGTTCTGCAAAGATTTCGGAAGTTCTGCAATGGTAGTTCATATATTTTAGTTTACATACTGCATATTTGATAATATGGTGTGGTAAAATGAGCACATGACACAAAAAAGTAAAATTGGTTAAATGTCAATATTGACAAAAGTTCCATGAGTCTATGAAATGCAAATAAAAAATTAGTTCTTGTTCCTCATTTGTTCACTAGAATTGATTAGCAGTGAACTACCAAACCTTCCTGTTTGGCCCAAAATATTTTGAGCCATATTCCCAAAATCATGTTAAGTAAATTAACATTAGTTAATTTCTGCCCACTACATATTTATGAAACAATGTACAAATAACATTATACTACTATTATTTTATTTTATTTTTTTTACATTTTGTAATTATTAATTTGTGTTTGGTTTTGCTAAAGCCTGATTTAAAGCAATGCATGCCTTTGTACTTGTAGCTAGAAGAAAGCTGCTGGAGAGAGCCAGACAGGCTGGTTTGGGTGGATTCAAGAAAAGAAGTGAAACCAAACCTATTGCCAAGGAAATGTGGGATGGTGAAGAAGGTAAGTTGAGTTATAGTTATGGATAATTTGTGTTAATTGATGTATTTATAACTACTTCAACTAAGCATGTTTAGTTTATTATACATTTTCAATAGTGCTACAAGTACTTCTTAAAATCCCTTAATGATTGTATGAGAAAGGCTAACTTTGACGCTGCTGAAAATTGTTTACAGGTCTGAAGGAGGAGGGTGACAAGCCATCATCCTTAGGAACCTTACAGGAAGTCCAGCAAACCAATCCAATGAGAAACACTGATCACAGAGATGCTCAGGACATGTCAGGAGGAATGGTTGACGAGGTGAATGGCGAGGAGGAGGAAGAAGAGGAAGAAGAAGATGAGGATGATGATGAGGAGGAGGAGGAGGATGGTGACGATTTAGAGGATCCAGTTGAAGCACAGCAGCAATCTGTAGCTGATTCCAAACAAGATAAGCAGCCTGGCTCATCCCTAAATGTTGGTGAAGAAGGCCATAATGATTCAGAGGTAAAGTCAGAGTCTTATTCACTTGCAGGGCAAGAACCAGACATTGATCCTGATCTTGAACCTGATGGTGACCTTGAAGGTAATCCACATGGAGAGTCGTATCCTTGTCAGCACTGTGAACGTCACTTCTCCACAAGACAGGGTCTGGAGCGCCACTTACACATTCATGCCATCACCAACCAGCAAACACAGCTGTTTAAGTGCAGATACTGCAGTAAATCCTTTGGCTCACAGGTTGGGCGGCGGCGGCATGAGAGACGGCATGAGAATGGACCTAAGAAAAGGCCTAGCTCTCTCTCTGGAACTGCAAGTCCCTTTAGTCCTGTGGTGCAAACTGACGGGTCAAGTCCTGACTGCAGCAGTCCAAGTACTCAGTATACAGCCATGGGATCCCAACTTACTGGAGGACCTATACACAACTCTGAGATGCAGAGAAAGGAGTTGGGCCTTCATACTGACCGTCCCTTTATATTGGATGAAAATGGGGAGAGTTCAAAAGAACTTCATCCTTGCAAATATTGCAATAAAGCATTTGGTACTCACACCAACATGCGGCGACACCAACGCAGAATACACGAACGGCACTTGTTACCAAAGGGAGTTAGGAGGAAAGGCATGCTGCTGCAAGAGACATCAGTACAGCAGCAGCCTGGTGAGTCCCCCAGCACCAGCCCTCCATTGGTCTACGTGCCCAGTGCGGATACTGAGGATGAAGCAGATGGGTATGATTATGCAGTTGACATATCCAAAAATATCTCTGACAATTTGAGCTTCTACATTGATGGCAAGATTGTGTCCACCAATGCGGTGAGCAGCTGTGAGGTGATAGAGGTGGACACCAGATCTGCAGCTCTGTTCGGTCTGGACACAGTCATAATCAGCCCAAATCCGATCAGTCAGGCACTGAAGGTGGAGGGAAGAACAAGTGTTGCAAAGCAAGTCTCCAACATTGGCCAACCAGCAGCAAAAAGGAGAACATCTACACCCCCACTTGTTCCCAGCCTTAAGGTGGAGACAGAAACAGCATCTTTGACAGCTTCATCATCATCATCCTCTACATCTTCCACTTCTAATTTGCTAGTGGGAGGACTATTGCAACAAACCACAGACGCATCTGCATTTCAACGAGAGAAAACAGTTTACCTCTCACCTAAGCTCAAACAGCTCCTTCAGACCCAAGACATACAGAAATCAACAATTGCTGGGATTACAGAAAGCCATAGACTGGTCTCTCCACTGTCAGTCACGCCATTGCAAGGGGCTTCAGGCAGATTTAAAAGAAGAACAGCTTCTCCCCCATCATCCCCACAGCTCAGCCCTGCGCATAAAATAGAGAGCTGCAAATCTGAGGTGACGAGCCCATGCACCCTTAAGGTGCCAAAGCTGGAAAGCCACAGTATGTCACCACCTAGTAGCCAACCAGACAAAGATGACAGGGACACCCTGAGCCCTTCTGGAAATGATATGCATGGCCAAACATCTAGTAGTGGGGGAAATTCATGTAATCAGCAGCCTTTGGATCTGTCAAACTCCATCACTAGAAAAAGTGACAGCTTGAACAAGGTGCTCGGGGATTTGGCTCTTGATTTAAGCTTGCATCATAAAAGCACCACTGAGCCTGAATTAAAGGGAGGTCCAGGACCACAGCCACTGATTAAAAAGAAAAAGCCTAATACCAGCATGCTTGAAAAGGTGCTGATGAATGAGTATGTAGGTCTACCCTTACAAGTTGAGGAGGGCCACTCTGCAAACGTAAGTTCTTTCCATTCTCACTCTCCAAATGTTGCATCCGAGTCTGCTCATCCCTCTCCGCCATCTTTGACACCTGTCACCATGAACCCCTCCTCTCCTGGTATTTCTAGTGTGACATCGCCAACACCACCTCCACCTGTTCTACCGACCATACCATCTCCGCCAGCTATGCCCAGCTCTCCTCTCTCACAGCCTTCCGATTCATCTGCATTGAGACCTCTTCCTGTTCTCTCGCCAAAAATGTCTCCAAGATCTGTTGAAGACAAGCACCTGTCAGATACAGAAGAGACTTTGTTGAATGAAGAAAACAAAGATGAGCAGGAGAATTGTGTCACTGAACCACTGGACTCCCCAAACACTCCACCTAAAGATCCCTGTGATCGTTCAGTGACCCCAAGCTCTCCTGGGACTGCATCAGTAGATCCACCCACTACAGATGATGTTTCTCTGACTGCAGCCAGTAATAGTCAGCTGAATTGCAAATCAAACCAAGACACTGAGTTTGTAACAGACAAATCTTTGAAAACTGACTTTGCTGCTCTCCCATCTGAACCAGAATTATCATCTTCCTCACCATCCTCTTCTCCATCATGTGATCCATCTCCATCACAAGTTGCAAAATCCCTCCATCAGATTAAGATAAAAGAGGAGCCTCAGCAGTGCATAGACGAGTTGTCAGTTACACCTGTCTCTGTAGCTCAGAATGATGTTGACTCTTCACTTCAGCTTGCTGCTTTTGATAAACCATCTGACAAAACCTTTGATGCGGAAGAAGTCGACTCAACCTACTGCAAGACTTTTGTGTGCAATGTGTGTGAGAAGCCGTTTAACTCCATCAAAGAGCTTACTGGGCATATCACAGAGCATGCTGTGGATTGGCCCTTCAAGTGTGAATTCTGCGTGCAACTGTTTGGTGAAGCCCCAGCTCTGTTGGTGCACCGGACAACACTACATGGGGTGGGAAAGATATTTGTGTGCTCTGTTTGTTCTAAAGAGTTTGCCTTCCTCTGTAATCTTCAGCAGCACCAAATAGATCTGCATCCAAATGAGACATGTTCACACACCACTGTAGAGAGCGGCAAGCTTAGGCCACAAAACTACACTGATCCTTCCAGAGCCCTAGAGGAAAGCAGCCCATCAACACCAGCACCAGAGACGACAGATGAATCCGCTGCTCACAATGACTCGGACTTGGCAAAAGACAAGACTGATGTTAACAGTAATCATGCAGAGGATGAAGCAGAGGACCCCAATGAGGAGCTGTACACTACAATAAAGATCATGGCCTCAGAAGGAGGGAAGCCTAAAGGCCCAGACGTTCGTCTTGGCATTAATCAACACTACCCCAGTTATAAACCACCCCCTTTTCCTTATCACAGTCGCTCCCATGCAGGCTCTGTGGCTTCAGCTACTAACTTCACCACCCACAACATACCACAAACATTCAGCACTGCCATTCGCTGCACTAAGTGTGGCAACAGCTTTGACAACATGCCTGAACTGCACAAGCACATATTGGCCTGTGCCAATGCTAGTGATAAGAAGCGCTACACTCCCAAGAAAAACCCTATTCCCCTCAAGCAAATAGTGAAGACCCCAAATGGGGTCATGTCACCCACAGCAGTCATTGCAGGCCAGAGTGCTTTCCGCAGAATGGGTCAGCCAAAGAGACTTAACTTTAATCAAGATGCAGGAAAAACAAAAATGAGTGCTCTCAGTAAGAAGAAAAACCAGCTGATTCAGAAGGCAATTTCACAGAAAAATAAGGCTGCCACTACTGCAAAGAAGGCTACTATTAAAGTTGAACAGGAGCAGGCCTCTAATGTTTGCCCCCACTGCAGTCGGGAGTTTACTTATCCTGCAAGTCTCAGTAAACATATGGTAGTCAGCTGTCCCATGAAGCCTGTTGTGAAAAGGGGCAAGAAAGGTCTTGCAGAGGTGAAAAAAGAGCCTGTGTCTGTGGCAGAGAAAAACATGAATCTTAGGAAGAAAGCTTCAGACTGTGAAATACTGCAGACAGAGCCGACATCTAAACGTCTTGGAAAGACCAGAGCTCGAAGCTCTGGCACAGCAGCAGAGCCTGCCCGGTTAAGCAAAGTAAAAAGTGCTGCTACACTGGGCAAGTTAAAGAGGCCTGCTTCGTTCCCAGTGCCAGTTTCTGCTAGCAAAAAATCTAAGAAAGGCCACATTAAGTCACTACCTCTTACCCTGTCAGCCCTGGACACTCCTAGTGACACTGCACAACCACGGCCAGCCATGAAAATGCAGCGGATGGGAAAAGAAGGAGCACCCAAGAGATTAGCAGAGGCCAAATCACCAGCACCACAGCAGCTGAAGAAAGAGGAGAGGTTCTCCCTACGAACAAGGGAAAGAGTAGGTGGTCCAATCACCAGGAGCTCACAGATGACCAACGCAGCTCCTCCTGCTGAGGTTCAAACTGAGGAAGCGCCAATTCAAGAGCTAAAAGAGACTCAGGTGAGCTGTAGATGGGGATTTTTTTGTGGAACATAATGTAATAAAAAAGATTTGACATCACATTTTGAACAATATTTATAGCATTCAATACATGTGCTATGTGTTACTGTTATTTTTCACATACAACTTTGGGGCTGCAGAGAATTATTTTTCAATTGCATGGCATTTAAATTCGTTTTGACTTTTTTTTACTCTTTCTGATCAACCAGTTATCGAAATTGTTGCTATATTTTTTTATTTCTATATTTTTGTTTGTCTTTTGTTATAGGAGTTGCTGATGAAGTGAGCCTTGTGGACTTTACTGAGCTCTTCTTGGGATTATGATGCTCACCTCTCAGGCAACGCTCTGGACTAATCAAGGCACTGACTTCTGTGGTGGGCTCATTCACTCAAACTAAGTGAAGTCTGCTCATCTTAAATGCCTTTGCTGGATTTAAGGAGGGAACTCTCTTCATCTTCCATCTATCTTGAACTGAACTAAACTGAGCCTCGATTTTAGCCAGCCTTGCAAAAAAGGAAAAAAAAAAAAACCACACTGTAAAAGAAACTGTAAATGACATTGAGTTAATATATACAATATGTGTCATTACTTGACCCAAAACAGTAACATTAGGGCTCCGTTAATTTGGAAAACTGATAAATTGCAAATGGCAATCATGCATCAGTTAGGGTTAGGGACACTTGTTAATCATTTTGTTACATATTTTCCCCATTTGGTTGTTTAGATTTTTGGATGTCTCCAGAGTCTCTTAATGCATGTAGCGTGTAAAGTAGATGAAGCCAATTTCCATGTCTCTCCCGGTGGGCTCCTGCTTCCGTTTATACATGATTTGCAAAGTATGTATGTTTGATTAAAACTTCTGTAGTTGTTATATCGTAGAATATATGCTATTGGCTTATTTTTGTTTGGGAAACAAAAATTAAAATGGCAGTTGTTTACTGCAACAATTGGTCCTCAGGAACACTGTATACGTGTGTGTGGTAAGTATGTGTATGATTATGGTTGGATGTGCGGCCTGACAGCTATTTCTTTGGTCTAAATCTCAAGTATGTCTCATGTGTTGACGTTCTTTCTGTTTTTGTTTTGTTTATCTGACGTTAATTCCACTTGTAAAATGATGGGAATTATGTTGTATTCTCCTTAACATAATGTACGTCTTGAAAAGCAGTTTGAATATTACTCATACAGCTCAGTGTTCCTTCAGCACTTTAAGCATTTTAAGCAAATTTCAAAATTGGTTGTCTCTGTTGAGTAATTTGATACATGAAAATGACACATGAACCAACTTCTGTGTGCCAGAATGTGACTCAAATCCTTTTTCTCCCTCTGTTCATTGGGAGTGGATATGTGATAAGTTGCTTCATGTGTAGATTTTCTGAAGAGAGCTACCCTGCCATAGTAATTAAGACTGTACGTGATGAAAATATAATTTAGGCCCAACCAATGAAACGTTACTTACTCTTACTTTATAGCCTCTCTGGTCCTCATCCTGTTGTTTCCACTGCTGACTATATCCAGTGGGATAGCAGACACACAGGCAGTGCTTAAATGCTTGTGGCATGTAATGGGAAAGTAAATTGAAGATTATGATTTGAAGCTAATTTATATTTCCACAAGAAATTTATGAAATGTTATGCCTTTCAGCATCAAGATTATGTATTTAAGGATGAACAAAGACAAAATCCTGAATGACCTCAAGTTAAACGTTGCTGTAATTGACATAATAAAAAAACAACAGTTTTTCAGTTTGTGTAGAGCTTTTATTGTTTTTGCTGAAAGCGTTCACAGTTCTGCATAATTGTTTATAATTTTAATATGGTTAATGGGGACTAAAGAGACATTTAATAGCTGGGAATGGTCTTCAACACTGATCAGTATTACAAGACTGTTTCTAGTGTTGCATTACATTTGTAACTTAAATGCAAGTTGAGTTGTCAGGTTTAATGTGCTGCGTATGTATTTGTACATGATCATGAGTTTGCTGGTTATGCACAGATGTGATTGATTGATCTCAGAACAGGATCTGACTTCTTGCAGGCTATTTTATTCCCTGAGACTTAGGCAAAGCCTCCTAAAACTGAGCCCTCACTGAGGCGGTCGGACTGTGGGAGGCGGAGTGTGTGGTGTGGGTTGGACGTGGCTGTGTGTGAGAGATAAAAAGGAGAGGTTCATGAGACTTCCAAGACACAGATACGCAAGGATTGTTCGAGACGGTGAGAGACATGATGGTAGACGGGCAGCGGAGACTGTCAGTCGTGGAGAAAAGATGCCGACCTTGCGTTGTGTACAAGAAAATGACCAACGCAGCTCCTCCTGCTGAGGTTCAAACTGAGGAAGCACCAATTCAAGAGCTAAAAGAGACTCAGGTGAGCTGTAGATGGGGATTTATTGTGGAACATAATGTAAAAAAAAATTTGACATCACATTTTGAACAATATTTATAGCATTCAATACATGTGCTATGTGTTATTGTTATTTTTCACATACATCTTTGGGGCTGCAGAGAATTATTTTTCAATTGCATGGCATTTAAATTCGTTTTGACTTTTTTTTTTTTTACTTTTTCTGATCAACCAGTTATCGAAATTGTTGCTATATTTTTTTATTTCTATATATTTTTTTGTCTTTTGTTATAGGAGTTGCTGATGAAGTGAGCCTTGTGGACTTTACTGAGCTCTTCTTGGGATTATGATGCTCACCTCTCAGGCAACGCTCTGGACTAATCAAGGCACTGACTTCTGTGGTGGGCTCATTCACTCAAACTAAGTGAAGTCTGCTCATCTTAAATGCCTTTGCTGGATTTAAGGAGGGAACTCTCTTCATCTTCCATCTATCTTGAACTGAACTAAACTGAGCCTCGATTTTAGCCAGCCTTGCAAAAAAGGAAAAAAAAAACACACTGTAAAAGAAACTGCAAATGATATTGAGTTAATATATACAATACGTGTCATTACTTGACCCAAAACAGTAACATTAGGGCTCCGTTAATTTGGAAAACTGATAAATTGCAAATGGCAATCATGCATCAGTTAGGGTTAGGGACACTTGTTAATCATTTTGTTACATATTTTCCCCATTTGGTTGTTTAGATTTTTGGATGTCTCCAGAGTCTCTTAATGCATGTAGCGTGTAAAGTAGATGAAGCCAATTTCCATGTCTCTTCCGGTGGGCTCCTGCTTCTGTTTACACAAAGTAAATTGAAGATTATGATTTGAAGCTAATTTATATTTCCACAAGAAATGTATGAAATGATATGCCTTCCAGCATCAAGATTATGTATTTAAGGATGAATAAAGACAAAATCCTTAATAACCTCAAGTTTTTCAGTTTGTGTAGAGCTTTTATTGTTTTTGCTGAAAGCGTTCACAGTTCTGCATAATTGTTTATAATTTTAATATGGTTACTGGAGACTAAAGAGACATTTAATAGCTGGGAGTGGTCTTCAACACTGATCAGTATTACAAGACTGTTTCCAGTGTTGCATTACATCGGCGGTCGAATAGAATGAGAGGAGGTCGGATAGAGAGGCGGTCGAACTGTGTGTGAGAGATAAAAGGAGAGGTTCATGAGACTTCCAAGACACCAGTACATAGGCAGACAAGCACTCACTCACGGGAACTTTACTCTGCAACTCCCTCTCCGGAGAAGAAAAGGACCTACTTTGAAACTCTCTAGTGCCACCGATCGAATCAGCGGGAATCTCGACTGAGGACAGCGATGGCCCTTGTGCAGAAGTTCATAGTATCAAGTTATCCCGAGTGGTATTTGGAGGATGTTCACAAAGATGCCTACACCTGCCTGGATACGCGAGGATTGTTCGAGGCGGTGAGAGACATGATGGTAGGCGGGCAGCGGAGACTGTCAGTCGCGGAGAAAAGATGCCGACGTCGAGAGAGGGAGGTGATAAAGGAGGCCGAGACGCTGTGTCAGAAACCCTCTCGGTCGCTGCTGCTGGCCCTCATGGACCCGGTGGAGGTATTGGGCGGCAACGAGTTCGTGTCCGTCGCTACCACGGACAGGGCCGGTCTCAAGCACGTGCTTCTGACATATGGGAACTACACCACATACTACCTGCAGAGCGAGGAGCTGAGGAAACGTCGAGGAAATCGCATGGTGATACCCGTGGTCACCCAGTACTCCGAGAAGCACAACCTGGTGCGCTGCGATGCCAAGAGATCGATGGTGGGCACCTACAGCGTGGTCATCCTGAGAAGCGAGAACGACAGCAGGAGAGCTTACTTTGTGCAAGAAGTGCTCTTTACACTGGGACTCAAGAGCCTGAAGCTCCTGAGAGAGATCACAGGCACTGTGTTCGACTTCTGGGACATGACCCTGGAGATGCCCACGCACATCAGAGCGCTCGTGCCTTCTTTCAGACAAATACAACTGCGTCAGCTTCTGATTTCGGATGAGGCAGGATGTCCCGTCGGCAATGAGCAGAGTGAGCACGAAGCGCTTACCTCTCAGCTGGAAGAGATACGGCCTATGTGTTGTGCGCCCGAACCTCCGGGCCCAGGCACAGGGTGCGAAAGGAATAAGAAGTGCAAGGCCAGCGTGGACTGTTTCGGCGAGGGTCAGGTCAAATGTGACCTGACGCGGTTTCAGTACGACAAGGGCTGCGACGAGGCTCGCCTGGTGTACTTTAGACGCAGTGGCAAGGCCCTCGGCGGTAAGAAAGACAACCTACTGCCCGTCGTCGCCCTGCGGAAGGATCAGGACTAGCTAGGCAAGCTGTACGTGTCTACCACACTGAGGTTCTACAGGGCGCTGAAGCGCAGCTGCATGAAGGGTAACGGAGTGCTGATGAGCTGTTGCAACGAGATCCTCCAAGACCTGGGCAGAGACACGTTCATCTCCAGGCAGGAAATGTGCCAAGAGATACTGTGGTCTGTGCTGACGGCGTTCACCAAGCGTGTGAACCCGAGCGGATGGTGCATCGGCATGCCGAGACATGTAGAGAGCAAGATATCGAATCCCATGATGATTGAGGTGGTGGAGCTGGCCATCGCGTTTATGGACTGCAAGATCCCGAGTGCGCTCGCCATGGCGGAGCTGCTCTACTGTCCCATCGAGAGAGTACGTGGCTATCTCAGGTTCCAGCGCAAGTACACCTTGGACCCAGAGTTTTGCGCGGCTGTGTAAAACAAACGCGCTGCTCTGATAGCCACTCAGATCAGGGAAGATCGGCTGTCGCTGGCTGATTTGGTGGACCTGTACACTAAGAAGAAAAGGGAGGAGCACTCGGGGGACACAGCGAGTATGGCTGCCGAGTGCGCTGAGATGCTCAGGCGACAGCCCCCCGAAGACATCAACAAGATTCAGAAAACGTGGTACACCCTGAGCAAGGGTGACTCGGCAAAGGATAAGGATGTGTACTCCAATGCCAAAGTGCTTTTCCTTAAGCTCTGTGTGTACCACAACAAGCTGAAGAAACTGCAGGTACTTGGAGAGCGACAGCAGAGCCACGGGACCTCTCTGAGCTCCTGTGACTCAAGGGAAACCGGCAACTTGCCTGGAAGAGAACTCGGTCGCTCATCTTCGGAGCGGCGAGAGCTCGGCCGCAACAGCAATCGAGATTGAGAGGGGGGCCCAGACTCCGACCCCGCGGCTGACAAAATGGAGGAGGATGATGATGATAATAACAGCGAGGCATGCTGTCGCGAGGAGAATGAGGACGACGTAGGCACAGAGAGCGCGCTGGCAGAACCTCCTCGTGTCACAGACAGCACTCTCTACGTGACCCCCGAGGCGACCCCGGCCTCTCATTGGATCAAAAACATGTCCACTCTGCTACTGAGTGACCCTTGGTTGAACGGCGACGAGGAGCGGAGAGAAGCGGTGTGCGCACTCCTGAGATTAGACGAGACCTTGCTGAGCAGAGCGCACTCCGACATGCTGAGGAGGTGGGTTGCCAGCAATCGTGGTGTGGTGAGCATACTCAGCGAGCGGGGCTTTAGAGATCAACTCAGCGCGGCCCTGATCGACCGCCTGGACTCGCTGTCTACTGAGAGGTGGGCCGAGAAGGTTCTCCTCGCTTTTCCGGACAAAGAAGCTGGGCACCTGGTTTGCCTTGCGACGCCCTGCGAGACGAAATTTCAACGCTCTTGGGTCACAGAGCAGCCTTCTCTACAATGTCTGAATTGCAAAAATCAAGACCCGGAGCGGAGCTTATGGAGCAGCGATATCCTGGAGAAAGGCGCCATGCTGGAGCATGGACGTCCGATCCGCGAGGAAAGGGCATAATAAAAAGAGGACAGGGGCCTCGCAGGCAGGACAGACCCGCCACCCATCGTGTCGCCAAAGATGGTTTCAGGCCACAGCAGCGGCAACAGCAGCGGCAACAGCAGCGGCGGTGGCAGCAAGACCAGCAGTGACAATGGCGACGGCAGCAGCGGAGACAATGATTTTTGGGCTTTGGTCAAATCCAAGGCGACAGTGTCATCGTGGTAAAAATCTCTGGGTCGCAAAAATCTCTCTCCGTCAAAACATCGAGGAAGCTGGGGTGTCCGTAACAACTTCTCCGGTGTGAGAGGGGTGAGCAGCGGTCACGTGAAGAAAAGGCAGGGAAGGAAAGGGGACCAAATAAAACCGAGTCCCGATCGCTCTGGACCCTGGAGTTCGTCTCAGGCGTCTGCCTCTGGCATGACACAGTGGAATGACTCTCTCTCTCCATCCAAGAAACAGAGAGTCCGGCGTGTTGAGGAGGGGTGCCGCCAGCGCAACTCGCCTGCTGCAATCGATCGACCTAAAAGGGTATCTGCTGCGAGCGCCACATCGGGGAGCAACAGCGAATCGCAGGAGCGTCGGGGGCTCCGGGGAAGCGAAGGCGGCAGCGGAGATGATGATTTTTGCAGAACAACAAAGAGACGAGACATTACAGGGCTTGGAGGACGAAGGGGACTGCAGAGCGATTCAGGGACTGGACAATCCTTGTCTAGGTGCTGATTTTATTCAGGAGCGGCGACGCGGAAGCCAATGGCGACGTGCCGGGACCCCATCGTTCTCACGTCGCCTCGTCGCAACCAGCCGTATATGTTGAGTGGCAGAAAAAAGACGCCAAGCGAAGACGCTCAGGACCAGCGGTTTAGTTTTATTACCTTAGTTCAGAGATTTTAGAATCTCTTCGTGTGTGTGCATGTATTGTGGATCACAGAAATAAAGCTAAATCGATTGTGATGATGTACCTGTGTGCTTGTTTTATGAACCTTAAAGAAAATAAAGACAAATTGGATATGTCTGAGTGTTCAGAGTTCATTTATTACATTACATTACATTTGTTTACATCAAACGCAATCGCGAAAAAAAAACCCAACATCATACAATAACAGCACAAAGTGATGTTATTTTCTAGAAAGCTGGAAAGATTTTCAGCGTATTAGGAGCAAATTTATCAATAATTAAGTATGCAGGTCTTACTAACTGCAGTAAACCTATGCTTCCTTTGAGGGTTTTTTCCCTGCTCTACTTTATAGATGCTGTGGTTCATATTTTTCCAAATAAAGTAATATTGAGACCTTGTTCTGAATTGATATGCATTAAAGAATCCACCCCACATCTTTAAAAATAAACCTTTTTGCTAGCAAAATAATGAGGTTAATAAGGTTGTGCAACATAACCCAGTACAATAGAAGGGAAAAAGTGGTTTATGGGCCTGAACTGAAGCATCTCATTATCAGTGATGGTGCTTGTGTTGCCATAAATATCCTTCAAGGTCTCTGTCTTGTCCAGACCCCTATTCGTCGTGCTCTCGAACCTTAATAAGCTGTGAAGCCTAACTGGACAAAACTGGTATTGGAAACAAAACTAAACAACTGTGTCGTCTGGTGGACTGGACCCTCTAATGACACATGGGGTTGTTGTGTTGACGGATGGAGTTATGAATTAAATGCCATCTCTGTGTTGGATTTGATCCACCTGCTAGATTTTTCTTTATTCAATGAGGTGGTGATGTGTTTATTTGCCCCAGTGCCACGATGGTGTAGTTTATGGCTAGATGTAGTTTATAGATGTCTAGCTCCGTGTGTGTGTGTGTGTGTGTGTGAGAGAGAGAGTGACAGAGAAGGGATGGGCACTTGGAAGACCGCTGCACCATACTCATGCTGTCAGGGTGAAATATCCCTGCACTTTCTCTTGATTGCTGTGTACCGTGCTTCCACCCGATTCATAAAAATGCAATTCTATGCAGCTCTGTGCCTGGATTGACAAAATAAACAATATACCAGAAAGACAGATGTAAGATGAAGTACCATATGTAGAAAGAAGGGTCAGGACAACATTCAACCTAAGCTGGTTTGCACCAACAAAATCAAATGCCAAAAAAACCTTGTGTTTTGCAGATGACAGTGCATTGATGCAAGTGTATGCTAACACACTTAGACAATGCTAACATGCTGATGAGCAGGTAAACACAAATTACATACGGACATAATAGTTTTGCAGGTGTTTGGTCAGAAATCAAGGTGTTGGCAGGGATTCTGTCAACAAGGTAGTTTTCAGGTTATAATAAAAAATCGGGTTAGACAAGGATTCTGGATCAGACTAGATTTCTGATGTTCAACTATACGGTTATTTGTAATCTACAGAAAGATAGCGGCCAGTGACAGGAGACACAGTGGGACAGCTGCTCATGCATGACAATATACAAGCTCCTAAAAAAGCTCAGTATGTTGCTACTTCCTGTTCAAAGAGAATGGCATTAAAAACTGATGAGATTTATTCTGCTGGGCATTAGACGCTCCGACTTGAAAGTGAAGTCGTCTCATTGTTCATGAAATGCCACTGTTCAGCGTGACCTTAGCGTTTTGCACAGTTTTGCTGCGTTTGTGTGCAGCCACATGCTGTTTGTTTCTGCTTCTGACTTGGTGATTTTCTTCGAATACGTGCTCTTCAGCAAATATATTTCATGTCACAGTTATTCGTTTTCATGTTTTAAATGCTGGACATTGTTTTCAGGTCTTTCCATTATGCTTTTACTTACAGACCTACCTGCTGAAGTCAGCCCCTTGGACAAGCCTTCCTCCGAGCCCCCGCCGTTGGCTGTTGAGTGTCCCGTCATTTCCTTTCAAAACAGGAGGATGTGATGCGAGGATGCGAGGCCTGTGGTCAGATCCCCAGTGTGCTTGCCTTGCACACCAGCAGTGAGAGAGATGGCTCAATGACAATGGGCTTCCTGTTTTTTTTTTTTTACCAGTTTGCACAGTTGGCACAGAGGTTAGTTGGTGCAGACATGGCGTGAGTGTGAAAATACGTTGGGTGAATAACTGTCAGTCTCGTCTGTGGTGGAGGTCTCCATGCCAACCACTGTACAATGGGTATAACACAGCTAACTGTGCCTCCAAGGCCTGAGAGGATATTTTAGGATCTCATAATGTGCTAATTTGATCTCGTGGCACTATTATTTTTTTATTACAACCCTGTCGTGTACCTTTTTGCTGCATAGTTGAGAAGGTGTTTGTGCATGTCAACAAATCTCAGTCTTCAATGTGCACTGTTTCACCAGATCTGTTTCACCATGTAGCAATGCACGCAAGGGCTTATAAGAGTATTTTTCAGTCGAGTATGAGCTAATTTTTATTTTATACTCAGCAGTTTTCTACAATTCCTTTTCAAGATGAAGCCTCTGGAAACCAGCAGCCGTAGCAGCCCTACTTTTCACTTTTTACACAACCCTCCACTTTCTCAAGCTCCTTTTTTTCCCTCAGCACTGGGGGAAGATGAAGCACTCGACTTTGCTAGAATCTGTTTCTCAGCAGCGGCCCGAGCTTTAAGATGGATCGAGGGGATTTGCATGGGGTGGGGTGGAGAGAGTAAGAGATGTGAGGGAGAACAGGAGAGCACGAGAGAGAGATGTTACTGCTGAGGCACAGCAAATGAGGGCTGTAGAGAGGGGAGGAGGGACGGGGAGGAGAAAAAGGGGGCATACTCACACTGATCAGAAAACAGTCCCATCTTGTGCCCAGAGGACAGACGCTGCTGTCTACCTGAAGTCAGAGTAAGAGAGGAGGAAGGAGGATTGATTTATACCTGCCATAGTCTCCACGCTCACCCTTTCTGTCTTCTTTGCTCTTCCCTTCAACCCAGCCTGTCTGGAGCCGCAGAGGACTGTCAGCCAGTACAAACGAAGCACAAGATCTCTGCTGGCAGAGCAAGTGCGCCTACAGCTCCTGCTACCATCCTGTATTACTCGCACATCGCACATACACACATATACAAAATGCTCTCACAGGCACACATTCAGAGAACTTTCTCTCACACGCGCACGCTTACATCCTGACAAGCAGGCAAGAGCCACCCCCCCCCCCCCCCCCCTCCCATTATCTGTGCGGTGAGCAGCTCTGCTCATATTGGTGTGAGCGGTGTGGGGCTGGATTTCGCTCCTCCTCAGCAGCAGTAGAAGCAGCAGCAGCAGCAGGACAGGTCCAGAGGAGAGCCATCAGCACCAGAGATCACACATCAGCTTCCACAGCTGAAGGTAAGCCTCCCTTCTTTTTCACTTTTCCCCTCTCTCCTCCTTTCTCTGTCTTTACATGACGCAGTGTTGCTGACCTTCCCTCGTTCCCCTCCTCTCCTCTTTCTACTCAGCGTGTGCCAGTGGGACAACCATGGAGGACACCCTCACCTGCAGCCATGCCACCTTCTCCCAGGTGTTCGGACGCCAGGGACAGCTCATGCAAGCCAGTGAGTAGCTGCAATCACACCTCCTGTTTTCTGACAAATCGTTTGCCAGCTGCATGTCCCGCATGTCAGTGAAACTGATCTCCACTGTCAGCATTCCTCCTTGAAGCCCCCCTCAGTCATAATGCCTTTTTAATTTAGATGAGGATGAGGTAAAGAGGTACAAGAAACCTCTTTATATTGTGTAACAAGAGTTGGGCATGATAGATAAAATCTGGGCTGCTGCTGCAAAAAAAGACGAAACGGGGCTGTTTTTGTTCAGTAAGTCTAGGATCTGAGAGATGTGCTTATGTAAAGGGCAAGAAGAAACAACCATTTTACAGTTTTTATTTTCTATCCTTGACTGTGCGACTACGATCCTGGTTGGTGTCTCTTTTTGTGGCAAGTTTGTGAGCAGCAGGTTGGTTGTATTGGTTTGGGTTTTAGGGCTCAATCATTTCTTTAGACAGTAGTCAAGACAGAATTGGGGCTGTGGCTCAGCAGGGTTGAAAAGGGGGAACTTTATAGGGACTTGAAAACAAATATCATTAATAAGCAGTTTTGTGGATTGGTTGTTGCATTAATAACACTGCTTTCTTTTTTGTTAGCAAAGAATAATTCTGTATCTCTTTAGTCTAATTGAATTATTTGATTGAATTTTAAGATAGGAGAGGTAGATTTTTGTGTCAGGTGCAGCATCAATAACACAGATTGTAGCTGAAAGATATTCATAATGTAGATACACAGTATTAGTGAGCTTGAGTCTGAGAGACAGGCTGAGAGACTGTCTGCTGTCAGAGCTCAGGCTGATAGCTGAATTATTGAAAACTGATTCTATCAAGATTTTCAGGGGAGCAGAAACATTGAACACAGCCTTGGACTGCTGCAAATCAAGCATACTCCAGTGATATCTTATTATATAATGCACATGGTCAGAATACATATTTCTCCTGGAAGTTAAAAAAGTGGAGATTGACTTGCCTCCAGAATGAAAGTGTCAGCTGCATCCTCCCTCATCTGGCTGGGTATCTCTCCTCATGGAGTCGTGCCGTGAGAACTTAGTCAACGCCTTTGATGCCTCCACTCGACCACAAATGCAAAGTGATTCTTCACACAGACTTGCTGTATGATGGATAACGAGCAGAGCGCAGGGCAGATATAGCAGGCTTGCATCCCATAGGTTAAGTTTTCCACATTAGTTTCATATTTGTGTATTTCCCTTCATTACCTGCGGAGATGTATCTGAGTGGAATTTTAAAGGTGAGTGTAACGAACAAAAAAAAAAAAAAAACCCAGTTAAGTTTGCAGTAGTTTGTACAACTAATAATGGAAATGCATGAGTCGTTTTTGTGAACTGCTTCTCAACACGTGTTTCTTACTAAGCTGTGTTGCATTTATTTTTGCCTGTTTGAATCAGTTATAAGATAAACATAAAAAACCCAGCTCAGTGTATTGTTGTTGTTGTTGTTGTTGATGTTCTTCATGCCCTCTTTGCACAAGAGCACCCTTTCTATAAATAATGCACTTTGCTTGGATTTATCAGTGGGCTTAATGCTGCGTTGTTAAGAGTATGATACTGTTAGAGGACTGTAGGACCCTCATCAATATTCAGCTTCAGACAGGCAGAATGCTGAAAGTATCTTCACTAAATGAGTGGTTTTGGAGAGCTGCTGTTCTGATGATGTGTCTCTGGTTTCATGTTTTTTATGGTGGTGAAGAGGATGACGCTCTTAGGACTTTGGTACAAGTCTATCTGTGCACAGAATCCTGGAAATAACAACCCTGCGATGTTATGCTGCCTATAAAATGTTTGCAAAACTTTTTCGTTTATACTGGCATTATGTTAAATTGTGTGCGTGCATTTTTCTCCGTGTGGTATTTGTGACTGGGTCATTTTATCCGGAGGGCATCACAGTATAAAGGGAAGGTAAATCGAGAACAGGGCGTGGCTGAAGAGTCATATCACATTGCATCATGACTGTCCGCTGAGCCTGTCTGTCCTTCAAAATAAACGATTTAGCAATATGAAATGTACACAGTGAAATAATTTGATTAGCAAAGTCACTGCTTGACCTGCTTTTTAATAGATTGGAGCATGAAGAAGAAAAAAAGCACAACTTATTTAACAGAAATACACAATAAATGAAATATCTGATTTCTTCTCAAGCTGATCCTCTAACAACCACCCCAGCTTTATTCTATAACCTCTAGGTTGGACACCTGTAGCCTTTGGTATTAACTGATGGAGAAGTAGATTTGAAACTGCTATATTTATCTAAAATAACTCAATTAAATATATAAAAAATCAATCCATGCACAGCCTTTTCATCTCCCCTTAACACATGTGACTAATTCCTAAAAATGGGTTCTGTTTTCATTCAGCCTTCTGTGTCTGCTATCATAAAAAGGCCCCATGGAAGCGCTGCGATGTGTACTATGCGCCTCATGCAAATTCTGTTTGATTGGGTCACAATGAACGGGTTAGCTGTCAGAATGGATGCACAAGCAAAAGGAAATCTAACAGATATGCAAATCACAGTTCCAGTTAGATTGCTGTAGGGTGCTGTTGATTGCTGCTGTTGAAATTTGGTCTCACGCTAAAGTGACTGTGAATAATTTTTTTATAGTGTTGGAGAAGAAAAAACAAAATGAAGAGAAGAACAAGAGCGGTGACTGTAGATGTGTTCGCCGTCTCCACCCTGCATCTGGCGTGTCCTCAGTCTAATATTGTACTGTATATAAAGCAAAACCGTAGCGAGACAATTTTTGTGACTTTAATTTCGCCGAGAGCACATAGCAAGTAAAATCACTGTTTCTGAGAACTCCATGCATTATTCATCACATCTTGACTTTCTTTGTGTTGCCTTCTTACTATTAGTTGAATTCTCTCTTTTATCTTTGATTAATTTTACCAACAGTTTGTCCTGCATTTTATCCTCAAACTGAGGCAACAAAAAGTTTGTAAAGGTTCAGAGCCACACGACCAAAGCCTTCTGCACAATTACTGCGTTTTCACAAATCCCTGCAAGCCCATGCTCCGTTTCTTCCTTCTCACACTGCCGTGGCCTGACAGTGCAGCGGTTTCCGTCACCTTTCTGCTCCACTGGACCACAATAATGTGAGGACAGGCACAATGTAAGGCTGTCTGCAGTGTAGTCCACAGAGGGGGTGCACAGTGGCCTGTAACTGTAATCTCTTCATTCGCCCGTTGGTGAAGAGCTACCTTCATGTCTCTGTTCAGTGAGGTCAAGGTGCTGGATTATAGCCAACATTCTCATCCCTATTAGAGTCCTGGGCTGTGGGCCATCAAACCTAATAGTAATATAATTCATAGAGAGAAAGCCACTTTTAAGTGCTTCTTTAATTGAGTCATTTTCAGTGCAGGTATGCACTGAAACTAATCCCATATGGGAGCAAACAGAATTTTTGCCAGATATGATGAAGTGTCCGCTTTGTTCTCTTGGGAGAGATTCAACCAGATGAAATAAATATGCAAATAATATCGGTGAAGAAGACTGGCTTGACTTAATACTGTACCTCCTTCACAGTGGTTTATATCACTTACGGTACATTATTGATTCCAGTACCTGGGCATCCTCAGCAGCACTAAAAATCATTTGATCAGAGTCAGTACAGGCCAACTTTAGATCTCCTTCCCTCTTCTAATCCCCATATTGGATTTGAGCTGAGCGGGGTGGACATCATGGGCCTGTCAGTCAGTGTATCCCAACTCACAGCGACGGCCTCGGGCCAGTCATAGCAGCTGCACAAGTCTACACAAGTTACAAGTTGCTGAAAAGACATAGTTCCAGTTTAATATGAGTTTATTTTCTGGTAACATTTGTTTCGATTTGCATGTTGCTCATTTGCATTTGTATAATTAAATGCATTTAGTTGCCAGCATAACTTAGTCATTCAAGGCAGAGGGTCACATGTATCTTCATTGACACACATTGCTCCAGCATGATCATTAAACCGATGGGAGTTCACCGACTGCATTAAATCAGTGTTTGCTATTTGACAGTCTACTTGACTGACAGGAGTCTTCTCATTGACTTGAGGTGCTGGATTTAGGAGAAACTGTGATTCGTGAACTCACAGCTTGACAGGACACATACTTGGCTGCGGGAGTATGACACAACATGCAGTTTCTTTCAGATTTACATTTTATTCTTTTATTGTTTTATTATCTTTTGACATGTGCCATTTGAGATAGACAAGAAACATGGATGAATAGAAATCCCATCTTAGACAGCTACATCATATACCACTATTTTTTTTAACTATTATTATTAATCTAAACCAGTTTACTGTGGTTCTAAATGAATTTAAACTTTAAAAACACAATAAGAGCCTGAATTAATAAAAAAGATGCAGCACTGCTCAGATGACAATGATCTGATAACATGAAACATTAGTCTAGCAGCCTTGTGCTGTCCTTTGGCACAGTGCTGTTTTGTGCTGAATGTCCGAAAACTGACCTGCAGGCAGTGCTAAAAAAAGAGACTATTAGCAAGGACAATGCTTAATATGTTTACAGTCTTTGTGAAATGTGTTAATATGCTAACATTTGCTAATAAAGTAGTACAGTTGAGGCTGATATGTCATGTATGTAGTTTTACAGTTGTTTGGTTATAAAAACAAGATCAAGTCATATTTTCTAGGGATGAATGAAGTTGTTAAATTTATCTTTCATCAATTAGTTGGTAGTGAAAATGTCACCCAAGTCATTAGTATACTTAGCTGGGACACCATTTACCTAATCATGCCGGTCCAGCTGAAGGACAGTAGGTGTAACAGAAAACTAATTAAGGTTTACTAAAAGGTGATAAAGGAAAAAGTGGCATGAAATATACCATTTACTCCTATTTTTATTTCACTAAACAATCTTACTGCAAGCTCCACTTAGTAGCTTTTCTGCTGCACAGTATTTGTCTGCATGTGCAGCTGCTATTTGGATGCTGCTTTGACAACTACTGCTTCCAAAATGAAGAAAGAACTTTATTTATGTTTCCATTTCTGAACCGGGTGCACGACACAGCGTTTCACTTTGCAAAACTAATTTCAGCCTGATGGTTGCTGCAGCCCTCCCTGTCCCACAAAAAAGAATGTGTGCCTTCAACACACCCCTAAATGAATGTGTTTTATTGTATCTCCAGTTCAAGGATTTATTGAAGATGAAGCACTTTCTTATTTCTAAGGCATTTCACACGTTAATGCATTGTTTCAAACGATTGTAGTGATTTCCTGCACTTTTGTGCTTTTTCTTGCTCCTTCTTTTAATCCCCTGTTTCCTTATCTCTCTCTCTCTTTCATTCTCTCTCTGTCTTTCTCTCTCTCTCTCTCTCTCTCACACACACACACACACACACACACACACACACACACACACACACACACACACACACACACACACACACACACACACACACACACACACACAATCAGAGTAATAAAGAGTCAAAAGTGAGGTTGCTGCAAATTTTTAAGTGGATGTGCATAAGCTCAGTACTGTGCACTCAGTGAACACATCTACCGGATTTAATAGTCACTCATCTCCACCACTTTAAAGCAGCTAAATTTGTCATTGCTTGATCTGCTGTGTACACACCGAGCTGCCAGGAGAGTGTTTAAGGTAGGAACAACAGCAGCTTCCGCAGTGGGACTAATCCTGCTCATCTTGACGTCTGTATGATCACCGCTGTCTGTCTCTGGATGTAATTGTACAAATGTGTATATTAAGTAAGTATATTGTTTGGTTCAAGTGAAAACACAAATTCATACAATCTCAAGAGCACTTTCCAGTGTGCCGCTCAAGTCCCCACCGTGTTTTCTGCATCATTGAACTCTACCTAAGTGTCTGCTGACTCTGCAAATCTGCCTCACTGTGCCCAGCACTGCTGGCCTCCTTTTCCCTCTCTGCCCACCATAAACTCCTTGTTTACGCTGCCCTGCTCTGCAGATGTAAGCTGAGCAGCTTCCCAAAACCTTGATGTTCATAGTACGCCACAAAGCAGGAAAGGAAAACAGAGGGAGGAGGAGGAGGAGAGAGGCTGGAACAAGATGACAGTCAACACCTACAGCACACCATACAAATGGAAAACTTACAGACAACTTCCATTTGTAGAAAAAGAAGTGTAATCTGCAAAACGGCAACCTTACTGCAGCTAACAGAAAGTACCTCAGCTGAAAAAAACCTTGTCAACCAGCTCCATATGACTGTAAATACAATCCTATTGCATCAGATATCATACTTATCACTCACTGCTCTAAAGCACTGTGATGCAGGAAGCAATCCTCAGTAGAATCTGGCATGCTCCGAGTCTGTATAAATTTGCATGAGTAGTTGGTGCAGCCGCTCCTGTGGTGATGAAATATAGCCTATTCTACTGGGTGCGTCTCTTTAAAATGCAGTGCACGTCACGCGTGGATGGGAATTATGGTGCACAATGTGTATACGTCAGTGTTAGTTGGATTGCGTATGAACATAGATGTTAACAACTTGGGTAACTTTTAGTTTAGTTCCAGTGGGTGCACTTGTTTCATCTGAAATGCCTGCGTTTAAAAATATGGACCCTGCTTATTTGTGGGTTTCAAAAATGATATCTATTCATTCTAAGCTAAGAAGGAGAAACACACTTTTTCCTGAAGTACATAGAGTTCAGCAGTGTTTTGACAGCGTTAGAGCTAATGAGCAGAGCAGTGTTTGAACCTACGCACTATAAATCAGATATGCTTGCAAGTTGAGACGCTTGACTGTACATGTGCTTTCCTACCAATTTATACCACATAGGGAGGAATCTATTTGATGCCAAGCCTTTTTTTTTAAAGATATCTACGGAGTGCAGATGTAAGAAAGGAGTTTTAATTCAAATCACTGAATCCCACGACAACAAGCAACCCTTCATATGAAAAGGCTCCTTTGTCAAGTTAGTGTTGTCTGTAGATGAGCGTCTCAATGTCCACATGCATTAACCAACCAGCCAACCGCCATATGAGGCTCAGTGCCTGCTTTTGTACACATTCCCCTTGCTAATACATCTGTATGTGAGCATACAGATACTGGTTTGTCATATTACATTACGTTGGCTGCTGCTTTTGTTGCAGGATTTGTCACTGACACCAAACTCACTAGAGCCAATGCCTCACTGAAGGACAGCTGCAGAAAAATGATCGTAACTCAACGCAACAGTTTGTAGCAGAGTTTGCTCCATCCACTTAGTTTCAAAGTTAATGTCCTCACTCATGAATTTTTAATGTTATTTTGTCTACCTCTTGATGTGAGGTGTATCTGACACACGGATGGAGAGGGGATCAGAGGCCGTGAACAAAGCGTAGAAACCAGAGGAACAGGCTTTGTCCCGGTTCGAAACCACATCAGACCAGCAATTATGTCGAGCCGTCTCTGCATCACAACTCTGATGTCAGCTTGTTCGGAGCTGTCCTCCACAGACGCGAGACATGCTCAGCATCATTAAACAGCGCTCGGCTCTCCCCTCTCCAGGCTCACGAGTAGCGGCCATGTGAATATGGAGAGCGAGTGCAGAGTGTTTGATGTGAGGGGGAAGTGGAAAAAGCCCACGAAATGTGGCAGCAACAGTTTCCTCAACACGGGAACGTCTAACTTAGTAATATGTTCAGTTGAAATGTCTTTGAAATCCTGGAGTTGTTTACCTGCACAGAGTTGTGTTAATGAATGATAGCGGTAATACCTACAGTCTGCACTCAGAGTGGATCGTGTTAGAGGCCTGCTCTGAAATTGAATTTCGAGCATCAAAGTGGCTGATAAGTATAATGCATTCAGAATCCATCGCTCCATATTAGAGTTACAGTTAAAGTTCACTTATGAAGTCCCCATCTGTGTCATTTCTAGTTTTGAGTTGTGTGCTACCTGCCATTGTGCTCAGGCACAAACATGCGCTGTTGCTCTGACCCACTTTCTTTCACCCTGAAAGGCAAGTACAGACACTTGCTCACAAACAGTCCTAATTGGCTGCAGCCTTGTCACCGGTGCCGCCTGTAGCCCCAGTTCTTGAAAGCCACTCCAGCAAGCAGCCTCTGGATTTTGAAATGTCATATTTGAGCTCACAAAGGTCTGCTCTAACAAGCAGTGTTTACCCCGGCTCTGTAAAAAGAT
The DNA here is from genome assembly GCF_900324465.2 of Anabas testudineus. Taxonomy (NCBI): domain Eukaryota; kingdom Metazoa; phylum Chordata; class Actinopteri; order Anabantiformes; family Anabantidae; genus Anabas; species Anabas testudineus. Next base: position 15,549,500 of record NC_046614.1, on the reverse strand, counting down.
GACAGAATCCTCATTTCCCCTCCTTATCTCAGCTGACGCAGTGAGGTTTCTCCTCTCCTGTCTGCCAGTTGTATCTTCAAAGTTTCTCCTTAAGCTCATTTTCATACTTTGTAGCTGCTGTTGGAAACAACTATTAGCAATGCTTCTGAATTCCCAGGTCCATTTTATGTTTGTATATTTGTTTTTCCTGTGGTTAACCAGACAAATGGTGGCATCGTGGTGAGATGTTGGTCGTAAAGCTGCACCAAATGTGATTTTTGCATCAGTGTTGGAAGTTCAGCTGGGAAATGTGTTGTATATGTGGAAGAAGTATCAGTTTCTCCAACAATACTCTTGAACACAATGCAAAGGCAGTGGTGTGTTTTGTTTAAAGCAAGCTTTTGTGTTTCTCTGCTGCTGCTGCTGCTGCTGCTGCTGTCGCTGTCACTAATGCTGTTTTTCTCCTCCTCCACAGCTCAATATGACGTTCACGCTGATTCTTATCAGAGTTATATTTGGGAAACATTTTCAAGTTTCTAACTGATTTGAGTAGATAAAGACGTTTGCAGTAAAATGCGTGCACTAATGAAATGAATTAAAACACAGTGACTATTATAGTTTGCTGAATAACAACAAAGGATTATAATGTAGAAGGACCTGAGGGTATGTTGTTAAAGGATTTCACAGCTTTTTGTGCTGCTTTTACCTTCTTCTGCTCTGTAATTGAATGAATCTGTTATAAAAGAGTGTGGATTCTAATGTTCATTCACCTTTAACCCTGAGATTAATTTAAATCATTCAGACAGTCCTTGACCTTTAATACAAATGAGCAGTTACATGCCCTTTTTTGCCATTACATGCCCCGCTAGACCAGGTATCTATGAGAGCTGCCCCTTATCTCTGAATTAATTACTTGTGTGTGAACCTGTGTGTTTGTTTTGCCTGAGTGGAGTGAATTTTATTGCATGTCACAATCCTTGGAGTAGTTTCATCATGTGCTGAAGAGGATACCTCAGGCAGAATATTAAAGGGCCATTGGAGGCTTTTATGTTCAGCCGATGGTTCAACACTCCCCCCAGGATTTGTTTTTCTTTCATTCAGAGAAACCCGGACTGCTCAGTGCTGATCTCTTGTACTACTCACTAGGTGGCACACTGATCAAAGTTATGCAAAGCCAGTGGAGGTAACTTTACCCTGGCTCTCTCTGGATTGTTGCAGACTATATTTTTATTATGCATCAGTAACAAGACTTTGAGAGATCAGAGATGACTTTTATCTTATTGTTAATAGTGGTGCTCATGGAGTTTCCAATGCTTCACTACACACAAAATCCAGCTGTTCAGGCCTCTGTCAGTGAGAAGCTAATAGAGGCACGTTTTCATTTCATACGGCAGCAGCATGTATCAAAGCTACCAGGCGGTGGCAATGTTGCTGTGGGCAAAATGAAATCCCTTTTGCGGTTTGTTCCTCGGTAGTGCAACTTCAGGCTGTGTGGAGTGCAGAGCCAGTTATCACAGCAAGATGTACCTCTCTGTATCTCAAAGTTTCTAGAAGGGTTTCTAGACACTTATTTCTGACCTTGCTCAAAAAGGTCAAAGTAAAACTTAAACTGTATTGAACTGTATGAATTTGTCTGTTAGAGACTGGACCTGGATCTTGTAGTAAAGTCAGTTTGGTAAATTACTGACTTATTAACTTTAGGACTTTTGTGCCAGAGCAATATATTTGATCTGTTGGTCAGTAGCTGGTGTTTACAGAAATGCAAATCATAATTTAAAGATGTAAGATTAATGTGAGACAAGTAGCTTGTGCTAACCTGCACCAAATGGACGGCAATATGTGGACAGCTCGGTCTGTATGCTGGTGAACATTTTGTCTGGGGTTGTTTCCAATGGTTTGTATTGTTTGTTACAAATACAGGAGACCTTAAAATGACACATAGATGACTTTACTTGTCATGGCTAGTGCTGCTCAGCCATTTAATACACTTGTAGTGTCCTCTGTGGCTGAAGTTTTCTACTGTATATAAGAAGATAACGATGATGTCATAAAGCTTAACACTTGGCTGTGTGTGTGGCGTTTGAGCGACGTGTGTGTTTTTGAAGGGGAGTCAGGGTCTAATGAAAGATGCTGTTGAGCTGCTCTGGGAAAAATAATGTAGTGGTATTCAGAGGAATCGAATTTAATCTGTTTCTCAAAGGCCCTTGTACTAAATTGTTGTAGTTTGTAGGTGATGATGTGCAAGTTTCAAAATAAATGGTTATTTGATTTATCTCTGGAAGAACCAGAATAAAAGGACTGAGTTCCCTTATGAAAAGAAAGTCATAATAATTCCTACAGCCAGGAAGAGAATATACTTACATGACTCTCAAGTACTCCTTAATTTATTAGAATGAAGATATCATCAGTCTCTCTTTTATTTCCAGTGCTGGTAATCTTAAGAAACACTGTGGTGAAACCTTTTATACTTAAAAAATGCTATTATAATGCTGTATGCTGTACTAATTCACATACTGTAGATGTGTCTTGGAGTTTATTATTTCGCTCTTGATCCTAAACTAAGCTGAGTAAATAATTGTGTGTTTATGTGCTGACAGACTTCAAACACCAAGGTTAATTAAATCCAATTTATTTGGCCAATAAAATCACTTTTTAGATGGATGAGAAAATTAGTATAAAATGTGGTTTTCCAGAGGGAAAGTTTTACTCTTTTCATTCTATTTTAAATTTTAATTCAGTGTTTCCTGGTGAAAATGCAATGTGGAGAATCCACAGGGAGAGCCAAAAACATTGTGAAGATGTTTTCCTCCAGGCTGCGCTCAAGGTCTTTACTGTCTTCCCCTGACTGAATAACAGATTAGAATATGAAGAACCTGTAGGGGGCAAATTAGTTCATTTCAACCCCCCCGACACACTCCAAACACCCGTGTCTTAACTACTTAATGGCTTTAATCTGTTTTCAGAAAGGAAACCTGTGGCTTTAACGTGTTAAAGTGTTTTTTTATTCACTTGTATTATTGTAAATCATTAGGTATGAGTTAGGTGGGTATATAGATGTATGAAAACAGCATATGATTATGCATTTAATATTGAAAAATCAATGATTATTATGTGAGATTGATGGTCTCCTATACAACACCTGGATGTGTGTATAGATATAAGCATGGCAATGACTAAATAACATGCTTTATATATTTGTGCACGATTGAAATGTCAGTTTAAACTTAGCAGTTTCAATAACTCAATTCAATTCAATTTTATTTGTATAGCACCAAATCACAACAGAAGTCATCTCAAGGCCCTTTACAGTGTAAGGTTTAAGACCTTACAGAGTATAATAATATAAAAAATTATATAGAAGACCCAACAATCCCATCTGAGCAAGCTTTAGGCAACAGTGGAGAAGAAATAGAGGAAGAAACCTCCAGTAGAACCAGGCTCATGGTGGGCGACCATCTGCCTCGACCGGTTGGGGTGAGTGGTAAGAGGAGAGAGAAAAGAACAGCAGGCAACAAAAACAACAACAAATAAATCGTATAAAATATTTCAAAAATATTTACACAACCATGTGAACCACAGGAGCAACCCTGGTGAGTATTGAAGGAAAGTAGAAAAAAGAAGAAATCCAGGATAACTGCACAGTTGACTTAGTTTTTTGGGTTGGTGGACCACGCACAGTACCAGATATATGAACCTTTTTTAAACCGATAAAACCACTACAGACAATGAAATATGCCAGTGGACACCTTATCTATTCACCTCATTAGTACATTGTTATCTTTTTTGGTCAGACTTGTTTGTCTCTTAAAAGGATAAGATAGAAATAAAAAGACTGGAGAGAGAAAATAGATAAACATCGATTTAAATTATCAGATTATAGACTAGAAAACACCATTTAGATAATTAATTTATCTAAACTTAGATACATAGATACAAGAATAGATAAATGTGAATAAGTGTCTGCAATTTTCAAGATTAAAAAAACTTTATTAATCCCAGAAGGAAATAGTTGTGCCTCGTTACAGTTATTCTCAATTCAGACAGAAAACAGCCACAACCAGAAAAGATCCACATCAATACAGAAAACACAATATATATACAGAATATGTAACGATAGATGGAAAATAGATCAATAATAATAGTCCAGGTTGAAATTACAACATAAAAATCACATAAATAATGATTATGATCATGGTCAGTTCCCCACCGCCTTGCAGAGGGGGTTGTAAAGTTGGATGGCCACAGGCAGATAGGATCTCCTGTGGCGCTCAGCGGAGCACTTATTCTTATAGAACATCTGCAGCATGGTGCTGCAAAAGATGAACCTCCTCAGAAAATACATCCAGCTCTGAACCTTTTTGTACAGTGCAGATGAGGTCTTCGTCCAGTCCAGTTAATTGTCCAGGTGCACTCCCCAGTATTATACCTCAGACTTCAGGTGCAACTCAGAGTCCTACGATCTTCAGAAGTTCTCTGATGAAAGTCAGTAATTCATTAACGGACCTCATGATGTATGAGGTCAGACTCACTGGTCTGTAGTCATAGAGGACACTGGGATGTGGCTTCTTAGTCACAGGGACTAAGCACGACGTTTTCTCCCCAAAAAGGAACTCTGAAGATGTGTTGGGGAACAAATAGCTGAGGAGCACAGGCTTTCAGAAGCTTTGGGCTGATTCCATCTGGCCCTGCAGCTTTTGCAGGGTGAAGCCTGTTCAGGTCTCTTCTCACCTGATCTGCTGAAATGGAAATTACATGGGTGGGGAGTTGAGTTGTGTAAGGGGAGGGACTCAGGAGCCTGTAGTGAAGTGCAGAGGGCTGTAATGCTCATCCTGGTGAAATGCAGACTTGAGGGATCATCTCCCACTGGCTATGGACAGAGAAGAGACGCCTGGTCGTCTGCCTCTGCTCCTGTTTGACTGCTTGTTTTGGGCAGATTCTCAGATTTCCCAGCATTTCAGTTGTGGGGTAGTACAAAGACAAAAAAAAAACTAAACAAAACCCATTAAAGTAAATGTCCTAATTCCACAGTTGCATTTATGCTCTCCAGGTTCACATATTAAACACAGACTAACACAAAAGCCTCCATCTGCTCCGCATCAGAAATTAGTAGACACTAACCAGAAGTAAATGATCAAAAGCATTTCAGCTTTTAAAGTATTTTCATGGAGTGTATGTGGTTGTGTTCCAGACATCAGGATAAAACATTTCACAGAACACGCTTGCAATGATGGTTTAGCAAATTACATTAATGTAGATGCCGTTCTGATTCGTTGCACATTTCAGCAACGGTTTCTTCACGTGTTCCTTTGGGGAAAAGTGTGTGTCCAATTTTTCAGGGGAAATTGCAATGGACAGATTATCCGTGGGTGAATTGAAGCCTCCTGCTGATAGTGATGCCGAACAATGAAGCAAACGGTAAAATTACAGGCTTCGGCTGATGCTGTCAGATACAGAGGGATTCAGTTATTTCTATGCTAAGCAAACTTTGCTAAGCTATAATCGATCTGTCCAAATCCCCGTGTTTGAACAGTTGTACATGAACACTCATGAGCTTCCATCCTGAGTGTGGGAGACGGTGTTACTATCACTTGTTTAGGTTCAATGCAGGCTTTTGTCCTTCAGCGAGATTGTGTTGTGTGTTTGTAAGGTATCGGTGTAAATGAAATGTAGCTGAGCTCTTCCTCTTCGGATTACCTCCGATTCTTATAGAGTCCCCCGTCCTTTCATCCAGCTCTGGGCCTTTTGGGCTCCGACTATGAAGTTGTTGGAGCTTTCTCAAATTGCCTTGGCAGGGGCTGGCTGGTTGCTGTGACTCCCTGACTGTAGCTGTCAGTCCCTAAAGTGAGCAGAAGCAAAAGGAGATGTTTTAGTATTTTTGTCATCACACCTCCTGGTGGGAAAAGCCGACTGAACTCATTTGAATATGTTTTCCACACGCGCCCACATTAAAAACAAAAAAATCTCCCCTGATCGTATTTTGTATGATTCCACAAATTAACATGATCTTATACAGATACTGGAATTATTATTTTTCCCGGAGGACGGATTGCATTTTATGAGCGAGCTGTTTTTTTTTTTCCATGCACATTATATTCTTCTTTCACAAAGACTGTACAGGCTGTCAAAACACCAACATGCCTCATTAGAGTTCATTGTTGATGTTGTTTTGCTCCTGTGGGTGGCTACAAAGATCGTAATGAGCTGTCCAGTCAGCAGCAGCATTGGGCCACCTGCGTGTGGGAGTGTGCTTCACAAACAAATACAATGTCCCTCTGATTTAAGTAATTGTACATATTCAATTTTACATCACAACCCAGATGTGAAGGGATGGATAAACCCATGTTTTAAATAATGTCCAGGATGAAGGATCTAACCTTAGGGAAATAATGAAAGAGACATTTTATGTATTTATACATTAATCTGGAGTTGGTCTGTTCATCTGTGAGTTCACTGAACATTTTTTAATTTATAGGAACATTATTTATATTATATTATATTATGTGACAAGCTGAAAGCTCATTAAAAGTGTTGATGACCTTAGCACAACATTTCTATAAACTAGAAACACTTTTCAAAAGACCTGTGGCTAATTGATATTTTCACTAATTAACAAGGGGATACATATAAACAAGGCATAAAAATAAGTTGAATATATTTACATTTAGTCATTTGGCAGTAACTTTTATCCAAAGTGACTTACAAGTGAGGTACCAGGTGCAGGGCAAAGGCAGGGAAAGGGTAAAGAGGTCTTGCCTAAGGACCCCTACTAGAAATGGACCACAGCCGGGATTTAAACCCCAGTCTGGAGGGTGGCGATCTTACTACTACACTATCCAGCTGCTTATATAGCGATATATAAAGATTTATTTTACTATTTCTATACTATTTCTTACATTTTTCTGTTCTGTAGACAATGGTGTCAAAATGAATTTTGATGTGCTAAACATGACAGGAATACAAAGATGTGCACAGAGGCTAAAAAACAATTTACTAAAACAAACCCTGGAGGGTTGAGGAAAATAGCTATTTCTCAATAATCCATGATTTATTTAATCAAAATTCCAGCTTCTCTTTCTTCTCAGCAGAGGCTGGAGGTGTGTGATCATCCCCATGCTGCTGCATTGTTGGCTTTGCTCTAACCAGGCGAATATTAAAGTGCTAGTGAAGACTAAGATGTCCACCTTCAGAGCTGAATCAGGGATGTCAGCAGCCTTGAGGGTGTGAAAATGGTTCGACATATTCAAATTCAGCATTTTATTTATATCATATGTTACGACTTTATGACATCTTGATTGTGATATGGTTATGTTGACATATCCGGGGTAGTCAGGGTAACATTGTTTTTTTACAAGAAGCCACCTGTCTTCTCCACCATGTATCACAGTGTGTGACAGAACATATTGAATAAAACTGAAAGTGGAGCAGAGACGAGAAGAGGATGTGTCCGTCCTCAGAGTTTGACAGCATGTCATTTTGAGCAGCGGTGTGCTATTACTCAGTGTGTTTGACCGTCTTTATGGCAGAGAGCTACACTTCGTAGATGCTTAATGTGAATTTAGAATGCAATTGTCACCCCCAATACCTTATCCCCTTCCACACACCCGCCCTGCACTGATTTGATGCATGCTGCGCTGTCTGCAGGGCTGCTCGTAAACATGCCTCTTTCTGCAATCCTCCAGCAGTTCAGGAGAGGGCTGCAAGGTGTGCTTATAAATCTTTAATCATTTTACTGGGAAAATGACCTTGACTGTTGTTAGTGTGAGTCACACGTTGCCTCAGTTGCTCTGTCACTCCCATCAAAATTGACCTCCTGACCCCCTCAAATTTTATGTCTCAGTGGTGACTAGTTTAGTCATCTACTTTGACACTCTCACAGCTTCTTGCTTGGGAGAATGTGAAAATCTGCTTTAAGTCAAAATGTGAGTGTAAAAAAAAAAAACATCTCTGTGCCCCCTACCCATTTTAGTTGGGTTCAACTCCAACCCCCTACTATCCTTTGCAGGATAACAGTATAATGTATGGATGGAAGAAAAATAACATCATATTTCAATCTGGCTGTATAATGCAGTAAATCTTTGTTATCAGCTTGTTCCATTTATTCACTGGCGCTAAATGATGACAGTTTTCTTTAGGCAGCACCTCTCTATCAAATAAAAATATTCTAGATATCGATCATTTTATCATTTGTAGCTATGCTATATTTTTGTGTTACTTTATAATGTAACTGCATTCGGCTACTTCTTGTTACACCCATTAATGTATTTGTGTGCAGGGCTCTCAGTGAGTTTTCTCTATACAAATACATTTTGCAGTTAATTAATTAATTGGACATGCTAAAGAATCAAGTAGAATCAAGGACAGTTCTGAGTTCTGTTTAGCTCTTTGTTGATCTGGGTAGTTACTTGCAAGTTCATAACTTTTTTTAACTAAGTAAAAAAAAAAAAAGCAATAAATAATGAATAATGGAAATAATTACTGACACTGCAGCATATGCTGTGAGACATACACTGTGTGTGACTCTACACTGTTTCACGTCTGCTGGGCTGCTCTGACAAAATGCTCCTCTATCACCCTGCTGGTTTGCTTTGAAGCTTGATTACTTCTGTCAGTGCTTATCACACATTTCTAAATTACTGCCCACAGGCTCTGGCCAAATAGCTTAATGGAGACCTGAGAAAACTCTGGGCAAGAGATTTCTGAATTACACATTGTGTTGATTTAGCTTCTAATCAAAAAAGCAACAACAAACAGAACGGCCATTACTGCTTGGACTGTCTCCGTGAAAAAAATGGATTATATAAATGGTTTAATGTGACTTTCTGTGTCTTGGTAAAGGATTTAGCCTAATGATGCCCCTCTTGTCCAAAAGAAGGATTATTCTGAAGAGGAGAACAGTGGAAACAGCTGAGTCGTGGCCATTAATGAAGGAAGTGTCTCACATCACACAAGTCTGATCCAGAAAATCCCACAAAAAAAAAGGGAAAGCAAATGTTGGAGCTCTTCAGCCAGGGCAGTAGAGGAAATCATAGATGGTGCGTTTTCATGTGGTTTTCACTTTCACCTTTCACTTACCCAGCTTTTATGTTTGTTGCCTATTTTGCAGCGGTCCAGTCTCTTAACAGCCTGAACGACCAGATTGCTCAGTTCATGGTGACCAGGCCTTGTAACCTGGCTGACGAGGACGAGGCCTTCATATCGGGTGAGAGGGACACCTTGAGGAAGTCGATGGCCCTGATGAGACACCTGCTCATGGATGCTCAGGTAAGTTTAAGTTTAAAAGTCACAAAGTGTTCAGAATATTTAATAATGGAAAAAGAAGCACATTTTAAAATTTAAAAATTGAAAGCCAAACTTTTACTTTCAGCATATATGATTTAGACAATGAATGTCTGAACATTTGATTGTGAAAGTTTGTAAAAATCTCAAGACCAAATATTTACTTTTTAGACAGCTACAACAGGAACCTTTAAACAACGATTTCCATTTTTACTCTTCTCTGCATCAGAATGAGTTTCATCAAGCCATTTAAAAGCACTTATGTAAATCACCAGAACTTCTGATTTCCAGTTCAACTTTCGAAATGTTAATCCTCCCTCTGTATAAACATTAAATTTAATGTAGTCTATCAACAGAAATAAGTTTCTCAATTGAGAAGTAAGCAATGCAGTTCTCAAAAATGCTAACAAAGGTAGCGTGGACCATAGTGTTTCTAAAATCCAAGCTACGGCTCATGACAAATTAGACGACAGCTTTTCATATTTGAAAAAAAGTGCCCAAGTGTGCACTGCAATTTATAATGGGCTATTATCCTCCCACCTTTCATACCCACATACATTTCTTATGTAAATGTGTATATTTCGCTTTAAAAACTTAATGGCATGATAAAAACAACAGAGATGCACTCACACTTCTCTTTTCTCTATAGCATATCGGTGTGATTTGCTGCTCAGGTTTGGATCCACAGCATGAAATGTTGGCCTTTGCCACCAGTACAACCCAAACCTGTGAAAACTTTGGCAACCCACAGTTTATGATGCAGCAACTGGGCAGCATTGTTTGTTAAGCAGCGTTATACAAACTTACTAAAAATATTGGAATCACTGCTTTTGCTTTAATCTTCAGATGAGAAGATAATTCATCCTCATAGTGTTGTAACATTTGTCCTTTTATTTATATCCCTTCTACATTTTGATGAATGTTAGATGAATCTTGACACGCTGATGCATTTGGGTCATCCATTAACGCCATTGCAGACAGTCATGATGGATACAGAGTCTTCCCGCCATTCTCCTGGAGATATTTTGTCAGACGCAGTGTCATTGATTAAAGGGAAGGTAATTCAGCAAAAGGCCATTGCTTTCACCCCAGCTCAGTGGTATGCAAGCTGGAGTGAAAGATTGTTAGCCTGCAGTCAGTTTCTTCTGTTACTCGAAAATGTAGCATTGGGAGGTGATGGATGAGTGAGAATCTCAGCCGCGGATGGACTGTCGATTATCTCCCCACGAAGTTGTACTTGAAAAAAAGTTTGCCGGTAGTTCAGTGTTAAGTGAAGCGGTCAGAAACAAGGCAGTATGACCGATTTCTCTGCCTCATGACCGCGTTTGTGTCAGATGATAAAAGCCACAGCCTTTACATGGGCTCCAGGTTTTCCTTTTGAAGGAGTGTCAGATAGAGGCCTCTGTCAGGTGGGCGCTGGTTGCTGTGACCTGTCACTGTGGACAAAACGCGACATGCTGACATGTGATGGACAGTTGCTATGGTGATATGTCTGTTTACTCCGGGCTACAACTGGTTGAAACTACATTTTTTTGTATAGAAACTGGCAACATGTCCCAAATACTACAAAATCCTTCTAAACAGGTTTGTAGGTTTTTCACATTTAAAAATGAATTATAGCCAGACAGCATGTTATGCATGCAGTGAAAGAACACTATCATCTATGGTGCAGTGCATAAAAGAAATGGAGAAGCTGCTCACAGCTGGCAACTAGATCCAAAGCTCAGTATCAAATCAGAAGAAAAACATTTGGTTATATGCTAGAATTTATAAAATTACATTTTCACTGACATGTATTATATAATTTTTGTCAGAATATACAATGATGACTAGTAAACTTTATACAATTAATATTCAGTCGCATATTTGGGCTGTAGTTGCTGTTAGCATTGAGTTTAATGAAAGTGACTGGAAGTGAAGTTGTAATGTGAGATTATCTGAGGTTGAAATATTTGGCAGTTTTCTTCTTGGTCTTCTATGATAAAACTGTTATGAAAGGGGTACTAAATATCAAACATAACTTTAACACTGCTCTAAAACTAATACTGTAGTTTAATATGACCAATCGAGTGGGAATGATCAACCTGATGGTGTGACATCGATTTCTTTCACACACATCATCTCAATATTTTAAACTGACCGACCTGTAAGTCAGGACCTTGTAAAAGTCGGGTGTGATTAATAATGGATGCATTCAGCCTTTTTAATAAACCTTTTAGATTCTCATGTTTGTTGTGTAGCTGCAGGTTGACAACATTAATAAAGCTGCCACTAAAAACTGTTTCTACTGAGACTGTTCTCCCAAGAAGAACAACAACATCTGTTGCTACAGAAAATGCTTCAAAACATTTCGCAGCATATTTGTGGTCAATTCACAAATTCTTTAAAGCCCTCAACAAAACGCCCGGCTTTGACACCAGAGATGCTGTTTCTTTCCTGTTTCCCACTGGCAGTGTTGCTCTTCCTGAAAACATTATCACAAAAGATCTGTAACACAAACCACATGGTGGTGACTGGAACACAAACCGTCTTGAATTCCTAACTTTAACAAAGGAGTCATCTTGATCAAAACCTAACTAAGCTCATTTGTGTCATGCTTCGTTCTGTTCTAGACGACATGAACATTCAAAAGATGGTTAGAGATCTTTAAGTTATAGCTATTAATAACTTAAGTTCCTTGCAGATGTTCAAAAGCTAAACCCAGTCAAACACATTTTTTGGTGTTTGGTGCTGCTCTCTAAACATGGTCTCTGTACTGTCACCTTATCTGAGCAACAGGATTCAGATTTGAGGCTCGCTATCATCACTCAGGCAACAGCCAGACAAAATAATAATGACCAGATTATGTATCTGATTTCTTTGTTCTGAACGTCTCAGAGGTCAAAGTCAAGTGTGATCTCATCCCACATAGAGGAGCTTGGCTCATCATGGAGAGTGTTTCCTCTGTCAGATGGAATATAAAATTAGCCCAGGCCCCCTTCTCTTATATTCTTTTAATGTCTGGTCCCCTGTTTCAGAGTCTCTGCTATTCTCTGTGCAGATCAGACAAATCAACTTACCAAGAAACTCAGATGTCCTGTGCTCAGAGCTGCCAGTTTTACTGCTGAATTAGACAAATAAAAATCTCTCCGGAAGTCGGGGTGAAACATCATCTGGTGAATTCAGCATTAAAATTTCAAGTCCACGGTCAGTAAAAGGCAGAAAATTAATTTAGAGGGTATTTGAATAGTTTCTCTTTGAATGCTGTCCCAGAACTGATTGCCTCATTTGTCATTTGCACAGATGAATTATTTATGTCCCCGTTGCTGTGCTGGGGTGACTAATCAAATGCTTTTCAGTGGGTGTGGAAGCTGTGAATTGATGTAGTGGAACGTTGCACTGCATTAGCTACTTTGGTCGAGGAGTCAGCAGGGCTACAATAGCGGGCCGATGATGGCAGATGACAGAGGAGACATCGTTCACCCTAATTCTCAGAAAATGCACAGAAATAACTGCCTGCTCATTTAAAGGTGGAGTCCTCTATTCAGAGTGGGTCGGTTCAGAACAAATGCTCGGCTGTGCAGGTCAGAAACTACAAACAGAGCAGCACCTGAGTAAGTCTCAGCAAATAGAGGTACTTTACCTGAGGACCCATCATAGATTTCAGGAGCCTCAGTAGATAATAACTGATGGGTCCAGTGGGTGTTACTTCACCTCAGATTACAGGAAGTGATGAAGTTATTGGCCTGATCAGTGGTTAGTGTGTGGCACAGATAGTTGAAAAGGAAAAACGTTTGACAGTAGACATATGAGCCAGGAGCATACATTAAAAAACATTAGCATTCTTGGCTTATTACAATATTTACTAGAAATTTGGGAATGGGAAATTCAACAGATCTTGCTCACCTCCATTCTGTGAGACTGCTCTGTAAGCTCTTAAGCATTTTGCAGACATAACACTTAAACATTTTTGTTTTAACAATGTAAAACTCTCCTTTTGAGTTCCTGTGTTTGGAGTCATTCTTTCTTTGATGCGTTGGCACAAATTGCACGTTATTCACATTGTGTGTGTACAGTATAGTGTACCTGTAGACTCTTTGTTGTTGTCTTGGAAACTTCTATTTCCACAGTTTAACTCGAGTGAACTTTGTTTCTTTACATTAACATTTACTGTATAATTCACAGCACATGTCGCACTCGCCGCTGCAGTGTGCATTTCCAACTTTGTTTATCTCTTCCTTTCTCCTTTTCAGTCTCAGGGGGGCATAATCTTTAAACAGAGCCAAGTTCAAAAGAAGGCTTAGCAGTGTAGGAGGAGGAATGAAGCTGAAAAGTTTCACGTGAGCCAGCAATCATGGCTGTTGGTGACAAAGCAGTGAGCTGCCAGTTTAGTCATTTTAATTACAATGTTGGCAGATGTAACTTAATTTATTATTGACTGGAGAAGACTTCAAGAGGATAATATGAGCCTAAGCCCCAACTAAAATAGATTGGGAGACTAAATTAAATTGGGTTGCTCTGCATTCGTTACCTTTATATCTGGTACATGATGAATTAATACATTTAACACAGAGACAGACATGAAATGGAGTCAGGAAAAAAGCCCCATTGTGAAATAGATCCATGCTTTCTTCTCCTTCTATTGAGCCATTTTGAGTACCTGTAGGAAAAGTAGGTTATCATTTACGAGATCCACCTTATGCTGTGAGCCTGTCTTTGTTCTCTAAGTATCTTTGGGTGTTAGAACACAAATAAACCTTTACTATCTGAATCTGTTAAAGGAAACACACACAGCTTTAATCTCAAGTCTCATTTTGAGATTTCTTTCCCCCTCCTCTCTTACACTATTGTGAGGAAATCAGCTCACCCAGAATCTATCTCAACGTTAGATCCTTTGTGTTACATCGCCATGCTGTAGAGGAGTGGACGTCGGAGAGCTGGGGTTGCTCTTTTTCAGCAACTGCAGTTTCAGCTGGTATTCGTCTCTCACCAGTTTCCACATTTCTACCCACTCAGTAACACCGGGGGAGCAGGAAAGATTAATGAGTACACATAAAAATGGCCATATTGAAGCTGACTGCAGTGAAGATTTTAAAACACGCCTGCCACGGCTGATGATTAGGCAAACCTGAGTGCAGGGATAAAGTGACAGTGCAGATTTATATTTCCTGATAGGGCGTGACAGATGAGATTGTTTTCCAAATGCGTGGAAGCATTCTCATTCATTTCAGTGTCCACGTCCAATCACATCATTTTGCACGCGCAGTAATCGCTCATCCAATCAAATAAAAGCTATTTTTGTAAATCAAGGAGGCATCCTTCAGTGGATCAAACTTTCCCTGTGGTTCTTTCAAGATGACAATATGGCCTCCGTCAGATGAAGTGATGCATGCCAGATTGCGAGACTTCATCATTCTTGAGCCCCTCCAGAAGCCATCTGTTGATGTGGTTCAGGATGTTTAACTGTGGCGCGTTCGGGATGCACATGTTTCTATGGAAACCACGAGCGCTGTCACAAAGCTGATCTGGATCACTACACGCATCTCTCTGCAGATCAAAGGTGCTCACCTCAATTTCAGAGAGAGAGTGCGGGTGATATGAAAGCGGCCCCTCTACCTGTCAATCTCCTCTTGAGTGACAGACAGTGTTTGTACTCTTTGCAGCCCTTTGTTGTGGGCTTGTTTGTGTCTGGCTGGTGTGAATAAGTGTCTAGGATTGACTTGCTTAGGCAGGAGTGTGAGAGACGCGCAGAGACGGCTAAGTATTCTCCTGTAACTTTCTCTGCCAAACACAGAAAGCTTAAAGGTTCTGGAGAGATTTTCACAGCAGACGTGTGAGCCCACCTCAGACTTTACACTGTTTTGACTCATTCAGACTAAAGAAAGCTCAAACTGATCCACTGCTCCATTATTCAGCATTCAGCCTAGAGGAATCACCTGGACACTATCAAAACCTGAATAACTCACGAGGAAACATCAGCTTCTATGTACACATCAGCTATGAGCGGGGATATTAATGCGACATGGAGCAACATTGGTTTGTCTTTTGTTTTTTCTGATTGTCAGCTCAGCCTACACACAGTGATTTGTCCACCTCGTCTTGTTTACTTTAAACCTTCTTGTCCAACCCTTCATCAGAAGGAAGGATTTCTACAGCGTTTAGAAGAGCATGGAATCAAAGATGGGGATAGCTGTTATCAAAGCCACTGTTCTCCCTGTTGACCTTAGATGAGATTTAAATGCTCCCTGCCACCACAGCTTGTGGGGTGGTGCTCGACATATAAACGACTTTCCTTTCTATCTGATTTCCTGCCAAAAGCAATCGCTCTAAGGAGTCGGGCCAGGTGGGCATCTGGCCCAGAGCTGCTTCACACAACTCTGTTTTTTAAACCAACACACACACTTCAAGGTTTGTGATCTGCTGCACCTTCAGTTTTGTCACTGACAATTTGACTGTTAAGGGCTTAAAATTTCAAATGTAGATCCGATGATTTTCCAAATAAAATTCTCTAATCTGCTAGTTTCTAGTATTTACTATGCCCGTTATAAATACTTGATAGTAGTTTTGTAAGTTTATACACTAAAACTGTTTTTACTGTTTTCAGGGCTTTTCTTTGACTTTTTGATTTGACTTAAAAAAATAAATACGGCGTTCATTGTCTACTACTTCACAGTCTTGTAACCTGGAGCAATCCAGTATAAACTGTGAGGTTATCTGGCTGTAATCCCATCCAATAAATCAGCAGCCATCAGTACTGGTGGTCAAGATTAGCTCCTTCAACTGTCATTACGCCTGTCTCTTCAGTCCTCTCTGAAATCTCAGTCCAAAATTCCACTTTATTGTGTTTTATAGTATTAATTAATATATCTTACTAAATTAGTTTGACATCTGGGACCGACTTTGTATATTTCTGGGTTGTTTTCTACATATCTGTTAAAGACAGAAGTGATTTTATTCATAGAATTAAAAAAAATATATATATTTTTTTTATATTACTGAAAAAAGAACATAGGAAAACAAAATTGCTGTTGTTAGTTTTCATTCTTCAATGATGGAATATAGCACAACAGGAATCTGGACATGTTAAGGATTTCTACACAGCAGCAAGACCCCCGAACTGACTTATTTTATCTTATTTTGTAGTAGCTTTTGTGTTTGTTTTACCTGTTTTTCTGGTATTGTTTCTGTCTCTTTGCAGTTGTTTTTCTCTTTATGGATTGATTTACCTTTGTAGTATTTTTAAACTCAGTAGTAATTTTAGTTAGCTTTAGTACTAGCTGTCCAAACAACAATTTCTCCAAGGGGATCAATAAAGTTTGTCATTATTATTATTATTATTACTGTGAAACAAAGCAGAGTGAGGCAGATTGCTGACGCAGAATTCATGAAATCAATTTGATTGTAGCAGATTTTCCAACACGATTGATTTTAGTTACAAACAAGCTTTGATGACAACATTTTGAAGTTGTTTGTCGAGGCACATAATGAATGCAGTGCTACAAGTCTCAGCAGGTAAACTTACATATAATATTTAGAGACCCCACAGTAACAGGGGTCTCTAAGGGGTCTTCAAGTATAAATGTGGGTTTTAAAAGTTAGATCTATGAAGATTTTCCCGTCTCTACCATATTTCCTTTATTTATTAGGTTTATTTTTGCTCTGGATGTTTGTTACTGTATACGTCATACTTCACTTATCCCTATAATCCATGTGGTGCTCACTCAGTTTACATTATTGCTCAATATGTTAACTCTCCTTTGCTGCTTCTCATTGCATCCTGGTGACCAAAGCCAGAATATGAGAATATGACAGACACATAAAAAGCCCACAAACATTAAAACAAAAAGATTAACTGAGGAAGCTTGGCAGAGTGTAAGTGCAGGGAAAAAAAAAACATAATAAATGTCAAACACAAATCCTCATAATAAAAACCCAAATTCAATGTGTTTCCATAAGCCTATTAATAAAACAGAAGCAGTTAGTTTGATTGTGCTGTGCACATCTTCCTGTGTAATGAATCATGTTCTTAATGTGCTATTTTGTTCTTTCCCGGCCTTGTTAGTATTCATGAGTATGATTACGACTGCTCTCCTCAGCTCCTACTCTGAATCCTCTTCTGCTCTCCTATGGTTCTTCATGTATGAATGTGTTAATGTGTGTTGCCAGCTCTGCTCTGCCCTGATGCTCCTCTTCCTGCAGCTTGACTGTGTTTCCAGGGATCTCAGCTGAAAACCTATGAACTTGCATAATCATGCATCATCTAATACCGCTGTTGCCAGATTACTGAATCTTAATTTTTTTTTTACAATTACCTGGAGAGCCATCCTGCTCTGTCATGAATCTTGGTGATTTCTTTGTGAGCAGATGGTATTTTAATAAACTCTTTGTAAGATAATTTAATGCGATGCTTGTCCTCTTGCAACCCTGAAGTAAACTGCTGTGCTGTTCTTGAAAATAGCAATAATCCTCATTTTGGAGGCAAGGTGAGGCTTTATTTGGATTTGTACTATGAGAAATATGTCCTTTTCTGTGTGTCCTGTGAGACAAGGACCATTGCTACTTAATGTGTGATTTACTATTTCAAATGTACAGTCCATCAGGAGTTTAACATAATTTTAAGTCATTTTTCAGTCTGGACATTTACATTTTATTTTAATATGTCTTTTGATGTCTCCAAAAGCCTTCACAGTCTCCTGCAGAATGAAGCTCATGCAGGTTTTTCACAACTTGAAATAAGTTTAATTCTGTTTGTTTACTCTGCAACTCCAAAGCCATGTTTGATTTGGAAAATAACAATTTTGAAAAAGGGACCCCATTCTGTGGAATAGTTTGAGAGCCTCAAACCCATCAAACACACAGCTTCCCTTAGTTTGCCTTAGACGATTAAACTGTGTTCAACATTAAATCCTTTCACTTTGAAGACAGTGTGTGCAAGTAGACTACAAGTGAATATCCACTTATATAGCACTGAAATTCAGGTTTTACTTGGAAGGTGGATTTTAATCAATTTGTAATAGAATATGCAGGGAATTAAAGTTTGGATAAGTGTCTAATATGACAAAATGTAAAAGTATATGCTTTGTAATACTAGTGGAACTGCTCAATGGATGGCAGCATTGGTTCATCACTTTGGTTTACACTGAATTACCAGTACTTTGCCTTGTGACATTCCTGCAGACTAGTGATAGCTGTACTCTGTGCATAATACCAAACAGCATTAGCAAGTTGAAACACACACACACAAAGGAATGAATGCTAATGTTGCTGAAGTGTTAGAACTGAAAGTGTTTGTTAACAAGTTCACCACATCAACACATCAACTTAAATCGTGGAAGGAAATTATGTCTAAGTGGCCACATTTAGTACTCTGGATGCTAGATGTATTGCACACCCACTCATGCTGACGACCTCCCCTCAGTCTGTTAGTTACATGAAGGTGAAACTTGGTCTGAATAAACACTGCCCGGGAAAATAATCCAGGCAACAATTACATTCCCTTCAAATCATGTTTGTCCAAACAATGTAGTAGACGTCTTAGGCAAGTGCAGTATAAACGTGTAATAGATGTTAGAAAAACATAAGTGACGTAGAAAATAGCTTTACGGAAATAACACGAGACAACTGTGAGATAACAGAATTCCTCTGAAATCCAATGAATATTTTCCAGGTTTTATAAGCACGTATTAGACAACATTTTTAATACACTGTAACACACTTTAACGCATGTTCCACCACCTTTTTTAGATTAAATCTGACATTATAATGAGAGTTTACGCACTTCAGCGGGCCAAGGCGGTGGGCGAACATTTTGTAAATGTATCCAAAGTGATGTAATTGCAAACAGAGGTTGTGGACTGCTAACTGTGTTGATGTGTGTTTAAGCGTAAGAACTCTTCACTGAAGTGTACCCCCCAGCCTCTCGACCTCGTCTGTGGTTTGTGTGCCTCTTTAGGGAGTAACAGAATGACCATTAGGCTTTCGAAGGCTTGTGTAATGAAATGTGGTTTTTAGGTGTTGAACAATTGAAGTCCACCGTGGCTGTTATCCTCGGTAAACAAACTGCCTTTTTTTTGGGTCTAAGCTGTAGTAATCAACAAATACTCCCCCTCCTCTTCTTCATTACCTCTTTACTTCATCCGACTATGTATTTCTCTCCATTTTCTTCTCCTCTACCCGATAAAATCAAATGTGTAAACAGATAAACATATTTTATTAACCATTTGCACACACACACACACACACACACACACACACACACACACACACACACACACACACACACACACACACACACACACACACTTTGCTCAAACAAAGTCATATTACAGTAGGCGCATAAATAAATTACAACTACAAAGACTTTAATCACCTAAGACCATAATCACACAGCGACATGTCTGTAAGGAAGATGCGTGGGTACATATTCTGCAGCACATGCCTTTTTTTTTCAGCAGCACTGTAAAATGATACGATGGTAATTAATTTGCCCACATGCAAAATTTTTAGGAACCGAAAGGAACATTACATTGTTTTTGCTTTTCATGGATCTTAGTATTAATACCCTTTTATAATCCTTTACAAGAGCTCAACTCTCTGAGCCAGACAAGTTTTGGATTCAGACAAACTAATTTAGCATGCAGATTAATGCAGTTCCCAGCTCCTGCAGGAGCCAGCTTATTAAACACATTTAAATCACATACATTTACAATTAGAATAAGTTGGAGCCATTAAATAAAAGACATAATACAAAAGTAGCTCATCAGCACAGTTTGTCTCTCTAAACACATTTGCATATGCACGAAAGCATATGAAAAGTAGTGGTACCCCCCCAACTATAGACACAGACTTAAACAGGCTTTTAATAAGAAAATGAACCTGCTTTTCCTTCAGTTATATTCATGCATGAGTCAGCCATATTGCTCTAATTAAAATAATCAAAGTCCTGCTGTCAGGTTGGCATTTCTTCAGCTCTGTTGTGGCTTGCATTTAATTGCTTTTGCATTTTAATGCACACACCGTGCTATCTCAGTGTGTGCATATGTATGCAAGTACAGGTGTGTGTGTGTGCGCGCGCTGTATATATATATATATATATATATATATATATATATATATATATATATATGCACGAAAAAGGCTTTCTGCAGAACAGTGCAGACTGGTATGCTAAGGCTGGAATACTGAGAGAGCTTGTGGCGGTCATCAGTGTTCCTTATACTGACTTCCAACTGCACGCTTGAATGTCTTTCAATTTAGTCATTCTGATAACTGGGCCCTCTCTTGCAGAGATAAATAGTGAAAAATAATAAATGACTTTGCAACTTCACATGTTTTGGTTCCAACCTTGTCTCTCTCACACTGTGTCTCCATGCCCTTCCATTTCTCTACCTTATTTATCTTTCTTTCTGCTTCTCTTGTTGCTCATTTTTTAACACGTTCCAACAAGTTTCATATCTTGTATTACTCGCTTTTGCGAAGAACGGAAATAATTGTTTTCGCTCTTGGTTTATAATTTTTAGTAAACAGTGGACTGAAGATGTTATTTAGATGTGAAAGAATTGGAAAAAGTGTGTAGTGTACTGACATTTACAAAAGATATATGTATGAGGACTGTGATAAAGCTGTGATGGAGTGATCAGCATCTCTAGTGTTGCCATTCATTGGAACTAGAGTGAGAACACATGATAGTGAGATGAGTCTTATAATCAATGGGCTCTGCAGATTTGCCTTTACACACACCAACAAACGGGATAAGCGCCTTATCAATACACTGTACTGAAACAGCTCTCCGACAGATATGGATTAATCTGTCCTCAGCACTGCACAGTTTTTTTTCCCCCTCCCTAAACCTGTCTGTCAGTTATTCCTGCAGTGTCACAGTAATCCTGGCTGTGGTCTTCTTTGGTGCAGAAAATTCCTGTTTGGTCTAAACTAAAATGGTTGTATTCAGTGCTGACTGCAGCAGCATCTGTTACTGTGCTGGAAGAAGAAGAATATTTTCCCCAAATGTCAAATTGTTTCTTTAAATGATCCTTTCACTCCTTAATTGGAGATTAATTCTGTGGCCTTGAAACCAAATCTCCCAGAGCATCTGCTAGTTACAGAGAAAGTCTTAGCGCCTTTTTACCCAAGGTTTGCTCACTTGTCTTCTGGAGGTGTGCTATAACCTGCTCTTAGGACTCTGCCATGATTAGCCAATAAATAACTAAACGCACATCATAAATCAACAGGGGGAGCTCTGTCAGGATGATTTCCACTGCAGTTGCCCCCTGAAAATCACTCTGCTGCTCTGAGAAAAGAAAAAGAGAGAGATGGATGGAAGGAGCGTAGGCAATGAATGAGGTTCTCCATGTGTTGTAGAAAATGTTTTACCTTGAGAAAAATCCCCCTAGCATTATTTAGAGACAGCTTTTTTGCTCTGCTGAACAGCTGGTCGATAGTTACATATAACCTGTAGCTTTTTTTTTCTAGGATCAAGATAATGATAAAGCTGCCACTAGCTACTCCAGTATTTTCCATGTTACTTGGCTTCATTCAAATTACATTTTAATTATGTTGATCATTATATCTCTGCCAGCTATCTTCTTCAACTCCTTTCAAGCTACAGGCTCTCATCTGCTCAACATCACCATGTATTTATGCCTCCTCCAGAGGAGAACGCAGAACAATGACAGTGGTGAGGAACTTAATTAGATGACAGTGAAGTGGCGGAGTTGTCTAACGCTGAATGAAGAACATGCACCTTTTCTGTCGACGCTGCCTCCACTCGTGATCTCGCTGTGATCTGCATGTCATTAGAGATGACTGCAGCATCCAGCTCTGCATGTGAACATGCTCGGGACTGAAGAGGAAAGCATTACTGGGTCAGAGTGTGATTTAATGTAATAAACTGAGGCCTTGCAATGGATTCTGGGGACCACTGGGAGAAGATGCGATGATAAAAAACTGCCAGCAGGGAGCAGAAGTGAGATCAAGGGGAAATGAGGCAAGAAGCTAAATGAGTCTCAGTGGAAAGATGGAATGTGCTACAGTTTAGTAATGTCGTAATGTGAAGTTTGAGTCTCCATCATCAGACATGTATTTCCACTCCTGCAGGTCTTAAAGTTCATCAAAGTCAAATGCTCTTCTCCCTTCAACTCCCCCAGAGTCCTGCAGACAAGACTTTATCTTGATAATCAACAAGGCCTCTGGCACCGCATTTCATCCACAGCCCTGTCGACTGTTATCTCCAAGTGGAGAGGCTGTCAAACTGTTTATTATTACCAGACTATCAGAGATGGGAGAAGAACATGGCTGCAAGGCGGTGGAGTGGAACTTGGGGAGGATTGGTGACGAGCATGACAGCAGATAATAGGTGGTTCTCCCCAGGTCTTATCTCAGCCTCTTTTGGTCAGTGTCAGAGATCAGAGTTTACCCCTGTGCCGAGCTTAAGCCACAGCGGTGGAATTGAACTGCTGCTTGCTACTGCTTGGTGACCTGTTGATAGCACTCTGCGGATGGTTTGAATAAGCAGGTTAATGTCACATAGCAAATATACCGGCATCAGAAGCTGACTGAACTGGAGACAGGTGCATCCTCAAGCTCAGTTTGAAATAGGATCAAGTTTAAGTTTTAGCTCCATCTATAGCCTGTTCTGTTTAAAAGCCCCAAATATCACTGCATAATGATGAGATTATAACTGATCCATCTCACCCTTTGCACCCTGTGCAGTGAGTTGTTAAGGGCATAAGTAATGTGTACAGAAATTGCAATTAGAATACTAAATGCAGCTTTTTTTATCCTTTAATAATTGACTATTGCATATTTTCACAACCAACTCTCATGTGGTAAATTTAGTTTTGGAGTTATGTTTGTGGTTACCTGGGAAAAATAGGTCCAACATTCATTCTGTGGTTGTTGTCTCTGAGTGAGAAATATAGTATGCAGCACTATGGTCACCAGCTCATTGCTAATTTTCTTTGTGTGCTTTCAGGTCTTGAGTAGTGCATAATGGGTTTATCAGAGCTTTTTTTTTTTTATGAAAACAGGTGCACACTGTGCCTGAAAACGACAGAGGAAAGCAGCAAGAGTGAACTATAACAACAAGTTGTGAGCAATAAAACTAAAACAATCATGCTCAGTAGAGCTGATGGGAAATACAGTGAGTGAGTGATAAATCGCTGTGTGCTACCTTTTTTTATTATTTGCAATCATGTAAGCTATTGGTCATATAAAATTATTGATTGAATCTGCTTTAATTTATACCGTGTGAAACCAAAGACACTTCCCACATGGTCAGATTTGTCATCTTCATGGTCAAAAAGGTTGTAACTAACTAAAGAAGTTCACAGAGAGAGAGAGAGAGAGAGAGGGACATTGAGAAAAAGCCTGAATATAAAAAGAAAGAGTTTCCGCTCCCTGCCATTCACTGTTTACTCCATCAATGCTCCTCTGTGTCTGTTTGTCACCACTTGGGGCCAAACGCTTTCTCTCTCCATCACTTGCACAGACATAAATGCCCAATTTTTCATCCAACTGTGACATTTTCATTTGGTAAATCTGCATTCTGCGGGAACAGTCAATGCAGTCAACTATATATGACAGAAACTCTGCTTGCTGTAGTTATTCGGGCACTAAGCGCAGTTTCTATTCACTGTAATTATCCAAAGAAAATGTTCTAACAAACAGAAGAATCAACCACAGTAGAACATGGACAGATGTGTGAGCGATTCCTAATTGCTGCGGGAAAGTGGTGCATTCGAACAAAAGGCCAATTTTGTCTGAAGTGTCTTGTTTGTCACGGATGTTGCTGAAAGAAAGCTGTAGGTAGTGGCACAGAAAACACTTTTAATTTTTTACTTTGATAAGGACATTTCCACTCTCATCTTTTTCACATGACACTTCTTTCCTTCTGTTTTCCACACACACTGCACCAACAATAAAGAGACATCTGTAACATCCTAATGCGCTGCCAGTTAACCTTCCTTCAAGTAAAAACAATCTGAACTCTTGTGCTCTTTGATGTAGGCAGACAGTGCGCTGTGTACTGAGTCAGCTTTTATATCCAGAAAAGAATGTCCTTAAACCTGCTGTTTTGTTTCTGTTCCCAGTAGACTGTTCATTTTGACACATTGAGATATAGAAATTCAGAGCTGCTGCCTGTGGAAGTTGAGATTCAGAGCAGCTCTACAGTATATGGAGGCTGAGACAAAATGTCTGGAATATTTAAACAGCCATAATAATAGTAGACTGCTGTAATAAAGCCCTCCAGAGACGAGCCAAGTCTACTGAAGGAGCCTCATGTCTAGGATTTTTTGTGTGTGTGATTATCAGTGTTAATTAAGTAAAGTAGAAAGTAAGTAAGTAGAAACTGTTTTTGATTGACCACCATGGGATAAACCCCAAATGTTGCAGATATCATTAGACAATTTCATTTAAATTTAAATAATATACTGTATATAGCATCAGCAAAAAAAGCTCAGGTATGTCTTTTCAGAAAACTAATTTTATGATTTTTGCAATAATAAAGCATCAATCAACTTTGTTTATTGTAGCCCATTTACAAATTATAACCCAACTCTGCATTTCCCTGCATTTCGCCTAAATAATCTTCAGCTCAGAGTTTTGCTTTTCCAGCCCACTACTTTTATCCTTTTATACTTGTATATCTTATATATTGTGATGTTTTGCTGTCCTGGTGGGTGGTATTGTGATGTTGTGCAGTGCTGTGGGTGAAGAGGACATGCTTGCAAATGCATGAACATTTCTTTCTGGGAAATGTTTTCCTGTCAAAGTGAAGTTATGACACTATGTTCTAGTTAGTGGATATTCCTGAAACCCAAAAGTCTGAGCTTCCACACCAACAGACAGCCATGAGTTGAAATTTTACAGGTAGTGTATGCACGACCATGTGTGTTGACTCAAAGGATTTCTCTTCAAGTCCACTTGTAGCTGCAAATACTGGCTTGGTTGTGCCATGTGTCTTGATTACAGCAATTCACTCCTGCTTTAAAGGATCTCTCCAGGTGGTCTCTACTGGATGTGAAAGATTTAACCCTGCACTGTCATTCTTTGACCAACATATTGCTGAGCTGGGAGAGTTAAATGTTTCTTCCCTCCCTAACAGCTCCTCCTGCTCTCATGTCATCACTCAGATGGAAGTGATTCTGTGAAACATTGCTAATTTCTTCATGGCTTTAATATGCTTGCAGTATATCTTGGCACAGAGTAACAAACAGGTACAGAGTGACAAATATATAATTCACACGAAAATTCACCCCTCGTAGCACATCTCAAAATGCTTTTTTAGGTTTTACACTTTCCCTAGCTCTCCCTTATTAGGCTTTACACTATCGCATACCCACACAGCCTGACAAGCACTTTATCTTTCTTTTCCTCATAGTATGTGATGGACATTAGTAAGCCTACTAGAGAGGACTGGATATTTTCCCCAGGCTCTTGATAGGACCTGTATAAATAGTTGAGTAGGGCATTATATCACTTGCTATTGGGAAAAAATGGAAAGCATTCCAGTGTGAGGAGGATTAGTCGATATTCAATTAACCCAAGCAGACTGTCATGGTGACTGTTTATCAATACCTCTTTTTAACTGCACACCCTCAGCACAGTTAATTAAACTTCCCATTAATAGCATCAAACAAGTGAGCAAACTAACAAAACAAACACTTGGTCAAGTTTGAAAAAGTGAGACGAATCTATAGAAGCCCCGGTGGAAGGACTGGTTCTTTAAGTGAGTGAAGCTCCTGCGCTGGTCTGTGGTCTCTTCCAGGGTATACGCAATCCAGTTGTGGAAACAGAGGAGGACTTTGTGTGTTTTGGACCCGCCGCACTTATGCATTCTCAAAGTATTTGTTTGGTTATTGATGTGTATCTGGGACATGTCCCGACCCTTGACCCCAAAATCGTTTATTTCCTCACATTCCACAGTTGAGCGCATGAAAGCTCGGCTCAGCTGTAGCTCAAAGCAGACTGTGGTCATGGTTTCATGTGAAGGAAGCTTTAGCAGTCAAGTTGTTTAAGAAAACCAGTTGAGTTGGAATAATGAGCCTCTTCAGTGTAAAGATGACCTTCATTCCTGCCCTGGGTCACAGGCCGTGATACATTGTCCTTTGCTAATCAGCTACAAATAGGGGCCAGTGCACTAATCTGGGACAGCGATGTGACCGTCTAGACGGTGATAATGATCTGCTAGCATGTGATGTGATCAAACATCACCACTAGTCCCAGTGTAGATCTTCTCTAGCAGCTGTAATAAATGTCCTGTTTGTGGATTATTAGCTGTGAGTTGGGCAGCAGAGATGTGAACATCAAACAAGAGAACCTCTGAATTGAAATGCTAACACTGTGGCCCCGGGTACAGTGTGGTCAGTCAACTGGTCTACTACGAAGGTCTAGTCTGATACATCCTACTGATGCTGGGCATCCAGAACAGTAGGCTACAAATCCATTCAGCCCCTCTGTGAGGTGGACATTTTTGACTCTTTGTGAACAATCTTTGCACAAATTTCTATGGTGGTAAAACAGTAAATCCACATCGCCTTGGTGATGCTGTGATATTGGATCTGGTGCTATCATTTTTTGTTCTTCTTGACTAAACACCTGCAAAACTTCCATCAGCATCTCAGGAATAGATGCAATAAGTTGAACATATATGTTGAACTTATAAAGATTAAAGAGTCAAACTGTGGAAAAGTTGCAAGTCAGAGGTAATTAGCATTTTTAACTCATGAATGACATAAAACATTAACATTGTTGTGATGCTTCCGTCAACAGACTAATTAGTTGATTGACTAATCGCTTGAGCAATTATTCTGTCTTATCTGGAGGAAATGTGAAACACGGCTACAGTACATCTATCTAAACATGTCTGTTAGTCGCACAGACAGTATCTGTATCACCTCCACTGTAGACTTCATCATTCATTCATCAAGCACGGTGTGCTGAACAAACCACCGGTGTAACTACCAAATAGTGTGTCTCATTTTGTTGTCAGTCTCGCATGCTTGCAGTCCCATCTTTGATTGTCTCTTTCTGCCATTGTGTGAATACCAATGAGCGCTGAGCTGTTATCACCCATACCTCAGATGACAGAATCTGAGTGATGTATCACTCATCTGCCTCGGTTTCTTGCCAGAGACAGGACGTGTTTTCTTACTTGGGAAATTAAATGTCAAATGCAGATTCTAAGTTGTGATGGCTCAGCAATATCTGGGATTTATTTTTTAAGTTGAGACGAACAGACATCCCCTGTCTCTAACCTTTTGTGTCAGTGATCACATTTTATAGCCTGTAAGATAAGAAGCGATGGCACTGGTGTTTGTTTGCAGGCGTATGGATAAACTGAAATATAATCCCTCCAACTGTTTTTATCAAAGAAGTAAAGCTCCACTGTCTTTTCACCCCAACTCGATTGTCATTCTTGGGCCTCTCCTCTTTGTGTTTAGACCATTAGAGGGTTGTGCCTCTGTCCTCTGCTAAGTTTGCCCTCAGAGATGAAATGTTTTCCCATTGGGCGCCTCGATCCAGCCCCCTTCCTCTTCCTCCGATGTGGGGGTGAGCTTCCCAGGACAAAGAGATGAATATATAATGGAATGAAAAAAAGAGGGGGTGGGAGAGACAAAAGACAGCGGGTGTGTGAGTGAGCGGGAGGAAGGGAAATTGGGAGTGGGAGTGAAAAGATATAGAGGGTTTTACAAGTGCTTGTCAAAAGGTTCAATACTGCTGCCAAGATCTGAGTGCAGGCACATGGAGAGAGGCAGAAGTAGAGAGAAAAATCTGTACTCTTCCTGTTTTACAGAGCCGATTGCTAACTCATTACAGACTCCATAGGGTGTGGGATACACAACTCAGTGTAGTTGAAGAGTTGCCGGAGAGCAGCTCAGTCCAACTACATCCCCCCCCTCTCCCCTGGTCGTCCAGCACATGGTACAGTCCATTTAAAAGGCTGCATGTCATCTCAGTGTGTGCTGGGTCCTCTCTGAGAGCAGCTGCTCACAGCACATTCTCCTCAGCGGGAGCACTTACTTTCCCCTTTGCCTGCTGGGCTGCATCTCTTTTTCCTCCTCTGTCTTTTTTCTTTCTCTGTGGTCTCTTTGCGTTCTCTCTTCCTCTCTTTCTCCTGTGCTCTACCCTTGTCTCCTTTTTTTTTATTTCTCCTGCACACACACACGCGTGCTTTCTCTGACTGTGTAGTGCTTGGACACACAGATGTGATTCTGTATGCAGTAACAGGTACACATCATCTCTGTGCTGTTTAGCGGAGAACAGAAAAGGTCTGGCTTTTTTTTTTTATTATTTGTGCAAACTAAACTGTGAGAGAGGAAACACAGGTGGAGGAGGAGGAGGAGGAGAAGAAGAAGAAGAGGGGGTTTAAAGGAGGAGGAAAGACTCTTAGCTTCATCCCCTCAGATGCTCCACTTGACACCATGCTGCTCTGTGTGGATTTGGTCCTCAGGGGAAAATCCTTAAAATGATGGAAGACAACAAACAGCTGGCACAGAGGATTGATGGGGCCATCCAGTCTGCCAGTCAGGAAGTGACCAACCTCCGCTCCGAGCTTTCTGCCACCAGCCGCAGACTGGCAGAGCTGGGTGCCAGCAGCCCCCCTGCCTTGGAGAACCACCACCAGCACAACCACCACGATGACAGCCTCCACTACCGGGGTAAGTGTCACAGCATGTGCATGAGCACGTTTGTGTGTGCACTCATGCCCAATCTCTTGTCTCTGTGTGTGCGAGAGCGAGAACATGAACATGTGTGACTGTTTTGAGATCAACAGTGGGAAATATTCAGGGAATGTGCAGCTGGGTGACTAATATAATTCCACCGTTCCTCCTTTGAATTATTTTTCCCAAACTCCAAACCAAATAACAGTGGAAGCAGACTGGAGGGAAAGAGAACAGGAGACAGACTTAGTGTTGTCATTGGAGGGGTTGGGGTTAGAGAGCGTGGGCCAGAGCTGGTTGGGGTCTGGTTTCCCAGGCAGCAGCTGGGCTCCTCTGGGGCTGCACTCCTTCTGGCTCTGGCTCCTTCGATACTCTTTCCCTGGGTCTGGCAAGGAGTCTTAGACTGTGCTTTGGGCCCAGGAGCTGTGTGCCAACATCTCTGATGGGAGCTGGCGACACCATGGCACCATTACTTAGCTGGGGAAAAAGAAAAAGTGATGAAGGAGGAATGAGCTTTTAAACTGCAGTTTTACAGGGGCTGTTCATTGTGGCTTCATGACATACTTTCTAATTCATCCCTTGTTGTTTATTATATTTAGCTGTTGCGAGCCCAACGACTCTCGCTTTCAGTTTTTATCTTTATGCTTATTTCATTTTTGCTTCAGCCTGTGTGTAATTAAACCTTCTTACAACATATCCTGGTAAGCTTTGCTATTGCTGACATCTTGTACTCATTAATGATGAGTTTTATTGTGTTAGAAAGGAACAACAGCGTAAGGGGAAATCTTGTTGCCCCGACATGTGAACTGAACAACAAATATCACTGTTTCCGATTAAATCAATGTAACGACCAACTAGTTAGTCACTATTTAGTCAACATTACACAATATAACAGGACAGATTCAACTTTTCATTGCCTGCGTGTACTGTACAGAAAGTTTGGCTTACTGGTGGTGAAAAGGCCACAGAAGAAAAGACCTTGTGTTGCTTTGCTTTTGCCTTAGGGTATCTGTGCTCTGCATTTGACTTGGATACTTTTAGAAGCCTGTGGGTTGTTGAGATCATACCCTACACAGCAGCTTGCTGTCAGTGTCCATTAAAGGGCTCCCTGTGTTGAGTATATGGAGTTCACCAGCAGGTGATTCCTCTTATCTGCCGCTCAAGCTGATCTGTGTGAAATCTGACTTTTGAGTGCTGATGTGTTTTTTGATGCTGTTCACATCGGGCGTCGTCTCTCATTAGGATAGAAAATACTGTTCATCCACTAGATGCAATTAAAAAGAGCACTCTATTAATTTCATACGTGGTATTAACAATGTTGTCAGAGGGTTGGGCAGTTTTTAAAATACACCAGTCATCTTCAGGATGTGGTGACATGGACGTTGACCAGGCGAGGAGGATGTGGGGAAAAGATGCTGTGAAGTTGAATAATGGAAAGCGTAGGCTCGAGTGATTTTGGAAGTGAAAGTAAAACTGTGTAGGGATTTATTGTGTAATGTAAGGTCTGAAGGAGAAACAGAGATTGTTTGATGATTCAGGTTCCACTGTAAGAAAATGAAATAAGATCCAGGAAGTCTAGTTTGAATAACGGATTAATGTGTTTGGAAGCGTAACAGATGGAGAGGTTTATAATATCATGAGGAGCGTTTACACCTCACATCACAAAGGTTATCAAAGAGCAATTTAGTGTTTCACTGCCAGGGTTGCTCTGCGAAGCATTTGTTTTACATTGCAGCAATATATCAGGAATGTGCAGTTACATGTATTTAATAGCTCAGTGCTTGCTTTGCTTTTCTTTGTGCTACAGAAAAGCTATTTATTTGACAAGAATGTGGCAGAGAAGTCAATCTGAACATGAACGTGACCCTCTGTTGTTTCCATCCTGCTTTCTCTCACTCTCTGTTTTGCTCAGTGGCGGTGGTGTTAACAAGCAGCCCAACATTCCCACATTCCTGGATGTCAGGGTAGTGATGTCATACTTCCTGTTCTCAGAGGCCAGGCCCGCAGTCAGGGACAGATCAAACCAAACACAGTCACATCCAACTCCAAACTAGAAAACTAACACAGCCAAGTTGCCTTCACCTCGCCTGCGTAAAGAAGGATGAGCCCGAAAACCGCTTAGCTTAAGGATATATCTTAAGATTTTAAGTTTAAGATGATTCGTCTGAGAGATCTCACGGGTTAGGCGGTTTGGGGTGTGTGATGAGCCGGCATCAGCGTCCAGTGGCTTAGGGAGATTAAATGTTCTTTAGGTGTGCATCCCTCTCCAGGGCACACTGTTTGTTGGTCTACTTGTTGGCTCTGCCTTGTGCAGGATGAAAGCAGCCATGCAGACAAGGTTTTTAATATGCATGACCCGACTTCCTGTAAATATATTATACTGTGCCAAATTTTTGTGTGTTTCGCCTCCCTGTGGAGCTTCAATAACATCTCTGACAGATGTCGATTAAGCCTATAAACACAACACTTGCTGCTGGCCTCAACTAATCATAAGGAGCAAGACACCTAAAACTTTCATTCAGTGCAGCTGCATCTGCATCTGCATTCTCTATCTTTTAGCTTGTGTTCAGTTTGTGTATTTCTACAAAGCATATCTCGGTTACAAGACTTTTGTGTACCTTATCTTTGTTTTTGTGCAGAGTCAGTGGTTGACTAGTACAAACGACCTACCTCCTTTCGTTCAAGCCAGTGACAGTAATGTATTCACTGTTGAGGTGATGACACCCCTTACTATTGGCCCTTCTTCTTAATCCATCACGTTGATGTCAAGGCCTTGTTTAATTCATTCCTAAATGATGCTGACATTTCACCACCGAGCGACTGCATTGCTGCCATGCGTGGAGTCCGTCTAACTTACGAGGATAAAAAACACACAGTATCTATCTTGCACTCAATTTTGTCTCAGGGAACAGAAGCTGTATGAAAATATTTTGTCCTCTAAAATCAATGCGAGCTAACCCTGTGGGATATTAAATTATTTATACTGTTGGTAGATCAGCGCCCTGCAGTCAGCTGGTGAGAAAGTGCTCATCACAGACTCATGGGAATCTGCCAGTACTAATCCATAAACCTTTGTAAAACACAACCATAAGGCAGCTGTTAGTGACTCATGCAGCACTGGGACTATAGGCGTATCCCGATGACTTTTAACAAGGGGACCTATGTGCTTGACATAAAGGGAAAAAATAATTATGTATGTGTAAATGTTTTCATGTTTTGTAAGTCCAGGAGAGGTGTTGTGGAAATAGTTTTTTTCTTTCTAGAAATCAGTAATTGGTGATTGGAGCACTTCCAAGGCTTAAACAGAGATTAACCTCATCCAGTTCAATCATCAGAGCAAAAGATAAACAAATGCGTTTGACAACACCTCATTTATTGATAGAAATCCACAGAAAATAAAACCTGCTAAGAGGTCAAAAACAACCCCCAAGGAGAATTCTGGGGATAAAACTCAGAGCTTAACAGAGCTCAAAATTGTGTTGCGTGTGCTGCCAACGGCTCGTGGAAGCTAAAGATTTACGCCTTGTGATGATCAAACACGCAGCGGTTTTAATCAGTTCACCTTCAGATCAGATTTGGGGTGAGTTTTCAGTGGTAATTACAGCTACAGTGGCTGTGTTTGATTCTTATTGTTTGCTTGTAAGCTTCATCTCTGTAGTGACAGATGCAAAGTCCCATTATTTTCCCTAGTATTTATCAGCCGTATCGCAGATGAGAAGGATTTCCGAGAAACAAGTTTGAATGGCCGCACTGTGGTATTCAGCTCTGCATTGTTTCTATGGTATCAAGTCTTTGTGAAACCCTGAAATATTAAAAACTCTTTATTGTATTCAGCACTAAAAGTGCCTTGAAGTTTTTCTTTTGTTTCCTTTAGTCTTGGCCCTTAATGCTAAAGAGAACCATTGTTTGTTGAGTGTGATAAAAAAAAAAAAAACAATTCATTTTTCCCTCTTTTATGTTTCTCCAAAATATTGAAGATTATTGAAGGTATCATTAAAACTAATCTTACGAATGGGAATTAAAATTAAAAATACTTCAAGAACGAGCACTACCTCCAACTTGGCAGGACAACTAAGATACTTTTATGGATGGAGGAAAATAACGCAGCTGTAGGACACATCCCAAAGTGTACAGCGCGCTGTAAAATACTGTTGATTAAGTATTCTTAAAAGTGATTATCTTTTCTCCGTATAGAGGAGAAGCTGCACTGGCTCTAATGTGTTCTGCTGCAGAGTAACTGTGGAGAAGAATCCTCTCCCCATCTGGCCTGAGTTTGTCAGAGGCCCCGGGTCTCTCATTACTTCATCGTGAACATGAGCTGGGAACAGAGCGCCAAACTACAGAGGCAAAATCTCACCCACTTCAGCTCTTACTCTTTCTCTTCTGTAACTCTCTCAAGGGACCACCCGCCTTCCTGTTCACTGTCCACATGCAGAGAAAGCATGCAATGTGCACTAACCTTCCCTCTGTACCTCACCCCCCCCCCTACTAATATTCCCTGCCTGGCCTCGATCAGCCACGCCCTGTCTGTGGTCAATGCAGCGTGAGAGGAACTGTGTCCAAACAATAGCCAGCGAGAAGTAGCCCCTTACTCCCTGAACATTTGTCTCACTCTCTTCCTCTTCCTCACTAGACTTCCTCCAGTTAAAGAACTAATCATGGCATAGCGATGATTACCAGATGAAAATGGTGGTGCTGGTGTGTGAGGGTGGAATTGCTCTTAGGTCAGAGGAAGATGCAGACAGCAGTGATGTTCTCGAAGACAGAGACAATGACCTTAGTTAAGACTTAATAGTTACGGCTAAATTACTTGAATTTCAAATTAGGAGTTTCCGACATTAGGGACAGAAGAGGCTTTCTTAAAACTAAAATATAGATCAACACAGGTAATGTAATTACTATGCAGAATGTATAATTACATTTAGAAATTAAAAAAAAAATGCCCATGAAAACAACCCACAACAAGAAAAACATTTTTTCTCACAACAGGGGTTCTTTTTCATTAACTCTAATTTATTATGTCTTCTGTAGTTTATTTAATGTTTGTTAAGTGTATCTGCACTTAATGAGTAGAACTTATTAGTGCTTATTGGCACATTGACAACCTTTCTATATTGTAGTTGGTAATGGCCTTAAATAAAAATGGGCTCTGTGGTTATTTGTTTTGCTTTGTAATGGAATTCAAGCCTCAGTAACGAACTGACAGAGCTGTGCAGGCTGTCAGTGGGAGCAGAAGCCCTGTGGACTCAAGAAAAAGTTTCCATCCATGAATTTGGCTGCATTCGGGTGCAGGGGGGACGGCTGGGTTGCATATATCCACTTTCATGTCCATACAGGGACAGAGGAAGCTGGCCTACATTGTTCAAAAAGCTCTGAAATCTATCCAAGTTCTTGGTTCACCAAGAGGGCATGGTAGCGTGCTTTTGATTTCATGTTGCAGCATTTGTAAGAGGTCAGAGGTGACAGATAACAGCTGAGCCAAGTGTGTCATGGGCTTATTGGCAGAGGTGACAGAAGCGCCGTCTTGGACACCAGCTGGTGATGGCTGGTTTGGGTGGCAGATGGCTGCAGTGCCATCACCATGCAGCCTTTGATGTAAACTGCCACTTTGCCACTGCAAAAATATTAGGCATGCAGGTAGACTGGCACACAGGCACTGGAGCCGAACCAGCAAGATGCCAACTCTAAGGCAGGTTTCACTCCAGCAGACATTCCTCTGCACTTAAATTTTCCACCTTTATCTTAATGAAACTTCATAGAGCAAGTCAGTGAAAGCCAATTCTAGGAGAACTGAGGAGTACTTTAACCGTGACACTAAGCATTGAATTGCTTTCCGGTGTGACACTCTGCCTGTCAGATGCTATTATTCCTATCAGTGAGACTGATATGTCTCCGTATGCTTATTAGATTCATGAAAGCCAAAGTGCTCGTTTAACTGTTTTCTTCCCACTGGCTCTGGACACTCACTGATTCCAGATGATCTTTAATGGAAACGACATTTAATATGGATTTCCCATGTGTAGGTCATAGCTTAGGTTAAGAGCACATTATGACACTGCCTTTTATTGGCTTGGGAGAAACAAGAGCAATTGGCTAATGAGGATATTCCTCACTGTTATTGCTCCCTGTTATGGTACTTTTCTCCCCCATTTCCTTCACACGGGCCCCTCATCGTAACCTTGCATGCAACAAACTACTCTATAGGAAGTGACTGCACATCTTCAGCTAGCATCGTGTATTTTTCACCACATGTCAGTGTAGGGAATTCACAGTATGGACTAGATGAAGTAGTGCTTCCTGGTTTCGTGGACCTGCTGGATGTTTCATCCACATCATGTGCATCTGGAGAGGATCACTCTGTGACTCCAGGACGGGGAGGCGTGCAACAAGCAGCTCACTTAATGCTATTTCCTTTGCTGTGAATGAGGTAGTAGGCTACTGTACAAGACGTAGTAAGCTGGAATGGAGCTGTGGTGAGGTCTGATGTTGGTACAGGTTTGTGAGTAAAGCCTGACGCAGCAGACTCCCATGTGGTGGAGGATATATGCCTCCACTAATGATACACGCTGGACTCATGAGTGGAAAAAAAATCACTGCCCATCTACAATAAGACACTAATGATTACTGTTTAGTATAATTTTCCCATGTGGGTTGTTTCAAGACCACTTCCTGGGTGTTGTGGTGCCCGTTACTCAACAGGAGGCGCAGGTAATGATGCGACTTCAAGAACCCAACTCTCCTGTTGCCCCCTGTGCCTCTACTCTACACACCTTACTATTCCTTTTCACCTTAAATCATCCTAATCTCTGTTGAGTCCAAATTTCAAACAACCGCAACTCTTAGAAAGGGAGGAAGAGACAGTGAAGGAAAAGGAATCCTGGTTGCCTTCACAACGGTCTCAGCTCATCCTATTAAAATGCCTCATTGCTTTAGCAGCGGAGACTTTTTATGGCTGCTGGTACATATTGTTGCCTTGGCTGCAGTTTAAATTCATTCCCATGAGAGAACGGACTAGACACGGAGGAAAATGAGTTTTGAGGAAGTGCAGAACGCACCCCCCCCACTGTATCCAGAGGACGCAATGCGTGACATTCCAACAGGGCAGAGGATAAGCAGAGCACTTTGCTGCTTCTCAGAATCATCTTGTTCACGCAGGCGTCTCACAAGATTGATGTGCTGAAGACATCCCAAACATAGGGAGAATACTGTGCACGTAAATCTATAGATGACAAATGTTTCGAGCTTTTCCAAATGTAAATATTTGCTGGTTTTATCAGTAAAATCATGTTATTTGGGTTTTTGACTCTTGGTTGGGCAAAACTAATCATTTAAATGTCAGCTTCGGGAAATTGTGATATGATTTTTTTTTTTTCCTGATGTTTTATTGAGCAAACCAGCTAAATTAAGAAAATAATCGACAGATTAATTGGAAATGTTTTGTTAAATGGAGCAAAAGTTGATTGACACAACATGATTTTCCTGCTTTTTTTTGCTGTTTTGTGCCCTTTTGTACAGTGAATTGGTCACAATAAACAAGCAACTGAAAGCTGTCGTTTTGGGATTTTGTGATAGACATTTAATTATTTTTTGACATTTTGTTGACTTTTTCTTGAGATGGCCAATTTCACCAACAATAAAACTATATTAATCAATAATATTATAAATGATTTGTTGCCAGCTTAGTGAAAATATGCATTATGTCTGCATGTATCCACAACACACCTATTTACTTTCTAGACTGTCGAAGGATATTAAACTGTTTGGGTTTGCACTTTTTGAATTTTTCATTAGAGAGGACACAGATTTCACAGATTATATTACTACAGTACACAAACCATGGCACTAAAGTTTGAAAGGAGCTGACTACACTTTGGTTCTGTCTGTCTGCCGTAAAACGTCTTTTTGTCTTTGTTATTCTGTTAATTTCATCCATTTTTAGCACAAATATCTGTGGTTTATTTTGTCATGTTCCCTTTTAGGTAAAAACCATTAGCAAATTATTAATAAACACCACACCATTACATTTGAATGTTGTTGTTGACGCACCACCATTGGCTCTCTCAGCCCCCCTGAAATGCTGATATCATGCATGTAAGTGGCTCCATCCCTGAATTATTTTTGCTCTGCAGCCTGAAGGCATTACTGCTGAAAGCTCTCTGTTTTCTCTTGCTGAGGAGGTTCTACACAAATATTTATCAGGTCGCCAATTACTGTAGCCTGGGTGCTCAGGCATAGACACGCACAAACACACTGTACCTTTGTTGAGATGGCTGTGTATATGAATTCCTGTAAATTTGTTTATTGTTTGCAATAACCGTTTGGCTATATTTTGACTCAAACCAGATGGGCTCCACCAATATCCCAGGACTCAGGGCCCCATTTCTCAAAACGTACGTGTTGTTAGAAGCATGATTGTGCTTTCCTATTTGTAAAGAATTCGAGGAGGTATCACCAAGCCTCTTACAGTTTCACATAGCAGACCGTCAGATCCATATACGGGGAGATGGCTTTCTTCTTCTGAAAAGAATTTCAACCTAATTTTTTCACATAAAGGGATTTGATTACTTACAACATTTTAATCTCCAATGGACATGAAGTAATTAAACCTATTGTTCATTTTTAAAATTAGGATATGTCCGCATCCTCAATTAAAACAAACACAATGGAAATGTAAGTCAATATATATTTATGCATAGGCCATGGGCCATTTGGTTCAGAATTATGCAAATTGCACTGAAAATAGAAATTAAACAATCACCAGTTTCTACTCTATGCAGATTTAAGTTAGAGCTCTACACTATCTAGTTCCCATTATAACTAATAGGGTAAAACAAGAATGTAGAAAGCTGTGTTAATATTCCCAGCAGGCTACTGCTGAGTTAGACTCGTCATTTGTATCAACATTATTTCAGTTTTCATGCATAGAAATAAGACAAATTAATCTGCATGACTCCACGCTGCAGCGATTCATGAATTCACTTATTGATTGAATTGTGCTTTATGACACTTTCTCATTTGATTGGTTGGGGTTATACTTTGATTTTTTATATTAAAAAGTTCTGTTCTCTTTTGTTTATCATATAAAAATGCTTTGTATAGTATTACTCACTGATGCTTGTTGACCTTGTACGTATATTACTACAGGCTCTCCCTGCTACAACTGCTCTATTGTATCGTACAGGCTAATTGTCTGCTAAATGTTTTACCACCTACATCATCATGTCCTCAAACTTTTTATGATGTGTGATGATATTCAATATACAATAGTAGTTAATTTAAGTAAAAAGTGAAACTCATAGAATATGAGTTCATATTCATGTTTAGACACAGGCAACACTTATTACTTTCACACAGTCTAATGCAACAGCACTGCAACACTTCATTGGACGTTGTAGCTGTAGTTACTGTATATCAAGAGGTGTTTCTAATATTTAATCTGTCATTAGCAACACACCCGGGGTGGATAAAATAAGAAATACTTTATATCCTCTTTGCCTTTTGCCAAAGCAGTGCCTACAGTAGCAGATGAATTTGATCCTGCATGTCTTATGATCTCCATCCCCCCAGATTGTAGAACAGGCTGTCTATTAAAATTTGTTGTCTCAAACCCAAGCTGATACAATCCAATCAATGTTGCCAGGACTGTTCTCTCAGGTTTGACAAAACTCCTCCAAAGCCTCCGAACAACATGCTGACTAGTGCTCCTTGTGAGTGGTAAACTCACTTTGACATGTAAAAGTAGTGGATTGTCTGTGTCACTGCTGTCGTCCTTTCTACTACTCCCTGCTCTGTCATTGGGTATTTGTGCTGCGGCCACTCTCTGGTATCAGCGCTCTCATAGTTGGGCTGACAGCTCCAGCGGCTGGATGTAAGCGATGGCATCGTCTGTTCTGGCCGCCCAACAATGAGTTCCATTCAACATGGCCGCCTTTACTTAAAGTTGTGTGGTTTTTTTTTTGAAGGGGGGTTTCAGATTCAGGGGTTTCCCACAGACACTCCTAATTAACCACGGCAAGAGGCTCAGCTACTCCCTCTGTCCAGGAATGTGCTTCCAAACCCTGAACTATGCGTCTGTTCCATTCCTGCTTTAAGACACTAATGAGAGCAAAGCATTGTATTTTACAGTATCACACAATATATTTTTCTGTTGTGAAGCGACAGAAGCCACCCACCATAGCTGCTTGAGTGTTTTACTAAGCTGAGTTTACCTGTGGGTCGAGTCTAAGGGGGGGTAGTAGTGCTATGATACATTTTTTATGGCTATTGTGTGTCAGCTGAGTCAGGCTCTATTACTTTACTTTTATGAGGTTAATATGTGCCACAGGGCTGCAGAACGCCTGCTGCTTTGTCAAAGGACTGGTCTGAAAAAGAGGAGCTGGGTTATGTGTAATTTACCGTTCACACTGAGGCACTGAAGCAAAAACTAGTAAAGAAAATGTGAGGAAAGGTAAAGGGATAAATATTGAAGGTGATCAAGAAAGGAGAGCAGTTTCAAACCTGGCTCTGGTAATAGACCTCGTTCGCTGCTGAATTGATTTTGAGGTCAGTCCATAAAGCACGGTGCTTCAGCACTGTACTAACAGTGGCATTATTATGGTGTTATTAGTGCAGAGGGGGAGGCTGCAAGAAAGGAGAGGCTGTGGGAGTAATTTACAGGTGTATCAAACACGACTGCTGTTCCAGAAAGAGAGAAAAGCTGAGGTGGTGCTCTGAGCACTTCTGCCACACCACTGTTAGCCAAAACGTGTCAGTGGTACCTGAACAGCATGTATCAGGTTTCTTTCTTGTGCTTCTCACAGGTTCATATTTTGCATCCACATGTCTCCTTTTTGCTCTCACATCAGAGAACGATGCATGTAGAGCCACAGGGACGACTGTGGCTCAGAAGGTAAAGTAGGTCATCCACTAATCTGTGGATGTCATGCCCAAGTGTTCTTAAACAGTAACTAGAAAGTTATCAAAACCAGTATTGCTATGAAATCATTTCAATGTACATTTTACTCCACGGCAGTTACTTATTTCTACTTCTTAGCATTTTGACATTGACTTTGTTTTGCACAACATGACTGCCTTTCTCATTCTTTTCCTACAAAAAGCAATTGTTGAACATGTCTGCAAATCTGCAAATGATTAAGTACAGTTGTCTGCAATCTGATTAATTGCTCCTCACTTAAACAGTCTTACATTTCAAAACACTTCTTCATGTTAGTTCATGCAAATTGTCAAAATATTGTCAAGCTCTCGGTTATGAATTCAGAAAGTATTCACACCCTTTTACTTTGTGCACATTTTAATGCTTTGTAAATTTATTTTGAAATATAAAAAAAAGATGTGGGGGGAAAAAAGCAATTTCATACCATCATACAGCAGTTCTCCTCCTGCTGTATTGCCAGGGAGAATATGAGGTGGATGAAAAATCTGTGAGGAAACAGTGACAGGAGCGACATGATGTGCGATGAATCAAGTCTGTATACTGTCATTTTGTGTTACTATACCATACACACAGTTCTAGCATTCGATTTGAACAGGGTTGAATCATTTATTGACATAAAGTCTGGCTTTAGAAAGATGCTCTAAAGGTTTTGGGTGAAGTGTATCCCATTTTACCCTTCCTTTGGCTGCTCCACCTGGACTTAATTAGAGATCCTGATATTCACTGTAGAGTTCAAGTGACCATTAATTCCTGTTAATCAATGCCGTTTTTTTCTTATTAGTTGGGTTTTGACCTTTCAACAAGTTAACACAAGCCCATGAGAGATTTAATTGTGCTCACACTGTGCTGCCTTTATGAATAAATGAAAAGATATGCAAGTACCTGGAGTTGGAGCGCTGTACAGTAATTATTAAGGTTGGTTTCCCTTTTAATAGACCTATAGGAGCATGTAATGCTAATTATAAGTCCTTTTCTGAAACGGAAATGATCACAAGTTTTTTATGGTGCACATTCTTCTTCCCTCAAGCTGTTGCACTGGAACAATCTCTCTTTCTTAGCTTTCACCAGCCCCAGTACAGCCATGTGGGGAATTCCAACCAGCCCAGTGCTGAGTCAAAATGAACGCTGAAATTACAGCTTATTTCTAAGAGGTTTACAGTTACATGGTTTGTAGCGTGTTGCAAGAGGGAATGTGGGAATTCTGATCATTCCAGTTATGTCATCCATCTCACAACAGATAAACTGTTTGGACAGCTCAAGCAAGACCAGACACACACTCTCGCTGTGACATGAGTTCGATTTTTGGCTCTTTGTTTTATTGTTCTGTGTTCCAGCAGAAAGGGGAAAAGAGAAGCAAGGCCTTTTGTCAGTCTCTGTGCATTTATAAATGTTGTTTTCATTTGGTGCTGTAGGGTATTTCCATATTTCACATTCTATTCTCCTGAGTTCATGAACACTCTCTTGATCATTTTTTCTTTCTTTATACTGACTATAACTTTAACTGTGACCTATGTCCAAACTGATTTAGAGTCATTCACAGACAATGATGCTGTTCTCTGTCAGTCTGCTGATGGGGGGGATATTTTTAGTTGCTGCTTCTATTTCATTGTCTATCTGAGAGCAAAGAAGAGTGAAAAACTAACAGATACACTAGGGTATGCTGTATACGGAGCACAGTTAAGAAACTGTATAAAATAGACAAGATCATTTGAAAGGGTAAAACTCTGAGATTCTCAACAGACCAATGGGCTGTGGTGTGAAGAACAGCAGAACACAGTGAGAGGCAGGTAATAAGTGTGTGGTAATATACCTCCAGACCTTAATTGGTTTGAATGAGCAGGATGGAGAGGCTCCTCCATCAGGCCGGGGATGAGCAGGCTGTCAGGTGACAGGCTGTGGAGAGGAACTAATTGGTTCTCTCCTCCAGACATGGCTCCTGTCTTTCCTTGTGGAGATGACAGAAACCTTGGCTACGTGCTTGGCTGAGTGGGTTGCTACAAACATAAAGCCCCTTTGTTTAGATCCTTACCTGGTTAGTTAGAAACTGTGTTTACATAGAAAAAAAACAGACTTCACTAAGTTTCATGTACAGTAAATGAAATTGTCACTCATTTTTGATATATTAACTATGAGGTCGTCTATATTATGGACAGCAACTTAGACTCAGACTTAGACTTAGAAAACGGCTTTTTTTTTCTGCTGAAGATTTTGTGTTCTCACTGCCAACAATTTATGTATGGAACTGTTGAATGAGGATTATGAGGCAATTTAAATGACATATATACAGTATATACATATAGGCATTTTCTGATATGAAACCCCTATTGAGAGGATGAGTTTCTGTGATATACCTATGACAAGAATGGGACATATATGCGGTCACATTGACCTTTGGACATCAAATTCTAATAAGTTCATCCTCGACCCAAATTGCCAATTTCTCCTAGAATTGAAGAAATTGCCTCAAGGTGTTCCTGAGACGTCACATTCACGATGAACATGAGCTGACTGTGACCTTGACCGTTGGCCACCAAAATCTAAACAGCTCCAGGAAGTCCAAGTGGACAGGCTCCAAATAATGTTTCTTAGATATCATGTTCAGCCAACACAAAAACAGAATAATAACACAGTGAACATTAAGAAACCATTGTGGTCATGCCTTTACAACATACCATTTATTGTTGATTGGGTGTCCAGTGGTTGTGTGAACGATTTGTTTTGGGTCACTTGCTCAAATGAGTGATACTGTTGTTCTTCTTGGAACAATCTCAAAGTATCACTTGCAGCGGCAGTGCTGAAATGTCATTTGAAGTGTAAATGATGAATGAAGTTGGAAGTATAAGCTGAAAAAAAAACAAAAAAACGAGAGCCAGTTACATATCGAAACCAAAATAAATATGTCAATGGGGCAGTCATGTGCAAGCTGACATGAAGCGGTCATTTGTAAAAACAGATATCTGCATTTTTGTAAATGTTTATTTTGTACATGTTTATTTTGCACATTATTGAAAACTTTTTGCTGTTGTTGCAAAAACAGATACTTCTACATCTACTGTACGTTAATTAGCACCTTTACAAGATGATGCTACATACAGCTCGACTGCAAAACCCCTGAACAGGGAGGTGTCAGTGTTTCAACCTGCAGTGTATCTTCAGAGACCTCAGCTAAAGACAAGCTGACTGTAAACACATGACGTTATTACAGTCTATGCCATTTAGTATTCAATGTTTCAATGCTTAATATTTCAGAATTAATCATTCTTTGTAGAATAAAACA
This sequence comes from Anabas testudineus, assembly GCF_900324465.2. Classification (NCBI taxonomy): domain Eukaryota; kingdom Metazoa; phylum Chordata; class Actinopteri; order Anabantiformes; family Anabantidae; genus Anabas; species Anabas testudineus. The sequence goes on along the minus strand of NC_046614.1, from coordinate 15,506,392 downwards.
TCCAGTTTATCCTTTTGTACTTTAAGGGGGGTTCTTCCTACCACTGTGATGTCCTTTTGTCACTATTATGCGAATTCATTTCCGACTTCAATTCCTTTTATTCTGAAGGTGAAAACATCACAGCCGTGTCTTAATTATCCATTTAGAAGATGACTATAAGCTAAAATTATACTAAAAATCAGTTCCAGATTGCACGTCACTGAGTGAGCAGACATTGCCTCCTCACTGTCCTGTATTACTGGTAAGTGTGAAGACAGATGTTGAATGAGGTACTGTACTTGGTAGGAGTTCTGCTCTGTGCCACAATGAGACTTATGGGACTCATTGGTCTGTATCATCAGTGATATAGTCTGGCTGGAAGTTTTCATGACAAAAAGCTATGAAAGGAGTTGATGTGCATTTGAAAGAAAAAGAAATAAACCAGTGAAGGCTGCTGGTTTGTCATTCTAAAAAAGTCTAAGACAGTTGGAGCGTGTCCAGAGAAAATGTCCAGAAGAATAATGATAAACATAAATACGAGACAGCGAGTGTGCATCGCTGACGGAGAGCACACTAGTCATGATGGATATAACTATACAGTGCGCCTGTTCTGTAAACAAGGAGACTTACAGTATATTTCACAGTGTTACAGCATTTTAGCAACACATTATGTTGATTCATCTGATTTCTGCAGAGAGCTGCTTAAGTTCTCTCAGGGGAGACGGCATATTGACGTCACTTTATTTCTGCCATGGGTGTGAGGTCCTGAAGTGCCTGTTAATTTGTACGCTGGGTCTGCAGTGGCAAGACTGGCCATTTTTCATGCTCAGATGTGCTCTTGGTATTAGCAGACGTGGAGACACTGACTCCATCGTACTGTATGTTCCAAGTAGAGTGGATGCAATCCTTTAATACTGCTGATATCAAAGGATTACACCAAAATTGTCTCAGGCCTTACATATGTCTCTGTGTCACTATCAGGTATTAGCTTTCTAATACTGTCTACTTTGGCTGTCTGATTACACAGCTGGAGGGTGAAGGTCCCAGCTTAGGAATGACTGTAAGCCCGCAGTGCATCAGTGTCTTTGACCTCATGCTCCATCTGCCGTACTGGGATTGCTGGTGAAGTGGGATGCAGTATGTGGTGAGGGGTTTGGTTAGACCAGCAGGGGGTGGACAAGACCTTCTCGTGGTTAAGGTAAGCTTAACTATAAGTTTGTAAGTTTGGTAGGTAGGAGATAAAAATGATGGGTGGGTGTGGACTGATGCTTATGGTAATCTGCATACCATCCCTTGTCTGGAATCCTCAGAGCAGTAAGCTGCTGTGGCACCAGCCACAAGAACATTGAGAGTGAAAGAGAAAACATAAAGGATAGATATGGATTTTTCTTTCATGCTGAGGGCTGAGAGTGGTCCAAGGCCTGGCTGTGTACCATGGGAACTACATGGAGCTGAGATGAGTGGAGGTACTGTACAGCAATGCGTTACAGTTTGGGTCAGGGATCATGCACCAGCTGCTGTCATAGCTTCTCCACCTCTGACCTCTGTAAGTGCAGAGCAGTAGCTTTTGATTATGAAACTGTAGCCTTGCAAGGAGACATGCATAGATGTGCACATACCATGCTGTCATTTAACCTTGTCATCAGCAAAATGTGGACATCTGATACCAAAAGTCTCTTTGTACGGGATCGTGTTCGTCTGTATGCATGTTTGCATATGTGCAGTATGTGTATGTGTCGGTGTCAGTATGGGCGAATGCATGCGATTGGATGACACTTTTCAATTTAGTTAGGTTTATGCCAGACACACAATGAAGCAGAAGGTGGATGAGTGTGAATCATTATGTGGTGCTGCTCACGACAGACTGATACAATAAATGAGGAGCCTTCTGAGTTTGTTTGCTTTCCTCTATTTTCTATTAATATGGACCAAAAAATGCAATGCAGCAGTTAGGTGAACATACGCCATCAATTATTTTGACTGTGTCGCCTACGTAAGTTGTCCTGTTCTAGCGAACTGGTTTAAGTTTTTCTAATGCGTTTGGTGGCTTTGCCATTTCCTGACATTTCTAAGCACAAAATTAACCTGTTTAGCCTGAGTCCTAACAGGAGCCAGCTGCTCTGACATTTCTAGGCCACGATCAGGTATGGAGATGAAAGATGTTTAATTTAAGAAAGGCCAACCACCCACTGACTTTGTTATTTTAGAGCACTTAGGTATTGAAGAGACATGAGGAGTTTAAGCAGATTCAGTTTTATCCTTTAAAATGTTGCGGCCCAGGTAGATATGGCTAGATTTGTCTGTATTAAGGTTTTTGCTCTTTTACATTTATTCTAAAGTAAAAGCCATTATACTATACAGACTACAGTGTGGTGTCTACAATGTCTTTATTTTATTTCTTGTTCTTTTCAAAAGCTGTGATAGGATTCATTATTTCACCTACAGTATAATATTTAAAACTATGCCCTGCTCAGGTTTAGTGATAGTGATTTCTTACCCTTGATTGAAACTCATATGTAGGCACATCGTGTCTAATCATCAGCCAGTATAGGTTAGAGGATTAAAACTACTCAGATGTTGTAATTAAAGCAGTTAAATCATGTACAAATACTTCACATTTTTGCTTGAGAACAGTGCTTCCACCACATTAAATATATGGCACATGCTATATAAAAACATTTCTTTTTATTTTCTGTGTTTTAAGCAAAAACGCCTAATTCCACTATTAAATACTGCAGGGAACTCTGCAGCTATCAGATATGTATTTATTCTGTGTTGTATTCTCTACAGTAATAAAAAATTGGAAATAATCTTGAAGCTATTACTTACATTACAACAAAAAACAAGACTGTAGCCATAAAAAAATGTTATTAATATGGATTTTATGTGTGATTCTTAATTATATCTGATGAAGAATAAATGTGTGATCTTGATCTAGTTGGCTGTTGTTAGTTTGTGGAGTTTAATGAGAGTTGGGAGTTGCGTTAGATGACCTTGAGTTCTTGACTTTTAATACCTCACATCAATCATTGTGTGGTTTTGCTTCTACACTGTACTCATCACTCACGCTGTATTATTCAAAGACACTACTTTCACTGACATTAACATTTTCTTAAGATAGAGGGTTAAAGTTTAAGCCAAAGGTTGTCAGCAACAGCGGCAACGTCTGTAAAACTTAATTCCAAGTAGCAACTGTGTGGCTGTGAGATCAACGCTCCAAGTTGCTGGTTGTAAGGTTGCTAAAGGCTTTCAGTCAGTCTAAGAAAATATACATTTACACATAAATCTTTTTTTTTCATTTGGTGGAGATAAAAGGAAAATAAAAGATGAGATTCAATAAAATGGAAATAAACTGTTACATTTACTGGTTCATTAATTATGGGATGAAAAGACATGTTTTGACACAATCCTTCTTAGACTTATAACCTCAGTATTGAAGTCCTTGCTACGACCATGCTTGCAGATGATTTTGAAGCTTGGTACTTTGTCCTTGGGTGGTTTCTGTGAAGTCACTTAGCACATAATTGTGACGATTTGCTACCACGCCCAGTTGATAAGAGGACTCGACAACACAACGATTGGTTAAACAAAGGTTTATTCTAGGGGGCTCAGGAGACAAGAAGGGAGAACAGAACTAAACACAGACTGAGGGGAACCAGGAGCCGTGTAATGCAAGTGAAAAACCAAAACGGGTTGGGTGCAAGAATAGGACAATGTTCAGGTCCAGGTCCAGGGAGATGGACAAAGACACCAGACAAGAGAAAGACAGGGATAACGACAGAAGGGACAAAAGAGAGACAGTGAGAGCAGGAACAGGAAGATAGTAGAAATGGGACAAGGACACTCAGGGATGTAAGAATAATAAGCGTTAGCTGTGGATGTTAGTGATGATACTGTTCCTGACATTCTTGAGTCATGAAGCACTTATTTTTTTATTTTTTTATCTTATTGTGTGTGAATGTTTGTTTTGTGTAAATTCCATTTAAATTTCATTTCATAGTTTTCACTGCTGTAAAAGTTATAAAGTAATCTGCCACTCTACACAAGAGTAAGTAACATTTTCTGCAGACAAAGCTCACACAAATAAAATTAAATTTGATCTCCTCTGTCGTAGTAGCAGTTTCTTTGGCTCTTTAAAGAGTCAAAGAAAGTGAAAAAATGGTTATTGCTTTGGCCAGATGCTCAGCAGTGTCTTGGGAGGTCTGTCGGCAGAAAAGTGTTACAAATAGGAAACAAAATGGTGTCACAGGAATCGGAGCTGACTATTTGTTAATTAACCAGACAACACTGTGGAGGAAGAAGGAACTGCTGACACTCTCCAGTCAATCCAGTCCCATCCACTGAGAGTACACTGCCTCAGGGAGCCACAGGAACAGAAAACTGTAATGTGACAATGGTGGCTCTGTCATGCTGATACTCTGCAGAGGTCTCTGCATTGTGTTGTGATGATTTGTGGAAAACAAAAATGAATAGGATTGCGATTTCTTGCATGCTTTCTCTTTGTCTTTCTGGTCTTCTTCTTTGACTATGTTCGAGTTTTCCTGACTTTATGGCTCTCTGTTACAGGCTGCCCTGCAGGGCGCCAGCAGCATGCATCTCTGAACCTCTCTGTTCCTATTACTGCAGTTAGTCTCCTGGGAAGAAAGAATCGAACGCGTGGTGATCAGTGACGCAGAACTGGGGGCGGGGGAGAGCGAGAGATGGAGACAATAGAGAATAGAAAGAGAGAACTGCAGGAGTTACAGGGGCAAGAGAAGAATCTTAATAATCATGAGGAAAAAACTCCTAAGAGAGCAAGAACTAGATGAGTTGAGGGATTTGGGGGTTTAAAACTTGTAGAGGAAGCTGACGGATGAAGGAGGATGCAGGCAAAGAGGGCAGTGCGGGAAAGGAGAAGCCTGTCTGCACAACTGCAGTGATGGTGGCGACACATTGTATAGAAAGGCAACTGTGGTTTGGCAACATAGGCAACTGGCCAGAGACGACTGTCTGTACGCTCACATCCTACTGTGAATGGCAACATCATAGGAATACAACACAATTACTCTTACAGACTATATTCTTCATATTTTATAAATGTCATCTAATGAAATTTCATACCATGTTTTCATCTTCAACACTGCCTTGCATCAGACCCCTGTCCTGACACCCGCCGAGGAGGTTGTGCTGTCTTTTACTGAGACATAGTTTCATCAGGCAGCAATACTTTCAACTTGGACATACAAGTTTTATATTAGGTTATTTCAGTTTTCTTCATATTTTCATCTCTCGCGAATGACGTGCTGCCGGCTCATAGATTGCTTTCCTCCTTGCACTCCACTGCTGTTGGTGAAAGTTGACCTTTCTCCCTAATGAGATCTCTGTTTCCACGGTGGGTAAATGATATTAGCTAACATGAAACTGGTGTTCCCTACTTTGTAGATGCCATTTAATCCCACTGATGATGTAGTGATATTTATAAGACACCCATTCGTGAGTATTTACTAAGAAATTAATTAGTAACTACTATATAATGAAAAATCAAGAACTGTGTATAACTCACACTGTTGTAGGTGGGGAAAAATGAGACAGGAGGTAAAATGAGGAATTACTGGGACATGTATTCCTGCTGGTATTGTCACAAAATTTAGACCTATTTGCTTACAATATAATGAGATAAAATCTACTTTGTACAATTCAATTACAGCAAATAATAGAATGGCATTTAAGAGATTTAAAGCCCTGTGCAGCCCCATGGTTAAACCTCTGTTAAAGTTAAAAGGTGGGTAAAGATGTGTATGCTGGGAATTATGCAAAATCTCCAACTGCAATAAGAATAATTTACCCTCCTCATTATAAATGTGCCTAAAACGAATGAATGCAGAGATGTTAGTAGAGAAAATGAGCACATTATGTCTTTCAATCAATTTCATGACCTTTAATCATCGTTCAAAATAACCACACGTGTTAGCTGCAGGTACGGAAAACGTCAGTAACTGGAGGTGTGAACTAAATTATGCGAAGAGGGAAAAAAAAGTTATGGCATGTGCATGTTGCACTTTAGTTAGGTTTATAAAACTTACCTGAGAAGCTAATTGGCGCTTCCACTGCTTTCCCACTAATTACAGTCTCATGAATGCTGATGAAGAGTAGAGGTTAGATATTCAGTGTGGATGCACTGCTACACAGCAACTTGCCTCTTCACTGATCTCTGATGCATTAGGAAAAGAGTAAGTGGTCAACTTCCTACTCGTTACTGGGACACATAAGTCATTCTGAGCGGTGCAAAAAGCTGATTCAGGTTTTATAGACCTGTAAGATATTGCAAGGAGAAGGCAATGACCTTAAAGGCTTTAGCATCTATTGTAACACTAGCTGTGAATAGAAGTCATGGCGTGGCTCCCTCACTGGGTCATTTTTCATTTACTGAATTTTTCACCATTACTGTAAAACTTTCCACTACAATGGGTAATCCATCACCTCAGCGAAGGGACATAGTTCTTTGTGATTTTTTTTTTTCCTTTAAGGATAACAGAATTACTTACTATTTGTCATCCGTCCCTTTTCTGTCAAAGCTTATTATGTAATTTTATGTAAAGAGCAGTGTTATGGGAAATGATCAGTGGGATTGCACTGAAGTACTGAACATGCACATAATGCATAAAGGATTTCTACATTTATCTGAAGCCTTTTTGCATCTCTGACCAAGTCTGAGTTGAGTGTTTTGGACAAACTCTCCATTCCAAAGCCATCATGTCACAAATAGTTTTATTATTAGTAATATTATTACAAATTATATATAATAGTATAATAATATATAATAGTTTTATAGTAAAAGTAATACATTTTCCAGGCATTGATTATCAAGGATACACTGTACAGTTTGTTTACTTTTTTGCCATGTTATCTTCACTCTTCTTATTCTCATGATATAAAACTCTCTTATTGGAGTAATTTATAAACTGATTAGTTTTGGTGGTCAAAATTAAAGATCATAGTGACCTCACCTTTATCTAATCTGTGTGAACTGATACGTCAGAAATGCACTGAGGCAGTTTCTTTTAATTTGCCCCAGTTTATTTTAATTTGCCCACTTGGACTGATGATGATGAACTGCTTAGATTTTGGTGACCAAAGATCAAATACTTCATATACTGTATGTTTCATTCTCATCAATGCCATATCTCAAAAACACCTGGAAGGAATTTCATTACAACTGGCACAAACATCCACTAAATAAATAAATAAACCTATTAGAATATGTGTCTGGACAGACATACATGTGAACTACAACGTCACAGGTTAGTGGAGCCAAACAACCACAATGCGGTAATTATCCTTCTGGGGTGTGACCTATCCCATATCCTATACCATTGTTTCTAAAAGTAGAATGTAAAACATTCAAATGCTCAGCCCCCCACCCATTTTCTGCTCCTTGTTTAATAGCATATTGTGGTGGCTGTAGCATGAGCAAGGTAGCTCAGACGTCCTTCTTCCCAGCAGCAATTTTCCTTCCCCTCCTGGTGGACTTTCTGCACTGATTGTCATGTAATAAAAATGCAAATAATCACAAAACATATACAATAAATCACTTGGTATCTTTTCCCTCTCTGATCACTTGTGCCTCTGTTCGAGAGGTTTATTAGAGTGGTTTGGACAGTGGAGTTACATAACTGCTGGAATTCAGACGTACACATTAACTTTTGCCTCATTCTTGTCTGCTATAAAAATAGCTTGTGTACTTATCATACTTATAACCATAACATATTGTTGACTACATGGGTTTGTGCTGTCAGCAACACTACTTGAGAATGCACCTGTCTTTGGGATGAGCTGATCGGATGAGATTGCTTTGTTATTTGTGTGGTTGCACACTTGTGTTGCATAAGCTTATGAGCTTATTTAATGTTTTTGTAGTTTCCTTTGTTTTGATGTAGAGCGCAGAAAAGCCCAAACGGATCTGAATCAGATATTCATGTATTTGTTACTCTTGCTGGTAAAAATGCAACCTAGTTTGTTTTAATACCAAATCATCTTTTATTTAAGCTGTTTTACTTGGAGAATTCACAGGATGGTTGTGTGTCACAAAGGTTTCAGTGCGTGTAATATATTTACTTTTTAGACTCCATGAATCATTGTCTCTGCCAGTGAGAGGATCATCACGGCAGTAGTACAAATTTTGACTAATAGCGCTAGACTTTGTTTTTGGTTCCTAGATAGCAGACGAGCACTTGTGGCTTTTCTTTTTTTGTATTATGCTTGATGCCAGAAACACAGCATGACTTTCTGTTTCTCGTCTGTGCTTTTCTACTGCAATTAGCAACTATAATAGACGGTAGTGGCAACTCTAACAGGCGGGTACTATTATTATATAACAAAAACAAGATATGTCACACCACAACACCATCAGATTAATAAAACATGTTTCCATCTGATTTAACTGTTATTTTTGCTCCAACAAATATATGGTTGTTGATTTGAGTCGAGCTTTTTTCTGCATTGAGTTGTTGTACATTGCAGATGATATACAATTCTGTTTGAAGACCGTGTATTGGCTGGTAGAGCTGACAGTGTGGGCTCCTGTGTGGGTGATTCCCGTCCTTTCATCACTAGCTGGCTTGTCTAGGCCCAGTGAACATGGTAGTCTCAGTTCTATTATTCACACCTTTACCCAGCATCGCTCTTGGTCAGAACTTCAAACTATGCTTCTCATACTACTATAACTATTATACTGTAGCAGCCCCAAAAGAGTCTGTGGACTCTGTGTTACACCCACCACTGACTCCAAGGGCTGCATTACTGTGTTGTATTATTCGGCTTGAGTAGTGATGCTTCCACAGGAGAAGCGGCTCTGCTCTCCCACTGGAGTCCTTAAATCTTTCATTATTGTGATGTTATTAGAGGTGTTACTGGTAGGAGTTTTATTCACAAACTAATTATTAAATACGTATTGGTGAAGACAAAACAAAAAAACAAACCAGTAGTTAAGTCTTTAGCTGAGTACAATAAGACAGATGATGCCCGGTCTGTCCTCTGACCCAGTCCAGCTGTCCAGAGACAAAGGGTCCCTGTTGGATCCTGCTGAGGCAGCTGGGATGGATGTGGCAGGATTGGCATGTGTGAAAAGAGCTCTAATCAATTCCCAGCCCTATGAGGGCAAAGAGTCTAAATGTCCAAATGTCCCCGCACACTCTGGTAATATTAAAGAGCAGAGCGAGGCATGCTGCTGCCATCAGCACAGCTTTTACCAAAGGCAGAAAAGGCGTTGGCACAAGGAGATCTGGAGGAATTTTTTAGTTGTGTCAGTGCTGGATTTCTTCCAGGCAGATTTTGCTGCTTAATCTTCACTTTAAATCCGCCCTCATCTAGCGTTCCTGGTGCAGCAAAGCCTTTGGGTTATGGCAGGGCAGATGACCAGCTGTGACCCACAGAATGAACTAGATGAGCCATAAAGTCCGTGCATGTATGAACACACATGTGTATGTGAGTGTGCATGTGCATAGATGAGGGATTGTGTGTATCTTTGTATATTGTGTACACAGAATGGTGAATGCTTACGTTCTCAATGTGTGTATAGTGTGAATTTAGTTTTAATTGTAAAGATACTGCAGCATTTATTCAGCATCTTTTCTTTCATTTATTTTTAAGTCTAACTTCTTCATGGCAACACTATAGTGCAGTTTTATTTGCATATAAAATAACACACCAGTTTTCCTGTTGGGCTGTGTCTCTGATGACAAAACCAAACCTAAGTGTTTATAGAAATTTTAAAAAAATAATCCAACCTAAAGTTATGAGATTCTTCTCTACCACTGTGGCAGACAATGACTAATCCAACTGAATCTTGAGCTCTCTATAGTGCACTTTGTGTGTACATATGACTGCAGCTAATCCTCCAGGGATACAGAAACATTTATTATGTGGGTCATAATGGATTCCATGTTTTCACTGGTTGAGTCACAATAATAAAGATTACAGATCTTGATAGACTGTCTTCAATCTGTCCTGTGTCTACTGTACATCTACAGTATGCGACATCGGCTGGATGATTAGCTTTAGCACTTGTTTTATAATAAGCGCTAGTGCCTTCCTGCTCCAGTTTGACAGGTCAGCCCCACTGTCATTATTTATCAGTTCAACACAAATGATCATACCAGTCACTCTGGGATTATGCATATCTACATGGGCCTGTAGTGACTCAAAGGTTAGGCATCATAGCACAACCTTGTTTTCCTGATGGTGTTGTTATGAATAATCAGTTTAGGTAGTTTCTGCTCCCCTTTGGTTTCAGAATAACAACATAGCTCAGTTTAATGATAAAGATGAAACACTGCAACACTAGCATTGTTTTGAAAAGGTGCGATGCTGACTTTGTAATCCAAAAGACGCCCATTTAAAAGTGCCCCTTTCTTTTCACATTGAGTACTTAGCAGTAATGATCTACTGTATCTTTATAGAAGGTATTTTTAAAATCTTATTTTTTTTATCCTAATCTTATGCACAATGCCGTGTATGGTCACGTGTGTGCTGTGATGAATTAATACAGACAGTGGATTATGTGAATTAGGTTCAAATGCTTTGCCTTCACATCAATCTAAATATATCTAAATATAAAGCCAAATCCCAAATGCAGGATCTTGTTAGAACTCAAACCTGATTTTTTTTTCTGGGGCACAGTAGATCAATAGTGGTGAAAGGGATCTGGCCACTCCCTTTGACTGTACCATTTTTGTAGATTTGTATCTCTCATTCCTTTTTTAATTTGTCTTTGTCTATAATAAATGTATATCTCAAAGAATCAAGCCTTGTATTGTCCTGTAATGGAAATGTTGCCGTCTCCATTTAACACTGCTGAAGGCGACTTCCTGAGGTTTGTGAGTGTCCCTCAGCATGCTAAATCTTCCTACGTGTTGCTTTTAAAATTCCATCTTTCGTGTTGTTTTTTTCACACAGACATCATTAAAAAGAGAGAAAACCGGACACTGCTGAGCCGAGCAACACCAGCAATAACACAGTAACCCTGGACACTCATCTCTCTCAAGCGGTTTCTCCTCATTGATGTAATGGATGTGTCCCTGAAGGGGCTTTTTGTGCATGTTTCCTCAGGGCCGGCTGCTGTTGTGCTCTTAACAGCAGCATGAAGACAGCATCCAGAGGCTATGGATCACAGCAGCCTTGGAGCAGCCTTTCAGGCCTAATGTTCTGTGAGCGCTGGTAGTATTGATTCACTGTGTCACGTATGATTAGAAACACAGATTAATAGACAGTAAGTCTGCAGTGTTTGGCTTCATGTTTGGGTTGTATGAAGGAGATGTCACAGCTTGACCTTCAATATATAGCATTTAGTTTTACTTTGAGTACGTCTCTGAGGATAAGTCTATCTCTTTTCTTTTTAGAGGCTTCAATTTGTCATTTTCTGGTTTTCTCAATTTAATATCTAACTGAATCATAAAGAAGATTTACTTTGAATTCATGCTTGGCATCTGTGTCAAAGGCTGTTAATGGTACCTACCAGTTCAGATGCAGAGTGTAGTGGGAGTGCCTTGTCAATATTCTGTACGCTGGGATTTTGGATAAGCTCCATGTGTCTGTACCTGATAATACCACAGGGACCCGTGAGCGCTGGGGTCAAGGATGAGCAGCCTTTTCTTGTGAAATATTCGCAAGGGAGATGAAAATTTGGTTAGCATCACTTAGCTTTGTACATTTATTTGCCATTGGCACCGCTGTGAAATTCCATTTAGATAGTGTTTCAATTCCTTCTCACATTATGTCATGCCAATTGAAATGAATGAAAGGAAGTAATAGAAATTTGAACACTAAGGTTTTCTGTTACACCAAACTAAACGGATAATTACCGTGTGCTACAGAAAATGGCTATATTCTTCAAGGCTTGACGTTTTAGCGTTTTACACATAAAACATCTTGGTCACTCTGCTAAACACATAAAATAAGCAATTAGTAAAGACCCAGTATCCATAGCAGAGGTTTTGGATACCCATATTTTAATTTGCATGGTAGCCCTTAGCCCACTCTTACACACAGAATGGACAGCCTGTAGTTACAGCGTGTTCTTATTCAGTCACCGCACATTTCATGTAAGTGATGTCTGTTCAGGTTTTTATCAGTTTCTGCGTTGTATCTCAGACTCATACGACCATGCAACGGTGTTATTGCGCTCAGCAGGAAAGCATTTCAGGTTGTTGTGACTCCACAGAATCATGATGATGTTCTTCTCTTTTCCGGTGCGGTGACTGATACAGGAATGAATGTGTCTGCCACATGACAGACCCAATGCCAGTGTAATTAAAGGTTGGCTGAGAGAGAGAGAGAGAGAGAGAGAGAGAGGGCAAAGATGAGCTGTCTGCACACCGATGATAGTTGCCTCCTGTTTCTGCTTGAATACCCACTCTGGGTGTTTGTCTCCTCCTTCCATCAAATCTCATACATGTCATCTGCAGCCTTTCAGCTGTGTTAACCAAGAGGGGAAATTGTGTCACATTTTTGAATAGCCTTTCTGACTTCTACCCCGACTTGGGTGTGTTTCTGCAGTCACACACACTCGCATCATATTCTCATTATTACAAGTGGGTGTTTTCCCTTGTGATACCATCAGAGTTGTGTTTTTCCCTTGTTGTACAGAAAGAGGTCTTAATCTCTACAAGATTTATAAGAACACGTCGAATCCAAGCGAAATGACAATGCATGTTTTGTCAACAGTAATAAATAGTAGTACTAGTAGTAGTAATCTGTTCTATAAAAGTGGAAAGAAATAATACAGTAACCAAAAAGTGTACATTTATTATTTTTGGTTGTCCCATGCACTGACACTGGTTGCATATTATATTTTAGCATGTTACATCAGGAAAAGTTAAAAAAAACAAACTAATGTTGAATTTGATTAAGCTGTTTCATTTTCAGAGTCCTGTTATTGTTCATGCTGGCTCACAGTCATGACTTCCTGGGACACAGTACCATTCTTGTACCAATATCATTGTTAATAATAACACATGGTTTAGTTCATTTTTAATAGCAATTGTATTGACACTGCAGGAGATAATTTAATTGAAAGATGAAGATGTGATGTGTCTGCTGCCTGGTCTCACTCAGTACAGCTCTGTCTCATTATAACATTTGACTTATCACGTATGGGGTTCTACCAGGATATATTGCTGGATGACGCAGTGGCAAATGTTTTTGAAATACTGTGATCTAAACACAAATTACAGTAAGATTCCCAAAAGGAAGTGCGAAGCTGTTCATGCATCACATAATGTATCCAAAATATCATGTAATAAATAAAATACAGATGGCATTTCTCCAAAAAGAGGAAGTAGTTGTTATTGCCATCATTTATTGTACTGACGTAGTTATTTTTAAGTTGATTTTTAAGTGAGTCGACCTCTTCAACCAAGTGCTGGAATATATTGTCTGTGGATTTATCCTACTGCAGCAGCTTCATCCTCTCCTTCTCTCTCTGCCTGATTATTGCTGGTCCTATGTAAAGAAGCCAGACTGGCCATGAATCTCCCTGCTGCTCAATCTCCATATTAAGCAGTGAGGAAAAGGTCAGTTTAACATCACCTAAACTGGACAAAAGAGGGGAAGGTCAGTGATTTAGATAAATACCATACAGCCGTATTTTGAATCTGTCACATTATGTAAATGAGGAAGGAAGATCGTTGTTGAGGAAGAGTGGTCCTGCAGACAGCACAGCTCAGAAGGCATCTTAGGGTAGATGCTTATTGCTATACTCATGGTTAAGAAGGTAGAAAACATGCTTAATTTATACAGGACTTGTGCAGATATTCACAGGGTGCTGTGGAGACTTTATTTGGCATGAAATGTGACTTTTAAAGTATGAAAAGGGTGTATAAAATTAGCAGATTTGTTTTCAGTTTGATATGTATATTAGCTAAAATTATTGACTTCAATATTGAAATAAAGGAGCGATGTGGAATGAATGGATAGATTTTATTTAGGAAAAGAAATATGTATGAAAGAAATAAAAAAACAAGAAAAAAAAGAATAAAATGTTAGTGAGGCCATTTATCATTATTATTTCAGTTTGTCTGTTGTTATTGCTTTGAAATTCTCATCACAACTGCACTCATTTGTCGGAGAAATTCAGATTTGCAGTGTGTCTGAAAGCTCAGGAGCGTGTGCTGAATTGACATTATGTCAGAATGAATCATCTGATGTAACAGGCCTTGGCTGTAATTACACACACACACACACACACACACACACACACACACACACACACACACACACACACACACACACACACACACACACACACACACACACTATTATTACGAGTGTAACATATTTGAACAACCTGGCTCAGTGAATATAAATTAGAAGCTTTTATGCCAGTATAAACATTTGTTTGTGCTTGTTGTTATTTTTTTTTTATTCTGCAGATCCACCAGTGCATCATAGACAGAAGACAGTGGTGACAGACATGTGCTACCCAACAGAGATATCCAGCCTGATGGACTTTGGCACTCCAGACTGCTCGCTAGGCAAAGGTACAGTGTTGGTTGAAAATACAAGCTGTTGCCTTGGTGACAGAAGTAAGCTTGCATGGTGATTCATCCTGGCAGGTAAAAGACATGGGGCTGTCTGCTTGACTGGGAGGTTAACACTCGAGCAAAGGCCTGTGCTTGCTAAGAGTGCGAGATCAATCAGATAACAGATCTGGATACCTGGCCATCGGGGCCTTACCTTTCACTGAAGGCTTTGATTTATTGGGGCTAAATAACGTGTTTTGTCACTCAATACAGAGCTCGCAGGAACTGGTATAAGACTGTGAGCCTTCATTGACTTCTTGTCAGACAAAATTGTTTTGTCTTTGTAAATAGCTTTAATCTGAATGGAGCTTTATGGAAGTTCGTTGCACTAGAGCTGTGTCGTAATGTGCAATTATTGCTTTGTAGCGAGGCCACTCATTTTCTCCAATCATTGTCATCAGTCGAAGAAATAAAATGTTTTACAGAGAGGCCTGTGTGGCTCTGGGTAATAGCGTCTTTCAGTCTCTCGTGTGTGGAAATCAAAATGGCCAGCCTGTAATAATACAGTACATATCACAAAAGGTATGGATGATAAACCCTTTTGGTCGCATGTGTATTCTTGCTTAATCTATAAGCTTTGTGTCCATTTCTTTATCCATTATAACGACTGCTATTATTCCCTGTTGTCCTCCCACTGATACTGGACGGGAAAGTCTGTGCACAGCTTTATTTCCAATTCTTTCAGTCAATCTGTCCTGTTGAAGCTGTCAGGGAATATTCAGTAGCTATTAGAAGAGCCTCATGTCATCTCCATCAACAATGGGCAGTAACAGTGGTGACCTCAGTCACTCATTCTCCTTCTTCTCCCAATGCCCATCACTGCTTTCAGTCTCCCTCCTCCCCTTTTTTCACCTCTTCTCTCTCAAGGCTAACTTATATTTTAATGCTGCTCCATCCCGGCTCTCTATCAACACTCCCCAGCATTGATAATGCAGACTGACAGGTCATCCGTGTGCGGCTGAGAGAGCGGAGGGCAATCCAGCGGAGGAGAGTGGAGAGGGTAGAAAAAAGAAGGCTTTAATGTGAGCAAAGCAAATGAATGACATAGTGATACAGGGAGTTAAGCTGAAGAATAAGGACACTGAGGAGTGGAAAATTTTAGACTGAGGAACTGTCAAGATAAAAGCAATGCTGTGAATAAGATTCAGTGTAGCTGAGAGGCAGGCTACAGCATGACCTTGGTATTATTAAGAGTTACATTTGGTCAAAAATATACTTTTACTGTTATACTATGGCTCCCCAGACAAGTAAAAAACAGGTCGATTCAGACAGATTCAGATTTTAATAAAAGTGGACATAGTTAGCATAAGTAAAAGTTCCAATGATTTGGCTCTATGTCAGTAAAAATTAAAGCAATGGGCAGCGCAGGAATGCACATGCTTACAAAACACCTTCTAATGAGATACACTAATTGTATTCGTTATAGAAGAGATCTTGTTCACGATGTTTCAGCTCAGCTCCGATCACTCGGGGAGAATGAGTCTGGCACTAATCCTTGAGGTGTCAGTGTGTGATTGACAGATCCATTGCCTCATGTCACAAGGATCTAGTTAGAGCACATCAGATGGAGGTACAAATGGCATACTTGTTCTGAACTGCTGTAACATCTTTCAATTCAAAACGTTCAACTTAAGTTTCTCTTGAACCCAAATGTGCATACTCCCTATGTTTATTCGTGTGCCGTAGTGTGCTGGTTATGTTACTTAAGTGCTTGTAAACCAAAAAAGCAGTTGTACGTTTACATCCAGCTGAGCCTGCAGGTTGTATTGATTCCGTTACAGCCCTGTCTGTTCTGCTCAAACCACCTGCGCGTACATTACCTGCCTTAGGGTTTCTGGCCTAAAGATCCCTGAGAGGCAAGCTGGACTAGTCTTAACCATGTTTACTCTGTAACTGTGTCCACACACATCAAAGTTCCCATCTAATATGACACGTGCTGTGTTTAGCACCAGCTAGAAGAACGGTCCACGGAAAACTCCCTGGTGGATGAAGATAGCACGGGAGAGCTCAGATTAATAATCCTATTTGAGCGTTTCTGCTAAGGCAGCATGCAACTTCATATCGCTTCTATTTTTGGAGAAGTTTATATTGAAGTTTACCCTCAAATGATTTTCATTCAGAATTTACATTCCTACCTCCTTTGGCCACAATATTCAGCAAGTGAGAAATGTAAACTGGTGTAGGCTACAGAGGGCACCGAGCACCCAGAGGGGGTGCGTGGTGCTGTAACAGAGGCTTGTATTGTTCTCCGTTCAGTCAGTGGGTGTAATTGCAAACGCAGTCCTCTGCTAGCTCTCAGCCATGAGGTGGAGTGAGAGCTCCACTAACTCACCTGGTTCATTACCTGAGGCCGGAGGTGCAGGTTGTACTCCCCTCCCCCTCCTCCTCGTTTCTACACTGTAGAGAAAGAAACACACAAAAGCTGGGAGTGGGCGTGGGGCGAAAGTTGTCCTAGCTGCCCCTAGGCGTGTCACCAAACAGGTACATTCAAAGTGGGAGAGGAAAAGAAAAACTTTCACAGGAAAGAAAGAAAGAAAGAAAACGAGCAGGAAATGTAGATGAGCCGCTCTCAGGGGACGGCCTCCTGGTAACCGGCCTGGGTGGAAACCTCAGCGAGCAGGGCTGGGAGCGGCTGTTTGTGGCAGAGCATTGTGTGTGTTAGTTTGAATGGTGCGTGGACTGAGCTGAACGTATATGAGGGTTTTTCTTTTCACCTGCTATGAGAGCTCACACCACCGTTGACAGTGGAGCCGAGTGGAGCCTGTGCCGAGGAGGACATGAGGTCCGCGAAGGAGGAGGGGAAGGCCGGTGAGTGACAGAGAGAAAGAGAGAGAGAGAGAGAGAGGGTAGAAAAGATGTTTGTTGTTTGGTTAGTGTCACAACAAAACCACTTCATTAGGGAAACTCCTCATGGAATGATACATATATTATAGCACAGAGGTGGAAAGTACAGCACACTGACTGTACAAACTTAAGTTACTTGTATTTTGAATTTTATATTACTTTACTTTTTGCTTTTTAAAACGTCACCAAATAGCAAAAAAAAAACGTCTTCAGACGTCGTATTTTCTTAAACAGACACTTAACTGAAAGACATTTAATTTATTATCACTGTGAATACTGCCTAAAAATGTATTGATTGTGAAAATAGTTGCTGATTAGGTTGTTAGTGTGTCAATACATCAGTAATAAGTCTTTCTCTCTTTGCAGATAATCTCTTTGGCACACCTTTTTACTCTAAGTGTAGATTTATTTAAATCTAGTCTGTATCTCAATATTATTACTGTTTGATTTGAGCAGCGTTGGGCGGTGAAAGGAGCACAGAGTAAATATACTCTGTACCTGCAAGTGTTAATATACAAGTATTATTCCCAAAATGTACTTATGGTACCAAAAGTACTCTCAAAATAACACTGAGTATATTAAACATGTGAACATCAGCTTAATGCTGTAGCTGATATAAATGGAGCTACATGTAATTTTACTTAGTGTATAAACTGCTATGAGTAAAAGTTAAGTAAAAGTACATTATTTCTCTCTGTGTGTAGTGGAGTAACGTATAAAGTAAGTAGTCAGGCCTTAAAATTGAAATGCCAAGTAGAGTGTAAGTACCTCACAATAGTCTTCAAGTACTTTTAGTTTTGACCACTCTACTCAACATAAGAACTAACTGACCTAGATATGACATGTTCATATGGATAACATGGTAGTTAATCTTCTATTTTAAGTATTTTACATAAATGGTGTGGTTTAGGAGCTCAGCAGACACACTACTGCTTACATAATCTGAAAAAATAATAATACTAAGAGTTAATAATGTCTATAATGTGAATGGTTGAATGTAAAGCAAGATATTTTCAGTAATTGAATTAACAGGACTGTTGGTTGACGATAAGACGAGAAGCTATAGCTGTGAGATTATTATTATCTTTATTCTTTGTGTCGATATCATGAACAGATCATTTAATGTTTGTTAGTGTGAGTTTTTGTCTGCACATGAAAATGCTCGTGTTTTGTGGCGGTTTATGACTGAATAGCGATTAATTTGATCCCACTGTGTTTTGCGTGACTTGTACTGCAAGCTAATGTACTCTGGACCCTGAGGTCACCACTCAGAATTGCAGAAGATAATGAGTTTGACCATTTGCACTGCAACAGACAGATGGTGGCATCACCATCAGCGTCACACTCCACACAGTCCATGACTAAGACCACTAGAGACAACATGCGGCACATCGTCACGTAGAGCATCAGATTTTAGTTTTTATTTATTTATTTTTGTTTTATCTTTTCCTTCACTCTCTGTATTTTCTAAGCCTTATTATTAATTTCATCATCTCTACAAACATTGAATAATAATGAGCACCGAGCACTTTTATTGCCACATTTTACATGATTTAAGCTCCTCTGTATAGTTTCATACTGTCAAGCCTCGGTAGCAGCTCCAGCTGCAGAACAGGTGCCACATGCAGCTTGTGGGATTACTCTGACATGCTCCAGGACATGAGTGAGGTTGTGTATCAAATCCTTTAGATTACCTTTCTTCCATAGATTCTGTTGTTTCTGACATATCTGTCATACCCTCAAAAGACTTAAAGCAGGCCTTGTGGCATTTTGTTCCTCTGTGGCTTACACAGGTTGGCTGACATCATGGACGCCGCCCCTTTGCTGATCTCTCTAGTCTGTCAGTGTTATGTGTGTTATCTCCTTACCAGCAGCCATAAAGCTCACAAATTAAATGTTAAATCTCTACCAAAGTGTTCCTCATCTAACTGCCCTCCCCCTATATCCAGTCTTTATGCCAAGTTAGGCCAATTTCAGGGGCATATTTATATTAACCAGGCGGATATGACGCCTTTATTGTTGTGAATAAGTGAATAAGACATCTCAAACATTTTCAGGCAACATTGAAACTGAGCCAACATTTGAGTGAAAACTGCTTGAGCACATCGATTGGCCGCTCAGATATCTAACCTGTTAGAAGTGAAGGAAATGAGAGGGTGGAACTTTAGCGGGACAAGGGTCAACTTGATTGATTGAAGTGAAAGCTGCGACAGCCCCTGATCATAAACACTAAAGTTGTTAGTCGACATAAATCAAAGGACCCTGTGTTTCCTTGTCAGACATGTCAGCCGAGTTAATTTGCTTAATCACTTTATGCAAACTAAACCCATGCACAGTGAATGGTGTCGAGTGATACTGGGGGCATGTTCTCTATAATGCAGCACTTGACCACGGTATTAGAATAAATAAATCTAAATGACCAAGTTCTCAGTGCTCTTCCAGTGCCACATACTTGGTGGCGCGCCTAATCTGCACATAATAAATGTGTGAATCAATTACAGCTATCTGCACTTGGCATCCTTGTACTGACCTCAGTTGTAATGTAAACCCAAAGGCAATAAATTAACAGAAGCTGTTCCCAATAGATACCGTATACTCACACAGATTTACTGCACACAGATACACATG
The DNA here is from genome assembly GCF_900324465.2 of Anabas testudineus. Taxonomy (NCBI): domain Eukaryota; kingdom Metazoa; phylum Chordata; class Actinopteri; order Anabantiformes; family Anabantidae; genus Anabas; species Anabas testudineus. The sequence goes on along the minus strand of NC_046614.1, from coordinate 15,486,386 downwards.
CACATATACAGTATACACATGCATCAATGGGATATACATACAATACATGGAAAGAATATGGTCTGGATTTATTCTCCACTGCTTCAGTGACCCAGATATGCAAGCGTCACACATATTAGCATGTTTTGAGGTACAGTACATATATAAAGTGATGAAATAGGATCAACATTATGCATTTACCGTATTCTACATAATTGTATAGATGTACTCAACCAGAGGGTTGTGTTTTACCTGCAGACCATGATGACTTACCAGTAAGTGGTGAATACTGTGGTCAGTTAGGGTTGACAGCCTGTAACATGCATTACTTACACTTATATGTATCATAGAGAGGCCGTGAGTGACACTGAGTGGGGACTTGACCTGACCTTTACATGCTGTGCTCCCTCAGGATGCATAAAGTACAGTGGTTAGAGTGTGAGCATGTTGAGGCAACAGGAAGTAAATGTTTGCTCCTGGTTTTCTCTGATATCATGGTATGTGACATAGAGGCTCATCACTGCTTTTTCCATTATTTTTAGCTTAAGCATGTCAAATCGGTCTCTATACAGCCCACACAGGTCTACACAGCCTCTGTTCCATTACCCCTTAAGTTCATCGTAGAACTCTGGTACAATAACAAACAATAACTCTGCTAAATATAGTCCTTCTGATGATTTAAAACAGACTAATTGCTGCAGTCTACCTCTGCCACCCACCCACCCGGCCTCCCTGTGATCAGGGACTCAGCAGGGAGCCTCTGACAAAATGAATGTGTTTATTTGTGGAGCCTGTCAGTGTGAGTCTAATTTTCTCTCTCTTCTCCTCCTTTCTATCTTTCTTCGTCCTGTCATATTTGGACTTGGTGATCATTTGGTGGAATTCTTCAGTGAATCCTCAAAGATTATTTGGGTTGTCCTCTGCTTGAGTTGTAAACACAGCGCTCAAACAGTTGTTTTTTTAATTTGAGCTATCGTGTCTTTTGTTTGTTTGCTTTTTCGTAGTTATTATCTATGAATAAGTATGGTTATAACTATAAGACTTGACCTGATAGGGGAGACAGGCAGATTGATATTATATGAAACATATTATCTCCTGTGCAGCGTAATTCTCTAGAGAGAAACACGATGTCACGTAAGGAAACTCTCCACAGCAACACAGATTATTAATAAGATGAATTTTGTCACAGTCGTCAATACATTGCTCGCAGGCTTTATTTAAGTCCATCCATGCTCTATTTTTCCTGCTTGTCAAGGCTACTGTGTTACCTGCATGATGGGTTTAATCAAGTGCTGAAGCAGACTGCTGTCTTCTCCCAAGGCAATCTCAACTGATCTTTATACTGTAATTAGTGGAGGCCAGAGCTCAGCAGACATATGCTCCTCTCCTAATACAGTGCAGAAACAGACAGCCGTGAGCGCACACGCACAAACATGCAAATGCACACACAAACAAATACGAATCAAGCAACAATAGAAGGCACTGCACTGCACGGACTAATATGATGATGAATATGTGCTCATAACTAATTACATAATGTTACATATAAGGTGCCAGAGTTCACTTTCTGGTGATTATTTTCCAAACTGCTGCTTAGATGAGACTTCACAGTGAAATGATATGGTCTCTGCATCCTCCACACAGTTTCACAAGCTAGTAGCTGAGGAATTAGAAAACTTAGAAAAAATAGGTTTTAAGGAATTAGAAAAAACTTTAACCTTGATAAGATTAATCACAACATTCATTTTTAGACTAATCTCGCAAAGACGTGACAGTCCTGCAGATGTAACATTTACAGAGGTGTCTGCAAAATGCCATTTAGATCATCTATGCAGAGAGAGGGAATGTATTTGGTTGGTGGAGCTCTTTGTCGCTTGTTTGTTGCTTCATTTACTTTGTGAAGTTTATTTGGATGCTGTAGCTTATAAAGAGCGCTGTGGCAGATGTATTGTTTTTATCCAGCCACCATCTTTCATACTGATTTAATTCAGTGCAAGTATCTAGTTATAACTTTAGAATTCATCATTTGTGCTGCAGTTTTAGAGAAAAGTAGTTTAGTAGTAGTAGATCGAGGAGGATGTGACATTGTGTAAAGCCAACATGAGCAGTCTAAGTCGTCACTTAGCTCATAAGTAGTTACAAAGACAAGGCACTAGCTCACTTCTCCTCAGGGAGGCTGACAGTTTGAGTCAACGCAGTCACCTGCATTGCAGGGACACAATTACGTAATGTTCCACAGGAAGCCTTTGAGCAGGATACTACTCTGAGAAACTAGTCTTTGTTGGTTAATTCTAGGTAAAGTTTATCAATAAGAGGAGCTTATGAAAGAATAACTTAATAGGAGGCTTTGATGAGGCAATTTAGACTTCCCTGGTTCCTTGCTTATATCAGTAAATTACAGAGAAGCTTTTATTATATTACTGTTTTCTGCCTCCACTGCATTCCCATTGAACATCGTCATACTGCTTATAATGTTGTTTAAAGAACGAAACCTTTGATGTACAGTAGGTGCCCTTATATTTACTGATTCAATTATTCCCTGCATTGTAATGTGCATGAAAAACGCAGCATTAACAGACAATTCTTTGATGTCCTGCTGTTTTATCTGGACCTCTCTTGGACGCTACCGCTAAAAATCTCTCAGCACCTTTCTCTAGAAAGCCATTACAGTTTTTTTATCTTTTAGCTCCAATTCCCCAGAACACCTGCCTCACACGCACACGACCTCATCCACTTTATAGATAGCATATTATAGCTGTGCACAATATCACATGAGTCAACAATAAAGTGTGAAGTCTGCAGGACCAATCAAAAGCCCTTCAGGCTTTATTTCCAGATTGTGGTGGCAGCTGATAATTAAAGATTAATTAAAATGATGTACTGATGGTGTATTCAGTACTAAATCCTTATCCCCTATATATGTTTTTTAGTTTATATGACATTAATCACTTGTAATATGATTTAATAAAAGTTTGTGGCGATCATACAGGATCAAAACATTGAAATTTTTATTGTGTTGCCTTCAACACACAACAGGACATTAAATGCAGTAATCAGAGTTTTAACATTGTCTTGTTGAAGTGTTTGCTGCTTGGAAGCTAAACCTGAACATCTTCCCCTGTCCCACCTTGACCTGTTGTTTGCTAGATCAGTACTGCTGCAAGAAAAATGACCCAACTATTTGTAGCTAAAGAAAAAACTATTTCCAAAAGGCCATATTTTCAAAATTTGTTCAAAGCTGTTTAGCAAGAATTTCAAGGCGCGTTAAACAGGTGAAGATGTGTTCAATCTATTGATAGCAGGACAGAAGTTGTTCCTTTTTTATGTGTTTGCCTCTTCCAGTGTCTGTAAGACTATATTAATATGATTCTGTTCACAGAACATATCTATTAAGAATATTATTTGAAAAGGACAGCTCTGCTTGTCCGTATTAAAGTGGTAAAATAGTGTATAACCTTGTTTTCCATCTATCAGTTCAGTACCTGAGAGATTAGAAGACAAATAGACAGCATCATTGCCTCTGGCTTTGTGTTGAACAGAAATGGCTGAGCCGAACCACTGTACGAACTTAAATTACACAGATTTGAATTGTCAGGGAGACTGAGGTGGAAAAGTGACAGCCATGCACATCGAAACTCCTCAGGGCAGAACAGTTGGCTGCTGTCACTGTGGACAGATTTGATACACTTCTGATTTGTCCCATATTGTTTTCATGGCTGTGCTTTCAAATAGACTGATCCATTAAACCAGTGGTTGTTTTAATGTTTAAGATTGTCTTTAAGCTAAATGGTTGATTCACTTAAACAGAGCTACTGTACTATATCTAGCTCAAGTTTGAAATTGTTGTCTTTGAGATTTCTGCTGTTGGTTTTTCAGTGGTTGGTTGGATAAAACAAGATATTTGAACTTTTCTAAATTTCCTGACATTTCAAAGACTAAATCATTAATTACTTTAGACAATAAAGCAGCAGATACATATATTGAGCCTTAATTATAACATACGTTAAAGTTACATCTCTAAAACTACAACATCTTTTGAGCACCACTAACAAAAATCTATTCATCCATATTTTAGTGGGTGGGAAATCTTCGATGTGAACATCTGTTTTAATGGGGACTGATGCTTTCATAAGGCACAGTACTGAATTAATACAAGGACTAAAATTGTGAGGCAGCCCTGTTCCTGCCTGGTTCCAGTCATTTACTGTTACTCTGCCAAGTGAAGCTTATGAGGAGTTTGTCAGTTCACTTGCTGTAAAATTGCCTGATTGTTTAATGACGGGAGCCAGCGAAGACTGAGTCCAATTTGGACACACTGAAAATAGTTAGTCTGCAACTGGTTCTTAAATGAAACTCCTCATCCAAACACTATATTCTGCCACAGCTCACATTAAGCATCTTTGATCGTTCATGTATATAAATTGGGCCATTTTAATCCTGCATATGGTTCATAGGAGACTAGTTCAGGTCTTTGACCACCAGTACCCACATTTCCAGCCCTCACTTCACCTTTTCAAGCATAGAGTGGTGCCTCTGCTTTCTCTCAAGCCTAATCAGGAGCCAGCAGCAACTGCTCTCTCACCTCAAGTGTGTGTATGTGTGTGTGTGTGTGTGCACTAGCCTGTGACAGCTCTGCTATGCCAGGGAAAGAGACTGGGAGTGATGGCCTGGTCCTGACTGGCTTTGACAGACACTCCAATGGGAAGCTTGAATGAGAAGTTAATTGAATGGGCCACTGCTTAGTAGGAAGGCGTGTGGACTTCTCTTCTTCTCAAATAGCCTGGCTAAGCTCACTGCACAACCACTCAGGGCTTAGAGCTGAGAGAGGTGAAAACAGCGTTTATATGACTGTAGTCAATTTGCATTACTTTTAAGATTGCATATAATAGGGGATGTGGAGGTAAATTATCTATGATTGCTCACATCTATCAGTGCAGCTGTAAGTTAAGGTAGCATACAGTGAAGCAGCTTTTCCAACGGGGTCTCTTCACACATTTATTACATAAAAACTAGATGATCTGGATTAGAACAATAGACTTATCTTTGACTTCTGTATGTAAGTTTAGTATGTTAGTGGGTTGATGCTGGAAAATAATGCAAAATTGGACTTGGGAGAATGATGTTATTACTTTCTGTGTTACATTTCTCACTAAATCCACCATAAAAATCCCTGAAGACATAATTCTTGCATTGTTTTTAATTGACTTTATTGACTTTCACTGGACTACATATAACACATGAAGCTCTGTGTGATGGTTCCTCATAAATATTCAAAGATTAAGCAAAGAAAGGGGTTAAAATTGGTTGATTTGAGAATTATGGAATTACTATAACCGTGCTCGCTAAATTGACAGCTACCAACAAGAACAGATCAACCTTCACATCAAAGCGAGTGCAGCTGATAATTTAAGCAGCCTGTTTGGAGTTGAAGATTAAGACGAGCACAACAAAGCACCTCAAAAATGCACATTTCTGTCCAGAGGCATGAAAAGCTGCAGCTGGGCTCCCTGCGACAAATATAGGAGAGCCTGTAGGTAAACAGATGAATAAGCGGATTTAGGCTGCAAGAAGGCCATGAAAGATTGCACTCTCAGGGAAACAAACTCTTTTTGTCACATGCAGCACAGACTGCCCGGTGTGTTTCCATAGTCCTGAGTCGACAGAGACCGATTGTCTGTCCCTTCCTCTCTTATCGGAGCTGCCGCAGCCCCACTACGTCTGGCTGCAGGCCTGAGGACACCGTTTCTCTTTTTCTCTCCAAGTTACACACGCATGCACACAAACACAGACTTCCATGCATGCTTACTTGCTTCTCAATTTTACATAGTTTTACCACGGGACACATGGAGCATTATGGGGATCTTCATACAATATGAGACATTTTCAATTAAGGAATTTTTACTTTTCAATGATGCTAGCAGAATTGGTCTACAGATGGAAATGTTTGATGATTGGCAGCTACACAATTTTAGTGCAGACTGAAATGTCTCAGCATCTACTGGATGGACTATTAGAAGGATTTTGAAATTCACAATCCTCAGAGGATGAATCAGAGTTTCAGTTTGGTCATTTATGACTAGCTTCCTCCTCTTACCATGACATGACATATCAACCTCAACTCAAGCCCTATTAGTCCTATGATAACAGGGTGGTAGTGCAGTTGTGCCCTCAGTGGTTCGACTCTCAGTTCTTTCTGGCCATGTATGAATATGTCCTTAAGACAATAACAACTCGTAGTAGTGCTCTAATGTATTGTATATGGAATCAATAATGTACCTCATTATTATTATTATTATTGTTATTATTATTATTTAAACAAACTGAAAAGTAATGAATAATAATGATCATAAAACCTTTTCATTTCTAGTGTAATTGGAAGTATTTAGAACCTATTTTAAGGCTAAAATTTGATATAAAATACGTTAAAAAAACATATTTTAAAAGACTAGCACATTACCTGGACTATTTATCACATTTACTTCACCACAACTGCAAAAGCTCAGCAACACATTTTGAAACTCACTTTTTATCCAAAAGTATTACTTATTATTTATTTATTTAGTCTGTATAATGCTAGAATACAGTGAACAATGCCCCCCACAAAATCCCAGGTCTCAAGTTGTCATCCTCAGATACTGTTTTTTTGAGAAACAAGCTGTTAATGACACTAGTTGTTGATTGATCAACTGTATGATCTTTTCCTAATTGGTCTCGTTCTATGTATAATATTAAGGTATCATAAAGTTTTTTGGTGACAAATGTACCTATTAACATTGCGGATTTTACAGTAGAGTTGAATGTCGTGGTTGCTTGTGTCATTTGTCTCTGTGCTTACGGAGAATGTGCATTCCTCTGTAACAGACCTTCTGTGTGTAGTATAAATCATTTTGACATATTGTTCCTCTGTTGCTACTATGGATTTCCCTTACTGAACTCTTCTAATCTTTTTCATCTTTTCTGTCCTCTGGCTCAGCGAACGCATACATTAGTTCCTGCCTGTTAGCTCACTCATCAGTTCATTGTGTCCTCTCCATAGTTTCCTGCTCCTGTTTGCTTGCCTGTTTTCCCCGAGGTTTGGGAGGCATTTCACAGCAAATGAAAAACACAGCACTGAGGAGCACGGCCGAGGAACACGGCGTGTGTTGCTGATATTTTATTAAGACCTATCAGACGGCTGCTGCCCACTACTTTTGCCAGTTCCTGTCTTGAGTCTGTCACTTTGAGCATTTATATGAATTTCTAAAATACCTGCAGCCACGGCTGAGTGGGAGCTGTGAGTCTGAACGAGGTTTAATGTGTTTGAGGCTATACATTCCAGCTGTTTAATATTTCTTTTCCCATTTCCTGCTGGTGAACACCTCCGTTTTGATTGATTTCATATTCCTCAGCAGTGAAATTGCTCTGCTGCTTCTATACTCAAAATTTCTGAACACTGTCTTTCTCCCTCAGTGTTGTTGCAAGAGGAGGTAGCCCAGCTTCAAGAGGAGGTACACCTGTTGAGGCAAATGAAGGACATGTTGAGTAAGGACCTGGAGGAGACTCAGGGAGGCTGCTCTGCCAATCTGCTCTCAGCCACCGAGCTCCGTGTGCAGCTGAGTGACAAGGAGCAGGAGCTGGACCGTGCCAAGGAGGCCTTACAAGGTCAGGAGCCAACACAGATTCTTGTTGTGTCACCTATATAATCCACCAGAGCCCCTTCTTTTCCAACAGCCCCTGCAAAAATACAGCAAATCAAGCTGTCCAGTCTTTTAGTTGAAAGAGTTACTGTTTGCAAGAAGGGGTCTAGTGAGACAGGACACTAAGTCCAAAGTGTTTTTTGAGTTTCTGCTCTGAATATCTATCTATCTACTAGTAATTGGACCTTTCAGACAAGGTTTATTTCTACTACAATCCTCAGTAAATATTCACTGAACTAAGTGATTTCCATTTGATTTAGGTGACTTAAAAGGACTAAATACATTTAGTCATCTTTTTTCTTCACCTCCCTGGCTTCCTCCAAGTAACTAGGTATCTCAAATATTTCATAATGAACTCTATACACTCATATAGATACATATCTATCACTGTCATGATGCCTAACAGATTTTTTAATTATTGTTGCGTTATTCTTTTTAGTCTGAATTCTTTAAATGAGAGATGGGTGTGTCGCTGATGAGCAGCCAAGTCGACTCTAGGTTCACCTCATTATAATTAATCAGTCATGTCATAGAAGCTCTACTTAGAAACATCAATGTGGTATTGAAATCCGCTGGAATGCAGTGCTCATTATGTAGGATTGGATTTGTTTTTAACTATAACTCAACCCAGAAGTTCCCATGTAGGGTAGAGGAGTCTTGGATTAATTGCTTGCAACGCAAACATAGTGGAAACCTGAAAATATGAATGTGGATTTAGTTTAATGTGTGGTATTCTCCCTCTGTCGTCACAGGTGGCAAACTGTAAGCTTCTAAGCTGTGTTGTGCAATTGCTGCAAAACAGGTCTGGATGTTGATCGTAAAATATGAAGCGGCTGAACGTTGACAGGAGGAATGTTTCCTGAGTGACACATGTGTGCAGTTATGAAAAGTACAGGTTCCAGTCTTGCCTCTCTGTTGAGCACACACTCTCAGGGGAACGCTGTTATTACTTGTGCCATCACAGATCCTCACCGGTTGCATCACTTTTGAGTTGCCTCTGTGAGAAGTTTGAAAAAATCAGGTCCAATTGGTCGTCTCGGGAAAGAGCCAACCGAGTCCCCACATGCCAGACGAAGCTGATTCATGTAATGAATGAATAAGTGCCACTGTGACACTTACCTGTTGAGATGATTACATCATATTCTCTGGGCCATTTCTGTGTAGCAAAAAAAAAAAAAAAACCCAAAAACAAACAAACAAAAAAAACCCACCAGCACTCATTAACAGAAGACACAGTGCCACCTAGTGGCTCCCTGCTGCAGTTGCAAAGCTTTGTTCCTGGTTTAGTGGCAGACAAACTGATCTGCTGCATTTATTTTAGTTCTGTTTGACAGCTAAAATGCCCCCACCCCTCCCCCAACGTACATATATGTGGTTCTCAGTGTGGTGTTTGTTCTTGTTGCAGCTATGAAAGCCGACCGTAAGCGTCTAAAAGTGGAAAAGGCAGATTTGGTGAGTCAGATGCAGCAGTTGTACACAACACTGGAGAGCAGAGAAGATCAGCTGCGGGAATTCATACGCAATTATGACCAGCACAGAAAGGTAACAAGATATACCATCGCAGTGTCCGTCCACAGAGATCACTGCCTTTTTCTCAACTGTAAAATGTTGCCCAGTGTGGTAACACTTAAACTTACTTATATATATACTGCACACTGTTTATGAACGCTAAACAGGAGGTACTTCCTGTTACGTGGAAAAGTGCTCCACTAGCCATTCAAAGTGAGATTTATTTGGATTAATAGTGTCTTTGTGCCTGGATCCTTTCTTCAGGAGAGCGAGGATGCAGTGAAAGCCCTGGCAAAGGAGAAGGACATGCTGGAGAGGGAGAAGTGGGACCTGAGGAGGCAGACCAAAGAAGCCACGGAGCAGGCCAACATGCTGCGTTCTCAGCTAGATATGAAGGAGAACAGGATCAAAGAACTGGAGGCCGAGCTCACTATGGTGAGTCACCCTGCACATGGACACAGTCATAATTACCTCAACCACAAATGTGTCACCCAAGAATCATTATCCGTTGTTGTATGTGTGGCAAAAATGCAAACAAGGTGTGGGCTTGCAATTCTGTTGGTGGGTTCATATCAGTTCAAACACACGCAGTAAGCAGCTCTGCTACACATCCTCATCCGTTCCCTCTCTTAAAGCTTTAATTCTTTCTCCGGGCAGAGGGAGAAGACAGTTGTGCCTTTTTTGTTGCTGTGTCGGTCCCTCAAAGGTACAGTTGTCAGTCTATGTGTCATTAATCTCTCTCCTCCCTCGGCAAGTCACAGCCACCCACAGATCCTCACATCAAGCGGCATCACAGATCAGATTTGTTGGAACATCAGTGACTGAATGCCAACGCTGTCAAGCAACACAGACACAAAACATTGTTCTACCCTCTCTTCTCTGTTTAAAAATGTATTGTTTACAACCATTTCTTATTGCAGTAAATGAATGCATGAATTAATAAAAACTAATCCTGTGGTATGTGTAGCTTTGGCACAGAAATAGACTGTTTTAAGATACTAGAGCAAAATCGTGGCTGTTGACTACCTTCAAAAGGTGAAGCTGCTGCTATTAATTATTTTCTTGCTGACAACAAATCCCATGAAAAGACCCAGTCAAGCAGTGTGTTAGTCTCTCAATACTTTCCAAAGTCATGCAACTCTGAGATGCAGAGGAATAAGATGCAGACAATATTTGTCCAAGAGATCATTTCGCTGTTGGTTTTGTTTTTCCGCGTGGTTTCTAGATTATATTAAAAAAACTACAGAATACTGAATACAGAATATTTCCGGCCTCATGGTGCTTATGTGGGATTATGTGATAAAAGTAAAGGAAAGTTTATTTCTGCACACAGCTCATTCAAATTGATTTACATAATGAATGTGAGGACTTCAATAAGACACACGGTTCAAGAGATACAGAAAAGAAACATTGAAGAGATAAAGAAACATTTAAGATTAGAATTAAACCATGTTAATTTGCATATTTTATGTATAATTCTGTGATTTCTGATTTGGAGCCAATACTATTCGTAGAGCTGTTTTTCCAGTGGTGTAAAAATAAGTCTTGCAGCCCTATAGATACCCACCACACTAATCATTTGATAATGTATTAGTATGTTATAATAAACAATGTTAAGCCACTAAAGAAAGTCAAATATTTTGCTCTCTGTTCATGTGTTTTTCCAGGCGAAACAGTCTCTGGCCACATTAACAAAAGACGTACCGAAGCGTCACTCGTTGGCCATGCCTACAGAGCCCGTGGTCAACGGAAGTCAGGAATGGGTGATGCATGCCGACCTGCCACTCACAGCCGCCATCCGTCAGAGCCAACAGACCCTTTACCACGGACACACCACAGACAGACAAGGTAACTTTAGGGTTTAATTTTTTCTTGATCTACTCTGCCCCTCAGGATCCACTCTGCTTGGTGTTGCTTTTACTAACTCCACATGCTAACAGGTGGTTTTCTGGAGGTTTCTCATATTAACTGTGGGAATTTGTGTGTGGGTATGTGTGTATTTGTGGCACGTCCAGCTGTGGTCAGGATCAGCCCCTGCCATTCTCGGCAGCCCTCTGTCATCTCCGACGCCTCGGCGGCTGATGGGGACCGCTCGTCCACACCCAGTGACATCAACTCACCTCGACACCGGACCCACTCCCTCTGCAATGTAAGAGCTGCCTGGCCCCCTCGACCAAGTAATCACACCTCCACACTTTTTGCCTTCTTCTGTTGGTGTCTGTCACTCTGTCCTGTTAGCCTGCTGGGTGTCAGCCTGCGTGCTTAGTGATGGTGTTATTTTACACTGCACACTTGCTTTCTTGCCGTATTTGTTAAATCCGTACAAAACTAATGTGTAAAAATTACAAGGTATGGTGCTGCAGCCATTTACTGGACAGACAAGAAAGAGAAACTATTTTCTCATTCTACTTCTTGGCAAGAAAGCAAATTTCAGTCCAACAGTTGCTTTGACTCAGCTTTACGAGGGTACTAACCCAAAATTCCTGTGTCCCCTGCCTGGTCCAGTCCATGGAGGACCTGGAGGACCAGAAGCGTAAAAAGAAGAAGGAGAAGATGACTCTGGGATCCTTGTCACGGGTGTTCGCTCGGGGCAAACAGCGCAAATCACTGGACCCCGGCCTGTTTGATGGTACAACCACCCCTGATTATTACATAGAGGAGGATGCCGACTGGTGATGCTGACTGCGTGTGTGTGTGTGTGTGTGTGTGTGTGTGTGTGTGTGTGTGTGTGTGTGTGTGTGTGTGTGTGTGTGTGTGTGTGTGTGAGTGAATGTGTGCGGATATCCACCTGGCTGTAACTGTGTGCAAAGAGTGCTTTGGTTTGTCCGTTCAGGGTGGGAGTATAGGGTTGGGGTTATATTTTAAAAGAAAAGCCCTTAAAGAGACTGCTATTCTCACAAATGTACAGCATATTACCCTCAAATTGTTTGTAAATTAGATATATATTTATAGGTGTACATGTATGCATATGTATATATGTTTACATGCATATAAATATATACAGTACACGGGGTTATTATTATGTGTAGACATGTTTATGATGTATTATCTTCCAAATGTCCTAATGGTTTATGTTTTTTTTATAACTGGAGACTTGAAAGACTGCTGTTCATATGTAAATATGAGTTATTGTGAACCTAGTGTTTTTACTGTAAATGTCATTTGGCTTTTGTTACTTTACAGTTGCTTTTATCATGCTTTGCAACGTTGTAGTTTCTTCTTATTCCCAATCTTTTGTGGCCCATAACTTATTGTGAAGGAGGAAATTTTTGATTGGCTTGAAAGAAATTGATCCATTGGTCAAATTCTGCTACTTCAATGAGTTTCATATGAAAAACAGTCCATTGTTTAAGAGATTTTGCTGTTACAGGATTATTGGCTAACAGGGTTTGTTGACAATACACGACTAATTACAATGTGGAAGACTTTCATGCAGTCCTCTTCTTCCATTTGATGCTACATTCTCAGTTACTATAATTAAATGAGACCCAGCGAGGGTTTTAGAGTCAATCTTCCATCAAAAGGCTTGAATACACAAGAAAAAGAAAACATCAGAACATGAACAGCAATGCATATTCAGGCACACATCTCATCAGCTGTCAAAACCGTGTGCAAGTGCCAAAGGTTAAACATTCGTTCATTTGAAAAAGCTGCGCGTCATTCTGTCGCTGTTGGTGCGAGCCTCATAACATCATTTATGTCTGACTCATTTCTCACTGAGAGCTAACGTGCGCCAATACAAGATGAAGGAATGTGCATTAAACTCCTGCATGATCCCTCTGTGTTGCTTCGTTAAGATGTCCATTCATTAAGATTCAGATTAATATTCTCCACAATCATGTGTTGCTCCTGTGCTGCCTTTCCCCTTTACTGAGTTGTCTCTCCTTGCATTATGAATGCAATCCTTTTTTCTTTTCCTGCTGTTTTTGGTTTGTGTAGAATCCCTCCTCGTTTCTGGCAAATGTGGCTCTAATAATTCTCTGTTAAATGCTTTGTAATTTAGGAGATGTTGCTTAAAAAAATTTAATCTATTGAAGTATTTTATTTAAACGAAAAGACAAACGAGAGGTAACGTCAATAATTTATCTGCTGCAGCTGTTGCAGCCAGATGTTTTAGCATTTTCAAAATGAATTATAATGAAGTCTTATTTTAAAAATAAAACTAGTAACTGAATACATCCTATGTGGCAGTTTTCTGTTCCATGAGTAATCTTGTTCTTGTGTCCCAGTCTAACGTGTCTCTCCCTCTCCTCCTGCCATTTCTAATGGCAACTCTCTCCTGCCAGTGAGTAACTCCTCATCTGTGATTACCAGCTGTCTGTTTCTGCACTCAGGGGATTATTCATATCACTCAGGTCCATTTGGAAAAATCCAAGTTTGTCTGTTTTTTGTTTTTTTTTTTAGTAGAAACTCTTTTGTAAGACGGTGGAGATCATGCATGCAGCATTTTGTCAGCATGTGGGGACGAATCAGGTAAACACAATCGAGTTCATCCTGGACTAGTTGGTTCAGTATGAATCAGTGTTTTCCTGTAGTTAAGACAGGTGGTTAATGGCAGGAGCATGATGTTTTATGAATAATCCCTTTGTCTCTAATACATTACCCTAATGGTCTTAAGTCTCATCACAATCATCAGATACTTACTGAAATGTTTTAACACATTAACTAAACATTGGTATTGTACTGACCAGAAGAACTATATACGTCACAAAGTACTTTTAAGAGTTATACTTTTACACCACTTCAGATTTCGATGTGCCCAGTTGTGTAGTTTGGTTCGTTTTTATAATGAACTTTAGTGGTGATTCCCTTACACAGTACAGTTCATTCACATGGCACAAACTACTGTCGTGAATTATTGTGGCTCCATCTTGTGGCCATGTAGCGCAATTTTTACTTGACACAAATTTATCATTTAATCCAGAAAGACACATTTAAATTCAAATTCCAAAAAAAAAAAAAAAAAAAACATTTGGATCTTTTAGTGTCATATCCAAGCTGAACTGAGGTGCATTTATTGTGAAAATACCCACTGAGCTGATGTTAAAATTGTCTCCAGATGAGTCGTTTTTTTATTTCCGTATTCCTCTGACCCCTGAACCCCTCCTGTATGCCACACCATAACTTCTCCCAAACAACCCAGATTCTGACAGCCTCACACAGCAGAGCCTGTCGGACGGAGAGGAGCAGCTGGATCGCCTCCAGCAGGCAGAGCTCACACGAAACACATGCATGTCAGTGTGGAGGGCAGGTGCAGTCCAGGCGTGGCTGGAGGTTGTTATGGGAATGCCTATGTACATCCGAGCCTGCTCTGAAAACGTCAAAAGTGGCAAGGTACACCTTTAGTGCAAGTGGTTCTTCTGCTGTTTCCTCACCTTGTAGTGAGAGCGGGGTGGTTTACGAGCAGGTCGGTGACCTCATGGTTTGATAAAAGTTTGAATTTGTGGTCCTCAGGTGCTGCTTGGACTGACAGATGAGGATTTAGAGCTGGGTCTGGGCATCGTTAACCCGATTCATCGCAGGAAGTTAAGACTGGCCATTGAGGATTACAGAAGAGCAGAAGGAGATCAAGGGTGAGCAGAAGTTAACGAAACTGTAACTGGCTGCATTTACTTTAGTACTCTTAAGGTACATATATATATAGTACTTAAACTGAGTATTTCCATTTAATGAACTTCAGCTATAGTTAATTTGTAGATTAAGATTTAAAACATCATCAAACATTTTAAGATTATATAAAATATAAAGTATTGGTGTTGGGCAAATCACCCAACAGTCAGTAAAATGCCCCAAAGCAGCTGCAACATTGAGGTATTGCTACGTTTAAGTAAAGGATCTGAATTTTTCTTCCACTACTGCTAATCATCTTCTAGACTTTCAAAAGCCTCTGAAATGGACCATCACTGGGTCGCAACATCGTGGCTGAGTGACGTGGGGCTGCCTCAATATTCCCAAACTTTCCAGAGTCACTTAGTGGATGGACGCGTCCTGAACTCTCTGAGCCGCCGAGACCTTGAGAGGTTTCTCAACATCGGCGACCAGTTCCACCAGACTAGCATACTTCTGGCAATCCAGCTGCTGCAGATGCTCAGCTTTGATAAAGAGGTCAGACTAGAGATTGTATCATGTTTTGATACATTGCATCACTGCGATTATCCACAGCAGCCTGACGAACACATGAGCTCTTGGTGCTGGACTCCGTCAGCAGACCCTTATTCTTTCCCATGTGTTTCCTCTGGCCTGTGCCACAATAGTACGGTCTGTGTGTTGTGTTTTCACAGGCCCTGCAGGCACGACGGACAAAATGCGATCACCAAGACTGGGACCCCATTGTTTGGACATGTCACAGAGTAATGAAGTGGATCAGAGACATAGATCTCAAGGTGGGTGGGGGGTCAGTGAGGGTATTACCATGACAGGGGCTGATTGGAACCAGATAACGCAGTATGGGGCTCTAGGATTTCCTGAAAAATAGTGGTAGCTTTGTTGCTTTGTTGCTCTACCACTTCTGAAAGAAAAACATCAGAAGAACTCTGTTTTAGACAAAGGAACATGACAAAATACCATTCAAGTGCTTTTCTTCATCACAATAAGAAAGATTTTGCTATTATCCAGTCCTCAGCATCCTCTTTTGGACTGACTATCACTCAATTCCTAGCCCTCAGGGACAAACAGTGGTTTGTACCAATATGACTTTTAACAGGATGACAAATAGAGTCTGAGGTATTTTTCTCACTGTATATGCTGCCTCTGTGTTTTCTTCTCCAGGAGTATGCAGACAATCTTCAGGGTAAAGGGATCCATGGAGCCGTGATGGCCCTGGACCCGTCCTTTGACACAGACGCCATGGCCAAAGCCCTGGGAATCCCCAGCAACAAACACATGCTGCATCGACACCTGTATGAAGAGATGAAATTACTCGCTGTTCCTCATAGGTATAGATTATATATTCATACAGAATCACAGAGTTGTGTTAACTTAATTAACAATGAAATAAAAACAAATGTAAATTAATGAATGTAGTGTAACCCCTTTGGTTTACAGCAATGCAGAACAGAGTAACGAGGTTATCGGTTCTTCTTCACCTGTGGCCGTGAACCGCTTTGCTGAAGACAGGGTGTCTGTCAGAAGAACAAGCAAGGTATCATGTTCTTTCACAATTATGTGGGATGATGGGAATACAACAGTTGGCAGTAACCGTGTAGTTCCATTTCCATTTAATAGTAGTTTAGTTCATTTAGTTTTGTTCATTTAACCAAATTTTATGAGCATGCTGCTCCTCATGAAGTAGAAATGTCAGTTCTGATGTTAGGTTGACATTTTTAATAAACATCACTTTCTTGGAAAATAAAATGTAAAGAAATGTGCCTTTTGTTTTATTTGAATCTCCTCAGAGTCCACTGAGGTTACGTGCAAACAGCCAGTCAGTGGAGCGAAGCCTGGGCTTTCACGGCAGCTGTGGCTCTCTGCCCAGAGAGGCAAGACTGCAGGCTGTACCCCGGACCAAAGGCAGCCCGATGCACACCTACAAGAGTGTGGAAATCACCAACGTCTGAAGCAGCCTCAGACACCGAAATCTCTCCTATTGTTTACACTTCCATATATTTACTACTGACAGAAACCAACACTCAGCATTGCTGGCCTATTAAGAGGAATTATTACTATTTTGTCAAACATAAGAAAAACAGTTATTGTGAATATAAGGCAGAAGAAAAAGTTCGCAGACACAAAGTTTTGTTTTGTTTTTTTCCAAAAAATTTCCAAATCAGCTTTATATTATGAGTTTCTATAAAATCAGTGATCATCGCACATGAGAGGAGTGAAAAATAACCTGCAGAAATAGCTGTGCAGTCTTGTTCTCTTTTGATGCCTTATACACCATATATTTTCACAGTGCTGTTTTCCTTTTTTTTTATTTAACAGATCACCTCATTTTTTTCACTTAACAATAATTAAAGAATCACATTAGCGTTATAGATCTAGTCATTACAATATGCTTTCTCAGTAGAGATATGTGTTTATCTCCTGAGGAGACCCTTAAGTGTGTCATATCAGCGCTCACTTTTACATATATGAGATAAATTTGTGGTCACAACACAGTTAAATGTGCCAAAAGTACAGTAACGGAAACGTATTTGTGTCGAAGAGAGAGCTACAGTAACTGCTTTGGTTTTCGTTTGAATGTACGTGTTGATAAAAAAATGTATTGACAAGAATTATCCAGTGTATTATGTCGATAAAAGCCACAGTTGAATGTCGTCGTTTCAACTATGTGAACGGTCCCCACATGTTTATACTGTATAAGCACTGATTACACAGCAACACTGTTACTTCTATGATGAAATCAATGTATAGAATGTAATGGTATATTTTGTACAGATCCTGTTTTATAACACACTGATGCACAAAGTTTGTTGTTCCTAAGCATGAAAACACGTATGAAATGTCCCACAGGGCCACACTGTGAGTAGCTGCAGGTTAATCCAAATAGTAGAAACAGGTTTGTGAGACAGTTTCTGGGCGTCTCCTTTTGCAGCCATTAGCAAAACAGTTTAAGAGGAAAAAATTAGACCAGCTTGGACTTGTGTAAAAGGCAGAAAGGAAATGATATTTGTATGTAACACCAGAGTTAATACTGTATCACAATTACTACTGTATTTCTCTTTACTCAGCTGTCAGAGCTGTTCATGTATGCCAACAGGTGAAACTATCGTCCTTTGTATTTTTCAGGACAGATGCATTAAAATTGTAATTAAAAGAATGAAAGAACGTCCTTCTTCCATTTTAAAGATATGATATATTTTACTGCAGTTCTATAATCATAATAACTATATATCCATACCAATACATTCATTTGACCACTTCAAGTCCTTACTAAAGTTGTGTTAAAGGTTTTAATTGTCCAGTTCAGTCAGCTGACCTAAATCTGTGGACAATGAGACGATTAATCAATTCATTTTATAAAATCGTTTTAAATTGGGGCCACGCCACTTTTCTTTTATGTTTTATTTCAATGAATAAATTGTTGAGGAAGTTGAGTCGAGCGGCGCTAGGACCCAGAGGAAACCGGTCACAGGCGCACTCTCAGCCAGGACAGGGAGGTTTCACTCCGGCTCCAATTTGCACAAAGTTCCTGTCTAATATTTAGTTTGTTTTTTTTTTTGTGTGTCGGTAAACACCGTGGGAACAAGTTGGCTGTGTGATTTTTAAAGAAAAACTGTGAGGTTGAACTGGACGTCAGGTGCTGCGTCCTCTTCAACTCGTTCTCCAGTCTTCCTGAAAACACCTGCGTGGTTCAGGTAACTCACCCATGAAGAGGGAAGTCTGATCGGCGATCAGGTGAGGCCTCTTTCAGATCACCACGAGAACAGCTGCTCACGAAAGGTTTCCACCGAATATAGTGACCAAGACGATTCTCAGTTGAACCTCAGGTCGCTCACAGCCACTAAAAGTTTCTTTGCGAGTTGTTTCTGTCCGTCAGAGATAAGTTGACTTGTCAGTGTCGCACCTGTGAAGGGACAGGTCCTCCCCCCCGAGGTCCTGTTCTGCTTTGCAAACAATGATCACACTGGTTGAAGGAAGGATTGCACCATTTTAACCGCTTTTCTGCACCAGTACTGTGACATTGGTTGATCTGTAAATGTCCCCTATGCAGAGGCCTGGCAGGAGCAGACATTATGCCTAAACTCTTTGCAGGGTAGACAGGAAAATGTGCTGATGTTGAAGAGGACACACCCATGCACGCTGTCCAGCAGACTAACACAGGAGTGATGTTTAAACACACAGAAATCAGAAGACACAGAAGGTCAGCACTCAGTGTCATGTTCAGACCGGCAGAACCATAGACTACCACACTGATGTCTTATTGTCCCCAAATGTTTGTCCTTGATAGTGGTGTTAGCACAACATGTAGTTTTGCAATATGTGGTAGGCAGTCACCTTTTACAGTACACACTGTATTTGTATGTTGATACATACTGTACATCAATGGAAAGCAGGGTACTAAATGTCTGCTTTTTAAGGTGAAATATCAGTATCTCAGAAAAATAAAATATCAGTATCTCAGAAAAATAAAATATCAGTATCTCAGAAAAATAAAATATCAGTATCTCAGAAAAATAAAATATCATTTTTGTCAAATATTCAAATTCCAGTTTTATTGTTACAAACATCAAATTGTATGTGCATTGATCTATAGATTTAGCACCAATTTATGCTGCTGTTACAAACATAATCAAGTACATTAAGTCGATCTCAGGACTAAAACAGTTGAGATTATTGTTGTACAGTTTGCATTTCGTCTCATCAGTCTGCAATGATTATACGTATGCATTGTGCATGTACAGATTTAAATAGTCCAGATGTTTCTATTGTCAAATTGACTTGAATAATCATTTACAAAGTACGATGGAGCCAGGGAAAAGGAGAGTATGCAGTTTGTTGTCACTAAGTAGTTGACTGATGGCTGAAGATTGAATTGTATAAACCAATAAAGACTGTAAAGTCACTATTGGTTCCAGTACAGATGCAGCATTTTGGATCAGTGCCGTCATATCAAATTCTCTACTGTCTATTGCTTTATGACACTCACACAATGGGCTGTGTGTGAAATCTGTAACGCTATAAAGGTACAAACTATTTCCTAAATCAATACATCATCCTATGAAAAATGCTAAATAACATATATCAAATCTGTATCTCTGTGATGTTAAAAGAAGCTTTAGACCACATCACATGGTTCCAGTCGTCACACTGCGTTGCTCCGAAGTACTCATGTTAAACCTGTCATTGTGTTAGCAGCTGTTTCCATTTGAAGCCACAACCTGTTGAACTCTTAAAAGCTGATTTATTCATTTTCAAAATCAAAATAAAATACCTGTGTGAATCGATAACATGATGTTCATCCTCACAATATGTTGATACTGCGCATTTATTGGCTGTCACTCCTGTATTTGTCCAGTGACTCGTAATCAGTGACTTGAACTTTAATCGCTCCTTGAAGTTCTGTCAAGCAGTGATTGAAGTGAGTTTTTACCGACAGCTGAGCTCAAACTGCTGACTCTGACGGCGACCATTTCAATGTCAGAGCCGTTAAGTAGCAAAAGGCTGAAGTAGCAAAAAAGCTGGAGACTTAAAAATATCTGCAGGAAAAGGACGGGAACACCTGTTTCACTGTTACAAAGAAATGCACTGGCAAACCAATGCAGGTGTACCAGTAATGTCTCCAATAGACCAAAGATTAATTATCTTTCCTCACCCTTCGCCTTCAGCAGCCCTCCAGGCTTTCTGAGTCCTGCATGCAGAACATTCAGGACCCTTATATCAACAGCATTCAGCCATCTGTGCTTATCTCACCACTTCTAGGTCAGAACAAGTGGACAGAAGCTATACTGCAGGGTGTGCACTGTGTGAAGGGTTGGACTAGTTCACCAACATTTATACAGGCCGTTGGCATTCTTGAAACACTTGTGCTTTGAATCATCAATGAAGAGTACATCATGTGATGATGTAGAGCAGCAGCTATCTAAGGATGGAGACTTGACTATTTAACTGATTTACTAATTAGAAAATAAGATGATATACAGTATGTACTGTACATTGTACAGGTCCAACATATTATTTATTGCAGACATTGTTGTGCTTCATCAAATATATTTCTATCAACAAGTCTCAACATAACAGGATTCTTTAATTAAGAAGGTATTTTGATCCTTTAGCACAGTTAATGTTTATGTTGTTAATTTAAGCACTCTGTGGCCTACTGTAATTACCACCTGTAATTGTTTATACTGGTTATGATACACGATGGAGAGGTATTCACAGAGGAACAGAAAGACTTAAAAGGTTCAAGGGTGGTTTGAACTGCATATGTCTTGTAATTCCAGCTAATGCTCTGTGTTATAGGCAGAGTTCAAATAATGCAGGTTTTCAAACAAATTAGTTTTTATGTCTGAACATACTGCATTATCTATTTATTGCTGTTTAGTTTGTAATATTTGTTTTGGTTCATACCCCTTTTACTTTTTCCACATTTTCTATGTATGAGAAGCCTTAAGATACTTACCCAAGATTTTTAAATCTGTAATTACTACCAGAGGGGTTTCAAGTTTAGAAATATTTCTGAACTATGTCTTTTCTAGAAATAGTTTAGTCCTGTTAAAATTTTTAGTTTATCATGCAGTGTGACTGCTTGTGTGCAGTAAATAAAAGATTCCAACGACTGATATATTTTATTAATTGGCAGTTGTTTCAACAATGTCTCGTAGTTTAGCGTGTCGATTAATCCACAAAGATTGAAACATTTTTCCATTTTAAAATGATGTGATCTGCTCTGCCTGATACCAAATGATATTCCTATTAATATGTGGCGTCCAGTGGCAGAACAAACAAGATTCTCATTTTGGTACACACCACCACCTTTAGTTCTAATAGATGATTTCATCAGTGCCACAGCACAGTCTAAACATTGCAGTTTCCTCCGCTTTATTAATGGATACTCCCTGTAGGATGTCATTATGTGAACATTTTCACAAACACTTGACAGCAATTTAAGTTCATGTAACAGTCTGCACATGACTCACCTCCATAGAATACATGCAGCAAATCTTCAGTGTTTGATATTGGTGCTGGGAACAGGACCATGATATCAGGAAACACGTGACGCAAAATAATAATTTGTTGTGAGATGATGAATGAAAATCCACTCCAATCCATCCACCTGTCCGTCTATCTATCGTGTTATAGAGCATGTCTGCATATTTCATGATAAAAGTTGAGTAATGTGTTTGCATCAGTTGCAGGTATGCTTTTTTAAATACCATCACCATCACAATTTTTGTGGCATTTCATGGTTTTGTCCTTCCTCCCAGTCGTCCTCGCTCTTGAGTTAATGTCTGTCGTGTTAAGACATGTGCAGAAATACCACCGCACTTGTTTTTCCATAACCTGTTTCACACCACAATTGATTTTTGTTTTCTTACAAACTGTCTCGCGCGCTTTTCAAATTCCTGCTGCTCTAAAGTGTAGCATCTCAGTGCCATTCCTGTTTTTGAGTACACAAACCATACATTTATTCACATTTAATCACTGTAACAATAAAAAGGATGCTACTGAAATTAGTTCAGCACACTACTGTTGAGCCTTTAACCATTTATTGTACCAATATTTTGCTGATTAGTTTGACAGTGTATGGGTAAAATGCAGAAGCAGGGATGCGTGTCAGAGAGGGCGTCATCATGCCATATTGACTTAAAAGTTATTTGACATTAATTTGTATTTTTGGCATTGGCTTGACAGGCATTTAGATTTTTTTTTTGTTGACTGTGTAGTGATAGATGAGTGATAGAAGGTCTTTGGGATCTTTATGTGATTGATTGTGTACAGCAGGAGCATCAAATCTTCTGCCTGCTAGAAACTTCCAAGACGAAACATTATTTTAGCTGAGAAGATGAAATCCAAAAGATTAATGTAACTACCTCTTAAACCGCGTTAATCTAGAGAATTATTAACTCCTCTTCCAAAAGGCTTTTATCAACAGCTTATTTACCAGAGCAGAATTACTCTCTGTCTTCCATCGATGCACCTTGTACCTGCTGCTTGGCACCAACTTTACACTACCTGTTATGAACATAAATTACTTCCTGAATCGTCGTCATACGATTGTAATAAACAAAAGAGGTACTAGCCAGAACAAAAAATTGTTCCTGTTCACAACAAAAGGTGGCAAAAAAATGAACTAGCAGTACAGCATGGTTCAAATATCAAATAATAAAGTTTTTTAGTTAAAGTTTGTCTCTTGTAGTGTTTTCTAACTTTGTTGATGGTCTTTGTTGCAGTTTGTCCTTCAGAGATGTGTCCCAATCGAGATATATGTGGTGGCGGCAGCCGCCCCAACAGATCCTCCAGTTCAGGTGCACATTATGCACTTTGTGCCCTGGGAGTTGGACTTATTGCCCTGGGTGTTGTCATGATTGTGTGGACTGTGATACCCATGGACGCACAGGCTCCAAGTGGCTCCCCGGCTCCATCAGGCAACTCTACCGTAGGGCCTGGCAGTGGGAATAACAATGGACAGAACAAGGACACCACAAAGTCTTCGTTAGTGGCTATGGTGCTGGTTGGCGTTGGAGCAGCCATTCTGCTCTTGTCCATTGGCCTTGGTCTGAGGAGCAAGAGTAGATCACGCGGCAGACGTAACCAGCCAGTGGCAACACAAGCCGCCGTTGTGGACCGTGTGGCTCAGGAGCAGGAAGAACCGTGAGTGATTTAGCTTTTCTTTTATACTTTCACTTCCATCTTGTCATTTTTTCTATCAGTCGCACACATTTACCCATCACAACAACGTCATTCAAACATTTTTATAATGTGCAAATAAATTAAAAATCTGAAATCTCTGGATTACAAAGGTAATCAGACCCTGTTCTGTGGCAGTTCACATTATGGTCAGGTACATTCTGTTTACTTGAGCGTTTCTTGAGATGAACTCCGCTTGTGGCCAACTGATCTAATTGGACATAGGTCAGAAAGTCAAACCTGTTTATAGAACATTGCACAAGGCACACTGCATCTCAGGACAAAACCAGCCCTGACGTCAGAAGAACTCTCTAATGACCTCCACAATAACATTGTGTGGTGAGGAATACATCAGTAGAAGAACACGAGCGTAAGAAAGACGAGGAGAGAGGACATCTCAGTAACACGCTATGAAGTGGCTTCACGACAAGTCTCTGTCTGTAGGACAGTGTTTGAGTGGCACAGCCAACTCCACAGATTGACTGTGGAGACTTGAAGAGACTTGTGACGTGAACACAAATTAAAACACAATAGAATAATAACATTGCCCTGTAATTTTCTTTGTTGCCACTGTAAGTGTCCAAAAACAGTTTTTGCATGTATGCATGATTATTTTATCAATTTGTGATGTTATGTTTTGTATTTTTATGGTGGTTTCTCTGATCCACCTCTTTTATTGTTTTTCAGATCTACAGATCCGGCTACTTACAACGTACCGAGCTATGACGAGGTTATTGGCAGTGGAAACTACCCTGTCCGTCAGAGCAACCTTCGCCAGAGCACCTCTCAGCTGCCGTCCTATGAGGACATCATAGCAGCTGTGGAAAATGAAGGAACAGAGCCCTCTAACAACCCCACCGAGAACACCCCTCTGAGCGAGCCCACACCCCCTTCCAGCCAACCTGCCGCTGAGTCCCAGGCTGATCCGGCTGCATCAAACCCCAGCCTACCAGCCCGCAGCAGCAGCCGGGCCAGCCGTTTACTGCGGCCCCTCCGGGTGAGAAGGATCAAATCGGACAAACTGCACCTGAAAGACTTCCGCCTCCAAATCCGCACCCCCACACAGAATCCAGTGTCCATTGAACCCATCACTCCACCGCCGCAGTATGACAATAAGATGCCTGAGTTACAGTAGGGTCTCCCTTTATTGCCTGTTCCTGATGAATAAAAATATCTCAGGATTTAATTGACTTATTACATTTCTAAAAACCAATTTTCAAGGTTCACACTAAGTAGGTTAAATGTGGCTGCAAGCAGCTCAATAGAGTCTGTGCGCACACACACTCCTGAAATGAGAATATTTCAAGTGAAACTTTATCACTGAAATTTGTGATTGGTATATTTATTGTTATAATTAGGTTATTCGGTTTGTGTGGAAGGATTCCCCAGCTTTTAAACATCATGTATGGTAATTATTGCTAAACAGCTGTTCAGTTTTATTTAAAAGCCACCATACCACAAATTATTGTTGTTCTTGTTGCAGTTGCTTTATTGTAATTTTAATTAGCTTTCAGTTGCAGAAAATCTGAAACCATGGTTTTGATTCTAAAGGGGAAAAAGGGACACTAATTGTGTTGGAGATATTTAAGAGGTATTTTGTATCACACATCCAATGCAGGACTTTTTTGTGATTTTTATGTGAAAAAAAAAAAAGCACTGAGGCCAAAAATATTTCTTAGTGTTTGTGAGGACGTTTTTTGTTTTTAAATGTCTTGTCTTAAAGAAACTGGTTCATATTCTGTTTTTGAAACCAGTAGTACGGGATGTGATATCAATAAATAAACATGCATTGCTTCATAGGACTTTTATAGTGTTTAAATGTTGATTCTTTTAACTTTGTTTTAATATTTGTAGACGTGTTAAATAAATGTTTTTTTTTAATTTCATTTAGTATCATGTCAAGATTGTTTTGTTTTTTTTGTTTGTTTTATTTTGTTTTGTTTTTCAAAATGTCACTGAAAATGTGTTCCAGAAATATCAATATGTATGTTTAAGTCAATCTCAATGAACAGCAGTACATCTACTAAATACAGAGTAAACCACTCAGGACATTCAAATACATACAAGTTAGTACTCCATTCGCTGGTGTTTTTATTATTTTAATGCTGATAAAGCACCTGAGTGTTTGATAGAGCTGTATTTATTTCACAGACATAAGTATTGTCTTGTTGTCCTGTTTGTCATGGTGACACAATATAAAGACACACAACCAACTCTCCAGCTCGAGTTTCTGCTCTGGCATCATCATCATCATCATCATCATCTCACAGCTCATTGGTTACTGTTTAGCGCCCCCGTGTGGTTAAAACAATGAAATGCGACTGTGGTGTGAAGTGGGCCACAGCCACCTTTTCTCCAAAGATACTACCTCTGAGAAGCACAAGAAAGAGCTGTGCTGTGAAAGTGTAAATAGTTTGTGGAGATATGAGTGTTTGGAGGTGTTGTCACAGTAAGAATAAATGTGAATAATGCTGATGTGTTTTTTGATGAGAGTCTGATTCCGCTGTGATTTAACATTAATCCAACTAGTAAAACTGCTCATTCCTCTGATGGTTGAATTGTGATCCTTTTCGTTTTAGTTTTCTGGCGTTGAAAAAGCAGTCAACAGTATCAAAAAATGTGTGTATGTGTGTGTGTAAGTGGTATTTTACTGCTGAGCCTGGTGGAGGTATTAACTGTTTGTGTGTTTTTAAGTTCAGCCTATAAATAAATCATTAGTTTTGTATCCAAAGGCCCAATCTGTTAAGAAACCGAAGCTGTCATTTCAATGCAGTGGAGTAAAAAGCGCAATGTTCCAAAGTTTGTGTAGTGAAATACATTAGTACTTATTTACATTTCATAAGTGCATGTTTACATTTTACTGTGCACACAAATTCAGTAGATATAGAGAGAGACGGTAGATAGAAAATGTTTCTGATGCTGATGCAGATTTAATCAAGCAAAGCTTATTGTTTGAATTTCCAGGTATTAACTACATTTTTCTAAGCTCCACCTCCGCCTCGGTTCAGAAGAGTTTTTCTTTTTTCATCTTTCTCCCTCTCTCTCTCTCTTTTTTTTTTTTTTATGTGCAGCTGCCATGTAGCAGAGGGAGGAACAGCTGGCGGAGGGAAGAGCCAGCCCGGGGAGTCAGTCACATTCCTGGCTGGGATTCAATGACTGAACCAGACACAAACAAACAGAGAGGGCGAGGGAGAGAGAGAGAGACAGAGAGAGAGAGAGAGAGAGAGAGAGAGAGAGAGAGAGAGACGCAGCGAGTGAGAGGGGAGACAGACTGAGCCAGACGACGCAGACGAGGCATATTTCAGGCGCACATTAGGAGTGCGTAAAACCGCAGGAGCACATAGAAACATTGTAAGTGGTGATTGTACGTTACACAGTCGAGTTTTGTGTCTCGGAGTTGCCGACTTCCATTGCTTCTGCTTACAGGAACTGACCCTATGAATTCAGCAGTCTTCGGTTTTCTGAATGGACGCGCTGGGAAGCTTCTCCGGTGACATGGAAATGCGCGCTATTGAGCGTGTAGCCGGATGCTGAGGACGCCCGATTCGATAAGTCAATTTCTGCTTTCATTTTGAGTTTTGGACTCTCTTTTCCAAGCGGCTACAACATGGAGGGAACGAGCTTTCAGCCTCATCCTGGACTTCAACAAACTCTGAAGCAGTTTCATCTGAGTTCCATGCGCTCTCTCGGTGGACCGGCGGCGTTCTCCGCTCGGTGGCACCAGGACCCGCTCTTCGGCAAAGATGGAAAATCCGCGGAGATGATGCTCACCCTGCCGGCTCAGACACCTCCGGTGATGTCCGGTCCTCTTTTCATCCCGTCCGACCGCTCCACGGAGAGGTGCGAGACGGTCCTGGAGCGTGAGCCCATCTCCTGCTTCGTGGTCGGCGGCGAGAAGCGGCTGTGCCTCCCGCAGATCCTCAACAGCGTCCTGAGAGACTTCTCTCTCCAGCAGATTAACTCGGTGTGTGACGACCTGCACATCTACTGCTCCAGGTGCACCGCGGACCAGCTGGAGATCCTCAAAGTGGTGGGTATCCTGCCCTTCTCGGCCCCGTCCTGCGGGCTCATCACTCAGACGGATGCTGAGCGCCTCTGCAACGCTCTCATCTACGGTGGTACTTACCCTCCTCACTGCAACAAAGAGTTGGGCTCCCTGGAGTTGGAGCGAACCGAGAAGAGCTTCAAAGTGTATCATGAATGTTTCGGTCGGTGTAAAGGCTTGTTTGTCCCGGAGCTGTACACCGGCCCGAGTGCCGCCTGCATCCAGTGCATGGACTGCAGACTGATGTTCCCACCTCACAAGTTTGTGGTCCACAGTCACAAGAGACTCGAGAACCGGACGGTCCACTGGGGGTTCGACTCTGCCAACTGGCGGGCCTATGTACTTTTAGACCCGGACTACACCGGGAAGGAGGAGAAGAGTCATCTGGAGCATCTGCTTAAAGAACTCAAAGGAAAATATGATCTGACGGGAAAACTGTCCAGTAAATATTGCAGAGTAAGTCTGATTTATTTTAAGCTGTTTGCCTTTGATGAGTGTGTGTTCTGTTTCTATCTGTGGATATTTCAACAGCTTCGGGCCTCCTACAGCATCTGCACTGATTAACATTCATTTTGAGAAAGTTTCCTCTTTATTTCACTGTCTACTTTGTTTAATTGTTTCCATCTTTTGTGCTGCCAGTCTTATTAGGGAACCCCAGTGGAGTTAAAATGCAAACCACACATCACATTGCATATTTCTGTGCCTGTCCCTTCTACTCCTGCACCGTGAAACACTTCACATATATGCAGACTCACTTCATATATGTCTGGAAAAGAAGGGGATGGTGAAACCTTTAACCATCAGCTGACACCCTTGAGCATCCCTCCAAGCCTCCAAAACTCCCCAGGGTAACCCAAGGGCATCTGCATTATGATAAATGGAGTGCTGATGATATATTTTATTGGAGAGGGGGGGGCAGGGACAACCGTGATGCGGGGAAGGGGATATGAGCTTAATGAGGTTTGGGATATGGAAACGTGTGTGCGTGTCACCATCCTGGTTCTTTGTGTGGGTCAGAGATGTTCAGTGTGGACAATGGGTCCTGGAGAAGGGGTGGACGTTCCTTCGTCACATGGCAGCTGTTGTGTGGGACACTGCTAATGAGTGGACATCTCTGTATGCATCACCATAGTGCTGCTCCAGTCTCTGAGCGGGAGCCAGGAGATGCTTTACAGGGAAACCTCAGTACTCTCCTGGACAAAGTGCTCAAGAAAATGTAGTTGTCTTACAGAAACACAGATGAAATAGTAACAGGAGGAGGGGGTTATCTGTGATTTAAGATACAACACACACATAAGTGTCCGCAGCTGATTTATATCATGTTTCCCCAAGAATTGGACACAGACTCCTGACAAAATCTTTGCACAGTCCAGAAATATCTTGCACCTGTGGCTAATTCCTTCCTAACCACACTCAGCAGGTCTTGATGTATCACCTGTGAGTTACACATTTTGTCAATATGGCGAGTCCTGTAACGGCAGACAGCCTTTCAGTCTGTGTGATGTATGCAGGGCCTGAGCATCATGGAAGGAGTTTGGCAGAGGGGGGCAGTGCGTGTTTTGCTGTGGTTCAGTGTCAGTCGTGTCCCAGTTAGCAGACAGGCCTGGTCCTCGGGGAGCTGCACACCAGTGCTCTCCCATACATCAGCCTGACAGGCCAGGCTGCTGAAAGGCCGGACGAGGGCTCACAGACTACGCTTGGCTCGGCTTACCCATGAAACAAAAACTCAATGTTATTGGTCTGCCTCAGCCTCCCTCTCATGTCAGAGTGTTTTATTAATAAGAGAGAGCCTCGAAGGTTACCTCCTCTGCCTATATCATCTGTCTAGACTCACACCTCATCCGCTGTGCCTGGTGGATGTTGATAAAGCACAGCGAGAGCTGAAATGCTGAGGAGATTGTTGTTGGTCGAGTCTGATTTATTTAAGATTCAAGCAAGATTCAGCTTGTATTATAAAACGTGAATTTAGAAAGTGAGTCATTTTTGATCATCCGCAGCCTCCTCTTGAAAGCAGGAGCTGGATCAGGGGAGGGAACGATGCCAGTGAACCATTGTGTCTGTTTTGCATCAGATGCAGCATTTGGTCATTTAGCCCTTTTGCCTAATGTGCAGATGACGGCAGATTGTTGAGAGGAGGCTGCAGACTCTCTCATTCAGAAGATGCAGGGTGTGTGAGCCAGGCCTTGACATGTGTTGTCAAAGGGTCGCAACCCCTGACCTTTCCTCAAAGACACTGACCCAGCCTTCCCCCATTCTTTTCACACCATCCAATCACATGTCCTTGTGTTCAGCCCACTGGCCAGATGGCTGTCTGATAAAGGACACAGGGATATACAGCGGACAGGTAACAAACACCGATTTCAAATGCAACTTGATTTCCAAATAAACGTCGCCATTTTAGTGCTGTTTGTTCGAGAGCCTAGATTATTATAAAAATAGATGCACCGCCAATGAATGTAAATTTTATGGAAACCTGAATTTTGAATTCAAATGACTTGCTCCATTGTGCTGAACCTTGCATAAAATAATTCAAATGGTAACTTTCTGATTAGCATGAAAATCTTCAAGAAAGAGGATTGGAATTGCAAAAAACTTTTTTTTATTTTTTCTTTCAAGCTGAAGTCAAATAGTTCTGAGCATTAAGTGTAAAAAATAAAATCCCTAAGAAGTGAGGGCAATGCGATCAATCATCTGACTGAGTGGAGAGTAAAAGGGGGCTCCGGAGAACTGCGTAGACCCTTCTTAATGGAATGGATATTAAAGCCATTCAACTGAGGACAATTTATGCCATTTCTCATCACATTGTTCTCCTCACTTGATGAAATTAGCTGCAAACCTGGAGCAAACCAATCAAGTGTGTGTTGAAGGGCATGGGCTTGTGTGTGTGTGTGTGTGTGTGGTTATTAGCTGTTATTATAAGTGAATGATTGAATGAAAATATCTCTTTGGTCCTTCTCTGCCAGGTAACTATGTGTATGTTTTAACTTTACTGCGGGTGTTTTTATGTATTGCAAGTATATGAATGTGTTTGCATGTAAACAGGCGAGTGTCATGACTGGATCAGCTGCGCAGGCCAGATTATAATGAGCTCACTGCCGGCTCATTTCCATTCCCATCTGTCTGCTGACCTCTGGGAAGCCCTGAAAGTTGACATGGTGCATCTCTTTGGTCCTCAATGGGCCTGTCTGACCAGCGTTACCGCAGCCGGCTTAGACCCAATCCACCCACATTAGACGGATAAACATCGAGTCTCAGTCTCATATTAGCATATTTTCTTCAAATCTCACTCCTGGTGCATGCAGATTCATGTGTTTGCTCGCCTGTAGTTTGACTTTCATTCGCCTACTTTTGCTTATCCTCCTCTTGGAAACATCTTTCTTTTGAGAGTGCCCCCCCCCACTCGAAAGGCATCAAACTCCGCCGACCAGTCTGCTGGACAGAGCAGGTTTGGCCGAAGCAGGGATGGCGTGTCAAGGCAAAGGGGTGTCACAAGCTCCCAGAGGTTGTGGCCTCCATTCAGGCAGGGGTGACCCCCATGTTAAAAGGGTGTCAGCTGGGGTTCTGTCATGGGTGGTGTGTGCTAAAGACCTGCCGCCTCCTTTGTTTGAGGGCCAGGCTTTCAGAGGCTGTGAAGTGCAGCCATTTCTCTTTGTTACTGCAATGTTTCTTTATGTACTGTGTGGCTAGGTCTGTAACCTCCAGCCTCTCCCGGGGTGGGAAATCCACGTCTGTGAGTTTGGCGTGTCACTGGTTTCCTGGCTATGTGCTCAAAGACCGATTGGAGCCTGTAGTGGTGTCTGCATGTCTGATAGAGACAGGGCTGGATAATAATTCAATATAAGTGCTTATCTCTTTCAGAAAAAATTTATAGTGATTAGTTTTTAAAGGTTTATTTTACAACTATGCAATATCACAGATAAATATAGTTCATTCATTTGGATATGAATGGGATGATTGTATTTGTTGCACACACACATTTCTACAGTGTAATAAACTAGAAAAGATACAAGGATACAGAATCTGCAAGTCATGAGTGAAAATTTAACATTTTCTAGAAAAGTTATAGCAAATAACAAATTCAAGTGTTGCGATATCAGTGTTAAACCAATATACAGCATTGCCTGTGTCTGTTTCTTCATTTGAAGTGTACAATATTTTGCTTGGTTCCTCTCTAAACCTCGATGACACAGCACAGTGCTAATGTGTGAAAGACGTCTTGTGTAACCCGATGGAGTGAGGGGGGAGGATGATTAGTGTTGATCAGTGATGATGAGATGAGGGAGGAGATGAGCACTGGCTGTGACTGCAGCCAACAAGCCAGTCAGTCGGTGGGTCTGTTAGTGGCAGAACAGATGCCTGTATTGGGTTAGTGTCATTCCACAATCATCATCAATTCCTCCTCGATCACCTCCTGATTTCCAGCTCTGTGATTAAGAGTCAGGCCCATCTGGTGCAGAGACAGGAAATCCTGGAGTCTGCTGGCTGAGCTACTAAGCTGCTGTAGTTGGGAGGGAGGGGGGTAAACTCTGATAATCCTACATAACTCCTGGAATGCAGGGACCACAGTGCACATCAAAACGATCATCTTCTCTGCACAGCCTCTTCAGGAACACAGAATCACTAAATGTCAGCCATGGGCTCCCTCCTCCTTCTCTGGCCCACTCAAAGCATCCTCACAATTTATAACCAGTCCCTCTGGAATTTTGTAATTAGAGCATGAATTAGATATCCTGCACAGAGCATGTTACATGGAGAAACCAACAGAGCAATTGCACATACCAATTCAAGTGCTTTACTGATGAGACTTCAGAGGCCACAGCCATGAGCAGGATTGCAATATTTATCCCCTTAAAATTTCTTTGTCTCTGCTTAATGACCAAAAGCTCTAAGCTACATAACTGTTAGACCACATTGGAGACGTGCTAATGGAGCTCCAGCCAGAGCAGAAGTAGGCCCTGCTGGTGCCATATGACAAATCGGCATGCTGCTCTCGCCTACAATCCGCCCACCGACCACCTCCAAAGCTATCAGGAGGATTAGCTCACGCAGCTAAACCAAACAGACTGCTCAGTGTTCAGACAGCATTTGGTCCAAATCTTGTTCGTGCCTCCTGTTTTGATGGCTAGCAGATCACAATTGGGCCGCTGTCGGTTCACTTGCGACTGGTGCGGTGCCAAGTTGCTCTACAGTGCTCTGTGTGTGTGTGTGTGTATGTGTGTGTGTGATGGCGGGAAAAAGAGAATGAATGTTTTAGGGATTTACACTTGCTCGTTGGGATATGCATAATTTATTTTAGGATTAGGATAGTTTAGATTAACTTTGAATTCTCTGCTGAGTTCATAAAGATGGCACAACAGCAGACACCCAGGGCCCTGAAGGTAGCGTTCTCCTCGTCTGCTGGTAACAGAAAAGCTCAGAGCTCAGACCTGGAAAATAGTTTGTGTTCCAGAGCTGTTTAGTGTATGTTTGCACATGTGGGCAGGTGTGTACCTCAACATTTCAAGGCCTCAGTCAGACGTGTTTTCAGTTGGAGTCTCCTCCGTACGCTTGTGATTGGAGGGTGGCTGCGGTTGCTAAGCAGAGCTGCTCTTCCTGTGCTAAATAAGAACTTCGTGCTCTCTGGCTGGTGGGCTCAAAGAAGCGTGCCAGAACACACACACACACACACACACACACACACACATGAACACAGACCTCACAGTACATAGACCTCTTACAGTACAGAGACCTCACCCTCCTCCATTCACTGCCCATCCTCTTTCATTGTGACCTCCGAGCTGTGATTTGACGAGTCTTTCCTCCTCCTCCTCCTCCTCCTCCTCCTCCTCCTCCTCCTCCACCCTCCTTCTGCTGCCTTCCTTTCTCCAACTCCTCCTCCACTGTGTACCACGCACGCACACACACTTCTCCCACAGGTCAGCACTGTATAAAGCTCCCCTCTCCATCAGTGAGACCTCCTTGTCTGACACCTCCTCTGTCCCGCCACCATCATTCACCTCCTCCATTTGACACCTCCTCGACCCAGTAGGACACACACACACACAGACATACGCAGACACAGGCTCTCCTCCTCTCCTCCACTGAGATCTCTACTGCACTCCCCCTCACACTGCATTATACTTAGATCTCCACCTCCACTGTAGTGAGCGCATGCTGTATCAGTCTGTATTCAGAGTGGCCTACATACCCCACACATGTATCACTGCGCTGTTTGTCTCATTTTGAAGAGCTGAAAAGTCACTCTCCAGCCTCAGTCAACTTTTTAAAATGATAGATAGATATTTTATTTCTCCCTGGTTAGTGTTTGTCACACTTTTGGGTTGTATAGACGATCATTCCCCTTCGCTGAAAAGCTGTGAGCCTCTGTGTGCTCTTCAGACCACCTCGACATGCTTTCTTGCAGAGATGGAGCAATGCAGCATTGTCAGCAGGCACCCATATCAAATGAATTCAGCACAGCTGTCCTAGCAGACTCTATTGCAGTGGGAAAGGAGGGGGGGGGGCAGTTATTTATTCAGTATTACAGTCACCCCAGGATCCATCGCATTCCCTTTTTGCCACAGCATTATCTGATCAGGTGGACATTTTTTTCCCTCTTTGACCTCGTTAGTCTTGTTCATTACCTCATTCAAAAGCATGGAGCATCACGCTAAAGAGTTAGCCACCTGCCCCACCCTGCTCCCTCTTTCTGCTCTTTCTCTCTGTATCAATACAGCGGGGTCTTCATTTATAAGGACAGGCGTACAAATGGGCCACGGTTCCACACATGCTGAGGACACCTCTTCCCTCACCCCTACCATACGCCCCCTTTTCTGCAGGTGTCTAATAGATGTGGTGTTGTCCTGCACTGTACTCACTGTGCCGCCTGCCCAGTCGGAGCCGTCTCCCTCCTGCGCTTGTGGCGTTGACAAGCGTCTGGCTTTATTTCTAGCCAGTCGACAAGCGCAGACACCGACACCCATGGCCTGAAATAGAGCAGGCCTACCCTTTAGCCCATAATGATGGGACCTATTATAAGCCTTGTGTGTTAAGCAGTGTATGGCTGGCATCAAAGAAGAATTAACACACACATGATCTTAAAAACGTCAAGCTGCTTTTCAGATTATTATTAAAAACCAACCAACTTCTTATTTTGGTGTCAACAGCCTTAATCTGCATGTTTCAGTCAGAGGTTTTGTGACTTTTAATGATCTGATGAAGTTTTCTACTCAACAGAGGCAAAATATGACCTTTACGTAACAGTGACATGTTTGAACAAGGTGACTATACGTAGCACAAATAAAAGAGCTATTTTAGAGATATTCAATTCACTTGTGACTTTGTAACAACTGAATATGCTAAATAAAATGCAGAGACAATAGATTGGTTGGGGGCATCTGTCCCATATGGAATGTATGAATTATTCCAGAGGTTATATCAGGCTATTGTTGGTGCACTCATCTTCACAAAGACACCTATCTCTACATGTCCATATTTAATTCCCCCCTTTCAGTTGCTAAACTGTACAGGGTGCTGATATAATGAGTACCTCCAAAGAGATTAGTCGCTCCATCGTCAACGCAGCTCCCTAATTTCTCTGCTTTTGTTGTGGTGCAGGCTGTGCTAAATAGGATAAAGGGGCTTGGCTGGACACAGTGGGAGGAAGTGGGTTTTGTGCAGCGAGCAGGTGCAGTGGAATGACAGTAGGGTTTTTGAGAAGTATTCTTTGTCTGTGTGCATGCATGTCCACATGTATGTTTGTGGACATGCGTGTACCTTCAGCTCTGTGTCTGGCCAAGCCAGGAGGGTATGTGCTCCCTGAGTGCAGCTGAGATACACCAGGAACCTCTGGAGCTCGATTTGAACCCTCAATCACAGGGCTCCTTAGGGGTTTGCAGTAAATTCTTCAGGCGAATGGTTTTCTCTCCCCTTCCTCCTCCTCTTTCTCTCTCTTTCTGCTCACATCTGGTGAACAGCGCTAGCACCCCTGTCATCTTTTACAGCGTTGAGGTCATTTCCACCCTATCGGTAAAGTGGAAACACATGATGTGCAGGGTTCAGCCTTAATGGGGTGGGGCTGGCATGGACCAGCACTGACACAGCTTTAGAGCCAAGAGTTGCCAAACAGCCTTTCTGTGGACTTCAAAATTAGAGACATTTGGGGTAAATAATGTCAGAATACTTATATTTACCCGTTCAATATGCAACTACTATAATTAGTTACTTTTTTGTAAATGTTAATGTTTTTGCTATAATGCGGGTTTTAGATGTTTTCTTTAATGACATGGAGCTCAGCATGCAAGAGCAGCAAAGCTGAGCATTGAAACTGCAAAAAAAAAAAGAGACCAATTGTTCAGGCTTGCAGTGTGTATAAGTGTATAATGAATACCAAATTCAGAAGACATGTTTATCCTTTTAGAGTTTTTCTATATCCATTCCAAGTTTTATTTTTGCAGTTAATTTCTTCCATTTACATGCTTTTTCCTTCTTAATCATGTTACTGGTGAGCTGCGTAGTCATGTGCAGACCTTGGCAGACACTATGGATGAAGGGTGTGTCCTCAAATTTAATTGGGATTCTCCTTTAGCAATAATGCGGATTTCCTCAATTCTGTCCACTACTGCACCGTTCCTCTTCAACTACTTCACACCACAGCTCACAGTGTTTGTCATTGTCAGGAATCTGAGCTTGTGTCATTTGTGAAAACTTAGCTCTGCCATCTGACACATTCTGGTTGATTTCTTAACAGTGCATTAGTATGAGCTTCATATGAATTAATTGCTCTGTCGCATCGACTACTTTTTATGGTAATTTTTTTTTTTGCATTGTGCAGAAATGTATTTTTTACTGTCTTTGTGTTAGAATTCAATGAAATAACGGTTTTGTTTGCAGTGACTTTAACAACTGAACATTTAGCTTTTCTTAAATAGTTTGCTGCTAAAGTCTCCCATTGGAATAAACTGTTTTTAATGGAGTTTTACTGTCTCACTACATGGATCTCACTGTGTCTCCAAGCAAATTCCAGTCACACTGTGGTTTCCATTTTGTGGTAGACAGAGCTGCAGTGTAAAAAGGGGAGGGCTACAGTCAGTCAGTTACTGTCTGTGGGTAGACTACAGGCAGAGTGGCGGCTTTGAGCAGCTGCATGGATTTTTATTCCTGCTGTCCAACAGGACTCCATCATAGACTGCAGCAGCACTCATTATTGAGGGAACACACTCCTGTGCTGCGTGCCTCTGTCCTCATTACCTCTGCAGCAGCTTAGCTCTCTGCCTTTGTTCTCTCTCTTGGCTTGAAACTAGAGAATATGGAGAGAAGTGCTGAGGCTGCACTTAGCTCGGCTGCCCACAACTTCTGCCGCACAGGAGAAAACATAGCACAGACAACCGCCACCCCCCTAAGCCCTCTTGTCTACATATTTCCACAAAGCCAACGCACAGGGGATGCTCTAGTTTGATTCATCCTGACTTAGATGTAGGCTGGTTTGCTCAGGGCTTCTTACATTCTGTTTGTTGTCTTCACTGCTCTTTGTCACTTGACTGGGTGAAATATTTCACTCTAAGGTGTATTTGTGTGTTGGCCTACTGACCAAATGCCCTAATGGCCAATCTGTTGTGTGAAAGGTCCCATAGACTAATTCCTCAGAGGCGTTAAACAGCAGCCGTGCAGAGTGACTGGAGGAACAGTAAACTTTTATCACACTAATAACCCACAGTCATTGCTACCCTAATGGCTTAGACAGCCATACCAGGGGTTGCCTGGAGGTCAGGTTGAATTGCAGGACATAAATGGTAGATTCTAACGGTAGCACAAATAAAGAAGAAAAAAGGAGGGACATTTGAGGTGAGCAGAAAGGGAAGAAAGTTCTACTATAACAGCAGATAATCACTTATATTGATTTGCAGTAAAAGAAAGCCATTGATTGGACTGCTCTTTTATAACGAGCTGATCTGTGGCCTTTTAACCCTCTTTCCCACCCAACGCTACACCCTCTCAAAGCTTGGACTCAGTCCGAGAAACAACTCCTACACAAGTGACAAGTGAGTGAAAAGATTTGAGTTTGCCCGGCACTTGGTGAAAACATCGGTCAGAGAAGTAGCAATGTGAGAGAGATGATTTGTTAATGGAGTTCAAATCTGCACTTTTTCTCAGATTCCTCTCCCTCTGGCTGA
The DNA here is from genome assembly GCF_900324465.2 of Anabas testudineus. Lineage (NCBI taxonomy): Eukaryota > Metazoa > Chordata > Actinopteri > Anabantiformes > Anabantidae > Anabas > Anabas testudineus. The sequence goes on along the minus strand of NC_046614.1, from coordinate 15,448,734 downwards.
GGTTGATGGATCTTGAGAGTGTTTGTTTTAGGTGAAGTCAGTGTTGGAACAGAATGATGTGAACCGCAGGCCAGACTGTGGTTCTGTGGTTCAGCTTCAATCTGAATGCAGACAGTTCTGTTTGTTTTGCTTCTTCGTTTCTCAGGGAGAAATTTAGACGCTGCCAAAGTCCTGCGCTCACACCCAAGGCACGCAAATAAAACCCCTTCACAAAGAGAAATTATGTACCTGGGTGTAGTTGCTACATCTGGACTTCACCACCACTCCACTGCAGGGGTACTCTTCCATTGATGTCTCTGCTGTCCAACTCTGATCTTGTAAAAGGGCTCTTTGGGAGACGAGATGGCATTTGATTGTTTCAGTGGCTGGGTGTTTGTGTGTTTTGTTCCTAGCCTTTTCATAAATAGCAGTTTTTATGTTGCTGAGGTCAACTGGTTTTACTAGACTGGAGAGGCAAGTCCAGAGGCAAGGAGGCCTCCCCACCATCTGGCAGCCATAAAAGGGGGAGCAGGAGGTTTTTAGTGGAGGTTTATGGGATGGTAGGGTGAGACACTGAGGGGAAGAGAGACAGAGTAGATGGTGGACTCTGGTTGCCCCCGAGCTGCAAAGCTTCCTCTGCAGTCTGAATGACAGGTCAGAAGTTCATTGCCTTGTTTTCATCCTGCATCTGCCTCGTAAGGTGAAGGAGGTGACAGTTGGTTCAGAGATCGAGGGCAAAGGATTTAACGTCACTGCGAAGCTGTTGTGGCTACTGCGAATAAAGATATATTCAGGACAACAGGTCTTTCTTTTGATTTATTGAACTCGCTGTATTTTTAAATGTGTGTTCAGACGACTGTAGTTGACTTGTTGTTGCAGGGCTTTCAGCTTGTTATGCTGTGCTGAAGATCAGACCTGAGTCCTACAGATGGTGCAGAATTATGTGGCTGCGTAAACACTGGTGATTCAATGACTTGGTGTTGTTTGGGTATGCGTCACCCTGTCAAAGTGCCCTGTACACCGCCGAGTAACGAACAGTAAGCTGTTTTGTACGACTACAGATCCAGGCTTTCTCTTTTTGTCCAGAAACAGCCTTACTGGCAGGTGGTGACTTTATTTTGTTTGCACATCTGACTTAAGTGGGAATAACAACATTGTTAGGCCATAAAAATGCTGGAGTTTGAGGCCAGTGAGATTCTCATGGAGATTTCAGGCATGAAGACACTCCTGAGAGTCTCAGTTATGTTCTCCTGGAAGACTTGCCTGAGCTGGACCCTTCTGGTCCATCTGAAGCTGGATGCTCAGCATTATAGGTTTTCCAGAATGGGGTTATCATTGCAGAGGACTGTGCTGCTTTGCTGACTCTGGCAGTGATATCTCCCATAGAGATTTCATCTTTACTATTACCGCAGCTGAGAAGTATTAACCCTTTTATCCTTTCAAGATATTTAGGTACCATCTTGAAGGGATTATTGAGCTCTGTGTTACCACTTTAAACTCATGAAACTATGTTGCGGTTCATATGTTTCTAAGATGAACGATTACATTAAAAAAGGCCAACATGTTTGTTATGTAAATGAGTTATATTGGCCTCCTTCTCTTGCCATTCTGGGGTTGGGTTTTCAAACCCTCTGCAGCTTCACACAGTTTGTATACAAAGAGAATAAAGTGCTGACAGCAAAAGAATGAGAGCTTCTTTGGCAGCCATGCCCTTGTAGGTTTCTGTGTCACTCAACTCTATTAAATTTTTAATCATTTCCTCGCTGTGGCATAGAACTTAACATGGCTCTGCTCAGTCACACACTGTTTGGGCAGCTTCAACTCATAAAACAAGAGGAATAGAAAGTGTAAGGTAGGGATTTTCATTAAGTAATACTTAAGAAATTATTTTCTTGCTTTGTTTTTTTTTTGCTCCTATATCTTTATTTGCTGCTGTAACCTCACCCTACTGAACTGTGCCAGTCAGACAAAACAAGACGTCAATGACATCTAGGTTCTTGCAACATTAATTGATAATAGGGATAATTGCTAGTTGCATTTCTGGTTTCGCTCTGAGCCAGACACCACCAGAAGCAATTTATACAGCAACACCCATAGTGTCAGCGTCATTACAGAGTCCTTTATTATGAACTTATTTGAATATATCCAACAATTAGCATGACAACAGCATTAAAAATACTTCTATTGCCAAGAACATTGATTGCACTTGACATACTTTAAAGAAAGCATCAAAGGCACCTTCAAAGGCAGCTGCAGTGAAAGAATCCAGCCAGACGTTCACTGAGAGCCTCTCAACATACTTGGGCCCGTTTATTCGCTCACATTTTGCATCATGTCATCATCTCAATCATTAAGAAAAGGAGTGAAATAAAGCACCGGCCCTTGATCGAGAGGCTGGAAGCGAGGAACTCTGCTCTTGCTTTAGTAGTTGCGTCCACTGCAGTGATTCAGGGGATAAAAATGTGGCCTGTGTCTCTTTAAGCGAGCTGGCCTGTCTGCAGAATGCATCAGTCCTGTGGAGCAGACACAGGCCAGCAGGAGGAGGGGGGTGAAGGGAGGAGCGTCGGGCTGTGCGGAGGGAGGAATGAAGGCAGGAGGGAACAGCCGCAGTCTGGGCTTCCAGCCTCCTGGCTAGACTGCTGAAAGTTATTATTGAGTTCCTGTGTAGGGCCTCCCCTCCCTGTGGCATACTCCTCTGTGCTCACTATGAGGTAGACAGGGAGTGCAGGAGAGGCAAAGAGAAAAGTTGGCAGCCAACTATGCCCCTGTGCAGTGACCTTATATGCAACAAATGGAGGATAATTTTGTTTGATTCTGTGTTTTTGCAAAGGGTGAAGCCTCTGAAAGACTTGTAAGACGGAGACAGCCACACATGCAAAAAGCTATACAGCTGCTCAACAGCAGCTGAAACCGCGGCCTCGCTCGCTGTTGTCTTAGGTTACAGTTAAGCAGACATGTCCTGTTTTCTTAGGAATGGTCTTAACTAGTCAAGACAAGAAGGTTGAAGGTTCACCAATGAGAATGCAGAGAACTAAATCCTCTCCCGGGGTGTAAAGTGATGATGAGTATGATTCAAGGACAGGTGGTAGGAGGACTCCTTCAGTCTCCTTCAAATAACTTTGTCTTTACAGTAAATGTCAGTCATCAATTTGAACGACGTGACGACTTAAAGTGTGAACATGGCAATCAAGACTGACAGATTATTAACCTCTCCAGAGGTTTAATCTTATTTGTGGCACAAGTTAGTCAGTTTGCTTTTTCATCGTCATGTTCTTTCTCTCAGGACTGTACCTGCCTGCAACACTAATCCCTGGCCTGCATCCATCCAACTTGGCCGACCAAAAGAGAGACAGACTTTTATGTAATGCTCTGTCCGATGTATTTGTCCTGAACCTGCTGTTGCTTTAAGCGAGGCTCCCTCAAGTTAACAGTACCCAGCTGTTGCCTGTCCTACTGTACTGAACTTTTCATGGCACTGGCTCGCAAAAACCCTGAACTCATGCAGCACCTGAGGCTCAGCAGGAGCCAAGAAGGCCATTTCCCTGCACATATCTTCTGCAGCATGTCATATGTGACCTGATTAATCCCACCATGTGTCTTCATTCATGGTCAGTGCAATTATTCGACCTCTGCTGTAAAGCTGTCTTGGGCAGGATATGAAGGAAAGCTGGGCAAAGGGGGGAAAACCCTGGCGTTGAAATGGGTATTTTGTGGAGTTCTGTTTGTTGAGTCAGAGCTTAGTTGGGCTCTACTGTTATGTGGTTGCCATGGTGAAAAACACAGGCTCTTGTGCAATAAAATTATCCAGGAAAAGACATTTCCAAGAATTTTTTAGAGTCAAGAAACAGACGGCAAATTGCTGAATTCATGAGGTGCAGCGGTCCACCACCCACCCCTTCCAGCCCTCCATTTTAGAGTGCTCGTATTCATTTTATGGAAGCTCCGAGGCTCGAGCCCTCTCACCTAATTACTTCTGTAAGCAGATATGTTTTCCTATGAATGGTGGAGGGAAACAAAACCAGTGTTTAAGGATGGAATGTGTGATCTTAGGAACGGATGTTGTGGGTGTTTTATCCCCTATTTCCCTTACAGACAATTCCTTGAACAAGTGGAAACAAGTGAAATGCTATCTGATCTCTGTCAAATATTAGTGTACACACACACACTGTGAGGCCCTTGTACATTTGAGTCGTATTGTTGCCTTGCCACAGAGAGACAGCAAACATTTTCAGAGCCGATAACTCATGGTGTAGATTAGAAAGTGTGTTGACAGTTAATTGGTTTCTTTTAGTTATGGCAAAGGATCCTTACTGCTGTAACATGATGTCTTTTATACGGTTTCATGTCTGAATGAAGCCATTTTTTCAAATAGTGCGGCTTTCAGCTTGTGCTTTTTAGCATTAGAGAAATATATACTTATATACTGTGTAGTAATGTCGAATGAAGAGTAATGACGCACGGCTTTCAAGCAAGTTCAAAGCTAACTGAACAAAGAAGAAGTCTGTGGCTTTAACTTTAATAGTATTTCATTGTTTGATTGGTCATAGAAACAACAGTGTTGGAGCAGACATTAGGTTTTCTAACCTGGTGACCAGGAAGGCACTGTTTTTAGCAGAACGACCAGGATGGTATCTATAAATTTCAGTAGGATTTATTACCTTGGTTCAACCAATTAGCTCCCGAGCAGTTTCTCAGGACGTATACTGTGTTGATGTGATCACATGGGACCCTGAGTGAGCAGTGACCCTAACTTCACCTCACCCTCTCACAGCTTTTATGGCCTCCTCCTCTAAACCCCCCTCTGCCCCCGTCCCCGGCCACTCACACCTCTTAACCTCTGGTATTCATCCCATTTCCATCTTTCCAAGTGAACCTGCCACCTGCCCTCTTCTCTAGTGGCTTCTTTGGGTGGATGGGGGGTGGGCACGTGGTCATGTTTCTCAGCTTACCATGAAGGCATGGTGGTACAAACCACAGCACAGCTGACCAGTGAGCTGCTTCACCTTTTTAAAAACTGTCCTACCCTCAGTGGTTCATTGGTTACATGACTGTTGCTGCTTATGGCTGAAATTAGCTGCGTGTTACTGTGCTGTTGATTTTTTTTTTTTCAGATTCATTTATTTAAAGCACCTGGTCTGTTGAAACTATTAGTGTAAGTTTGCAATGGATTTATAAACTGGAAACAGGAAGACAGTGTAGTATGATTAGATGATTAATGATTGACAGAAAATTAATGCTTGTCAAAATAAATGATTCAATAAAATTCAAATCAAATTATTTGATTTGTTAATTTGGGCATTAGGAAACTGTGAGATGTAGCTTAAATGATTAATTGAGGAAATAATCCACATATTAAATTAATAGTCAAACGAATTCTTAATTGCAACCCCAGTCTAGTCCAATAAAATTGTATAGGAAGATAAATCCCCCGTGATGATTACACATTTTCTGTAAGCCTCCAATTTTTAATAATTTCCACCAAAAGAAGGAAAAAATTAGAAGAAATATAATTTTTTAATGAAATAAAGTGGGTTAAGTGTTGTTAGGGACGAAGGTGGAATATTTTATCCGCTCTGGCCAGTTGTTAACATAGAGATCTGACTGTCCATGTGGCCCGTCAATCTCCCAGACACTGGAGGTCGAGACCCAGGCTGAGATCAGCCTGCTGTAACTAGCCATCCCTGTGCAGTTGCTCTCCTTCCCCTGTGCCGGTCTACCAGGCCTCCTCCTGTCCTGACTTCTGCACTGTGTCTGGTGTCTGAGGGAGGTGGAGAGGAGTCGTCTAGTACCAGGTACAGCGGGTGATATAATGGTCTGTGTATTTGGAGCTGTTACTGTTTGGGTTGTGGAGAGGTTATCCAGTGACATTTTAATCGTCTTTCTGCCTTCTTTGCCGTGGCATTAGTATTAATCTGCAGGATTAAAACCGAGTCAGTCAGACACTGGACTTGCAGTCTTGTTGTAGAGCAGAGGGGGAGCGTGCTAACAGCAAGAACAGTGGCACACACTTCCCTGCACACGGGCAGAGATATGCTTATTAGTGAAAAACCAAGGTTTTTAGTCAGACTAAAAAATTGTTTTTTAATTTGCATCATGGGAAATGTAGGATCCAGTATTTTTAAAGGTTAGGGATTAAAAGTCAAAATAATTTATTTCAGCCTCTTCTGCTTTGATGTTGATTATTCTTCTAATTCTATTTCTAATATTATCTCTATGTGTCTAATACTCCTTAATATGTCTTGAGGAAGTCTAGTTCATGAGTGTGTAGTACTAAATCACTGGAATGCCTGTGGACAAAAATACTGTCAAAGTCCTTCTTTACCTTCCCATAGTTAGCCCACATATTATAAATCTATTTGTCAGACATTCTAAGTAATCTCATAAAGACAAACTTAGCAGTGTTCATTAGATTTTTGAAATTACTTCCTTGTTTATTTATGTCTGCAAAGAAGCTGCCACTGCTGCCCAAGATAAGAATTATTTTTAAAGCTGTATTATTTACATTGCAGTCAAGAGGTGTAAATATTGACATTACACACTGAGGATCACATTGAGGCCATTTACCTGTTCCTTTTACAGCCGTGAACCTTGAATGAGATGCCATTCAGGATGCTTTTAAACTGAATTAAAATGATGTCACAAATTATTACATTAAATGAAGGCTAGGTATAACGTGTATATCGTTTTAAAACACAGAGATGCATCACCGACGGAGAATCAGATGAGGGTCAGTGTAATGCCAAGGGATTAAGCTTGCATGGCAAAGATGGCGTTGGCACTGCTGTGCAACGGAGATCAAGTTCTGTGAAGGCACGCACACATGTAAGTCAGGTTACAGCCACAGAAAGGCTGTTAAATTTTCTGCAACACTGCTGCATGGTACTTGATAAAATTAGACAAATGCTGATATAATTTTGGAACAGTAAAAAAAAAAAAAACAGCCAGAATGCACTGATAATTTCTCAAAGTGTGGGAAGTATCACACACATGTCTATTTGCTACCAACAAAGACTTTCTCACAGTGTTCCCTTAATGCTCAAAACTCTTTCTGTAGTCATCAGACACTGTTAGAAAGAAGAGAAGCATAAATACAACAGCATTTACATGACTCCATTCTATTATTTGTTTGGCTCTAAGCATACAACAATCACTCTGTTCAGTTACGCTGAGACTTTTGTATGAAAAGTCAACTAAAAATCAAAGCACTAACTGGCTTATTAATAACACTCCCTCACTAATTCTCAGATCCTTTCTTCTTGTTTGCACGATGTTCCTGAAAGTTGCATGAATACATTTTGAGTAAGAATTCATTTTTACCCTTCATGAGCACTAAATTAAATTCTGTAAACGTAGAGCCTGTCTTTTCCTGCCTTTCTCTTTTTCTCTGTATTTCTCCTTAACCTTCATCCCCTCCGGCCTCCTGGTTAGCACCGCAGCTGCTCCTACATAACAAGTGTGCTAAATATGAATAGAAGCAGAAAGGGGTTGCATGTGTGCCTGTGTGTATGGTCTGTCCCAGTGAGTGTGCAGGAGAGAGACTGTGTGTGTGCTTTTACAGGTTTGCAAATACAGCGTTGTGTCTTCTCTTAGATCGTGCAGTCTGATGTTTAATTCTCTTATTCCAGCAGTACAGCGGGGGAGCTCAGACAAATATCTGCTGAATTTGGCGCTATGTGCATCTATAAATACACCAGTCACAGAGCACGTTTCACTTCCTAAGATAACTTTGACTCACAACCATACCAAACATGCTCATGCTAATAATGCATAATCTGCTGAGATATCTGTTTCATGTCTTTTAGTTTAGGGTTTCCATGTCTGTTGAAATAAATTATGAGCCCTTTCTACTGTGAGGTCATACGCTGAGGGAAAGTGTGATTTGGATACTACTGTCAACATATTGTAAGAAAGTCCAGCAGGCAGGCATGTCCTGTTATTATGGTTGCCATGTTTGAACCTGAATTGGAGTTCATTTCTCTTTGTGGAGTTTTTCAGTAATCTTTCCTTTTGTTTGCGCTCACCAGCGAGATCTTTTCATGCACACGCAGGCAGTTCACTGCATTCAGGAGCAGGTTTTTTACTGTACAATATGAATGAAGCATGTCAGCAACAGATTATAGAGAGTTTGATGTGTATTGACTCTTGTGACTTGTATAAAGACACAGAAGAAAATAGATTAAATCCAAACTAATGCATGATACAGTAAGTAACTAACTTTTGTTAGTATTATAAATCTGAAAATGGTGTAAGCTTGCAGTCTTAAGCATAATTAAATTTTTTTAATAACTAGATTTGCTATGGAAAAATGTTCAGTATTCTTACTTCACTCAGATATACACATTTATGCTGTTTTAACTAATCTATAATTAATGTATCAACAGTGGATCACATGACCATTTTTATATACTTCAGCTCTAAGTTTCACAGCAGTGTTTTATCTCCTTTTCCAGTCCTCAGCATTTTTGTGTCAGTTCAAATAATTAGGTTTATCTAACTAACTAACTAACTTAAAAGTTAGATAAACCTTAAACTGCCTTTTGTTTAGGTTTCGTTTTATTAAGTGTAGGTGGACCAAAAAAAATTTATTGCAGCTTTAACATCCACTGAAGTGAAGTTTTATTTGTAGCTCAAAATAACACAGATGTCTCAGATATAATGCCTCCTATAACATTAGGTCCTTGACCTGATTAAGGAAACACTCCCAACAGATAAATAAGTATATAACATGGAAGAAAAGGGAGAAACTGGAAACTTATCATCAGAGGAGAGATCCAGTTTCTCTGGACTAATAACATGGAGAAACAATGTGGGAACACATGTGAAGAGTGCTGTGTAGGAAGTACTCTTCCTGGCTCCACTGAAGTCAGTAGATAATTAATTTTCCACAAACAGTCCCCTTTATGAATGGATGACAAACGCAGTTCACTGTTTCAACACTCTGTTCCTCTGCCGTGGACCTATCCATGTGTCCACCTGTGTGGACCTGATGAGATATTTTCCACCTTTAGCAGCTCATCCCGCGTCCTCCTCAGACCTCATCAAGTCTCAATCCTACAGACAATTAGGACAATCCAATAAGCTTTACTGTAATGCCGACCTTATGCCAAGCCCTGCAGCTTTATTCGTGTCCATACTGTCAGTTCAGCTACATAAACAATATATCCTCAAACTGGACACGGTGGAGACAGAATAAATCGATAAATTAAGCTAAGATTTAGAGAGGGGAAATGAGAGCTTGAGCTGTATCTGTGTGGAATAGGGATGATGTTTCAGGGATATTCTGGGCTGACACCAATAATTTTTCCCCAGCTGTTACGAGGTGACCACAGTGCTTTATATAAATCAAAGGGACTGTCATTCAATTTATGTAGTGAGAGTTGAATAGAGAGCTCAAGACATCCCTTTGACCATCCACGCCAAACTACAGGCATCAAATTACTAAAACAAGTATTCTCTCACTTCCAACTAAGGCCGCTACCCGAGTGAGCCGTGCCAGTTGCTGTGCCCTTGAGTGAGACAGCGCCCCACTAAGCACATGTCGATCTGGGGATTACATTCAGGGGTTTAGGAGGGGAAAGGAGGCCGTAATCTGAAACTGTTGTGTCTTGTTGCTGTGCACTTTTCTTAATGCCATGCTATCATGCAGCATGCGTTGGTATTGCATGACTGTTGTTCGAGGAAGTTCAGCTGAGGAAACTAATTTTATCTCACCAGATAAGTGCTGTCCCATGTTTTGTTTCTCGATAATTTAATATGAGTTTTTTTAGCACCACAGCAGATGCTGGAGGTTTCGATCCATGCAGTAAATATGAGGCTAGAGTCAGCAGTCAGGTAGCTTAGCATCACGACTGGAAACAGGGAGAGATCCACCTAGCAGTCCCTCTTCAGTTTTCTAAATGACGCATTTATATCTCGTTTACGTGGTCTTGTTTAGGCTTGTTGTTTCCTCCTGTTTCCAGTCTTTATGCAAAGTTAAAAGCTTAAAATGTCTCTAGTTGCAGCTTTACGTTCACCTTCCGAACATGAGAGAGGTGTCTTCTCATTTGTAACCATCGGATTATAAAACATTATTTTAGTTTGTTAATTCATCTGTGGTGCTATTAGGATAGATTAAGCCATAATTTGTATCACTAATCATCAGGCTCAACAGGTTATTGGCTAGGATATAAACCACCAGCAACCAGATGACCAGACAGGGCAAGTCATTACCCAGACTGTCTGCAATAAATATCCACCACATGTTTACAGACCAACATCCCTGTTCAAGTCTGACCTGTTGTACTTGCACACACTTTTCTTCTGCAATAACTGATTGCGTGTGCACGCTTTCTCTTTACTTCTCTATAAAATGGTTTTCAGATAGTCTTGCTTAACTGTCTTGCCTCATGTGACGGCCATTTTTTTTACATAACTTAACCACCTTTGCAGGTATCTATAGCGAACACAGTGAGTAGACAATTATAACATCTCATACAACATTATGAAAATAAGATAAAGTTTTAATAAAGCAGAATAATTCTTAAACTTTTTTACAGTGTCACTGGTCTATTGCCTGGTTTAGCAGATCCTGTAACATTTACCTCTGCTACCTTCTATGTCCTCTATCCAGGCTCCAACATATTGTCTCTGGTAGCAATTTGAAGTATTTTCTACTGAGAAAATAGCCCTTTGATAACTGTTTCAATATGAATTTGGGCTGTGAGCACCACAAATTAATTCCTAATTGCCCCCATTGTACTAGGAATGGGAGCTCTCACAGACAGATATGTCAAAACATTGGAAAATTAAAACCAAAATGACGGTATCTAATCATGTAGATTTCTAAGCAGATATATCATTTTTGTAATGTGGTTGAACAAATACTTTAATCATGAGTCGCAAAAAGTGAATCTCTCAGCCAGCTACATTACATTTAAAATCTCCTTGACATCGAATGCCAGTTTTGGTTTAGTCGGTGGTCAATAAACAAATGTTGTTGATGAGCTCCATTTTCAAGTGAAATAACAGTTGAAGCCCTATCGTGCTCCACTCAGCATAATAACGACATTATTCTTCCAGCAGGTCAAGTGCTGTGCTCTGAGAACAGATATGTTTGCGATATGTTGTGTGTCTCTGTGATTATCTGCTGTTCCAGCATGGAAATAGCTGAGGCTTATCCTGGTATTACCATGCCATTATGAGGCACTAATTAAAAAATAAAGCATGTCTACTCTTGCCCAGATGCTATTAGACCCTGTTTAGCCTACAGGTCTGCTTTGAAACACTCCCTCATTACAGCGCCTCAAAGAAATATCATACAATAGTGAGTTGAAAAGGGCAATGCTTGAATGGAGTCTTAAAGGGGAGGCTGTACTTGGCCTTCAAGTATACATTCCTTCAGCTCAGTGCTTCCTCTGTGGTCCTGTTCCTCTGGCCCACCCCCCTCCCACTCAAGACTCAGTTCCCACAGGGGACTCAGCCAAAGCAAACTCCTCAGAGGAAGTCTCCTCTCCTACCAGGGAGAGAGGGAGAGAGGGAGGGACGTCCTATCATCTGGCTCAGTGGGACCTGCTAGGCAGTAGGATGTGTGAGGAGTGTGTTATGACTCCGTGACTATGCTATGTCTATGATGTGGCGGTGAGTAAAGCCTGTGCGGCTGCTCTCCTGTGAGGTCAGTGTCAGATTTAGCCAGCAGGTCCCTTGTGGTGTCTGGGAGTGTCTGTTTTCTGACTCTATTATGTCTAGTGCTCGTAGCCTTCCTGAAGCTGCAAACCTCAGGGTAGAAATAGTATCAGACATGCAGACATCCTTTGTCGGGAAAACAACAGTCACGTCAGTAATTACAGAGTCTGATTACACCAGGGCAGCAGTTCTTAGAAAACCACCAGGCTTGAGTCAGGCAGGTGAGGGGTCGCGTCACCTTTACTGAACAGGACGCAGCCAGCAGGAGGCCTGTGTTAAAAGAATTAACCTCCAGTAGCAAAACCAAACAGTGTGCCGTCCGCGAATGGGTGTGTGTAATGTGGTGACTGGTTAGACAGGTAGCGGAGACATTTGTGAGTCAGAACGACATAAGGGGAGTGTCCAGACAAACACATCACACACACCTCATGTTGCAACAGAAATTAGATTGAAACTTTTTTTTTTTTTTTTATAAAGCAATAATTAATTATTCAAGTGGAGTCTGTGTATTTGTAGAGCACATTAAAAGGCAATAAATGTTTATCAAAGTGCTTTAAAGCAGTTAGAATCAATATTTTAATACTAACAGCGTAGTAAGGGAAATCAGAAAACAGTGTGACAATGTGAAAGGGGTCGGTCATGGTGATGAACTACAATTAGCACCTACATCTGCAGCTCTCCTCAGCTTTATGGAGCTTTACACCGACTTTCACCTCGATCGTTTATATATCCAGCCAATAGTTTTACTATTTGGTTTTCTCTCACCGTTCTCATTGTGTTGTTTTCAGGCACAACTCCAAATGAATGATAACTCATTGCTATGTAAATGTGATGGTGAGGTGTGTTCAGCACTTGTGTGCATTGTCCAAAGCGGCAGCAGCAGATTTAAAGACTGATATAATCAGAAAAACACATAAAAAACAGAATGAAATAAATATTGTTATTATTTTTGATCCATTATTAATCCCATCAGGTTATATCTTATTGACAGGAAGCTGCATTTAAGGCGCTAAACCTTCAGGGCTCAGCATCATGTCCAGGGACACCTTAACATGGCCAAGTCAAAATCCAAAAAAAAGATAGAAGAAGACTATTTGACTCAGCTATTTGTCTTCTGTACTTAAGGCATGCAGCGCCAGACCTGAATCACCTATACACCCTTCAGCACACTGTAGCAGACACACGTACATACCTTCCAACACACATATGCATGTCTACACCCGCACACACCCACGTCCCATCGCGTCCTGACACCCACTCATAGCTGAGTGTACGCACACACACACACTCCCGCACTCACGCAGCGTCTGGCATAGAATCTGGTGTAGAAAAACTGCGAGACATGATTCATTACCAGCTGGGCTTCTCGCTTAACGCTTAACGGGGTTTGCCGTTCATTTCCACCTTGAGCGATTATGGTTTCGCAAGTACGCACGACAGCACGAGAGTGTTTCCATTGAGGATTTTCAAGGTAGATAGAGTAATCATTTGTCTTGAATCGCACACAGTAAGATGGGAGTGTTTGCCATTCCTAAAGGCAGAATGACATAGTACTGAGTAAGAGTGAGGCAGGCAGGTCTGTGCTGGCCTCAGTGCCTGCCTAGGTAAACATATCCTCTGTCTGACAAGTGCAAACCTGAGGGCTAAGGAGGTGAACTATCTCAACACATGTGCCTGCCCCTTGCCACACGCACAGATGTACAATATATCAAATCTGAGGCTCCTGAGATTCAGTATATTGTGGCACTTAACAAGGCAGATGCTTCCCTCCCTAGTTTTGCCAAGCACTGCTCCCTCAGACATTACAGCCTCTGCAGCCCTGAGTTAACATGCAATTCGCTCTGAACACTTCAACTCGATCGTCTGCAAGACCTGAGTGCAATTACTTTAATTCGTCTCCCTCTCTGTCTCCTTCTGTCTCTATATTGCAATATTTCTGTGGTTCAGGGAGTCAATCTGCTCCACCTGACGGCGCCTCTTCTGCCTGGCAGGGAGCAATGTAGCCCTACTGGCTGCCAGCCAGACCAGCTTGAATATCTGCTCAGCTCAAAGCTCTGCTCACACACACATACACACAAATATCCAGACATGCCAAGTGAAACTGAATGCTTACACAGATGCATCTTCTATCCTCCTTCCCTCTCTGTGACTTTTCGACTGTTTTCTTTTTCTTCTGTTTTTCACCTTTCTGTGACAGTGTGATAGGACTGAGTTGTAAAAATGTACTTTCGAAGGAAGTCGTGGTCTGACAAATCTGTGTGTAGCTTATGAATAATGCCGTTTATAGTTATACAGTATCATTTTTGGAAGATGTGGGCTCTTGAAATAGCCATTGTACTCTATGACATAATATCTGTGCTTTATCTCTGCAGGGATGATGATGATTAACCGTTTATTCTCTCTTCTCTCCTCAGTCCCCCAGCCCTGTTCCAGCCAAAAGGTCTAAATTTGACAAATCCCAGTCTCCATCAGCTGACAAAGACAGGAAACCCGACTGGTTACAATCACTTTCAAAGTCCACACACAAGGTTTGTACACTGTGTGTCCACATCGCTAGTGTGACATTGGATTTTCAGTCAAGCAAAGGTCAAAAGTGTGACGTGAAAGCCGCTGTCCTTTTGAATCATCACGTTATCATCTATGTATGACCTCTTGCCGTTCATCCTTGTTAAACGACGGGCCCTTTGAGTGTGTCCGTCACAGCTGATTTGACGTTCTAGTGGTGGTTTACTGTGAGTTTATCCAACCATGTTGCTTTGTTTGTTGTTCCAGGATCTAAAACAGGTCCAACTGAAACAGAGGCCTTCTGCTTTCCGCCCCTGGTCTCCCAAAGCTGCAGAAAAAGAGAAAACAGCTACACAGAATGACTTGGAGAGGTGAGTCATCTGATCAAAGCTTCATCATATCTCTTAAATAGATATTATTACCAACTAAACACTTAAATGTACCTCTGTTGCCCCCACAGATCCTACTCCAAGAGTCAGGAGACTGTGGCCGCCCCTAATCTGACACTAGCTCCCTTGGCCCCTCCGGTCCATCTGAGAGAAAGCCACGCTCCTGGCAGGGGGCCCACAGCTATTTCCAGGCCGCCGCAGGATTTGCATAATGGAGACATACAACCAGCAGGAAAATCAGCCCTGTCTGGTACCTTTAACCAGACTGATGACATGGACACAGACGGCGAGATTGATGTGGATGATTGCGAAAACCGTGAGTATCTCCCATCGTCTGGAGTTTGGAATAACACAGAAAACAAACAAAAACATTAACATTAAAAGTGTCGACCCATACGAGACACAGATTTTACAGTTACAACTTTTGTTGCAAACCCTGCTGGAAATGAGCCACAGCAGACCTGGCTTAGGTTGAGTCCTGTGCAACTGTGCCACCTGGTGTCACATGGAAGAAGTACATGGGAAATCAGTGGAGCAGTTTTTGCTATATCAGGCAGTCTCTTGATAGTGCAGTCTACTTATGAAGTTGCACATACCAAGAGGTATGAGGAAAGGATGCAGAAAAGGCAGACTTAACAAATATTAAAATTTTTTAAAAGTCACATGAAGAAAAACACCTGAATACACCTCAGTGTTTTCTACAGTATCAACACTGACCTCCACAAACTGATTTTTTTATTGGACTATTTTTAATTTTAAATGGCTGGGAGTGCATATTTTATTGTAGACCTATGCAGTGTGTTGATTAACTGTCTCTCTCTCACTCACAGACACACAAAAACATGGCTATCTTAAAGTTCTGAATAAATGGTTTAAAGTGTCAGCAAAAAATAATTAATAAACAGTTCAAACAGCTGTTTTAAAGTAATGCATTTGCAATAGTTCTATACTTCATTTTAGTAGTAAAGGATAATTGTTGAAGCAGTTTAATAGTTTTTGAAAAGTAATTGTGAATTGGCTAAATAGAGATAACCAGTGGGAAATAATGAGTTAAAATTTGGAAATAGAATTAATGGATAAAAAGTTCTGTTGAAGAAGTGAAATACCTGAAATTAACAGATAAAATCTTAGTAAAGCAAACATGAAACAGACTGAAACACTAAAGGTTCAGTTGGTAAAAAATGTTTCAAAACATTAATTTGTACTCTTTTAGTTTTCATCATTTCGTTTTTCTTTTACAGTGCTACAGAGTCGTCACAATATTAACTATTTTAATATTAATGCACGGGTGTATTTATTGCATTTTATTGAATTTCTTACTAAGTTGTTGAATCTTTGTCTCCCTCAGGCCCAGCAGTAGCGCCCCCTCTAGTTTCTCCTAAATCAGCCAGCACCAATGTGTCTCAGACCCCTCAGAGTGTTGCTCGAGGTCACGAGGGACCTACCTGGCCGTCAGGGCCCGTTTGCCCAGAGATGGACACCCTGAGACAGATGCTGTATGGAGGGCTGGACACCAAAGAAGCCAGAGAAAAACTCCTGCAGGAGATTGTCAGGATGAGAGTCAAGCAGGAGGAGAAGCTGGCGGTGGCTGTGCAAGCTAAACGCAGCCTTCAGCAGGTACAGTATCACATCCTGGTCTTATCAAATACTGAACTGACTAACAGTGATTATTATTTTGATTATTATTAAACATACAATCATTTGTATGCTTCTGCAGGAACTGGAGTTTGTGAGGGTTGCTAAGAAAGGGCGCCTTCGTGAAGCCATCGAAGCCAAGCGCAACCTGCGAAAGGAGATTGAACGCCTTCGTGTCGATTGGGAGAGGAAGATGAGGGACGCCGAGGAGTCTTGCGGGCGGCTGAAAAGAGAGTTGGAGAGAGAGAGACAGCTGCGAGTTTGTGACAAAGGCTGCGAGGCTGAGCGTCTCCGGGTCAAGTACTCTACTCAGGTAACACGTCTCCAAGATGCCTGTGATCCCTAAAATATGACCGACTGTTGCTCTTGTCCCTTATTTGTGTTTCACTTGCACTGACAGCTGTCTGTGTTGGTTGCATTGTGCAGATTGAAGAGTTGCATGTGCAGCTACAGCAAGCAGAGGCCGACCGCGAACAGCTGAGGCAGGAACTGCAGCAGGAGAGAGAAGCACGGCAGAGCCTGGAGAGTGTTGTTAAAGATCTGGAAACCCAGTTGGCACGGCAGGCCGAGAGCAGCTCTCCTGGAGACTCCAAGGAAGCAAACACGGACACACAGAGACAAAGCACACAAAACACCAACGGATCCTAAAGTTGCACAATGAAAACCAGAGAAAAAGACTCTTTGTCGCACCTCCTGTTAGGGAAAAGAGACTCAGCAAAATGCAAAGTCAGTTTTGTAGAGGAAAAATCTGTCATGTATAATATGATATAATATTAATCAATATTATATGGCAATATACTGTATGTATTTTGAGAAATGAACTGGAAAGTAGCATGATGTCTGAGCATGTTGTAGAGTGTGAAACGAAGAGAGACTTTCAGCGATGGTCACATCTCTCCAGTGACGTCAGAGCCCTCGACTGGACACCTGACGCTGCCCAAGGACTTTATTTTGGTATAAGCTATTCTAAGATGTACAAATATAGCCACATAACACTACTTGAATATGAAGGGAAGAAACATGTTGCGCCTGGTGAAATATGAGCAGACGTGGAAACTCTTGGTGCCACAAAATACTGGTACACTCCAAGGTGTCATTGCAGACCACTGGAAACAAGAGACACCAGTTTACCACTATTTACTTTTAATATCAGCTTGCTTTTTATAACTGTGTAGAGGGATGTACTTTTTAAGAAATATTGCTTGTGCGGCACTGTTATTCCATAGGCAAGAAAAAACATCCATATGCAAACACATACGCATGTATACCAGCTTGTCTACCTTTTGTATTTTAGAAACCTGAAGTATTGGAGGTAACGGGGTCTGCCTTCAGGTCCGCCACTGTTTAATGGAACTTAGATATTTTATGGAAGTGTTATGTTTATTATTATGATGCAATCTTATTTGTTGTTTAAGCATTGTTTTCCAGTAATGTTTTTGCAACCAAACCATGTGATGAATAGTAAATATTCTCGCCCACATTAGCGCATATAAGTCTACAAATGCCCTCCTGAAAAAACGAAAAGGAAAAACTTACAATAGCTGTCTTTTATTGTTGAAATGCGGTACTTCTGATTTTCTAGTTGTAAAATAATTTATATTCTATAATAATTTGCTGCCTGAAAGCATTCATTTTTAGTCACTGGTTTTAGGGCTCTTAAATCAACAAATGGTGTTTATATGAACAACATTTCTACATATATACAAAATATGGATCTATATTTTTTTACTTTAACAAAAGGAATTGCACTTTTTAAAGAAAATAACTTTGCATTGTGCATTGTACCCCCTCTTACATTTTTCAAATCACATGTTAACTTTGAATTTTCCCCCGTATCCCTTGATGTAAATACAATGAAATTGTAAATAAGATATTTGTTGTATGTTGCTATTGCTTGCTTCACACTTAAACAGATTATGAATATTATTTTTTGCTCT
The DNA here is from genome assembly GCF_900324465.2 of Anabas testudineus. Classification (NCBI taxonomy): domain Eukaryota; kingdom Metazoa; phylum Chordata; class Actinopteri; order Anabantiformes; family Anabantidae; genus Anabas; species Anabas testudineus. The sequence continues at coordinate 15,430,628 of NC_046614.1, read as the reverse complement.
TACTTGAAACCAAAAAGAGACTATATTTGGATTGCAAAACTGCAATTTCTTTGTTATATCCCAGAGTATTGTTGCAATCAAAGGGCATTTACCAGAATCAGTGGACTTGGTGATTTACCCCATTAATAATCATGAACTTGACCTATCAGAAGTGTGAAGTTTACACACAGACAGAATATTATAATTTGTCCCCTGAGTTTGTTTATTTGAGAAGATCTTTATTATTTGATGAATTATAGAGTATATATTACACCACAGTCCAAAAACTGAAAAAACTGATTTAATTCCCTGCACCTCCAGCTCAAATTCCAGACTGAGTAAAAGAGATGCCTACTCATGTCTTCAGCCATAGGTGCGCTCGTATATTTAGACAAAAAACAGACTTATATCTTATTGTTATAATACCCTCGCTCAGTATTTCTTGAGTACATTGTATTAGCAATATCCATTTTGTTGGCTGATGCTGTTGTAGTTTTGGTTTGGAAGTGGGGTTTCACTTGCCTCTTGTTTTAATGGTTTCTTTTTCCTTCAGAAAACTTGTATAATACCCATTAAAATCTAAATCTAAGGAGTGTTTTTGTGACTGTTTGTGGATTGTTTTTTTCCCACGTTATCAGTTTGGATCTACTGATGGCATCGTGAGAGCCCAAAAAATTTCAATAATTACTGGATAGATTTCCAATAGATTTTGTACAGATAAGACATTCATGGTGCTCAGGGAATTAATTATCATGACCTTGTTGCCTTGTTGAGAAATAACCAATAACCAGATTTTTTTTGTTTGTTTTTGTTTTGATTCACATGATTAAAAAACGTATTAGCTTACTGAACCTTTGATTACTGAAATAATATTGTCAAAAGTACAGTGAGCCTGCTTGTACAGTATCAGGACCCTGAAACTAAAAGAAGCTGTGTTTTTTTCCCACACAAGTGTTTCCACCTATACTTGCTGATAAATCACTGCTCAAGGGGCAATTTGATGTAGTTAAGTTAGGAATACTACCCTGCTTCTTGCAAGTGTAATCAATCAAAATGTCTATTATCATGTCACATCACAAGACTTCTGATAAAGGTGCACCTTGCCTCATCCTAACAGGTGCAACTTTACAGAAAGTGTCTGAAAGTTGAGTCATGGCAGCTGGACGTCTTTCTTGTTAGGTCAACAATAGGCGTGGCTTCACGGGTGGATATGTGAAGTGGTCTTTATCTTCCAAGGGATGAATGAAAGGGCAGCATGGAAAATTACAGACTGATTGTCTCTGAGGGTTTCGTAGTGGCTCTTGTTATGTATTCCATTTGTAGATGCATGTATGTCACACAACGGCCTCCAGGGGGAAATAAGTACACATGACTAAAGAGAGGATTATTCATGTTTGTTAGAAGTTAGGTTCACTAGTGACTTCAGCCGTAAATCCTAGTACTTTCTATCCTAAACCTAGCTCTCTTTAACTAATATATTTCTATATGTAATACTGATCAGGCCTGTCACAAGTACATTTAAATTAATAATTTAACTCTTCCCATCCCACTCTCTTTCTTCAGAGGCTTAATGGTTGCGTGAAAATCCCTCCATGAAAGTAAGGCTGAAGCCTCACTCTAGGATTACGGCTTGAGGAAGATTTAGTGAGTGACACATGCACAGTTCTTCTGTGCAAGTCTTTTTTTCAGTGCAAAATAAATAAATAAAGAGGAACATATGGTTGCCATACTGGACCAGTGGACCCAGGATGATGAGGAAAGAACCTTCTGGATGTAAATATTGTTCCCTGATCGCATTTGGGAAGACTTTAATATGAAAAGGAGGGTGTGTTGATAAGTTGTGCTCTAAAGATTTTTTTCCTGAAGAGTGAGGAGGAAGGTGCGTCCATCTAGTGTGAATGGGACAAGAAAGGTGGACCGAAATTCAGGGATGAACATCACCCCAGCGATGGCACCTCAGTCTCCAGGATCGAGTGGCAGCCCACTGCTCTCCTGTCTGTCACCCAAGAAGACCACCTATCAGTCTGTTTCATCAGAAATGCTGTCTCCCTCCTCTCGTCAAGCAAAACAGACCTCGGGCATCTTGAATTCACCCACTCCGTCCATTATGAGCTCTCCAAAACTGTGGCAGAAAGCATCCATCTCCAGACTCGCAGAGGAGTTTTTCTGGATTGGTGGCAGCGTTGTTGCACAGCCCAAATGGAGGCTGGGTCAGATAGGTAAGAGTTACTGATGACTCATTTCATAAATTTGTTTTTGAACACTCCCTAAACTTGTTTAGCAGAAGTGTCTACCTACACCTACAGGGTAGCAAACTGAAGAGGGAATATTTCAGTTGTTTGGCTTTGCTACATACATATAATATTGTGATATTTTGTAATCAGGACCTTTGAATTTGAAGTTTAAACAATTCTAATTTCTTGTAAATTGCCTCCAAAATGTGGGATTTCCACACAACAAAGCAGAGAAGTGGAGAAGCTTGGGAGTAGCTAATAGACATATGGACAGTGGACAATCCCTTCAGGATTAGCCTGAATGATGTGCCAGACCGGCGTCACATGCATCTGAGCTTCAGATTACAAACAAAGGTTACTTGCTCTCAGCACACAAAACAATTACACTACTTCACCATGAGGAACAACAGCCTGACTGCTGCAATGAAACTGATCTGATCTGCTATTTCAGTACAAACACTGCTCAAAATTTGCACAAAATGTGGAGAAAAGGGAAACAGTTAGCTTCAATGCACTTAATAATTGATGGATTTGTTTTCAGACAAAGGTCATCTTCCGTGCTGTGTATCATTTCCATTGTGTGCTTCTTATCACCAACACATACACAGCTACTTTAAATCCCTGTGTGACGTAGCCTAATCCCATAAACAAGTGCCTGATGGTAAACCTCTAATTGTCTTGGCTACTTCAGGGATTCACTTTGGGGTTGTAAAATTGTTGTGAAGAAAATTACAATTTCACTTAAAAAATGTCATGTGATGATCCCCGTAGACTTCTGGCAGAGGCACCTTTCTTTTGATAGATAATGTTCCTCTTTGTGCTTCCCTGTAGTGGAGAGGTGTATGTGCACCATGCAGACTGGCACCGAGATGACTAAACTGAAGGGGAAGAAAAATGGACTGGTCCGATTCTTTTACTTAGATGAGCACAAGTCCTGCATGCGGTGGCGTCCATCCAGGAAACATGACAAAGCCAAAAGTAAGGGATCACCACTCTGAATTTTCAGAAATGAATACTAGAAAAGGTGATAAAACTAATAAATATGCATAAAAAGTGAATTGTGTCCTGTAATGTTTAAGATGCTATAGACCTATATATATATATATATATATATATATAATTTTAATTTTAATTTACTAATGTTCTGTGTTGTTTTATATGGAGCATTTTTGACATCTAGGAATCAAAATATGGTGGAAAGAAATTTACACCAGTAATTTACACCAGTACAAATAGAGTCTATTGCTGAATCCACCAAAATGATGGAAAGCTAAGAGCGATCACTCTAACCTTTCTTGATCATCTGTTTCAGTAACTATTGATTCGATTCATGAAGTCTGTGAGGGGAAAAAGTCAGAGATCTTCAGGCGTTATGCAGACAACCGCTTTGACCCAAACTGCTGCTTCAGTATTTACTATGGGGATCGTGTCAAGTCTCTGGACCTGGTCTCCACCAATGCAGAGGAGGCCCGCACTTGGATCACTGGGCTGAAATATCTCATGGCTGGTATCAGCGATGAAGACAGCTTGGCCCGGAGGCAACGCACCCGTGATCAATATCTTTTTTTCTGCCAGTCATGTGCATCTTCAGTCTCCATATGTGATCAACTATTACGACCACACCACTTCATAAAAGTGATGGGTAACACAAGAGGTTAATTAAAATCCACTCCACAGAACCTAATCATGTAATTTGCTCCTTAACTGCAGCTGTATGTGGTTACAGCAGACGTTCTCTGAGGCCGACAAAAATGGAGATGGCACCTTGAGTATTGGAGAAGTTCACCAGCTGCTCCACAAACTCAATGTGAATTTACCCAAGCAGAAAGTCCGACAGATGTTTCAAGTAAGACTTGCTTCAACAAAAGTGTCACGAACACTGCCGTAGATAGACTTAATTGGGTAACGCACAGTAACAATATGTTTGGGGAAGGATGGGCAAAGTCAGAGGCTCACCAAAGGCAGAAGTGCTTTCTTGTTTCGGGACCATGAATATCTAAAGATTTCATGGTAATCAGTGTGAGCCAAAGTGATGTACCAACAAACAGGCTGTTTGGAGAGTAACGCTAAACTTACTGACATTAAAAAAATAGTAATTATGTCTTAGGTTAAGGAAAAAGGTTAAAGGTGGAAAATACTGGATGCCTCCTTTAGAGAGGTATTCACTTCGCCTCGTGCTCATCAGTGAAACTGTAAGACAAGAGGATGGAGATGAAGCCAGCAGACAAATATGTATGTACAGTATTTTGGCACAGTGCAGGAGAGTGCCACAGGAAGGCCATATGGCAACTGCTGAACAGATGGCTTTAGTTGCGCTGCAATATTGCTTTAGTCCAGTAGCTCACTGTCGTTCCTTCCTGATGACGACATGTCTCTGTGAATGTACTCCATTATGTTTGCTGGTGATAGAGGTACAACATATCCTTCACATCAGTGTGGTACATGTTATTTTTTAGTCTCAAATCTCACATCCTCTGGGTCACAAAATGTTTTTGTTGCTATCTGTAGGAAGCAGACACGGATGAGCACCAGGGCTCTCTGACCTTTGAAGAATTCTGTTCGTTCTATAAGATGATTTCCACGCGCCGAGATCTCTACCTGATATTGATCTCATACAGCAACCAGAAAGAAGTCCTGGATCTTCACGACATTGCACGCTTTCTGGAAAATGAACAGAAGGTATACCAAAAAATAATCACGCAGATTATTACCGCAGAGGCAATGTTAAAATTCTTGGTTTGCATTACTAAAATGTAAACTAAATGTTCAATGGTGTTATTTACGATACAGTGGAATCAACCAGCTAATCCTCCCTCCTGCTGCTGTTTTATTTACAGATGCGAGGCCTGGCCAGAGAGCATCTAGTTGACATAGTATCTAAGTTTGAGCCGTGTCCAGAGAATTTGCAGCATATGGTACTGGGAATTGATGGTATGTTGAACCTGTTTATGACAGTGTATTTAACAATGCACGTGGTCAATGAGAAACATCACAGCACTTGTTCAAACATGACGTCACTATAAAAATAATTACCTGAAATATTTTTATTTCAGGATTTACCAACTTCATGCGAAGCCCCACAGGAGACATCTTTAACCCGGAGCACAACCAAGTGAACCAAGACATGACGCAGCCTCTAAGTAACTACTTTATTGCCACGTCACACAACACATACCTGACAGGAGACCAGCTACTGTCTCAGTCTAGAGTGGAAATGTACGCATACGTTCTCCAAGCTGGCTGTCGCTGTGTGGAGGGTAAGAGCCAGCAAGCCACTGCTTGCTTCACTGCAATTTCTTTCAACAGCACAGCCAAGCTGACTCCCTGCGCTGTCTTTCTTCTAATTTAGTGGACTGCTGGGATGGACCAGATGGAGAACCCATTATCCATCATGGGTACACATTGACATCTAAAATTCTCTTCAGAGAAGTTATTGAAACGATTAACAAATACGCCTTCTCAAAATCACAGTAAGTGTTTCTGGGTCCTCAGACAGTAAAAAACATGACGGCTGTATGCCGTGTTTGTTTGGTAGCTCAGGTTTTGTCACTTCATCCCCCTAGGTATCCAGTGGTCTTGTCCATAGAGAACCACTGCAGTGTGCCTCAGCAGAAGAAAATGGCTGAGTATCTGAGAGAGGTGCTGCAAGATAAACTGGATCTATCCCACGTCAGCATGCATGAGTACAAGAAACTGCCCTCGCCTGAGATCCTGAAAGGGAAAGTTTTAGTCAAGGTCAATTTGTACGATGTCATGTGCAATTAGGTTTTAAACGAGGCATTCGTAATAAACAGCACACTAAATACACTATAAGCATGCAAGGACGTAATATGTTCAATGATTCATTATTGTTTTTCAGGGGAAAAAGCTGCCTGCAAACCTTGATCCTAATGCAGAGGAGGGTGACGTGTCTGATGAAGACACTGGAGAAGAAGAAGAGGATGAAGATGATGAAGATAACCCAGAGGCAAATTAAACCTTAAAGCATTAGAGAGATATAGTAGATATTTTGAATAAATACCCATAATTATACCCATAATAAATACATTTGCCTGTTTCAGGATGGGAATAGCGCTACTTCTGTCAGTCAGCTGAAAAAGAAGAGGCGATTTGGGAGGTCAATCATACGGAGCTTCAAACGAAAGGTCGGCTATTCAAACGTCTTTCGTTCATTTTAGTTTTCATCTCCCTGCCTGTAATGAAAATGTAAAATAATTTTTTTTTTTTTTTTCAGAGGAAAAAGAAAATCAGAGCAAAAAGTAAGGAAATGTCTGATGCAGAGTCTGATTACAGCAGCAGCAGGGAAAGGACACAAATTGTTTACCATCCCAAGTAAGTCTATCAGCCACTGAATTAAGAGTTTTTAGTTTGAAACCCCAGCATTATTGGTTACACAAGTTTGTCTTTACTCCACTTACAGGAAGAGGAAAACCATGAGGCTGTCACGAGCTCTTTCTGACCTGGTCAAATACACTAAATCTGTGCGAGTTCACGACATAGAAACCCAAGGTGAATTCACAGGAGATAAAAGAGAATGTCCAGGTTTCCTTCCTTTGTATGTTTCTGAGAGCTCATTTTGATTTTCCCGTCTGGCAGCTTTGACAAACAGTTGGCAGGTATCATCTCTCAATGAGACTGTTATGAACCAGATCATACAGCTGAAGCCCGGTGAGTTGGTGCGTTTAAACCAGCGTCAACTTCTAAGAGTCTACCCGTCCAATTTCAGAGTGGACTCAAGCAACTTTAACCCACAAGCATACTGGAATGCAGGATGTCATATGGGTAAGACACATCACAGCTACCACCACGGACTGATTTTGGAAAATAACAACAATAAATCTATTTTAAACAGGTAAATATGTAGAATCTGTTTATTAGTGTAACCTATGTGTTCATTTTTTTAGTTGCAATGAATTATCAGACAGAGGGACGCATGCTTGAACTGAACCGAGCCAAGTTCTCCAGCAATGGAAACTGTGGCTATATTCTGAAGCCTAAATGCATGTGTAAAGGTATGCATACACAAATGTAGTTTGTGCAGACTGATTAACAATTTTCAAGTTGATACAGTTCAAGTTGATGTAGTCTAGTTCTTTTCTTTTTTTTTTTCAGGTGCCTTTAATCCCATGTTGGATGATCCTTTACCAGGACACAAAAAGACTCAGTTAGTGCTGAAGATCATCAGCGGACAACAGCTACCCAAACCCAGAGACTCTGTGTTTGGGGACAGAGGAGAGGTAAAGCAAAAAATATATGAAGCCATACAATTAATGGTAACATCATTTTCAGGCACCTGCTAACATTCAGTTTTCCACTCTCAGATTATTGATCCCTTTGTCGAGGTTGAGATTATTGGTCTACCTGTCGACTGTTCCAAGCAGCAGACCAGGGTGGTGAATGATAATGGTATCTGCACAAACTCCGTCTTGCAATTCAAATTATGTCATACTATGTTGATTTTTGGGTCTTCGAGTTGGTGCAACATGTTTTTTTCTGACATTCAGGTTTCAATCCAATATGGGAGGAGACCCTTGTCTTCAATGTTCAAATGCCACAGATCGCCCTGGTGCGTTTCCAGGTGTGGGATCATGATCCTATCGGGCGAGATTTCATAGGACAGAGAACTGTAGCTTTCAGAAGTATGATGCCAGGTATAAACTTTATTTAATGACATCTGTAACTTAATCAACCATAAACCTACCTCAGTAACATATTATATCTCACAGTAGCTTGGTAATGACAAGACTCCAGGAAGTTGCTGCACCTAAACAAGAAGTGAAACCACTAATATTTATATGTGTATATTTCATATTAAATGAAAAATAACGTTAAATAGTTCTATGTATGAAGGTAAACCAGGATATTTCCATTCTTTATACTATTCTTCTAATAGGAATACAATTTATAGACAATTTATTCTGAATGTGTAGGTTATCGGCATGTGTACCTGGAGGGGATGGCGGAGTCCTCCATCTTTGTCCATGTCACGATCAATTATATGACAGGAAAGGTGAGCTAATCTCACACATCTAATTTCAGCTTTATCTGAAAAACACGATCTTAAAACATTTTGGTTTGTTGATTCAGATCAAACCCACAAATGCAGTGCAAGCAGCCAGAAAACATATCCAAAAAGCAGCTCAGAAGCATATGAAGAGTCACCAAAGGCATCCCTCTTTAGACTTCTCTGTCCAGTCCTCAGAAGATGGACGTGCTCTGCATTTCCGCAAGGACCTGGATACCATCTCTCAGGACAGCAGGAATGGGGAACTTTCTCTTCTGGTACAAGGGCCCGCAGCCAAGGCTGCCATCCACAAAGGGGCAATGAGTGAGCCAGTGAGGCGAGCTCACCGAGTTAAGATTCATGAAACACCAGAGTACAGGAGAGGGATCTTCAGCCGGATATCTTCCACTGACTCCCACCACACGGGGGCTGCTCCCTCTGTGACAGCAGACAGCTTTGACCTTGAGACCACTGCTTGTGAGAGCCAACACACAATTCAAGAAGAACTAGAGAATCAATTTGATGAACCACAAGGGTCCATCTGTACTGAAGAGGAGCCAGCTGAGACATTTGAAGCAGAGCAGCCAGAACCATCTGAAGAACCACGAGCAGAACCAGATCCAGGAGCTGTCACTGAACCAGAGCAACCACCTGAAATTCAGATTCCAACTGATTCACTTGCTCAGTCACAGACTTTACTAAAGCCTGAAATCCCATCTCCTCAACTTAATCCCCCACCTTCCCCTGCTAGGGTGAGAAGGACCTTAGAGGCTCCTGCTGTCTCCCGTCCGCCCACCCTAATACGAATGAAGGCTCGCTCAAGCAGCTGCCCCCGAAAACAGGCCACTGCTCAGACACCAATGGCAAACCGCAAGCTGGCTTTCCACTGGCAGACACAGCGAGCCCCAAACTACGGCAGCTACCAGGTGAGACCTATACCCAATGGTCTTTGCCTGTCAGACAGCACATGCAGCAGCAGTGACAGCAGCACTGACAGTCTGGAGTTTGTACCATCCTGTGTGCCGGTCGTCACAGAGCAAAATGAGGGCACCCTGCAGAGGGAGATGAAGGCGCTTTTTGACCAGAAAATGAGAGAGATCCGTTGTAAATCACCGCTTTTTCTGGATGGTGAGTCATGGATGATTTGTGATTCACAGTTGCAAAATATGAAAAATATAAAAGGCTGTATTAAATCCTGGCTTTTGTGCATTTTACAGATTAAATTGCTGCATAGATTTGTGACTGCAAAAACAAGATCCTGCATGGGAGGACAAACAAGCCACAAAGTAGTTCTCGTCTCATTTTCTTTCCTGATCTATGTGAAGACACCAAGTGGAATCACACAATTAGGCAGTTTTATTGTTTTAGGCCTGCTAACATGTTTACATTCACGTTGTTGTTTTCATGCTGCTGGGATGTTTACATTCAACTCATACACAGTTTGTATGTATGAAATAGTTTTTAAAAAGACACTGTTGAAATCATTGCCAACTGTACAAAAAAGCATCATGTAGAGTCATAAAAACGTAACAACAAACCTATAAATGTCACAATTTGTTAGTAAAATGTGTGTAAACACGGATCCTTTCAAGGATTATTTTTATAATATTTAACCTATAATGCTGCTTTTTCATGGAACCTGTAGTGTTTATACTTCAATAAAAAGAATATTTTTAATAAAAATGTTAAGTTTTGTTATTTTGAAAGTTTAATATTTCTGTCAAATATGGGTTCAACAAGTTGTGTTAAAAAAATATGTTTCTATGCTTTTTCTTTATCCTTGTCTACATTTTCCTGGGGTCTGTTGCTGCTCCTCAAGCGCAGACTCAGTTCTTCAGTCAGCAAAGTGCAGCAGGGTTTCTGAGGGAAAAACAAATTTGTTCATTATGTTTGTGAATTTAATGTAGACCTGATAGTGTCAGTCATGTGCATGACTGAGTCTGGTTGTGTAAACTGCATTTTGATGTTAAACAGACGAGGTGAGAACCATCTACCTGAAGTCTATGAAACAATTTAAAACTGAATATGGAACAAACACATGTAGGAAAAGTAAAACTGACAAGTTTTAAGACTTCGAATGGAAGTGATGTGTGAGAACACTTGCACACACCTTCTGCACTGCCGCATTTTTTCGACTCTTGGAGGTGAGCTCCAGGACAGCCAGAAGTGTTCCCAGGCCCAGACCCAGGGAAAGAACCAGAAACATTCCCTTGAGGCTGTGCGGCTGCACAGCTGAAGACTTGGCCTTGTCTGCTATGCAGCTGCTGGCCCACCACTTGCTTCGCAGGTACGTCAGTTCTCCAGCCTCATTCAGTTGTAGGATTGCCACACTGAGATTCTTTATAATGGGCGAGCCTTAAAGAAATTCACATTAACTTGATGTTATTTGTAGGATTAATGTGGTTTTTATATTTCATCACCTATTACACTGTTTAATGAAAATTTAAAAAATGGGCAGGCTCACCAATGGTGGCAGCAATGCTGTATCCCCTCATGCCAATAACTTCGTGAGCCCTAACCAGTTCACAATGACGTGCTACAGCCAAGTCCAGAGAGACAGACTCTCCAATAAAGGCAAAGTTGCCTTCTTTTGCACGCTGCACCCCTTCGTCCACAGATGACACAAAACTCTTAGTTCTCTCCATGTGCTCATAGATTCTGCGATACACAGGATTGTTTGAATTCTGGATGAAGGAAAAAAAATATTAGAGGGAACTGAAACTGCAGTGAGATAAGAAATCCAATATCCTTAATGTTTTAATATCTTGATAAAGATCAAAATCCTCATATTCACCTTGAAAAAAGCCAGCGTGGAAGAACCAGCCAGACAGCCATACTCAATCGTGTCCTGACTGGCCAAGTCCTCAAATCCTTTCACCATCAAGTGAGTGGATTCAGAGCTCCTAGAGGAGCTAAGGTTAGAGAAATAACAAGCCAAGAGGACGACTGTAAATAACCACCAGCTGCAACAGATTACACGTCCTGAAAGAGCTTTGGGGTGGGGACCGGCACCTGGTAACCACAAAAACAACAAAAGGAATAATTAAGCTGATGTTTTAGGCAGAGATTATTTTCATGTTTGTTTTTTATTTTGTTGTTTTGTGGAGTCATACAAACTCGAGTGAGGTGTTTTGCTGTTTACCTTGAAGCGTCAGAGCACCAGCTGTGTACCACAAGCTGTGAACGAGGCCGAATCTGTTTTGTTCACTCTGAGGCTGACTCCACTCACATGGACTGACTCTGCATTTGCATAAAAATATAAATTTTTTATTTGACAGTGCTCCACTGTTGGCAGGGATATGCAAATGTCCCCATAGAAATTCACACTTCGGCCCACACAACCAAATCAATAAATAGAAAGAAAATTACTACAATTAAACAACTTATCACCAACCTTGCAACTACAAAGATGGAAGCAGCGGTCCCAAGGTAGGCAATGAGTATTCCAACCCAGGTCTCAGCTGTAAAGGGGGTAAGAAAATCAAAGAAGCCTGTTTCCTCAGAGATGTCCTTCCTTAGGAGGATGCTGATTCCTGTCTGCATGAATGGTTTGGTCATTCCCACCACTTTCTCCCGTGCTGCGGTGAGAGTCAGTGGAGCAATCGCAAGGTCTGCTTCCTGCAAAGAATGTGTAAAACCTCAGACATGCGAGAGATTCATTATATCCTGTACATTCACTGTAGAAACTAGAAAGTTTGTTAGGTAGTCAGTTTTCAAATACTCACCCCTCTTATCACCTCTCCAATCATCCCATTCCAGTTGCCGTTCTCATCCTGTCTGCCGTATGAACCGTCCTTCACCAGATGCACTCTGTACTTGAAGCCCACTTTCTTGGCTACTTCAGACAACAGGTCCATGCAAAAGCCCTCCAGCTGTGTGCCCTTGGACACTGTGTATGGCTCTTGCTAAAGGAATAAGATTTAAAATAATAATCATTAAATTGTGTTTTAACTTTGATCGTATTTGCAGGTTTAAAAAAAAGAAATGAATTACCTTTATCGTTGTGATTCTCAGCTCTGATGGCACTGGAGTTGACGGGGAGAAAAGACAGACATGCATTAACCCGTCATATACACAGTTCAGCACGCGAACTATAAAGTTGAAATAATTTGACAGAAAGTCTATTCTGAATTCTCTAATGTGAACTTAGAGACTTGAAATTAACAAGTGGTCCTTTTTTACTCGTCACAGACTGAGCATTAATGGAAAAATAGAGATACAGTCAAGTACAAGAACCACTGGTTGCTCTTTGAATCACTACTACATCCACAAAGCAAGGGTTGGCAATGCCAGCCAGTCAGTCCATCCTGTTGATAACACCACCCACCATTTAGCGCACAGCATTACCGTACAATCACACAGAGCAATTCATGTAGCTGTAGACAATTAATTTTGTGTCTTACAACACTGGCAAATGAATGTGTCATTCAGGTCTAAAACTGAACCGTTAGAAAGCTACGACCAGACACAAGCATTCGAGTAAGAGGGCTGCTTGTTTATTTTTCATAGCTAACGAACACTAAATTTAGCAGAATCAATAATGTCTTTGTGCACTGGCCATCTTCACACTTTACATGCAGAGATGTCTGAGGTGAATTTTCGGCTGCATGTTTCGAGCATCTAGTCGCCACTGGTTTCCGGTGTCCTAGAGATCTGGCACTGTCCTCTCCTACTTCAAAACAGTTTGCACACCACAGTCTGTTTAGAGCAGCGTGTTCATTCAAAGAGTATCAATGCCATGGCACTGTGAGATGGGGGGGCAGTCAAAGAGTATCAAAAGCCTTGATTCAGGCCAAGACCTCGGGGATCCATCACCACAGGGGGATCCTGACAACCATTAGATCCTCCTTTTCAGAAGATGACACGTATACAAGCTCATCAAGCCTCTGTCACTTTTTGGCCACTCTGAAACACAGAGTCTTTGTTTGGTTCACAGAGTTGATTTATTACCGTTTCTTTGTCACAGCATCTACTGGCTTGCTGCTTTTGCTGTTTTTCTACAAGAGTTGGACAGGATGTGGCTCTGCACTTTGATATTCATCTGAGCTGACAGTTTATGTATTTATGTCTTGTCAACTCTAAGAAATGTCTACTAAGTCCAGCAGTGAAAACACGAGGAATTTGGCAGAGAAAAAAAGCAAGCTGTCACCACACTGAATCACAAATGCAATGACCGGGTCAGACTTTAAAATATCAGACCAACTTCTGCATCAATGCACACTCACTTTCAGTGTGATTTGAAGTAAACATTGCTCAGTATTTTCTAACACACCTGGTTAAATATGTTTTATTGATCTAGTGAGGTTATTATTTTCTCTCTATTTAAAATGTAGGCTGTTAGCTCGTTTGTACATTTGTGCGTTTGTACTGAATAGTGTAGTGTAAGATCACCGCCCTCCGTGCGGGAGACTGGGATTTGAATCCCAGTTGTGGCCTACTCCAGTAGGGGTCCTTAGACAAGACCTCACTCTTACGCTGCCTTTGTCTTGTACCTGGTTCCTCACTTGTAAATCGCTTTGGATAAAAGGGTCTGCCTAACAACTGAATGTAAATGTAATATAATTTAAAGCCACTTACCTGTATTACACATTCCCATGTCCACAAAAAATCCAAAAGACAGTAGAAAACCAAGCAGCATCCTGTCTCTGTTGATGTGCATCCTATGAGTTAGAAACAGACAATTAGTAGTTGTTGGTAAATCAGATGGATCATTTAGATAAACTTGAATGTATTTATATAAAGATCATCCTTAAAACTGTGAATAAAGTCATTACAATAAATATTTATCATCTATACATAGAAAAGTTGCTACCTAACAAATGTCCAGTATTTGACCACTGGATCAGAACGTCAGACTTCAGACAGACCCCAGTGAGCTCGACTGTAATGCAGCGTGATCTGAAGTATTTCAGATTTAAATATGTTAAGACAGCCAATAAAGTTTTTGGGGGCGGAGGAAGTGTAAGAAATTTGAAAGGGTGGGGAGAAGCACCATGACGTACAAACAAGCTAACAGCCTCCACTGTTGATTATAATGTGGTGCTTTATATTAGTAATGACTCAGTAATTGTGCTAAAAAGTATTTGAGTCCCATCATTTTGTTATAGAAAAGGAGCACGTACTGTAATCAAACTGAATTACATAATATAAGACAAAATCTGAATATATCATAAGTAAGTTAAAGTTAAGTCTGTGAATTACAAAATGGAATAATTTATTTCATTTTAAAGGGACCAAGACATAGATAGGTGTTTTCCATGTGTGCCTCACTGTCACCTCACAGCTAGAACCTGGATTTGAATCCAGGGTTTAGTGTCTCTTATTATTTAGAATAATTTTATTCTAGTTTTTATTGCGAAGAAATTGCAATCAATGACTGCAATGGATGCAAACAAGCTTATTCAATGTCCAATCTTTCTTGTAGCTTTCCAGGTTGTATTAATAAGTTAATATAGAAGAAACATTTAACATATATAATTTTAGAGCTGTACACTAAAATTCACAGCAACAAATAATTTTGTAATAGATAAAGAATGCTATAATCGACGTCTGCACTCTGTAGGAGCTCAGCTTAGCTGGTTTACCGTAACAAAATTTAACTGGCACTGATAGGCCATGGTGTTATCAACAAAACAATTAGGTCACAAAACTGGCTGCAATTACTCTAATGGAGTCATTTTTGTCAACTCAGCTGATGTAAGCATAAACAACTTCTGTGAATGATAAATTAAATGCAGGACTATAGCCAGAACTTTATGATCGTCTTCCTACTCCAAGTTAATGGTGTCCTCACACTCACAGATATATTTGCTAAATCATATAAATACCTTTGCTTTTATTTAGTCCTTGAAGCAGGTTAGATGTTACCAACAGTGTGCAAAGTTGCCAATGCAATATTTTGCTTTGTTTAACAAGCTTTGCTTACCACTGTATGCAACTCCATATGTGTTAGGTGTATTAATCTAACATGAAACATTTAACTGATAGTGTATTTACAGTGTCAGCTACTGAATGTCAACATCACTGTGACACATGCTATTAACGTCTCCTGAAATACAAGTCACTAGATTAATTACAGTTAGTTGACTATTTTGACAACTGATTAAGTTTTTCAGTACTTTTATAAGCAAAAATACAGATACTTAATAAATTAGATGTTACATGATTGATGACCAGGTATGACACCCTCTTATGCAAACCTCTAACAACATAAAAAGTAAACTAATGTATGTATGAGCAGCTGATTATTGTTTATTATCTGGTCATTACACCTGGATGTTTGACTGTTTGAATATAAGCCTCAGAAATAAAATATTTATCTACAAATAGTGTGTAATGAGCACAATTTGGGGTCTGAAATGAAGATGAGGCCACAAGGCGCGCAATATATGTCTGTTTGTTTTTCTCACCGCTTATGCCTGAAGTGAGCTCCGGATCAACTTCGATGAGTTCGGTGTATCGCGCTGACCAATCAGAAATCGGTGCGCGTTGCGTGCGAGGAGAAGCGGCGTCATTCGATTGGCTGAGGTGTTTTTTCCAAAGGGGCGTATTTTTCAAGCCATCTTGACTGAATATTTAGCCTCATCCAAGGTACATTATTTTGATATCTTCGAGATTCTGCTGCCTCTGAATTGGTAACTATCATCATTTGAAAGGTTGAAAACGTGGCTATGAGACCAGGTCGAATCTGTGTGTTTGACCGGAGTCACAGTGGAGAAATGAAGTGCTGAAGATGACGCTGTCGCTCCTGAAATTACCGGCTATCTAAGCTAACAGCTAGCATGTCCGCCTCGGTTGTAGTCTGTCACTAGCTGACATTTAGCCAGGTGCAGTTATTCTGTTTGGCACCGCAGAGGACGGTTCAAAAAGGTAAACCACTTTAGTATTTTCAGTATTTTCAGTGTTGCTTGGAAAACCGTTGGGTTTGTGACACGACGTCTGTGTGTCCTGTCCGACCGAGTAACGTTATCACATCAGCAAGAGACAATCTTTTTGCAGGGGTCTGGAGTACAAAGCAATACCTGTAACGCTGCACATTGTCAGTGTCGTGATCTAGCGTATACATGCGACCAATGTATGCATTAAGACACGGTGCACACAACGCATCTGCTTTCTGGTTGCTATTGGCATGTATAATTGGGCTGCTAATCAACTTGCAATACAAATGTTGTCTCTGCTGTTGTGCGCTTAAAATGGCTGACAGATGTTAGAGACTCGGGTTGGTATTTAGCACTCTTCAACCTAACTATGCACAGCAACAAGGAAAAAAAATAGAGGATGCTGCCATTTGATTGGCCGGGGATAAACGTGGCGCTGTTACTGACAGCCGATTGGACCAATGGAGAGAAGCTGAGCTGCATGCATACAAGCAGCCAGGCAGTCCAACTTACAGTAGGTTTTGTGCAGCAAGGGCTGAGGTAACATAATGTGTTTTTATTTCAGCAGCACCACAGTTGTGTCCAGAAAACACATGAAAGTCATTATAGGCGCATCCACCGGACAGAAAAGAATCTCTTGAATGCATAATACTGCATACAATTGAATCGGTTTAGTATTAATGGAAATAGGCAACACTTTAACACTTTTAAACACTTTTGTTAGTTTGCTTTCTCCCAGGGAGGTAAACTTAAGGTAATGGTGTAATAGGAGGAGGATAATCCAAATTAATGGACATAAACAAACACCCTGGGAGACACAGTCCCACATCTGGGACACACTATCAGAGTAATGAACACATTATACTTCTAATCGACTAGTCCATTAGTGGGTTTGTAAAGGCTTGAAATAGCACAATAACACTACCAACACAGATGATTAATATTAATTTAAAATTCAGCTTTTACTGCAGGTCTATTGTCACATTAGTGGTGTGATAATAAATTAATATCAACATAGTTGTTATTCGCCTAAAACAATCTGATTCAGATTATATTGACTTAATTCCATAATTATATGATATGTACCAACAACATATATTTTGTACAATGTAGTACAACGTGAAACATTATTACCATTAGTACTTCGCTAATTTTGTGTGATGCTCATTGCAAAGAATACAGACTGTTTGGTTTTATATTTTCCACTTATTTTGAAATATGAATACACATTAGCTTCTTTAAACCTCTTTTGAGAATGGCACCAAAGTAGAAACTAGTGAAACTAGACACATTTACATAAATCGCTGTATTAATTTTTCTTCTCCTCATCTGTTAGGGAACGGGTGTAAACTCCCATGCGGAAAGTGCGGAGGAGGGAATGTGAAACAGTTGTTAACGGACTCAACATGGGTAGGGGTCGAGGTAGAGGGAGAGGAAGGGGCAGGGGCTCATCTGGCCAGTTGCGGCCCCCCTCACCCTACAGACTGCAGCTTTCTCCATCCAGGGAGACTTTGACATACGCTCAGGCACAGAAAATAGTGGAAGTGGACCTAGATGGAAGGCTCCATCGGATTAACATCACAGATCCTCTGCCAGTTATAACCGAGGACGAGATGATGGCCCAGGACATTGCTGAGTGCAACAGCAACAAAGAAAACAGTGAGCAAACGCAAAATAAAACCAGATCATGGAGAAAACCCTCCAGCAGTAAAAACAGGAGGAGTGGTAAAAATACATCTCATCAGAACCAACGTTCTGGGTCCCAGCAGCACCAAGGAGCTACCAATTCCATCCATCACCTGTCCCATGAAATGTCCCTGCCTGAGCCCACCTTTCGTGTGTTGAACTCAGTTTGTTCTTCAGAGGCGCCTCCTCTTCTAACAGCCTACTACCGTTACATAGAAAAGTCAGGGGAAGAGCAGGACAGTGTGGCCGAGTACGACATGGATGAGGAGGACCTGGCCTGGCTCGAGATGGTGAATCAAAAGAGGGTGTCTGATGGCCATGCCTCTGTGGCTCCAGATACTTTTGAATTGCTGATCGATCGTCTAGAGAGGGAGTCCATCCTTGAGTCCCGTAGCCAGGCTCTTTCCCAGAGTGCTGTGGACGAGGATGCCTTCTGCTGCGTCTGTCTGGATGATGAATGTCTAAACAGTAATGTCATCCTGTTCTGTGACATCTGCAACCTGGCTGTCCACCAGGAATGTTATGGTGTGCCCTACGTACCTGAGGGCCAGTGGCTGTGCCGCTGTTGCCTGCAGTCCCCTTCCCGTCCTGTAGACTGTGTGCTCTGTCCTAACCGAGGAGGTGCCTTTAAACAGACAAGTGATGGACGTTGGGCCCACGTTGTCTGTGCCATATGGATCCCAGAGGTGTGCTTTGCCAACACAGTGTTTTTGGAGCCCGTTGAGGGGGTCAAGAACATCCCTCCTGCCCGATGGAAGCTCACCTGCTACCTGTGTAAGCAGAAAGGCAGGGGAGCTTCCATCCAATGTCACAAAGCCAACTGTTACAGGGCCTTTCATGTCACCTGTGCTCAAAAGGCCGGCCTATTTATGAAGATAGACCCAGTCCGGGAGACGGGTGTCAATGGTACCACCTTCTCTGTGAAGAAGACAGCTTTCTGTGAGCATCACTCTCCTGTTGGGTCTCGCCGGGATGGGTCAGGAGACGAGTCGGTTGAAGGAAGAATGGTAGGGGGCAGAGGGAACAGGGGTCAAAGGTCATATACGCAAACCTCCCCCTCGCCACCGAACAAGAAAGTCTCCAAGGGCCAGAAAAAGAAGAATACGAAAGGATCTGGTGGGTCGACACGGCGTTCGAATGTGCCTGTGCTGCTTGTGCCTCAGATCCCGTCTCACAGGTGTGACATTTGCATATCATCCACTTTACATAACCCAGAATGCCTTGGTAACTTGGTGTGGTGTGGCTTTGAAAGAAGATTATTAATATTCAGGAATCATTTGCAAACAATTCAGTGTTTTTAGACATTATTTGATATTTGAAATGTCCTTGTGACAAGTTTATGGTGTTGTAATGACCACAAAAACTGCCACACAGGTTGTAATGTATAACTCTTACAACTCCACAGGCTGAACAAGATCTGCACAGGAGTTGAAGTCCAGAGGAAAAATCAGTTCATGCAGAGGCTTCATAACTACTGGTTACTTAAACGACAGTCACGAAATGGGATGCCTTTAATACGGCGACTTCATTCCCACCTACAGGCCCACAAGACTGCAGAGCAGGTAAAGAGAAGGATTGGAGAGTGTATGTAAAAATGAAAATCATAGAAGAAAGGCAATCGTTTACACAAAAATAACTTCTGCAATTGCAGCACAACAGTAAGTATATTGTTGTATAGGACTTCAGTTTGTCAGATCCTGTGATATTTCACAGGAAACTATTTTGAAGTACAGAAAATTGAATATGTTAGCACTTTAAGGCTTACATTTTCACACATGGCCACAAGCTGAGCATGTGTTATTTTGTCTTTCTTGACAAGTGATTGTGCTCATAACTAATTTAAGGGGAACTACAGGCTACGATTTCACCTCACGTTATATCTAGTATAAAAAAAGAAAACACACTGTAAAGCAACATTTGTGCGCACACCGTGGAAGCTTCTGGTGGAGAGAAGGGGTGTGGGGAGTTACATGACAGAAAGCCACAGACACGTCTACAGGATGGTAGATGGGAACAGAAAAGAAAACTAATGTTGGGAATTGAACAAGGAGATCTACTAAAGGGCATTTTAAAATTATTACCAAACATTTGCTGTCAACTCATAGCCCTCAGGTCAGGTTTCAGCTCAACAAAAAAAGGTTTTTATCAGTAAATTCAAAAGTATACATATGATAAATCATTGAAACTCCATGTACTTATGGGTCCTTCATGGCACCACCATGTTTGTATTCTCCCACACTAAAATCTAGCATAAGCCCAGGCATCACACTTTGCAAGAGCTGTTTCGGACAGATGGCAATTTTCCACACAACCCTTGCGTTTTATCTTCGTTGCTGTAGACATCTCAGTGCTGTGGAGGGCGACAGTTACAGATACTTTTTTAATCTAGTGCACCGTCATTTATAATGTTAGGCTTAAGGTTGTAAGAAATATTTATTAACAGCAGCTAATGTAAAATATATTTTTCTATTTTAACAACTGGGTGACTGTAATGAAGTTCCTAATACAAGCCTAGAACCAATTGTGCTCAGCCCACATGTTTTAAAAGCTCACAAATCTAACCGCTATGTGTTTATTATGTCATATTCAGAAGGAGCCTGATGAGAAGCTATGTGCTGCAAGAGAGGAGCTTCGATACTGGCAAAAACTGAGGCAGGACCTGGAAAGAGCCAGACTCTTGGTGGAGCTCATCCGCAAGAGAGAGCGGCTAAAGAGAGAACAGGTGCGAAGGAGTCTGAGGCATGAGAAGGCTATTATTATTTAGGTTATTTTACAAGTCCTATCACTCAGACATATTCAAAAAGAGTGTAGAGTGTCAATTGCAAAAATATCTCACATTAATAGTAACCATTTTAATATTTGATTAAAATTTGAAGCTTTAAAAATGTGAATAATTACTGATTTCTGTTTTTTCTAGTGCTGCTATCATACATTTCTGAATACCTTGGGGATTTAAACTGTAATTGAAATGATTGCCAGAAGAGAAGTTGTAATGGCCAGTTTATACAACAAATGACTAAAAATGTACTAAATTAGAAAGAAAATAATCAGCAGAGGAATCAGTAATGAAAATAGCTGTTGGAGGCAGCCTTAGTCTTTGGTCTCTTCGATATTTGTCAGTTCATTTAAACCCTGTAGACTGACCTTGCTTTTCCTCTTTTCTCCCTTGTGTGTTTACGTCATAACTCTGCAGATGAAAATTCAGCAGGCTGCTCTTGAGTTGAAGTTGACTCCTGCGTTGGTGCTTTTGCGTTCCACCTTGGAGCAACTGCAAGAGAAGGACACCTCCAAAATCTTCACCCAGCCTGTCAATCTGTCAGAGGTTGGTGCAGCTAGAAAGCAGTCATCTTTAGTAGCATTCCCTCTGCATTATTATGACTCAGCTAATATGCTAATATGATGATGTAATGATTCTCTAAGGTCCCAGATTACCTGGAGTTTGTTTCCCAACCCATGGATTTCTCCACCATGCGTACCAAACTGGAAGGACATGCTTACTGCTCCATCGCAGACTTAGAGAAAGACTTTGACCTCATCATCTCCAACTGCCTCAAGTACAACTCCAAGGACACCATGTTTCACAAGGCAGCCTTACAGCTGCAGGAGGTGGGCGGAGCCATCCTCCGTCATGCTCACAGGCAGTCTCAGAGCATTGGCCTGGACCCCAACACTGGCATGCATCTCCCAGAGGCTCCGAACAAACATGGCTTCTACCATTGTACATGGGATGATGGTGAGTTGAAAGTAGGAACTACACAGTTCTTACTGAATGTAACCCACATGTCTTATACTGACTTACCTTGTTCCCTATAGTCGACTCTCTGCTGGATCCAGAGAACAGGCTGCACTTAACCACAGACGAGCAACTGAAGGCTTTACTGGATAAACTGGACATGGTTACATCCATGCGTACCAGTGGTGGTCGGACCAAACGCATCAGGCTGCTGCGGCGCGAGATTAACACTCTGAGACAGAAGATGAACCAGCAGCAGCAAAGCAATCTGTCTGTGAATGGTAACAACAAGGGGGATGAAGGAAAAGAAGAGGAGAACGACGGAGAGGAAGAGAAAGAGAAGAAAACTGACAAGACAGGAGTCGTGGATAACGGACCTTTGACTGTGTCCAACTCCGTGGCAGGTAAAAAAAACTGAATCTCACTTTGTGTATTTTTTTTTACTTTAATATAATTTCACTAATAATAACAGAGTTTGTACATTATTTATTATTCTGAAATATATATATACTCTTTGATCCAGACGACTCTCCTCCTGTGTTGGAACTTACTTGTCCAGTATCCTCACCGCTGCCGGGAGATGCGCCTCTTGAGCCCCCTGTGCTGGGCATCATAACTGGAGGGCGAAGGTCACCTGGGCGCTCATACAAGCGTCAGAGGTCATCCCGCAGTGGGAGCAAAAGCCACGGAGAAGATGAGGCTGAGGTTGGTGAAACACCATCTTCACAGCCGGAGGCTATTCATGAGGTTACACCCCTGGGAACACCCCCAGCGCTGCCTTTGGTTGGAGTTGGTCGGCGCACGTCTGTACTGTTCAAGAAAGCTAAAAATGGGGCACGGATGGCAAAAAGCAAGTCGCCGCCACAACAGAATGGGAAAATGTCTGAGGGTAAAACCAATGGGTTGGATAGCACCCCTACCAACCCAAATTCACCCAGTGTAACCAACATCACCCTACCTCCGACTCCAAATGCCTCCCCTACACCTCCCTCTCCCTCCTCACACCACCTCAGGTCCAGAGGCCTAAGCTCAGAAAGTGAAGCAGACAAAGAACGTCCACCACCCAGAGAAGCAGGTTTGGAGTAAACACAGTTGATCTTAAGAGAGATTGTTTCAGATTGAGAAAGACAATATTAATCACAATTTAAATTTCCTTATTAGGCCTAACAAATGGAAAGCACACGTCTGCAGATGAGGATGACGACCAAAAACTAAAGTAAGTATTAGGAGGTGATTTACATTTCTTAAGTTTGAATTATACCTATATGTCATACTACATTTCACTTTAAATCTGCATCTGCTGGGAGAATAAATTAACTTTTTTGAATAACTGTACATAGATTATGTGAGAGAATAATGAGAGCTTGTTTCTGCTTCTCCCAGATAAGACTCACTCACGTCTCTCGTCTTGCTTTCTTCTTTTTTGACAGCTGCAGTGTCTCCCCACCTAAACGGAGTCGTGGTAAACCAGCACTGGTAAAAGTCCCTAGCAGTGAGAATGGAGATGTCTCTGGAACTGGTATGTATCATGAAAAGTCAATCAAAATAAAGTGAAATTCTTCTTTGTTTGTGTGAGTTTATTAGATGTATAAAGTAGGATTATACACTCAAACACCAAAGGTCTAAAATGTTCAGAACTAGTAGTCAGTTCAGATCTAGGTGAACTGTCACAAACACAAATAAATATAGAATATCCCGTTCACAGGAAAGTCTACACTTCTGTCTTTAGATAGTCAGACTGAGCTTGCACCACTGGACCTCGTTTGGGCCAAATGCAGAGGATATCCATCATATCCAGCAATGGTGAGACTGTTTTTCAGTTGATGTACATACCAATCCTTTCTTTCCGTCTCCCCGTCTCGGAGCTAATAACATCCTATAGTAGTAAAGTAAAAATTCAGTTCTACTATAACAGATGTAATCTGTTGTTACAGATTGTTGATCCGGACATGCCCCAGGAAGGACTTCTTCACAACGGCATCCCTATCCCAGTGCCTCCTGGGGAGGTGCTCAAACTGGGCGAGTGGAGACAAACAGAAGAAGGAGAAAAACTCTTCTTAGTGCTCTTTTTTGACACCAAAAGAACTTGGTAAGATTCAGACAGGCAGGATAAACCTTATTCTGACTTTGAAAATAATCGGGGGTAGTCCTATTTTGACATTTCTGTCTTGTGCTTTTTCAGGCAATGGCTCCCTCGTAACAAACTACTGCCTCTCGGAATGGATGACACTGTAGACAAACTGCGCTTGATGGAAGGCAAGAAACCCAGTGTTCGCAAGTCTGTCCACACTGCGTATGACCGGGCTATGGTTCATTTAAACCACGTGAGAGGAAATCTTAACTTCACTCCCTCCAATTTTATATAAATCTTAGCTTAAAAATATTGTCAGTTTAAACAGGCTTCCTGGTCACTGTAAATCTACAAAAGCTTCATCAACGCTCTTAAAAAGGTGGGAAAGTAAAACAAAGGATTACGTTTCCAACCATTGTGGTGGTATTTGAAGGTTTTCTGCATTAAAACTGTTGCTCTGATTCTTAAAATTGACAGAGAAAGTGCTCGAACACATTTTCGTAGATAAATTTGTTCATTTCTTCATGTAATTTTTTAAAGAGCTTTTACACAACCACTGTTGCTATGTGTCCATATAAATTTTTTTATTTTACGCCAAAGTAAGAAAAGTGTAAATATGTACTTGTGAAAGGGACTGTCTTGATTCAAAACATATTTAGATTGTATATGCCATTGAAATGTCACTGTGTTTAATGAATTGTGAAAGTCTCACTTAATGTTTACGTCATATCTGGACTCTTGAGTAAGTGTGGTTTTGACAGCTTTGGACAGTTTGAACGTCTGAAAAGATTTGAAGGTTTTCCCCTCGGTCCAGGACGTGAACTGCACTTCCATAATTTCTCTGCAGTTGGTTTGTAAGCACCTAACAAATGAAGACCTTTCCTTCACATGCTCCCTCGATTAAGGTGCCAAATGTAGCCGTTAAGTTGCTCGGTTTTCTTTCATTGATATTCTCATTCAATTTGAAGGTTGAAAGGCTTAGAGTGTCATATGATGTACAGACCCTTTAGGCAAAATAGTGATATTGTACTATATAAATAAAATCTAACTTGACGTGCAGAATATTCATATATTATAAAAGAACTGCGTCAAATCTGCCTCAGCTGGCATTGATATTAAATGAAAAGCTAACCCTGAAGTGGATTCTTACTGTGACTATTCAACAATTCTAAGAATTGCTCAGTAAACACACCGAGATAGACCGAGAAATACTGATAAAGAAAAAGATTTAGTCCAGCTATGACGTGTTGTAGGTGGGACTTGAAAGATTTTTACTTATTTTTCCATATTGTGAAACTGTATTATGAAACTAGAATGTTGCAGCTACTTGGTGAGAAAGATGTGAAGCCACTACAGAAGAGTGAAGCTGATTATTTTGAAATTATGACAAAGTCTACTGCAATCGCTCACTGAAGGACTCGCAATTGATTGCAAATCTGTCTGAAATGACTTGAAAAGCACAATCGGCCTGTTTTAAAAAGAAAAGAAATCGGTCACTCCTGGAGCCATATGTGTGGCAAAACCTTGTGAGTGTGTGTGTGTGTGTGTGTGTGCGCGTGTGTGTGCAGTATATACATATATGTATACAACCTCAGTGTAGTAAAGGTGCATGTGTATAGTTTTGTAAATATGTAAATGTGTGTTTATATTGGCTTACATGAGGTAATTTAAGGAATGCAAAAATCGAATTTAGATTTTAATTTATAATTTGTGACAGTCAAGAGTGGTATTTAAAAAGTAAAATATTGAAAAGATTTATGTATGATGCTAAGTAGCTCTTTGTAATAGTGATGGTATTCACCAACATGTCAGAACATATGATGGCACAAGGCTTGAACTCTGTAGGCTGTAGTGACAACACTGGTCTATACGAGATTTTGTTTTTCTTGGTGGCACAGGAGATTTTTTGATCTTGTCATTTGAAGTGTACTGCAAGATCTCTAATCTGTCTGAGACAATATTTTCTCACACACAGAATAAATGCTGTTTGAAACAACTCAACATGTATGTCTTTTTTAAAAGAGAGATAAGAGAAGAGATAATACTGTAGAAACTTATGTCAGCATTAAATAAAGGGAAGAAAAGTGTGAAAATGAGGTTCATCTACATTTCTATACAGACTACATCCAAACTGCCTGACCTATTGTCAAAGGATCTACGGACAGCGTACTTTTTCAATATGTAAAATGCTATCAGTATTACCTTTGCAGCTTCCTACTGTGCACTGTGGGGAAACAATCATCATATGAAAGACTACATCATACTTATTATCAGTATCAGTATTTTGGCCAGTGAAGAAGCTGTTATAATGCTGTTTTTCACGACATTACAGGAAACAAAAGCTTTATGAATATGTTGCTTTTACCATTAACCTGGTTCAATACTTGCCATTGGAATTGATAATGTGTTTGTAAAACACCATAGCATGAAAACGAAACATGATTACCTTCAAACATATCCCGGTTTTCTGCTGGGGTTGGCGGTTTAAAGGGGATTTTTGGTGGAAGATTTTGAGTAACAGTGCCAAAACATTTGATTTTCACTGAAGATCCAACAAAACACAGATATTCTGTGTCAGTATGTTACCGACCAGTCATTTCGTGGAAAGAATAACATAATTTGCTACTGAGTATAAAGGATTTAACTATTTCCCTAGGCCAACAGCTGAAGTTTAACACATCAAACATCTCCAGTATGCACAATGAAGTTATTCTCAAACTTTATTTTTGTGTTCAACTGAATTCTAGCCTGCAGACAAATTATCTGCAAATGCAGCTCAGCGGCTGCACACTGGCAGGCTCTGTATTTGCTTCAGTTGGTATCAAATGATTAGCTCTTTTGGGAAACTCTAAGAAAAGTATTGCATAAATCACAAACCCCCCCAAATCAAGCAGTACTTGATATTAAGTTGTCATGTTCTGGTAGAAAGTAAACTAAGCTTATTCTCTACATTACTCCTTCATAGGACAACTGTCGATTTGTGCAACCTGGGACTTGTTACATAATACTGTAGACATACTCTTTAGGACTTTAAATGACAGGAAATTCCTCAGGACACAAGGATGAGGCTACTGTTTATAGACCACCTTCACAAAACTCTTCAAAAATATAAGGCGCCTGAACTCACTACTCATAATCGTATTGGAACTATTTGCACGGCAACACTGCATGAGATCAACTTGACTGGTAATGAAAAGGACACTGTAAAGAGATCAGGTGTAGCAGGCTGGGATTTCATACTTGTTTCCTACACAGAATGTAACATGAATGAAACTTGGTCGTTTTAATTTGAATGGAGACACTGGAAGATGAAACAAAGTCATGTTTTCAAATTCCGTCACAGAGATGTGCAACCAATTCATAGAGGACAATTTGTCTGACAAATAGTGGTCTGTCCCTGTTTTGGTAGTTCCAGTTGTTGTTATTCCAGTTAATGTACATACTTTTAATTCCTGCATATCCTAATTTATAACATTGGGATGCTAAGGGAAAATGAAAAAAAAAAATCTAAACACAACAACTAGCCTGAGGAAGCTAGTTTAACTTCATTTTTAACTTCCACAAAAAAAAGAGGATAATTTGTTATAGCATATGAATGAACTATTGTGTTACATTCAATTCAATGTCTGTGAGGAAGATTTCTCTCTTGCTGCGATAATAAAACAATATAAAAACATTTAAATATCTTTGCAAGTATATTCTACCACAGTTCAATTTAAAACGAACTAATGCAGTTTTGCCCTGACTGTTTCTGATCGAAAGCAGTGATGTGATGACATGCTTTCTTGTTAAGGTAAAGAAATAATACTAGTTTCAAAGAAATCACTCCTTCTTAAATAGTGTCAAATGTAGTGTTTGATAGCAGTAGTCAAACGTCTGTCAAGTCCAACGTGTGTCAAAAGAGGGTTCAAAAATATCTTGGAACCAGTGTAACAAATATTGTTGAATGAGGCAGAGCCACTTATTGCAGCACTAAGTCCTATAGAAGAGATAAGAAGCCGTTATCTGTGGTGTCTTGCTGGTCAGATTTGCCACCTCGAGAGCTCTTGCTGGGATTCGGGGTGGTTGAATATTTTGGAGGGTATCTGATGAAGAGACGGTCCTCCTCCTTTTTAATCCACCTCAGAAGCTTGGTGATAGCAGTAATAGCACAGGCCTTTGTCACCAGAGGGCTGAAGCAGGTATACAGTTCAAATTTACTTGTGACCTATGGTGGAGAGGAAAATGGACACTTTAGATGATTTAGTTAATCGTAAGATAAACTGCAGCCGTGTGTTTAGACCCACTGAAGTAACCAGGTTACAGTGAGCCGAGTTCATGAAATGAAAATACAGTTTCTAGAACATGATTATAGTCAGTATATAGAAACCTGAATATTCCAGCCAGATTTCTCTCTCATAAAAAAAAACTGGGTTTCTATTTTGGCTTTTATAGGTATGCAGGTGGAGGATAAAGAATTAAGACAAAAAGTCTTGCTATGGTTGTCAAGAAGCATCACAAAAGACGTTTACACATAACAAGACATTCTCATGTACAAGATAATCCTATCCAGTCTGATATAAACCAAATCTAACACAAAAGTCTGAATAACTCAATTTCCACAACTGAAAAATCACATCCTACTCTGTAGGATTGCAGTGATAATAGCAGACTAATTGGTGGTGACAGAAATTTCATATTTTATTCTTTGTTTTTAGGCAAAAGTTAATTAAGAGATGTTTATGTGATTCTGCTGCAGTGTGATGGCTGAGGGGATTTCATATTAATATTAAATTACTTGTTTAAAATGAATTTGTGTGCACAGATCACTTAATTTTTGCTCTCAATTTAGTAACTGGTGCACAATTTATCCTTTCGCCTTCATGGCACTTCCCGAGCTGTGTATGAAACAAATGAAAATCCTTCCAAAACAAGGTCAGGTGGAGGAGGACCCTGATGCATGACCTGCTGCTTGTTTGCATGCATTTAAAGTGAACGCAAACAAATTCACGTACATAATCTGATTTCTGTGAGTAACGTCATTTCTTGAGTACACATAAAAGTTGCTTAGCATTAGCAGTCTGCAATCCGTTTAGACATACCCATGTCAAGAGTAAATCAAAACACACAAAGACTGAGGAGTGCTGAGGAGATCTACTATATACAACAGCAGCAAATATGCATGACTAAAGCAAGTTACATACCCAGGCTAGTAGAGTTTCCCTCTCAGCAACATGGTAAATGAGCTTTAGGGGTCGTGAGGTGCTGTGGATGCGGCTGTGCATATAACGATAAAGGTCCAGCAGTCTCATTTTCTCCTCATCACTGCTGTACGGTGCTTCCATCTCTGGGCTACATGCAGCAACAAATCATAGTGTAAAACATACAAATACAGTGACATACAGAGACAAACTTTATTGACTATGATGATAACTGATCTCTTTAGGACGATTGCACAATTATTTTAGGGGAGACCTTTTGCTCTTTGGAATAAAAGATGCTAAATTATTGTAATAATAAGTGTAAGGTATTTATGTGTAGTGCTTTGATTATTTGGTTAATGTCACTCATTTTCAAAATTATAAATGTCTGATGTTGCATGTAATTAGGACATCTAATATTTTCAGTTCATTGAGGATAATAAAGAAGCTTGGCAGAATAAGTGGTAAAGAACTTCAATTTGTTATATAATAAATATTATACAACTGAAATACCATGGTCTATATTTAGTGCAAGTTAAAATATAATAGCACTATTTTCACTTCCTAAAACAGCACCAGTGACTATTCCTTTTCCTGTAGATGCTTGGACAATAATAGATTCACAGAAGCACACACACCTGGTGAACTGAGTGAGCTGGCGGTAGTTGTCTGGCACATCAAAGGGCTTGTACATGAAGTGTCTGAGGTCTGAGACGCCCACCTGGCTCACGCTGTATGACTGTGCTTTGGCAATGAGACTCAGGGAGTTCTGAGCCACCATAGCCTCCTCTATCTTCCTCTTGCACTCAGCTACGGCGTAGAAAGCCTCCTTGTCAGTCGAGAGCAGCAGCAAACAAACAGTGCATTCTGGGGGATCCAGGTAGGAAATGTATGCATAAAAATAACAGTCAGGATTAAAGAGAGGGAGACAGATAGGAGTCCAGATCTCTCCAGCCTGAAAAGCAGAGGAGGCTCCAATTAGATTGAGCAGGAGGTGGACGTCAGCAGGCTCCAGCCTGGTGTCCTCGATAACGGTCTTCTCTTGGACTATGGTGAGCAGCTGGTTCTTGGCGATGAGAATGGAGAAAACCAAATTGGGGGTGATAGCTTTCTGCAGAATCTGACTGAGAGAGTCCCTGAGAGAAGATGCTAAAGGTAAGCAGTGTACCGCTGCAAGTAGGAAGCTGGGATCAGAATCCACCAGGTTGAGAAGGCCATCTAGGATCTTCTCCGAGCCAGCCAGGAGCCTCCTCAGGTCATAGTTTTTCTTGTGTTCAAAAATGCGAGATATGCTGGCCTGGGTGAGCATGCTGATGATCTGATAGTACACGTACAAGAGCTCTCCACGGAGCTGGTCCTCGGACTGGCGACTGCTGGAGACACACACCAGCACTAGAGGCCCTTTCTGTAAGAACACCACAGTGTGTTCCTCTGACGGAGGGAAAGAAAGGCATCAGCAAACATTGAAGATAATCTTTAAAACAACAAACATCAATAACTTGCCACATATAACATGTCCAATCCACCGTTGTCACATTTTGTCTTATTACTGAATCCAAAGAGTGCCTACAAATTAACTGTACAATGTACGATGACTAAAAAGTTATCTTATTTACTAACTGCTTCCTACTTACAACCCTCTGTAAAAGTGATTGGGGTGACATATCTTTATATAACAAAAGCTATATAAGGGAAACATAATAACACACGCATACAAACTAATGAGCTCACCTGAATACACTGAGCGGATGATATTATCTCCACTTTGGACAAAGGACACCAGCGCCATCATGACTCCCATTGTGGATGAAAGAGCCTCTTCACTGCCATATCTGGAATAAATGGGTTTGCCTGCTTCACTTAGCACAAACACATGCTTCCTGTGCTGCCGCCAGCTGTCGGCCGTCACATCCTCATCTCGATGAGATATAAAAGCAGGCGATTCCTGGATACCTGCCTCCAACAGTGGAGATGACCTTCCCTTCACACCTATACCTTGCTCCTCCAGCTTGGCCTTCGCCAGCATTGTAACCACAAACTCACCAGAGTCACTCTGGTCATTGTCCATAGCAACATCCTCTGCATCTCTGTCAGTTGGCTGAGTAGATTCATTGATCAGTTCCTCTAAAGTTTCTATCTCTTCAGTCTCTAGCTTTTTTACCTGGTTAGAAAGGAGTTCTGCATCCACACTTTGCTCATTTGGTTTAACATCTGACTGGTGCAAATCCGCAGGCTCTTCTTTGTCAGCACCGGTACTTATTTCTTCTTTTCTTTCCACCGAATCCGGAAACATATGATTCCCCAAGAGGCAGAGAGAGGTCGCCAAGGTTTCAGCTGACATAAAGATAAAAACACATAACATTAAAGTTTTAAGTGAAGAGTAAGCCTCAGAGTAGCTTTAATGAAAGGATTATATTATGTATTTACCAGGTGGATTGCTCTCAGAAGGCGGATCACAAAAACTCACTCCCTGTGCTTGTCCTGCTTGATGATTGTCTCTCTCCATGATACCATCCCAGTCACTGAAGATTAAAATATACAGTATAGTCAATTCAGCTCAGCACTGAGGCAGAATGCATCTCGATTTCATATGAATTGGAGCACTCAGACTAAATTAGTGGTGAAGTCTCATGATTACAGATGCAAACTGATTACAGAAGTGAATTACAACTCAAAGATGCCAAAACAGACACTGGGATTTAGACTTATTACAACTTCCTGCACCGTGGATAATGTTACACTGCTGATAAACTACAACTGATTGGACGGAGAGACCAAATTAACTTATTTGTCCGCTAGACCCAGGGAGCTAACGTTAACGTAATAATTGTTACTTGTGGCGGTAATGTTAGCTTGTCCTCTAATTTGCACACCGCCGAGAAAGGTTAGTTCGTACTATAATAAACGTTTGACTGTGACTCTCAATGCAGCTCAGTATGTGTTGACTGTAGTTACACGGCTAACCTGCTAGCAAGCGGCACACACAGATCAATTTCATGGCCTTGGCTTAACAGTGAGCAAGCAAGTAACCCTAGTCAACTACAATTAGATCTATAACGACAATTAAAATAACTTACAATTTTTCACCGTAGAAGCGTTTAGTTGAAAACCTGATTTACTACATTAATTTCCATCAGCAGCTCGATCACCAACAAGCTGTCAAGAATGAGAAACAAAAAACAAATTCTCCTCTTACCACAGCAGACATCCGGAATCTCTGATGACAAGTACAGCGGACCAATCAGAGTATCCCGTACCTTGGCGTAGTCCCGCCCCTTTACAGTACGTTACAGACAGCAGTACGTGAGACTAACGTAACCCTTAGCTGGGTATGCTAAATTTAAAAAGGTATTTCGTCATCTTTTAGTGATTTCTTCAGATTTATTAAAAGCCATCGCTGCTAGACGTGTACGTACTATCTCTCTCTGCAACAAAGCCATAAAAACATGGTTTTTCAATTGCCCTTTTCAGTGTATACAATTTGATATTAGGCTTGGCTAGCTACGAGCTAAGTGTGTGCTCACAGCAGTCCTTACGTACTGCCTCCCCCCTCACAGCGCACCTTACGTAAATTGTAAGAAGAATCCCCAAAACGTCATTTTTAGGTGTTAAGAAGTAGAGGGTTGGGCTTTCTGTTTGTTTGTTTGTTAGCTGACAGATGTCTACTGTATGTCCAGGATGACAAAATGTTGTCTAATTGTAAAGCTACTGTTTAAATCCACTGTTTTCCAGCTCGACCACCTGCAATAGCAGCATAACACCGGAGCGACAAACAGTGTGGGGCATTGCTGATGGTTGAACCCACAGACACGCAGCAGAGCTGTGTGGGGATTGTAAAAACACAGTCAAAGATAACATGTAAAAATAAAACGGTAACGATTTCCCACTGTAGGTTGTGTAGAAGATGCTGTTCAGCTAAAGGACGTTTACGTTGCGAGCCACCGTACGTAAGCCGACGTCACGTCAGTTCCTGTAACGGGAGAGATGGCGACCGGGTTGTGTTGTGCTACATAGCTAAAGCACCATCGTCTGTCCTTTTATCCAGCGGGCGTACATTTGATGACATTTCCCACTGGCTGGATGACCAGAGGCTATGGGGGAAGTGTGGGACTTTGAGTTTTTGTCCCGCATCGCTGACAGCTGCTTGTCGTTTCTTTCTGAGTTTGTGGACGACTGGCTCGCCAACGACATGAGAGTCTCCATATTCAAGATTTTACTAAGTTGGCTCATTTTTAGTCTCATCGCCATTCACTTTGCATGGAAAGTCTACGGAAATACGGTGAACGATATGTATTATCGACAAGGTGGGTTTTCCTCAGTCTTTATTAGCATCGCTTGCTGAACTACTGCTAGCCCCGTTAGGCTAATCTCTGCTGTGTTGATGTTCAGGGGCCGGACAGAACGGAGGTACACCGGACACAGCGCCTCACCTGAGTGGATGGTGGGTGCCCAGCATCCATGTCTCCTCATTTTAATGTATCTTCCTCTTTTCACACTGTCTGTTGCTGTAAAGTTTTAATTGGGTTGGTTTCCCTTTGAGACCCTTTTCCCTGTGTTTTTCCTATTATTATAGAGCAGCATCTAGAAGAGAAAGGATAGATCTGTAAAGGCGACACAACTACTGTAGTTGTGAAATATATTACTGATCATGCAGTATAAAAGCGTTAAAATGGTTTATTATTGCAAAACTGTTCTTACCGTTTTATTAATAACATGCTTTTGTTCTTGCAGGGAAAGCAAAGCAGGAGATACAGGGAAGATTCATCGAGAATAACAGGCTCCATGAGACTCTTGGACTTTTTCCAAGTGAGAGCTGGACTGTTTACATTTCCCACAGACACTAGATGCACTTAGGTGCATCTGACAAGAAAGATGGATGCAGCTATTGGCAACAATCACTTTTTATTTTGATCTTTTTGATCTTTTTTAAGTTTGCCATTAGCTTTAATGGGACATTATTCTCCATAAACATCTAAATAGATCTATTTGTCTCTGTCATTCATAATTTCTTCCAGTAGCTTTAAGTAGAAGTACCAGTTGCATATAAATTAAAGATATAAATTGAATGCTTTAGATAAGAGACATCACATTATTATTAGTCTGAAACCATAAGCAACAAACAATAAATGCATTTGATTTTAAGGGTGCACAGGGCACACTGGATAACATGGACAGATATTTAAAATGAATTGCACCAGTAGGAATGGGATAATGATGACAGTGAGTGTTGTGAATGAGCCTAGCTGTGATCAGAAAGATTCTTTGCAGTGATTAGGGTCATTCTCATCACAGCTTTCATAAATAATGTATATGGTCTGTTGGGAGACAGAAGTATGGAAAACAGTTGACTTACATCTAGCATGATGTATCTGTGATATGACCCAACTCCTGTGTGAAACATGTCTCTACAGAGGAGATGAAATAATTCATAACACAACACAATTTAGGGCTGTTTATCTGTATTAGGCCCTATTGGCTTGTAAAGAAAATGAGCAAATGGATGCAGAAAAATAATGAGGACTCCTTGATAAAAAAAAAAAAAAAACTGCTACAGTCTGCAAGAGAAGTCTGACCTGGGAGAGATTTATTTTTTGGTCAGACAGTAATCTAAAACAAATCCAATCCTCTTCAAGATATGCTTAAAATGTTTTTCAGTGACCAAGTCAATGTTTACATTTAAATCTAATCCAATTTACTGCTTATCCAGTTTATGTGTCGCTTAAAAAATTGTCAAAGAAGCATGGGGAAAATAGTGATATTGTGATGTTTTTTTTTTTGTTGTTGTTGTTTTGTTTTGTTTTTTTTTTGACAAAATCATCAGCATATTTAAGAATTGCCTGAAAGTTGAGCCGTAAAGCTGGAAAGTAATACTATTGTGCAAGTCCTGTGCAAACAGCACTTGTTATATTTGTTTATTGTACTTAAAGTACTAAAGCCACAGTTGTCTCTGACTGATAAAGCTAGGCTGTAATTTGTTTTATTTATTTTAAAAATAGATCAAGTTCACAATTTTAAACTTGCATTTCCAATCTTGCTTTTGTAGTTTGACAGATAAAGCATCTGCATTGCAAAGTCAGATCCCTTATTTTAATTAGATTTGGCACCAACCTGAACCTACTCACTCTAAGTTCATCTCAGTTTTTACTACTGTGTGTTTTGGAAGTAGTCTTATCTTAGTCCAATCTTATGTTAATAGGGATTGATGGAATTATTAGCATGTGCACATCCATCACATTGGTGCACGTTAGACCAGGTACAAGTAAACGCTGGCCAGCAGAGAGATGTGAAAAAAATGTGTAAGAATCATTGTTGGTAAGGAAGCTGTTAATGTCCAGCCCCTGTGCTTGTGCTTCTTCATACAACCCGGAATCAGTAATGGCCCCTGCTGCCTCAGTAGGTCCATCCTGACCATCAGTCCCACCACTCAGGAAGACTGGACCATTGGGTGGGAGTTCTAGGTCTTTCATCTCCAGTCCCACTCGCAGAGCCAGCTCCTGGTTTCGACCACCTCGGCCCTTCCCAGTCAACTCCACAGTGGGCTCACCTCCAGCTAGTAGACACGTGGCACCCCATCCTTCTGTACGCTCCTTAGACAAGACCTGCATAGTACGGCAAAGGTCCCAGCTCTCCACACCTACTTCAGGCCCCAGCCTCAGCACCTCAGCAGCAATCTCAGGAGGAGGTTCTTGTTGAGAACAGGCAAACTGGGCAAGGAGGCCATAAAGTCTGGAGACTGACCTTACATCGCCACACACTCCTGGTGACAAGACAACAGGGCGAAAGCCTAGCTCTCGGGCACGGCGACTTGCACATGTGAGGGCAATACTGTTGGAGCCAATCACAACATTGAGAACGTGTTCTGATTTATCTGTGACATCCTTATTCCCCTTCCACCGGGGACTTGGTCTCCCAAGGACATCTTTTAGTGATGCTGGTAGAGAGTTTAGCAGCTTGTACCGGTCAAGGACTGACAAAACTTCCTCAGGCCATACCTCACCATGCACTGTGGGGCCACTGGCTATCAAATCTAGCGGGTCCCCAATCACATCAGACAATATCAGTGCAACCACCTGTGAAGACATGAGAAATATAAAAATGCACATTGCTGAAATGACTTTGTTTTAACCACTAATAACTTAAAGGTTCACTACCTGTGCAGGGTGAGCAAGATGTGCAAGACCTCCACCCTTTAAGACAGAAAGGGCACGGCGTACAGTGTTCAGCTCTTGAATAGTGGCTCCAGCAGCTGCAAGTTTACGGGTAACATCCAGCTTCTCTTGCAGTGATATTGGTGAGATGGGTGCAGGTAACAGCGCAGAGCCCCCACCTAGACAGGGTTGAACCCCTTTAGATTTTATGGTATGGTTTTAATAAGAGTAGGCAAGAAAAAAGGTGTTTACCTGAAATCAGAACTAGTAGCAAGTCCTTCTCTGTCAGTTCACTGGCTAACTGCTTGATCCCTTCAGCTGCCTTCTGGGCATCAGCATCAGGCAAGTTGTGCTTGGCTCCCTCAATTACTTTGATGCGAGTGTTTTCTTTTAACAACAGATGGCTGTGGTGGACGTGGGAGAGGTTATTGTGTTTAATCTTATTTCTGTGGAATACTTTAAGTTGTTTACCTCTGAAAGATTTAGCTTACTCTTTCCCATGCTGTTGTAATGTCTGCTGAATCCCATGTGGCACGCTTATGATTCCTTTTACTAAGTGATCCCCTATAATCCTCTCTGCCTCTGCAGCCATGCCCAATACTGCTTTTCCAAATCCCACCAAATGGAGGTTGTGTTTGAGTGTGAATTTGTGACCATCAATAATCACTGAATCCTCCTTGCGTTCTACACTCTGCCGGACCACAGTGTCTGGCTGCACAGCCTCCACTGCAGCTGCAAACACTTTGCGAGCACGTGAGTCTATTGACATTTTGCAAAATGTTTGTTTCTTCCTACCCACGAGGGCCAGAAAAGGGTGACGCCAGAACAGGGACAGAACACGTGCCATGGACAGTTCACTGGGTCCGAGTAGAAATTGCCTAAGAGATTCAAAGAATAATTTATAATATATAAATATATATTTATTAATTTTAAGACTTTTAATAAAAAAGCAGATGTATTTTCAAAAGATCATACATATAAAATATTCTAGCTATCAAGAAAGCATTTATATTGGCTGAAGGCCACTTTCACCTCTCAGATAAAAGTTGCTAAATTATAAATTGCTGAACATACTAAACTCCAAAGAACGATTAAATTCCTGCAATTCCAAGTAACAACACTGGACTCAAAATAATAACAACAATTGATACTTTATGAATCCCCCTGGGGAAATTCTTTGTGGACAGGCTGCCCTCTCGAGGGGCCAAGGTTTCTTGTTTAGTGTCATGTCCCGGGACATTTCAACACGTGGCCACGAACTGGGGGGAGCCGGGAAGCGAACCGCCAACCCAACTGCCGACTGCCCTACCAACTGAGTCACAGTCATTGAACATGTTAAGCCATTTATCATGTTTGTGCTGGCGTCAAAGGGTTATTGCATTGTGCGTCCCAAGAAATCAATATGTACATAATTGTAATACCATACAGTACTTTCATGAAATTAACTATACAGTCCTCACACTAATCAGTAGTTCAGTTTAAATCGTTTGATTAAACCTGAAGATGTAAGGATTACACATGTACAGAGCTGTTGTGTACCAATCCTACCCACAGGAATTTTTTTTTCCACATATTAAATTGTTACTTGTGGAGTTGAAGGCTGAACGAGTGAATAGACCCAAAAGGCTACGTTGACTATTGCAAACCAAAGGGTTTGCTTGCAAGACTGTGCTTTCTGAAGACTTATACAGCTGCCTACCTGGGAAACTCCTAAATGGGATGTGAAGCCTGTGGATTCCTGTGGAAGCCTGTTATGTGTGCTCCAGCTCTGCAGTTCAACTGAGTAGTAAAAATCTGACCAGATACTGACTGGAACTGTGTACCCTGTGTGTAATGATTGACTTGGATGGTGCACATGACTCAACTAAACGCTTGATGTCAAAGTTACTTCTGCCCTGGTTCATTGGACACATTAAAAATCCTGAGCACAGTAACTGGCAGATTTATAAGGCACTTTTGCTGCAGCACTGTGCAGCCAATGCCCATAATCTAAATGCTTTTTTTACGCCTGAATTAATGTGCCCGTGGGTCACACGTCTTGTTTGTTTTCTTTGAGCTGTGAAGACACCTGCTCTCACCATAAAAATGTCAGGTATCGCTTAGAGGCAAATTAAATTTGATATCGTTTCTGAAGATTGAGCAATCAGCCACTGACATGTCCGTTGTGTATAATACTGTTCAAGTCATTCTCGTTTGCCCCTATGCAGTGCCATTTGCAAACACTAAACAGTGTGACAAGTTATTCACGATGTCGATTTTAGAGAAGAAAGGAAAACAACTGACTTCATATTATGCTAAAGTTGGTTCATACCTCAAACATCCTTTTCAGTGGGAGCACAACTCATACTGTTATTGTCTTCTGCACTTCTGTGTCCATTACGATGGCGCAGCACCCAGAAACTCTCCTTACGAAGAAGTTTCACAAAGACAGGCAAAAATGAAAACAGACATGGAAAGTGCTCTGGTCTACCTAACAGTCATAACAAAAACAAATATTACTTTATCATCGACCTGCCCCCTATGCGACGTTTCTTACAGCACTGTTTTGGGAAAGCTAGTTTAAGTCAACAGCAGGACGCAGCTACCGCGATAACATGGAAATATCGCGTAGTTTCCCCACCAATGCGCGCGTCAGGTGATGAATATGCGCGTCACCGACGCTTTTCCCTCCCGCCCGTGGATCAGTAGTATCACAGTCGCGCTTTCGTCGCTATTTTTTTGAATTATACTTCTTTTAGTTCAACTTTTAGTACAGTTACCGTTAACATATTAACACTAATCACCGCAACTGACATTTGTAAACCGAGTTGAATTGTAAAACGAGGGGCTGCTTCCCCTCCGAGACCGACAGAGGCCATCATGAAGCTGACGGACAATGTGCTGCGGAGCTTCAGGGTTGCTAAGGTGTTCCGAGAAAACTCTGACAAAATCAACTGCTTTGACTTCAGTTCTAACGGAGAAACCATTATTTCTAGCAGCGACGACGACTCGTTAGTCCTATACGACTGCCAAGAGGGAAAGTAAGAGCAGTTTTATGTCATTTTTACTCTGTTTTTAACGTTAGCTACTCGCTATGCTAGCTAGCGAGGCCTGCTGCTTTGCTAACATACTTGGTAGCGATACTGTGAGATGCAGATTTCTGTGTGGACATTCAATTATATAAATCTGTACTGTTAATTCTGACAGTTTCTAGTATTTTAAGTTATTTGCTAGGAAGTGATTATTTTTACGTGCCCAACATATTGTTAGAAATCAACTAAATTAAATAAAGCTGCTTAAGATGGTCATATTGGTGGCTATAGCTAACTTAGCTTTGTATTTGGAATTGACTTTTTACTCATTTATTACTCTATCAATAATGTTTATTAAAAGACTTGGATAACAAGCAGTGTTGTATAGACCAGCATCTAACAAATCAAACATCATACAAATACGAACTAATAACAAAAATGTGAATGACTCAGTGTATTTGATAATGTCCCCTGCTTTGACTGCTAGCCCTACAGTGATCTGTAACTTAAGTCTGTGTTGTCTTTTTTATTAATTCTTTTAGAAATTGTGGTGTTGAGATTGTTCATTTACATTAATTTTGCTGAAATGCTTATGTCTCTCTTTTCCTCTCCCATCTAATCTGATTTATGAAAGACCCAAGAGAACTCTCTACAGTAAAAAGTATGGAGTGGATCTGATCAGGTACACACATGCTGCAAACACTGTGGTCTACAGTTCCAACAAAATCGATGGTATGTTGCTGCACAAATTACATTTTTTATAGTAGTTTGGTAATAAACCATTAATACATTAATCGGAGAAGAAGAATCAAATATATATGTATATATATATTATAATTTTTTTTTTAATTCAATAACTGTAATGATCATAATATAAACAATGTATTTGCTGTGGATTTTGTTTAAATGCAGACAGTTGAATTGCTTTGCTGTAATTTGTGAAACGACATTTAAGTTATGTTGCAATATTAGAGTAATTAAAATTTCAGACATGTGTACCAGTTGTTTCAGTGTTGTGGTTTATGTTTTCTGTTGGACTTTTGAGACATTAGCCACTGGTTGGTGTTCACAGGATGCTATTCCCATGTTGGACCACAGCTGGATTGTGACTACTCACTCTGGCCTGAGGTAGTTGTTTGTACAGTTTGAGGGTCTGTGATTCTGCCCCATACAGGAGCTAACTGTACAAGTGACTGCCTTGCCCAAGGTTGAGTCTACTCATCAGACCTGAATGCCAGCTTGGTTCTTGTTGGTAACGTTTGATGTATGACATGACAGTTTCTTCTAACTTGGTGTTGCTCCTTTTGCTTAAGATACAATCCGATACCTGTCCCTTCATGACAACAAATACATCCGCTACTTTCCTGGGCATAACAAAAGGTGAGAAGTAAATATATCCTGGTATGCCTTTCTTTGTTTTCTGCCTTGATTAGATTACCTGCATTCAGTTGGAGGTTGCTGTGTTCTCAGGTTTTTCTTGTGTTTTTTTTGTTTTTTTTTGTACCAGAGTGACATCTCTCTCCATGTCTCCTGTGGATGACACATTTATTTCTGGATCTTTAGATAAAACTATCAGACTATGGGATCTACGGTCACCTAATTGCCAGGTGAGTTTTTTTTTGTTGTTGTTGTTTATTTTTTCTCAATTTTGTTGCACTAATATAAAATATGTAATAGAGGGGTATAACTGATACTGACCCTCTCTTGCCTTTTTTCAATTTTAGGGTCTGATGCACCTGCAGGGAAAGCCAGTGTGTTCGTTCGATCCGGAAGGTCTCATTTTTGCTGCTGGTATAAATTCAGAGATGGTTAAACTTTATGATCTGCGGTCATTTGACAAGGCAAGAAAAAGCTGTTTTTAAATGGAAACACTAATGGTGTTGTGTGCTTGTCTACAAGTTCAAGTTAACAGTTAAACTTTAATAAAAGCAAAATAGTCACTGTTTTTGTCAACAGGGCCCCTTTGCAACCTTCAAGCTCCAGTATGATCGGACGTGTGAATGGACAGGACTCAAGTTTAGCAATGATGGAAAACTAATTCTTCTTTCAACTAATGGTGGAGCTCTACGTATCTTAGATGCGTTTAAGGGTGCAGTTCTACATTCTTTTGGGGTAAGAGAAAGTTTATCATGGGCAATGTACAGAAGTAGTTATTAGAAAACATGTACAATCGCAGTTTGGACACTTTGCACGTGAAAACTAAAAACATTTAGAAAAATCTTACGTAACCAAATAACATAGTGCTTACTAAATACAGTAAATTAGAACTATGATGTGTTGTTGTTGTTGTTGTTTTTGTTTGTTTGTTAGTTTTTTGTTTTTAAGTGATGAGGATATGAAAAGCTGTATATTCAATAATGTTTAATGTTTGGGTATAAATGTGCGCAACATCATTGCTTATGGATGCTGCTTTATTTTCTCACAGGGCTACAACAACAGTAAATCAGTAACGCTGGAGGCATCATTCACTCCTGACTCTCAGTTCGTTATGATTGGTAAGTTCAGATAACTCTTGCTTGTTGTTGTCTCAGTGCTGGATAATTTCTTGCATCCTTTCAGCAAAGAAGCAGTTGTCACATCCCCTACTTTTAATAAGATATACCAAATGATCCTTATGTAGATTATATGGACAAAATTACTGCTGAGTTGTGGAATATAGTACACTAGAAATAGTTTTCACATTAAAGTAAAAAGTTGCTATACTTACTCATATATGGATCTTCTTAAATGATTGATAAAACAAACATTTCTTAAGGAAATTTAGGACTATCCCTTTGAATAACAGTACAGGTCATGCTTTTCATCACACGTACAAATACAAACATATTGTTTGCAATAGCTACAAAATCAATATTCACAAAACAAACAAACTCAAGAAGTTAATGTGTCTGTGTTTGTCCATACATTTCAGGCTCGGAGGACGGAAAGATCCATGTGTGGAATGCAGAGAGTGGTATGAAGGTGGCTTTATTGGATGGAAAACACACAGGCCCAATTACCTGCCTGCAGTTTAACCCCAAGTTCATGACATTTGCAAGTGCCTGCTCCAACATGGTGAGTGTTGATTACTTAATGATTGCTTCCTAAATTGTGTCTGGTAGATTATGTGATGCTACAGAGCTGTGCAATTCATGGATCTGGACTTTCCTCTTTCTAGTTGTACTAGTGTTTTCTGCGATCACTTTGACGTTTGGTGAATGTAGTAATCAAATTGTAGAAAAACAACAGTAGAACTTATGGCTATATTTAATAGTGAAAGTAAGAGCATCTCCACACAAAATGCAAAGGGAACTCAGGGGATTGGGACTAGATAACTGTGTAGCCTTAAGAAAACCACTTGTCAATTAAAATCTGGAGAAAAAAGGCTTCAATTTGCTGAGGAGCATAAAGATTGAGCAATTGAACAAGGTCATGTGGCGTGATGGACACATCAGGGTAAGAAGGAAGGCAGGTGAAGTGAAGCACCCATCATGCCTAGTGCCTACTGTACCAGCCTGTGGGGGCAGTGCTATGATCTGGGGTTGCTGCAGTGGGTCCGGTCTAGGTTCAGCCACATTATGTGTCCAAAGAATGAGGTCAGCTGACTACCTGAATATACTGAATGACCAGGTTATTACATCAATGGATTTTTTTCTTCCCTGATGACATGGGCATATTTCAAGATGACAATGACAGGATTCATCTGGCTCAAATTGTAACAGAGCGGTTCAGGGAGCATGACGCATCATTTTCACACATGGATTAGCCACCAGAGTCCTAATCTTAACCCCATTGAGAATCTTTGAGATGTTCTGGAGAAGACTTTGTGCAGCAGTCCGACTCTCTCTTCATCGATACAAGAACTTGGAGAAAAATTATTTATTATATTTTTAAAAATTTTGGATGGGCAGTGTTTAACATTACAGGTGGAGTCACGTGCCAATTTAGTTTTATTACAGGTCGCAGAAGATATACATTTTATAAAATGAAATACATTTTGTGTAGTTCATTTGGTTCTCAGAAGGACAGAAGACAAGAATAAATACAACTTTTAAATGATATTCAAGTAGATTTTTTTTACTCTGTGGTGAGCACGGCTGTAATGTTACTTACATTTTGAACTGTTCTTCGTCTTACAGGCATTCTGGCTCCCCACCATTGATGACTGATGACAGAAAAGTGAAGACATGTCTTTTGTTGAAGACCAAAGTCAAAGTGACCAGCAGGTGTCAGCACAGCCAGTTCTGTGGGAATAACACAGAAACTTGTGGCAAACCGGTTTCATATTGTAAATAAGTAGTTTATAGAAATAAATCATTTGTTTATGTTTTTTTTATATTTCTATTTAAACATTAAAGTGTTTTTGTGTAAGACACTGGTTCTGTTACCTTTATTACTTGATTAATGTTTTGTTTATCTGTGTAAGTGTTGGCAGATTTTGGTTTTGAAATGTCTGTCTGGCTTTGGGAAGATGCTGTCAGCATGATCAGACACTATGTCAGTGAAAACATCTTACACAATCTCTTGATCATCAGAGTTGTCCTGTGTGGAGTAATAAGGGAGATGAGAGATTGGGAGGGGAAAAAGCTGATCATGCTCTTTTATTATAATATTGTTTCTTTTTAAATGAAATAAAACATCTGCATTTTCCCACCACATTAGATCAAATCAGTGTAATTACATAATTATATTTACGAGAAACAGCGCATTGCATTTTCTTTTTTTACTTCACCAATTTGGGGTGAAATTCAAATCAGAAAATGAGTCCAGACCAGTTACATGTGTATTATTGTTTAAACTATGTTACAGTGATTCACATGGGCCTCACAGAAGCTACCCTTTGATGGTGACTTGTTTTGGGGCAATACATCAAAGTTTAGGTTCTTTGTTCAGAAGGTGGTAATTAGGTTTACAGGTCACACTCTCCTCCTCTGCTGTTCACAGACCAGTACCCAGGCCTGGACAGTCAGTCAGTCAGAGAGAGCTAAATTTGGAGAGAGGTGATCAGGTTCCCTCTCTGCATGCACATGATACTGTCCCAGTTACTTGAGCAATGTCCCTACTCAGACTGTGACACTCGCTCACTGAGTCCACACATAGTGTTCGCCTTCTTCAGCATTCGGAACAGCGCTCGGTCACCTTATTTGAAGTAAAGGACGTTTACAACAGACTTGTTTGGTTGGACTTGAGTGTCTTGACTGGACTGAATATTTGGGCCTGCTGCTGTGGAGCTCCAGTCCCATCGACTGCATCGTCTTTGTCTCTCAACACCCCTGCTGCTGTGCCTGGCAGGAGGAACAGACTGCTGACTCGCGATGTTTCTTGCACTAGTGGTGACGCCAGAGCTGAGGGAC
The DNA here is from genome assembly GCF_900324465.2 of Anabas testudineus. Taxonomy (NCBI): domain Eukaryota; kingdom Metazoa; phylum Chordata; class Actinopteri; order Anabantiformes; family Anabantidae; genus Anabas; species Anabas testudineus. The sequence goes on along the minus strand of NC_046614.1, from coordinate 15,386,372 downwards.
TTCCTGGCCAGGGCGAGACGTGGAGCAGTGCGCCTCATCAAGGTGCGCATCCAAGACGGTGAGTGACCCGAGACACTGGACACTGTGTGGTGGAGCCTTACACTGACGATGAGCAGGCCCTCAGAGGTGGCGGGTGTAAAACACACATTGTCCATGGTGATGACCTTGTAGGTTTTACATTTGGTTGGTTATTACATTTCTAGCAGATGGTTTACATTAAATCTGAGCAGAACTGTACACAATCACCGGGTGAGTATCCAAATCTCACATAATGAATAGATCCTCAACAAATTACTCATCTGGACAAAACAAGGCTTTTACACAAGGAGCCATTGTTTATAATGGTCAAACATTATTTTGTGGCCCTTCCAAACAAAACTAATAATTTGATTATTAAAGTTCGGTCTACATACTGTCAGGAAATGGTAGGAAAAAAATAATAATGATATAAAACAGACTCCTCACAAAAAATATCTAAAGCTAGAGACCAAAGAAGGTGGTGACGTTTTAGTTCACTGAATGGAGTGAGATGCAGCTCTATGTGACACGATGTCTATTTTGACTTTGACAGTTCAGCCAGAGAAGCTTGTTTTCTTGAGTTGACTGTTTTAAGGGCTTTTTTTAAGCCTGTAGGCATGAAAATATCCATTATTTTATGTGTATAACAGAATTTTTGAAAATCTATTATTCATAGAAAAACTGACATAGTTATTTTATCTCTTAGAAATCTCTGTGAATGCTCTGGTGTGACCGAGAAAGTTTCCAAAATAGTCCTGCTGCTGCGTTAACATGACCTGGAAACTCTCTGTTCCAAGATGATAAAGCAGTCTGTCATGACATCAGCCTGCTCTCAATAAACCACAATGACAACTGTACCAAGTTTATTTAACAAATGTTAAACAGATTTACTTAATTTGTTCGCCTTCATTTTCATTCAGTATGTAGAATTTGATCTGAATTCACCTGTGGCAAACTGACTTGACACAGTTTAGAAAAACATGCACGAGTGTATGTGAGGTTGCATAATTCACACTACACGTCCTGACAAAAACCAGAGAAAGGGCAGACAAAGTCATATTTTGTATTAACTGTAAAGTCTCTGGAGGCAAATGTTTGATTTATCCTAAAGGCCACTATAAATAAAACTTGGTTAGATTTGATTTGAAGTCCAAAGGAAACTTCTGTAAGAGGATGTGAGGCCTCCGTATCTAAGATGCTTAAACCTGCTGCTCAAATACATAAGATAAGAATTGGATCCATGTTAACCTGAACTTCTGACCACTAAAAATATACAGCTTGTATCAAGTGCAGACAGATGAATATTAAATAGTCACGAGCTGAATGGTGATTGGTAAACCACTGCTAGAGACGATTCGACTACGTTCTTGGAAAAGAGGATTGCGTCAGCCGTCGTCGTGCTGCGTGAGGACAGGCGTTCAGTGTCAGCTGAGCAGTCAGTGCAAAAATGGCCAGTAATGCAATAGGTTTCTAGGTAGATGATTACAGATGTGGACTGATATGTTCATTGGGTGTTTACATCTTGTTTTGGTATCTGACCAGTGTCATGTTGTAATATGATTCACGGCTGATGCATTCTGGGACTTTTTTGGGGCTATGTTTGTGGACCGTGCTCATCATATTAAATATTTGGTCTCATCACTCGGAGTATTGATGTTGACAGCATCCCAGTGAAATGCTGTCAGCTCTGATTTACTTCCTTACTGAAGAGCTTTGATCTCTCTGGAGCGTCATTGACTATTTGAAGGGACATGTTTTTTTACATCGTTGCAATCTGCTGCCCGGTGACACCACCGGTGTCCTTTCAATGTCAGAAGAGAAAACAAGATCATTCCCGACGATTTCATCACCTCTGGCTCCGTAGGGCATTTGGTTTCTGGTCACCTGACTGTCCCCTGATCTCTGGTCTGCCATGATTTCACAACTTTACTTTCTACTTTAAGGATAAAAAGGCGCAACGCCCGACGTGATTCACATACAGTTTCACAATGAAACCTATAAAGACATGAACAAGAGAGAATTGCTGATGGAAAGTATGTGTGTGCAGAGCTGGAATGTGCCACAGCTCAGAATAGCAACATGTCCCAAGAGACAGTCAGGAAATCCCCCTGCACCCCACAAGGACATCATCGAACATATGTGCATGTTTTGTATATTTAATTAAACCGGGCTGTTAGGGTTTGGACAATCAGCTCCATTAAGACTGAAACTAGTACTAATAGTCATATTTTTAGCTCAGGGTTTGGTCTGTGCTTTCTTTCGCCACTGCACATGGAGCCAACGTTGTGACTGTCACTGCAGGTTTTGACACTGAGTGGAGCGACTTCATACTGGGAGAAGGGAGCGGAGAGACCGCACGGGCTAAATATAAAACTGAAACTTATCCTAATAACAGGAAATTTAATGTCAGTCAATTCAGAAATCAATTTGTGATTCTAAACAAAGACGAATTCAAGGCTACACCAAGGGTTTCTAAGGGGCAGTGCCAGGTCTCGAAAAATGTTTTGCAGAAACTGGATCAGTTGATTCCATGTTTCCCATCATCACAATACCACTGAGTAAACACTGATCTGCTGGAAACTTGAGGATCAGCCATATTTATGACAGGTGAACAGTTGGGTAATCAAGCCTGTGACGAGTAGATAAATCCACTGGAGTGTCACGTGATTGCGTGCTTCAGTGGATAAAACATAAGGACGTGTGACCTTTTGTTTAAAGGAGTTAACATGATCATACACGTGCTTAGACATGATGACTTCATTTTAAATCTGATAATGTCTTGTGGTTTCTAAAAACGGATCTGATTCTTCCCAGGTTGACATGAAAACATCACAGATGTTAGACTTTTCAACCTCGCTGTTTACATAACTTAACATATACAGGTTTGACACTACACCTGCTCCTTAGAATCAAATTACAATAATAACAGTCATCTTACATGTAAATCCACACTGCGTGTGATTGTAGGCTGGTGGCAACTGACTCATACTGTAGCAAACACGTGTAGTATAGGTTACAAGAAAATGCATACCCTGTGCAATATCAACGTTTTCTAATCATCCAGCATTGTACCATCTTATATTAGTGGTGCTGTTGTAGTGTGAATTGTTGAAAATGTGAATATTGTCCTTGGGGTAAGGTATGTGATGAGTAGGGGTCTGGTTTTCAGAGCAGCTGGTGCTGGGGGCCTACAGAGAGCCAGAAAAGAGCTGGGACCAGGATTATGATCGCTTCCTGCTTCCTCTCCTGGACGATCAGGAGCCCTGCTACATACTGTACCGCCTTGACTCCCAGAATGCACAGGGCTACGAGTGGATCTTCATATCATGGTCTCCTGACCAGTCTCCAGTAAGATGTACCGCATATCATTTCATATTGTTTTGTTGTGGAAACCCTGAACATGCACATCTTAATACCACCAATTTACTATTGTATTTGAATAGTGTTGGGAACTTGTTGAGATTTCAATACAAGAAATCTGGATATTATTCATCACTTGTAGTCACCGTATTTACAATTATGTCTTCAGACCTTCATGCAAGCAGACAGTATCAGTACCATATGCATATAAACACAGCCTGGGGGGAGAAACCACCACTCTGAGGACACCAGCAGCATCTCAGCAGATCCAAATAAATAAACATTAATGAGTTTGGTGATTGTAAACACTGCTGCACTGAGCTCTTCAAGTTGTACAACCACAAATGAATGGTACCAATGAAATGAGGGAAGCTAAACTACAGAAATGTAACTCATTCTGTGCCGAGCAATAGAACAAACGAAAGCAAATGAATAGAAACCATGAAAGGTTTAATATAAATGTCATATTGTATCATATGATTGTAAAAACAAGACTAATCCGAGCACAGACAATAGTGAAAAAGTAGCACATCACAGGAATGTTTAAATAGTTACGTGATCAGAAAAGTTCCTATCTAGGACTGTTTCACTTTTTAAAGTCCACATCTCTGCTGTGTGATAGTCCCTCTGATTTGCCCTGTGATCATTGCAGGTGAAACAAAAGATGCTGTATGCTGCCACGCGTGCTACAGTGAAGAAAGAGTTTGGTGGCGGTCACGTGAAGTATGAGATGTTCGGTACAACTGAGGTCAGCACCATTACACGTCACCATGCATCGGCCCGATAGATGGTCCACTTTACTTTGATGACATATTTTACGAGGCCTCTTTACTTTCCTTACAACACTAGGAGGACATCTGTTTGCTGGGCTACCAGTATCATGTGTCATCCTGCTCAGGTCCAGCACCGCTCACGTTAGCTGAGCAGGAGCTCCAGAGGATCAAAATCACTGAGGTGAGAGGTCAACGTGCCCTCTGTGACGTATGTGAGCCGTTTTTTCTTAAATAAGAGCAACGGTCTTCTCCCTTTATATGAAATGTAACTCTTTGTTGTGATTGCTTTTACAGGGCCGGGTTAAACAGGTACGTTATATTATTTACTGTATATCATTACAAAATCTGTATCCACCTGTATTTGGTGATATCTTTTAAAACTACGTTTGTTTTACAGAATATTCATTACACATTCTCCTACTGACAATTTGTGGATCTTCCTTAAGTCAGAGGATTTTAAAAAGTGACAGGAAATGTGTCTGCTTGCTGCCCTCTTCAGGTGAAGGCAGAGATCAGTGTGGACAGTAAACACCAGACACTCCAGGGTCTTGCTTTTCCTCTGCAGGAAACAGCTAAAAGAGCACTTCAGCAACTTGCCCAAAAACGCATCAACTACATGCAACTGGTGAGTGAGTTTATACCGGCGGGCCTCAGGAATAAGAGTAACGTCACTAAGACAGTGTCAGGCTTTCAGCTTCACTCTAAAAAGAAACCTGACGAGGAGCAGTTTGCTGTGTTCTTGGTTATAGGATGCACTCTAAGTCACTGTGTGTCACTGTTGTGTCAGAGGCTGGATGTGGAGAAGGAGATAATCGAGCTGGTCCACTCCAACCCGACGGAAATTCGAGATTTACCCCGCAGGGTTCCCAAAGACACTCCCAGATACCATTTCTTCCTTTACAAACACTCCCATGAAGGAGACTACCTGGAATCTGTCGGTATGTCACTAATTCCTCGGACGATCCTCCTCTTGTTACTTGTGCACAAGGTGAACAAACACCCACGAGGAGGCATAGACTAAACGGCAGACACTGACAGAAGGTTTCCTAACCATCTTGGCTGTTGACCCCTTTACTGTTGATCAATATTTACTTGAGAGACTTGTGACAGAAAACAGCTTCAGTGTGTACAGGAGGTGTGAGCGCTTTGAGCAAATATTGTTTTTTCTTCTCTCATTGTTGAGAGTTTGAAGAGTGTGTTTAGACCTGAAGGGCAAGTATTCTGTACTTCACAACATGAATATAAAAAATGAAAAGGGTTTCGTCTCCAGCTCTGAACCACCGACCTGCATCAACATTAATGATTTACTTCTATTTTTCTTCCCGTTTACAGTGTTCATATACTCCATGCCAGGGTACAGCTGTAGCATCAAGGAGAGAATGCTGTATTCCAGCTGCAAGAGTCGACTACTGGACGAAGTGGAGAAAGATTACCATTTGGAAGTGGCTAAAAAGGTAACAGATGGATGGAGTTACAGGACTGTAACGTCATGTTCCTTTCTAGGAATTTGGGGATTTTTTTTTTCGTAGCAACCTACAATTAAACACTTACATGTGGTTGGTATTCTGGAGGCTGATTTTTTACTGTTTTTACTTTCAGTGTATTTAGATTGGACTGCTTATGAAACCAAACAAATAAAGGCTAATTACTGTTTCCGCATCAGAAAGCAATCAATCAGTTAATGTACAGAAAATACCCAAATTAACTGAAAGTATGAACATTTTTAAATGGAAAAAATGTGTTAGTGCTTTGGAAAGATCTCAGTGTTTCTAAAATCCTGGTTACAGTCCTGTGTGTTTACAGCTCCAGACCTCGAACTGACCAATAAATGTCAAAGTTATTTTTAATTAGCAATCTCTAATGGAAAGTCAGGGCACTGCCCACATGTGCTATGTTTTAATACCTGTATTCTTGTTGTCCGTTTGTTGGATCCGTGTGCAGCTGGAGATCGACAACGGAGATGAACTAACAGAGGAATTTCTGTACGACGAGGTTCATCCCAAGCAGCATGCCCACAAGCAGGCCTTCGCTAAGCCCCGCGGGCCAGCAGGAAAAAGGGGACACAAGCGCCTCATTAAGGGGACGGGAGAGAACATACAGAACAGCTAGACACAGACAAATAATCTTCTATGGTCGTGTCTGCAGTTCCAGCTCTCCTCATTTCCCCCAGACCCACTAACACCTCGTCAGCCCCAGAGGAATGTGCACATGGTTGGACTTTCTCTGCTGTTTATGTACTGAAAACACTTGGGATATATAAATAACAAGCATGTTTCTCATGGAAATGTGCTGGTAAAACATGTGTCTCTCTTGGTTAGTTTAACACAGACAATTAGAGGAAATAAATATAAAGATTGACATTGATTAATCTATCTAGGAAGACCGGAGTATAACAAAGAATGAGTCATTCTGTTAATTGATTCCTCCATTTGGACGAGAGCTAGGCTGTAAAGCAGACAGACGGCCTTGTTATGAAGTCTGTATATTTCATCCTTGAAAACAAATATAGAAGAGAAGTTTACAGTGTGATAGACCTGCATGGAATTGTAAATGCATTGTCAGATGTTTCAGACCTCGCGTCTAGCCTCCAATACAAGTTTTGTATCAACAATATTTGTAAGAAAACAAACAATAGAAAACTAAAATCGAAATAAAATCTTGTTTATACACAGTATTGGTAATGATGTGTGTATCTAGCTTGCAATGTTTAATGAATGCAAACACTTCCCTTTTTGGTCTGTTGTGCTAAGATAAACATAGGGTAATTCAATCTCCGATTAACAAGGTTTTATATGAGACCAGCAGCTGTTGAGTCAGACATCTACTCCTGAAGTGCCGTGAGGTCATCGTGCTTCAAATACTACACTGTATGGATTTAACTGCATGAAAATCAAATCTGCAACTGAGGCTGCGTCATCAAACACGTGCTAAATATTCGTATTGATTAGTGATTTTCATAACTGTCATCTGCTCTTTGAGGCCTGAGCTTGAGCACAGGCAACTGTTGGGAGCTTCTGCAGCTATCTCAGCCGTAGGGTGAGTTAGGGTCAGTCTGTGCACATACTGTAAACTTCTCCGGTCATGATCCTCTGCTGGTGTCTTCTGCATGTCTCTGCAAAGCACATAGTCTACAACGAACAGGACCCCAACTTAAGGTTGCCGTTTAGATTAGCACGAATGATGTCCCAACTCAGTAAAAACTCTGTTAACTAATTCATTATTAGATTCTTAGTCGACTATGAAACCTTGAGCTCATTAGTTATAATTATGGAGTTCAACAGCAGTAGGTCTGTGAGGCTGTATTTAGGCATGGCAGTAACTTGAACTACTGTAAATCCAAATGTTAGCCCGGCAACATGCTGATGTTTACCATATGTCATGTTTATCATGTTCCCCGATAGTTTTATGTCTTGCAATGCTGACGTTCGCTAATAGACTAGAGCTAAGGCTGACAAGAATGTGTTTGGTTTTCTAGGTATTTTGGTCATAAACCGGCAAGTACTGGACAAATTATTTTTTGACCTGATGGTGGTGCTAGAGGAAAAGTCAGTAAACATCGCTTTGGAACCAATGTTTGGTCTGTACAAAATGAAACCAGTGCATCGAGTACATGTCAAGATATTTGACTAGAAATAGAAAGATGAAAGCTTTGAGCTAGAGGCCAAATGAGGGACTGAGTACATTTATTATGATTCAACCAGAGGAGGGTTAGGACAGCATTCCAACATTTACTGAGACATTTAGTCAGAACTGCAAATGTCTACCTCATAGTGGTGCTTTAAAGTGCTTTAAAGCCTATTGAATGCCAAAATCAGTAGGATTCATCCTCTGGGTACCACGAATGCTCATCACAATCCACCTAATAAATGTTGAGATATTTCAATAAGGACCAAAGTGGGGGGCCGCTGTTACAGCCCTGCTGCTGCTGAAGCTAAATATTACTGCCACATATTAAACATTCACAGAAATGCTTTGCATTCACAGATGTTGTCCATTCATCTGATCAGAATCTGAAATTCAATAAGTTGATTAAAAATTTCTTTTGTCAAGATCAGCTTACTCAGCGGTTGGTTGTCTCCAGGCCTTTTTCCCTGTGAACAGCGTTCTGCTGATGAATAGTTTTTTTTTTTTTTCCTAAGGTACAACGGATGAATTTATGGTGCTAATTCCAGGCAGTGAAAATGTTTCTAAGAATCTTGAGGAAACACCCTTTTTTTTTTTCACCACGTTGGGAGAACAACAGTTATTCATTGTGTCTCCAACATCATTCCTCTTACTGATTCTTAGGAAGTTCTTGGTATGTAACGTGTGTACACAGGAAAGGTTAGGTATATTCAAGATATCATTATGTAAATACTGTGTTAATTTGTGCAGTAAAGTGCTGACAGACACCTTTGTCCTGTAATCCAGGTCATAGTGGAAATGAAGCTGGAAATGATTAATATACAAAGAATAACATTTTCAATCTTTCCAAGAATGCTTTTTATATGTGCGGTTTGGCTGATTATAATTTCTAGTTAGTATGTAATGTAGCCAAACAACAGCTCAGATAAGTACATTAATTAAAAAAAAAGTTGTTAATTGATGATTCATTTCTAAATTGTGCGATAAACATACAATTATAGCTAATTATGGGGTTATGGTCATGTGTTTTCATCTGTGTTGTATCTGCTTCGGTTGAAACAGATTTCCAGTGTTTACAGTCAGCCACGCTGGAAGAACGTCTACTAAATCACTCTGTGCAATGCCTCGACAGTTGCTGTTTCTTAACACAGAGGATGTGAGGCTTCACTGAACCAGACAGATTCTGTGCACACTCCACTTACTTTTTCCTGAAACATCACCTGACTTCAGGAGAAAGCAGACAGCAACTTTGTAATCTTATGTCAAGATGGAAAAATAAAACACGAACACGTCAGACGTTACTGGAGAGTCCAAAACATTTAACAACAAATGCACAACAAACCTGGAGATAAATCATGTCAGCCCCATATGCTTTTTATTTTGGGAACTGTGTCTACTAATCACAAAACAGCTCACTGGCAGGCATGACTACCTGTGTATGCCTCCATGCTTGGATCAAATGATGTAAATCCAAGCTTGGAGTCACTTTGTCACTTGGGGTTAAGGCGATGCACATGTAGAGTAGGTCAAATCCAAGTCAGGGTGCGTTCACCAGGACGAGTGTTTTACAAAAAAAGGAATCTCAAAGCTTTGAAATGTTCTCACTGGCAGCACATGTGCCTTTCCACAATCCACAATCCAATTCAAACTACTGATACTCAGCTGATCGATTGCTGGATCAACAGGAAATAAATATGCATTTGGAAAAGAAAGTAATAATTTATGTTGTATAATAGATGTAAATTTTGCTATTATTTAACAACTACAACAATAAAAGAAAGGAGTGGCAGATTAATTATTAAGGAAAACAAGCAGTAGTTGCAGCATTAGCCCATTCTTGAGGGAAGAGCTACAGATGCAACAATCTAAAGATGTGTAAAGATGTTTTTAAAAGTAGTAAACTTTGAAATTATGCTCAGGTATAAAAAAATTTAAAAAAAACCCAGAGGCTAGTGGAACTTCATACAGTGTGTACCTTTTTATCTTCCAGTTCTTGGTAAACTTCCTGCCTACCATGTAAAACACTCTCTAGTTACAAAACTAGATCATCCAGATGGATAATCTTTAATGGCCCTGCAGTGTCTTCTGAACTTGGCACAGCTGCCTTCCCATATTAATTACACCAGTATTACAATACAGCTTTTTATTAGGCATCACCTACAATGAAATCTGCCAGTGTTTGTGGTTGTTACAAATGGGCTGTGAGCTTCCAGGTAGCTTAGATTTATCTAAAAAAGGGTTTTCTCAGGTTTCTGCTTTTAGAATAAATAAAAAGTCAATGTGCACAAAAGAAAATGTGGACGTTATTCTTTCATGAACTAAAAAAAAAAAAAAAAACATTTGTCCAACTGCATCCAGCAGGGATAGATAAAGTCCACAAGACTTCTTAGAAAAAAAAAGCTCATTTCAGGATTTCTTGGAAAAAGTTGAGATTCAGCTTTTGGGGATCAGCAGACTCTCGTGGATGTGGTCGTGATTGTGATACAGCACAGTTTCATGTGCTGCTGTGTTTTCTAATCCACCACGCGTTTGTGTATTGATAGAGACGTTTTGAAAACTTTAGCCCCTGAACACGACGTCCCTGTCTGATGAACACGATCCGCATTACAGCAGATTCTGGTCATTTTAATAAATAGGATTGGCCCGCATGAGGCAGGGAGAGCTGCTGGTGCGTGAGCTGGGGTTTCCAAGACATATCCCCTAGAAAACAAATATCACGAGAGATCAAATGAGCAGAAATGATATTTCAAGTAGTCCCTGGACCCCAGAGAAAACTGACAAACGCATTAAGAACTGAACGACAGTTCACCATGAAACACGGGGCTATAAAGTGAAACACGCTGCAAAATGACTTTTTCTCCGGCCTGGCTGAAGAGTTAATCAGTTATTTTACTTTATTGTGACAATAACAAGTTGTTTTCTCCGTCGTAATTACTCCGACAAACCTCCGAGAAAACCTCTCGCCGTGTTTTTCCACCAGGATCGAGGGAAATCTATATTACTGGAAATAGCCTGTGCGCATTCCTATTATCTTTAATGTCGAGGCGGTGAATTCCCAGAATGAAGGCTTTGTCAGGGCCGCCCGGCGGGGCGGAGTCAGGCCCTGCAATTATTCCTGGAAAGCGGATAGGGAGAAGCTGCCGCGCCATTCCTGGGAGCGAGCGCCAGTTGAACCGGGGAGGACGGCCATGCGCCCCGAAACGCTCCCAGACGCCAGACGCGCCGCCGCGGGGCTCGGAGCGGTCATCCCGGGGCTAAACCCGTAAAAAAAAAAAAACACACACCGACGTGTCCCGAGAAAGGCGCCTCACAGCCGAGCTTTCAGCGGAGACGCACGGAGACAGCGAGCGGCGCTCGGTGCGCGCAGGGAGTTGGTGCGGCCGCGGTGACGTCAGAGCCGCCGGTGCAGCGCACAGTTCTCAGAATAGACTTCTAGGAAACGGTAAATTTTAAAAGCCAACCCTTCACACTCAGCCCTTCACACATTTAGATCCATTCCTGGTGACAACACACTCCAGCCCGCTGCTGCACCACACTTTATCTTTAAATGAGCGCTTTTCTTTTTTTCATTTTTGTAACTGTCCGGGAAATATTCGGTGTTTTTACATAAACTACTGGATCTGACCCTATTTGGGAACGCAGAGCGCGTCGTGTCTCTATATATCGCTTAAAATAGGTCTTTTCCCATCAAGCCGATGTCAAATGTTATGTTTTTCTAGCGGTGTATTTTATTCAGACTCTGCTTCGACTGTAATTTATCTCATCGTTATTTCTTGGAGAACAACCGACAAGATTTTAGCTCACAGGATTCGAGAAATAGCATGATTCTTTGTGTACCAGGGTGAGTGGACTTTTCTTTGTTTCTGATTTCTCCCTTACAAACATGTCAGAGAACAGGTCTAACTGTAAAAAATAGCCCTAATATCACTGTTATATCCAAAAATGTAAATAAGTGTCAGCTGTGCTAAATTAAAAAGACCCGTTACACCACTCAGCTACTTTATAATACTAAGAGTAGTAGTTATACAGTACTTTTTACTAAATGTAATCTACTCTGAAAAGCCCGTCTATATTTATAAAAAACCTTTGGTCCACTGTGTGCTGGGGATTGGCAGCACAAACAATAACATGTGACAAAAAGAACAGGATTTACTAAAAATGTGATAATCAAATGAGAAATAGGACTAAATATTCAAATTTTGTAGATGTTGCGTCAAAACTGGACAGTGAGTTAATGTATCATTGTTCCCGTTATTCTTATTCAGTTATAACCAGTGAAGAACAAATCATGGATTCCTGTCTTAATATGGAAGAGTTGAGCCTGCACTGATCGTTTCTGTCCATTTTATTTTTTGTAAAACACCATTTAACCCATACATTTCATATTATTTGCAGTCCTAGAGCTCTACCGCTCAGTGCTCCGTCCACTGAAGCCCCACGGGGCATGCGGGCGGGAACTGTACCACCTACCCCTTGCCTTCAAAGCAACCCTCCACTATGGGACCCCACTAAGGACCTTCAGGCAATTGCCAGCAACTTCTGCTATCTGGAAAATTCAGGTACAGTATGAAAACTTCCATTGTGTTATGACACAGATAGTAATAACTATGATCTGCTGTGAGAGTTTAGCCCATTACTTAATTTTGGATTGTTTACTGTGAAATAAACATCAAACAACATGGAGGACAGTGAGAGGACGTAGCTGCATGTCCAGGGTGACTAATATTGAGGAATCTGTCTGTGCAGGATGGTACTGGGGATCTGTAACTGCAACTCAGGCCCACGCAGCACTTCAAGAAGCATCTGAAGGAGCTTTTTTGGTACGGGACAGCAGCCACCCTCTGTACATGCTGACCCTCTCGGTCAGGACTGCTCGCGGCCCCACCAGTATTCGGATCCAGTACAGTGGTGCCAGGTTTTTGCTCGACTCCAGCTCCCCAGCCCGGCCCAGCCTGTCGTCCTTTCCCAGCGTGCCAAGCCTGGTGCAGCACTACATGGGACCAGAGAGGAAAAAAGACGAGGGGAAGGTGGAGGAGGAGGCTCCTTCAAAACTCTCTCAGCAGACAATTCAGGAGACGTCTGTGATATTAAAACTGAAGCGAGCTGTGTACAAGCCCCAGGGCCTCCCCTCCTTACAGCATCTCACGCGCCTCGTCATTAACAGACACTCTGACTGCCCTGACCAGTTACCACTCCCCAGGCCTCTGCTGCGCTACATACAGGACTATCCATTTAAGGTATGAGGGGTCCCTCAACTTCATTATTCTGGTTGAATCTCAGCTGACTTAAAGGACAAAGAAAAAAAAAAGTCAAACAGGTCCTTTGTGCCTGTAAATGACTTTGCTGCTCCAGCAGCTGGAGGCCAGTCACAAAAAGAAACTGGGCACAGGGTCATGTTTTCACTGACGAAATATGTACAAATTCAGTTATTACCAACGTGTCTGGTTTCTGACGTAATCTGTCAAGGACTGGGCGGTGAAGTGCCCTAGAAAAAGACAAGTTGCGAGCAAACCTCAGTACTGTAATCTACACTTATTTTATAGTGGATGTGGAAATTGTCCATATCTATTTTACCCTCATCAGCTCTGTATGTGCAAAATGTTTTCAAGACTGAAACATCCTTTTAGCCATTTTATTTTTCTCAGTAAAACATTTTTTCTACCTTTTACAAGTGTACAATTTTCTATTAAAATAACCAATTGGAGTCTGACCTCCTGTCCTTTACATCCTTTCCCTTTTGTATTGATAAAATGCCAGTATTACTCACAGGGCTTGGACAGAAACTGTCATTGTCATCAGCATTAAGCACAACATGATGACTGCTCTTGTGATACTTGTTACGACATGTTTTTTTGCCTTTAATCACCTTTGAAACACAAAGGCGTTGTGGCCTTTAAGATTTGAATGTGTGAGAGATGCGGATTGTGAGAGGAATTAAAGGCCACATTGTGTGTGTTTTTGCTCAACAATGCGTACACCCTGCATCTGAGTCAGCGAGTGGACAAGCGAAGGGGAGGACCGTTCATCAGCGGATTCGCAGAACTACTGAATGCTTCCTGGGAGGAGGGTGAGATTCTGAGAGGGAGGGTTCCAAGAAAAGCCTCGGTAATTACCTTCAGCTTTGAGCCTGCTTTTGTGCCATCTCACACACGTTTTTATTGTGGTGCAGGATGTGATCACAAATGCTGCCAGATTAAAAGCGCAACTGTGACATGAAAGTGATTTGAGCTTCTGTAAACTGTGAATTTTGAGTGATCAAATCAGTTCAAGTGTGTGCTTGGCAGCTCAGTGGGGGTAGGGGAGCTGGGGCTGTGGCAACCTGGGCCAAAGCCAGCGTAATAGGATCTTAGTTTCTCAATCCAAGATACAGCTCACGGTCCTTGTGCGACTTCTCTTTCTGGAGGATGCAGAATCGCGGCCTAAGAAACAAAAACAAATCACACATGCTGACTCGGAGTGTGAGAGAACCACAAAGCAGTGATGTGCAGAGCATTACATTATTTTATTTTTTGGCTAGATATTGTAAGTGCAATGTAATGCTTATTTTGAGTCAAACACATATGAACAGGTGACAGACATAAAGGCTCCGAGGTTTCTTTAGACAGACCTGCCGGTGAAGTCGTGCTGAGTCGCCACATAATGCAGCCCTTCCACATGCGCCTCCACCCACGGTCGAATGAGCACGGGGTGTCTGGGGTCCACCTCTAAGTAAACACGTCTGTTATTCACCGGAAAAGAAGCACAAAGTGGATTAAAATTTAATTATCAACAGGACAGGGATTATCAGAAGTAACCTTGAGAGGAGCACAGTGGCACATATCTGGAACTGTATTCACTGGAAGTCTTCTAAAAAGCTTAGCTCATTAAAGAGGCAACACGATACATGTGTTTTTCTGAACATGCTGTTCTTGTGACAAGCCGCTGCCGATGCTAGGAATTGAACCCAGGTGGGTCTGCGTGCATGTATATATACACGTGTCGTGCAGAGGGGTTCCTTACCCATGATTTGACAGAATATGCGGAGCCAGAGTCAAAATCTGTCGAATCACATTTAGGCCATCTTCGCCACCATCTAAAGCAGAGTGGTCCTCAAACCTGGGAGCAGCAGACAGTATAATCACACCATGAATCCACCTGATGCCACATACAGTATAACAGAAAATAAACTTCTAAAGACTCGTGCAAGGTTTGTACATTAAACATTTTCAAGGTTTGACTTGTGATTTTTAATAACTCAATAATTTATTTCCATCACATTATTTAATATTTCATTGTTAGTATTTATAAAACAGTTCAACAGTGCCATGCATTAAGTAGACTTGTAGTCAAACTTTATTTAAGACCAAAATCTAATTTGTTTCAGGTTATAAAAGTTATTATGCCATAATATGCCTTTATTTGCCTTTATATTATTATTAAAACTTATCATAATTTCAATAAAGTACCTTACATGTATTTTAAATGTGCATTTGTTCATGGAACCAAACATTCAACTATTCACAGTTAAAATCAAATCGTGTCAAACATTAAATGTTTTTTTCTTTGGGTTTTTCACTATTGATTGGAAAAAACAAGGCATCTGAAGATGTCACCTAGGACTGTGGGGAAATATATTTTTCACCATTTGCTTCCATTTTATAGATTCACAGAGAAAACGATCTGCATATTAATTAATAATGAAAATAAATGGTGGTAGCAGCTCTAACTGGAGAAGATGTTATTATTTACTAATCAATTAATAAAATAACATTAAAGCTTAATAAAATATTACAATAATTACAAATGCTGCTAAATAGGCTAACTGTATGGAGGTTAAATGAAGAAAAACATTTAGAGGGGCTGACTGTGTATTAGTCACCTTAAAACTTCTGGTTCCAACGACACCACATCCTCTGAGAACAGGTACGGGGGGTTACTGACCAAAACAGAAACATGCCTACAGAGGCTCAACACAGTTTCTGCATCTAACAGAACACAAGTTAAAAAGTGTTAATCCGCAGCAGCGTGTGCAGGTGTGTTGTTTAATGCATTTCTTGCACTGCTTATAGTTACCTTTCATCACATCGATATGATAAACCTGTAATCTGTCCTGCAGCCCCAACCTGCAGAGACAAATCTCTCATCAGATCTTACACATTTCTGTGTACACAGCAATTAAAAAAAGCAACCACAGTAACCAAAGTCATATGTACAATATGCTATGGCAACAATTACCTTAATGCATTCTCCACAGTTAAATCTACCGCAGCCTGGCTCTGATCCAAGGCGATAACTTTGAGCTAATCGGAGAGAAACGACAATAAAGCTGATGTTTATACTTAGGATACAACTACATCAGGGAAAATGATATCCATCGTTATACCTGTATTTAGGTTATTTTCACTACTCCATGAAAAGTTATTTAAGATAAGGATGACAGCATGTTTGGATCAAGCTGACAACATGTAGTGACCTTGTGACGACATTATGAAAACAACAGTGTACTCTGTGATAAAGCCCAATGTGTATCCACTCTACAGCTGTAACTATTGATTTTATGTCAGTATCCGTTAATCTGATATTTTTTCTGATAAGCAACCTATCATTTACTTTGCAAAATGTCAAAATCGACCAAAGTGATGTTTAAAAATCAATTAGTGTGCGTAGTAAGCCAACAGATTCAAGTATTCACAGTTTTAGCACAGTGAGCAGACCCTGTTTGGTATTTTTAGTTCATTATCATAAATGGGCTAATCAATGCAGTATTTAAAAACATTATCTAATCATTTACGATGCTAAATGTTACTGGCAGCATGTAAACATAGTTAGGATGAGCAGCTGTCACGTTTGACACGTTTTAGTAAACTACAACCCAATGTTAGCACGCCAACATTTGGTAACTGTAACTACACACAGCAAGGCTGAAGCTGCCAGGGATGTCATCGGTCTTTCAAATATTTAACAGAAGACAAAATGTCAGGAGATAAGGAAAACACAACTGTTGTATGTTTAATGGGAATCCATCCAGTAATTGATGAAAGATTGTCAAATGTCAAACTCGTGCCAGAAAAAATAGTCAGAACCACAAAACTCATTTGAATACATCGTCTGAAAATCACAAATGTCTGTAGAGCTGAATAATAATAGATTTGTTAACTCCTAGAAAAAGCTGTTAGTGATGTGTCAGGCTGACCCGTGCCACTAGCAGAGCTAAAAATACATATAAGATACAATAAACGAAAACCTCACCTGAGGCAGACTTTTTAACAGACTAAGGGAAATGGCACCAGAGCCGCACCCCACTTCCAAACATGCGTGCTGAGAGTCACCTCCAGTCCCAGGGTTCTTCATCAAATCTCTGAGCACGAGTTCAACCAGCTCCTGCACCAACAGACAGAGAAAATGCTGTTCTGGTTATGATTTCAGTAAATACTACATGCATGTGCGTCTGTTTTACTTTTTAACCTCTGTTTCAGGTCTTGGTATAAACACAGGTGGTCTCATCTTCAGTGTCAGATCTCTGAAGTCCCACTCCTCGATCACATACTGCACAGGCATCCTACACCGAACAAAAACACTGATGAATAATGATTAAAAAATAAAACACCTGAATACATATTTATACATTAATTTATCAGTGAACTTTATACCTGGAGAGACGTCTAGTACAGAGCCTCCACATTTGCTCAGTTTTTTCTTGGCTGAGAAACTCTGTTAACTTCCCATGTTCAAGGCTTTCGACCTGTATAAAAAAAGGGCATGTCAGCACAGGCCGAGATGCCTTAGCAAATATTCACACATTACATTATTCAGCGTAGAATGAGCTCAGCAAATTTCAACTCACAGTTTTAGCCCCAAGCAAATGAGCAATAATGTATCTGCTGGAGTGGCCTGGCTCCGTCACACCTCTCTCCTCAAAGTGTCTCCTCCATAAGTCCACGGCCTGAAGTGCTGTGATCCTGCCTGGAGGCAAGGCTGGAGTGCTACATGTGCGCACTGCGTGGGGGCCCCAAATCCTCTGAAAGGCATTTTTACAAGTTTATAAATAACCATGAATTAACTTGGAACACCTATAGTAATCAATAAAAGAAAAACAAATGTGAATAGGATTGTTTGTTGCAGCCCTGCTGGTGTATTTCTGGGTGCAGACACTAATTTACACATGTTTACAAACTGTCTGAGCAAATGCTCAAATCAGTTTTCAGTTTAATATTACCTCTCTGCAGCTCAATAAACATTTATCCCACTTTCTCTCATGCAGGTTTGCCTATTATTCTTTTACATTTTTATTTTGCTGATGAAATCAGGGATTTAAACTGCTGCTGGGTGCTATTATTGAACACCCAGTGGGTGTTGCTACTGCTGGATCCATTTTAATGTAACTCAGCTATCATCAATCCGCACCAGAGTGGACGCTGCATCTTATTTTTATTTTACTTTACACTCTTCTCTGATCATGGTCAGAGCTTGGTTTGTTTTTCCACATTGTGCTCAAAGCAGTTAGCATCTAGCTAGCTGCTCTACCGAAGGTCTCCCTGAAAACAACACAAAAATCAATTTGACCAGTGAGTTACCTTTGGTCCAGCACTTCTGCACCCAAACCATGTGTGGGCTGCACCCACCGACCTCCTCCACATGGTCTCTGTAAACACACTGTCTGTTCCTACAGTTTTACAACACAGTAAAACTGTTTCCATACAGTTATACTCGCTGCATCCTTGAAGTAGTCCGTCCTAAATGTTCATTTTCCTGGTCAACTTTATGGTCCTACGTTAAATTAAACATATTGAACGATCGTAACACGGTGGTTGTCATTGTTGATGGTTGTCTTTAGTGCACATGGTGCAGCAGACGGGACGGGTCACCGCTTCACCTGCGGCGCAGTCTGCGCAGCACTGACTCTGATGACACGAGTTGCCTTCAAGTA
Organism: Anabas testudineus; assembly: GCF_900324465.2. Lineage (NCBI taxonomy): Eukaryota > Metazoa > Chordata > Actinopteri > Anabantiformes > Anabantidae > Anabas > Anabas testudineus. The sequence goes on along the minus strand of NC_046614.1, from coordinate 15,367,691 downwards.
CTGTCGAAAATCTGTAAGCTAGAAAAATAACAACACCCATAACGTCGTAAATGGCAATCGTGTAAATTCAATCTTTACATTTTAATTAAAAAGGTGCATGAAAATTGTTTTAAAAGTAGGTGTTATAATCTTCAAGACTGACTAATAATCAAATATTTAAACGAAACAGTTCCTATAGTATTATAAACGCCGACAAAGAAAAATAAAGAAGACATATTTTAAGTTTTTCTTTTACTTTTGCAATTGGCTTCCATACAGTGTCTCCAAAAGTCTAAATAAAAAAAAATAGCTTAGAGTATTTTTGTTATTTTTATGCAGCGCTCTCACTCTCCATAGCGTTTCCTACGTCGGTTTTCCGAAACAGTAAATTACGCGTGGTCCCTGAAGGCATCAGCACTGTTGTTCCCCTGTCTGTTGTGGCTTGTTACAGCGTAAAGTAGAGTTTTACAGTTGTTCATTATGTTTTTATCTACTTTTTGCTACTGACACATTTGTTTCTGGAGGTTATGCACACGTTGGGATTGTTAAACGCGTTTCACAGGAAGTCTCCAGCTCGTCAGGATAAAGCTGAAGCTAGCAGCTAGCTTTAGCTGCTAATAACAAGTGAAGCTCCACGGGGAGGCCAGTCAGAGGAGACCACCATCGAAATCTGAAAGAGTTTGACTCAAATCAAAGGTTTTGTGAAGATCCTGCGGTCTGAAAGGTCTATAATGACCACTCGAATAGAGTGTATATTTTTCAGTGAGTTTCATCCTACCCTGGGTCCAAAAATTACATATCAGGTAGGTGTTGAGATATTATTATATCTGGTTTCACTCTCACAGTTCAACATTTCTAATGAGTAGTGATAAAAAGTATGTGCAACACTATTATAGTGTAGTTGTGTTGTAAGAGTGACCATTAAGAAGACAGAAGCTCCAGGCTTATAGTAGATTTATTTCAGTAGGTATTAGGGTGTTAAAGTATTCTAGTAAATAAATATTCTAGTAATTCTATTCTAATAATTTAGGGTAGTAAAATATTAGGAAGATATCATTTGTATTGTAGTCTGATTATTGGTCAAAGCAAGACGTCAAGAAGCCTTTTTTTGATTAAATGACTAATCAGTTAAATCACTGACAGAAAAATATTTCACATATCTCAGTTCTTTATAATAATCACTTGTTGCAGCTCTAATTGAGGTGGTTGACTCTTATTTGAGGGTTTTAAAATTCTCCCTTGTGTTGTATAACTCAGACTCAAACACAAACAGTTTGACACATTGTCCTCACTTTATATATAAAAAAATTATAATCAAATTAAAATTACTGCAATTACTGCTCTTCAACAGGTAAACAGCTATTTAGCCTTCATGTAATCTTGATCCCAGAGGTGCACAGATGATAATTTAGTTTGTCTTTAAATATGTCTTTTGTGATTCAGCATCTCTTACGTCTTCTTCTGACAGGTCCCAGAGGAATACATTTCACGGGAGCTCTTCGACACGGTTCAGGTTTATATTATCACCAAGCCAGAACTTCAAAACAAATTAATAACAGTGTATGTATGTAAAACTATTCTCATGTCACAAATCTCATGCCATAAATTATTAATTTAACTGACACAGCTTTGTGTTTTTCAGGGACTGTTATGTTGCTTTCTTGTCAATATCAAACTTAACCAACGTCTTTTTTTTTTGTTTGTTTTAGCACTGCCATGGGAAAAAAGTTAATCGGGTGCCCTGTTTGCATTGAACATAAAAAGTATAGCCGAAATGCCCTCCTGTTTAACCTCGGCCTTGTTTGTGATGCTCAGACAAACACTTGTGCCCTCGAGCCAATTGTCAAGAAGCTGTCTGGGTACCTCACTACTCTGGAGGTAATGAATAATGAATTTTCACGTCCTTGTCAAATGTGACTTGTCAATGTGACGGGTGTTTTTCTCGGTAATAAGTTAGAAGAAGTAATTCAATAAGAATTCTCTTAAATCTTTACTTTCTTCTGTTGCAGCTGGAAAGTGGCTTCATTTCCAATGAGGAGAGCAAGCAGAAACTTTTGCCTATTATGTCAACTTTGTTAGAGGAACTCAATGCCACAGGGGCCTGCACTTTACCAATAGGTATTATTTCGTTTTTACTGATTTTCAAGTTCTGTCAGTATTGGTCTCATGCATGCAAGACAGTGGTGGAAAATGCAAACGATGTGTGTGTGTATCTTACAGGAAACACCTTTGGCTTAGTGTGTAGCTGTAAAAGTGTGTTGACCAAAAGTAGAGAACATTCTCAGTGTAATTTAGATATAATTTGCCTACTAAAGAGACACATAAGATGTTCACCAATGCACAGCAGCTTTAAGAGAGATGTTGACTAGACACTTTTCACTGAGAGTAATATATCTGAATGTTTACAGTGTGGGATCTAGCAAACTGAAAATGACAAGGAATGAAGGGCTTTGCATGAAAAAAAAAAAAATATTGAACTTTTAAACATAATTAATAACAAATACTTTAATTTGACTTGGAAAAAAAAACAGTTACAGCTTCTATTAGATTTGTTCATAGCGTTCAGCACTAAAGGTTTGTTTTTCTCCTCTTTGTCTCTGTTTTAGATGAATCGAACACCATCCACTTAAAGCTGATCCAGCTACGAAAGGACCCACCGATTGTCCAGGAGTATGATGTACCTGTTTTCACACAGTGCAAAGACCATTTTATCAAATCGCAGTGGGATCTCACCACTCAACAGGTAGACTCTCAGCAGCACGTGGCTGATACAGAGAAACACGGCAATAAAATGTGCCAAAATTCTGAGAAGTAAAATCCTGTTGTCAGCTGATATGAACACCTCTATCATATCCATTAATTTATGGAGGGAAAGGAAGAAGGAGTGAAGGATTTATGGCTGCAATAATGTGTTATTGCTTTAATAATGAGCTGAAGAGAAACAGCCATAGAGCCTTTTAAACCAGTAACTCAGGCCAAGGAGCAAGTAATGAAATGATGCCCTGATGTTTGCTGCCTGCAGATCCTGCCCTATATAGATGGATTCAGACACATACAGAAGATTTCAGCTGAAGCAGATGTAGAGCTGAATCTTGTTCGTATTGCTGTACAGAATCTCCTGTAAGTACATCTCAGCAAATGAAGGGCAAAACACACACACACACACACACGTCAGAACACCGTCTGTCATTACCTTCTATGTATTACCATAACCATCAATTTATCAAGTCAAGTATTTTGCAGTGCGGGTGCATGTTAACTTTTCACCTTGCATACGTTTGCTTTTGAGTTTCTTATAAAAAATTAAGTATTTAAAATGCTATTGTTCTGAATGTTCATAAAGTTTCTGTAGAAATCTTTACATTTTTTTGTTTAATTTCTTTTATTCACAAACAGATCCTGACACTAAACAGTTTAAAAGGAGGAGATAGTTAGCCATCATTTTTACACACAGCTGGTGTGTGTTGAACTTCAGTGTGTTTAACTTATTTTTTTCTAGAAAAAAACAAAGAGAGATACTCAAAGACTCGTTTTCCTTTGCAGGTATTACGGTGTTGTGACTTTGGTGTCAATATTCCAGGTACAAAACTAAACTCATTCCATGTTTTGTGTAATATTTACAATTGAGTATGTGGCCACTGTAGAATAAAATTCAGTCATTGTATTTGAAGAAAGATTTGTTCAAATCTTGAAATATTATAGTACTTTTCTTCAAAATACTGCTACTTTTTACTTATAATATCTGTCTATATAAAACTGTTGTTTCAGTTTCATGCATGAAGTTCTATCACAACTGTTTGAGGTTTCATGATTGCCTTGTACCTTTTTTATTATCTCCAGTACTCTAATGTTTACTGCACCACCCCTAAAGTCCAGAGTCTCATAGATGACAAGTCCATTCAGGAGGAGTGCCTTAACTACGTCACTAAGCAGGGTAAATAAGCTTTGTGATTGTTGAGGTGTTTTTTTTCCTCTTTATGTTCTGACATGCAGTGCACTGTTCCACTTCTGTCTGTCAGGTCAGAAGCGAGCCAGTCTGAGAGATGTGTTCCAGCTTTACTGCGGTTTAAGTCCAGGAACCACAGTCAGAGATCTTTGTTCTCGCTACTCGCAGCAGCTTCAAAGTGTTGATGAGAGGTCAGCATCACTCAACCTGTCTGAAAAGATGTTACTCTTGAAAAGTTAGGTCAGGGTGACATTTATGTACTTATATGTCTTGTATTGTGCCTTTCAGGAGGCTGATCCAGTTTGGACTGATGAAGTCCCTCATACGCCGGCTGCAGAAATATCCAGTAAAGGTGACTAGTGATGAGAGGAGCAGGCCGCCTCGGTTATACACTGGTTGTCACAGTTATGATGAGATCTGCTGCAAAACAGGCAGGTTTTAAATCATCCTCTGACTGCTAAGAAGTAACTTCTGGAAGTAAACAAACCTTCTTATAGCTGAATATTGTATTTTTTTAACCAGACGACTGTGATTGTAATTTACAGGCATCAGTTATCAGGAGCTGGATGAACGTTTGGAAAATGATCCCAATATCGTGGTGTGCTGGAAGTGATGTGACATAAACTAACAACAAAAAAACGACAACAACAACAAAAACAGTTGTCTGTTGCAGAAAGCCCAAGACTAAAATATACAAACACACCTCCACCAAAGATGCCTTCATCGAGAGGAAGAGCTTTCGTGGAATAAAACTGAAGTAGTTTATTTTTGTTATCATTTTTATGTTGGCTTTGAGTTCTGCAATATGAGCTGCTGAAGATGATATTTATAAATACTGTACAGATGAAAATATGTGATTAATAAACAAATATTACATGCTACAGTGTGTTTTAGTCTTAATTCATTATATATCCACTACATTAATCTTCATGTATATTTTCAAATATAAATTAAACTGCTGACTTAATCTATTTATGTGGTATTATAATATGTTTCATGGACTTGCTGTGCATGTAATATGTATTTCCTGTCAATTCCAGGAAGTGAATTGCGTAATTCATATCCTGGGAAAACCTACTACATAACCCAGATTAGAGCATCAGATTATCAGTGGACCATTTTGTAGATCCAGTATTAAAAGATCATATAGGCAATCTGTGTGCATATGCACAGAATAATATCAAACATAACGAATTCTACATTTCATGTTCATTTTTGTTGGGTAAAAATTTGATTTAGGTAGATAAACATAATTGTTTATCTAACTTTGAAATTACATTTGTGATTAGTGTATTTATTATACATATTTGGGGTATTTGTGATGAGTTTATAGGGCACAGTGATATATATTAAACCATCCTTCAGTAAATCAACCTTTACAATTATTTATATTTTAATTAATGTGCATTAATCTACAATACAAATTACACATGAATGCTTTAGTAATCATGACCCAAATATGTTATATACATTTTTTATGTATTTTATTAGACACTAATCCTAACTAAACATTTTTAAAGGAGGTTATATTTATTGTAAACACAGGGTTACGTTGGCTTTTAAAACAAATTTTAAAAGGTGAAAAATATGGCAGAGAAACATTTCTAGAAATGAAAAATAAGAGCTATGATCTGTGTAACTGTAGAAACAGCATTTTGTCAGAGACAGATTTTTACCACTAACTGCTAGTTAATCTTTATTAAGATACATCATTTCTCAGTTGATTGAATTTTGTTTTAAAAATCTGCAAAGTAACTAAAGCTGTTAGATAAATGTAGAGGAGTAAAAAGTATAGGAATTGTAAAGGAGTAAAAGTATAGGCTTATATAAAAATGCAATAGAGTTGTAATAGCATTAAAATGTTATTTCTAATGCTATAATAACAACTTATTTCTTGACCTTTTGGTTTTGGCATCTATTCATGACTAAAATAAGAGATGGGTGAAATAGTAGATAACTTGCTGACCTTCTGCTAATTGTGATATTTTATCCATGCATAAAACCTCACCGGGTAAAATAAAAAGATTAACAATTAAACACTGGTCATAGTGTCAAATCAGCAGAGTACATTTCACAGTACTTGGAAGTATTTTCTCAGACTCTGATGCAGTAGTTTTACTTGAAGCTCTAGCGCCTCCCATCGGCGCCGGACAGCGACTGCGCGGTGTGCGCTTGGTTTACTGTAACTATAGCAACAGCAGAACCCCACGGGTGTGTAGCGCTAAGCTAGCTGAACACCTCCAGAAACATTAATAATTCAATTTTTAACTTTGGTTTTATATCTGACAACGTGTCGAGTCGTTTCCTACAATCTGTAACGACATGGAAACAGTGATACTGCCCGTCGAGGCCGAGGCGTTTGTGCAAAGTCTCGAAACTTTCTCTCTGAAGGAAGTGGGCTCTGCGAGGTAACTATTAGCTAGCTGGCTAATGCTAATCTAATGTTAGCTAGACTGGCCAACTAATACTAATGTGTATATATGTATAAATGTAGTGAGCACAAGAAAACGCATGTATTCCATGTTTGTTAGTACATACGTGTGTATTTATACTATACGTAGTATATTCTTTATATGTTTGTAACAAATCCAGAAAAAGTTTTAATGACTAAATCAACACCTGGAGTCAGACTTAGTAATATGCTGGAGTTGCTATTTTTTCCTTCATGATTTTGTACATTACTCTAATTGTGTGCAGGTCTTGCTGTAATTTGTATACAAGTGCAGCTTAAACAAATACATAGTACTTGTATAGCACTTGTGCTGCACTTATGCCAACAATATGTATCTTTACATAAGACACAAAACATACTGTATTAGTGAGAAGGGTATAAGCCTGAAGGTGGTGGTAAATAGAAAGCATTGAGATTTTGGATATGTGGTAGCCTGAGAGACCTGGATGGTTAATAATGTAGCTTTTATTTTTCCCTGTGTGTGATTACAGATGGTTCAGACAGCATGAGTGCATCGAGAAACTTAACATGCAGGCTATACTGAATGCTTCGGCCATGCATGACGAGTTTGTCAAGGAGCTCCTGGTGTCATATGGAAAGGTAACTTTTCTCCAAATAAATACCTCTATGCATATCTTTGGAAAACTCTTCCAAACTTCTCTTAACTTAAATCTTTCTCTGCTCTTTCATCTTTGCCCATAAAATCTTAAAGAAATATTTCACTTATACCCCATGTAACACATGTTGTTTGTGTGCTACAGTCTCTTTATGTTTGTGTTACTCTACTACAGCACAAGTAATAGCCCTTTGGGTACAGTAAAGTGAATTGTTGAATGGTTAATAGATTTTACATTGATATTTTTCTCCTCCTTTTTAGATACCTGTTTTGGTCCATGAGCTGATCCTCATTGAGGTTTGGAAGCAAAAACTGTTTCCCATCTTATGTCAGCTGCAGGACTTTAATCCCAATAACACATTTCAACTATACATGGTGGTGAGTGTAAAGAAAGATGTGAAACATAATAAGCCTGCTCCACTGATAAATGATTTCATGTTTTGTTTTTTGCCACCTTCTTAGATCCACCATGAAGCCACAATCATAAACCTACTAGAAACAATAATGTTTCATAAGGTCAGTATGAACACAAAACCAAACTCATACAAAACTTAAATTATATTTATTAGCAGCAAATTTTAAACAATTAAGTATTTGATGATATTACATCTAGACATTTTTACTTTATAAAAGCATAATTCAAAGTATTTAATTTAATTTAGCTATGAATTGTGTATTGAGCAGGATTCTTGTGATGCAGCTGATGACTCTGTTCTTGACTTGGTCGATTACTGCCACCGCAAACTCACCCTGCTGGCCAGTAAAGCAACTCATAGTCAAGACAACCTAACAGGGAAGTCAGCAGTTTCATCTATAGAGGTAAATTAGATTTATGGCTATGTTGTTTGACACATGGTAAAAGTCGCTTTCACTTTAGTTGATAATCTTTCCTTCTACCTGGTGAAGGAGTTGCAGATTCAGAGTGCTGTGCTGGAGTTTGAGATTTCCTTAAAGGCTGTATCTGTGCTGCGCTACATCACAGATCACACTGACAGGTATGGCAGGGTCTAGTCTGTCTGAGAGGTTTAGGGATTATAAGTTTACCTGACATTTAAGGGAATACTTGTCATACTTTAGGCCCCTTCACTAAACAAAGCTAAATCATTGCATTGTCTTTTTTATAGATATTAAGAATGCAGGCTAGGTCTGCGAGCAAGTTTTACTGTCAACATAAGTTTCACCAATTTAGCAATTGTGTATGAAATCATAGAAATAGTTTTAACAATTTCCGGGACACATTTGACAAATAAAATTGTTTGTTTGGTCCAACCAGCAATCTAAAACCCAAATATCTTACATTTACATTGGTAGAAAACACAAAGCAGCAGATTTGAGAAGCTAGAACTACAAAACTAATTTCCTATTTAAATTAACAAATTGATTTATTGGCCATTTGTTTTGCCTCTCCTTCATTTTTTTCTCCACAGTATCAGTGTGATCAATCGCATACTATGCACCCACAACCTGCCATGTGTGTTAGTTCAGTTGATTCACTGTTGTCCTTGGAGTCGCTGCAGAGAAGGTAAATTTACATGTCTTGAATGTCAAATCTGTCTTGTTTTTCATCTGTCATTCAAGTTGAGAAGTTTGTGTTTGTGCTTTTTTGCATCTGTTTTCCATTGTAGGCGATGTAGAAAAGTACATAAACAGCAAATGGCAGAAGATTCCTGTGGAGGACCATTTAAAGATGACAAAACTGGATGGGCAGGTCTGGATTTCCCTTTACAATCTGCTGCTAAAAGAAGACTGCCAAAGGAAATATGACTTCAACAGCTTCAATAAGAATCAGCTTCTAAAGGTATCCTAAGTTTTGAATGAAAGTTTGAAATTACTAAATTACTAAATTTGTGGTATTGTACTGTGCTGTTTGAGATTTATTTTAGTTAATCAGTAGGCAACCTGAATCTCAATTGGATCAGAGTCCTGCAGAGTATTAGCTGTAAACTGGAGCTGAGGAAGTGTATGAATACCTTATCATTGTCCTTCAACATCATATCCGATCTCCTCACTTGTCAGAGCATTCAGCTTCAATTTCCAAGGGTTGTTTTGACTTAGAAATTTCCTCCTATTATATGCTTTCTCATCCTCTTCCTGTTGTGTTAATTTTATAACCAGAACACCTTGTGCATCCTCCTATATTCCCAACCCATGGTAAATTATTCTGATGAGCTCGATCATGTTACACTTCTTACTGTTTGCTGTATTGTTTTTTTGCTTATCGTTCATATGAAACAGCTGCGAGGGTTCTTGACAGAGGTGTTGATTGATCAGCTGCCAAATCTGGTGGAACTGCAGCGCTTTCTCGCTCATCTTGCTGTTACAGACCCAGCCCCTCCAAAAAAGGAGCTAATTCTGGAACAGGTACACACACGCATGTGCACATCCTTCTGCTGAATATCAGACTACAGTGTCCCTATAAATGTACTGTCAAAATGTCCTTAATGTGTAGATCCCTGAAATGTGGAACCACATCATGAGTGAGAATTCTGGAAAGTGGAAAGCAATAGCAAAGTATCAGGTCAAAGAAACATTTAACCCATCTGAGAAAGACCTGAGACTACAAGCACAGAGGTAAAACTGAAAACACAGATCTGACCAAGCACTGAGGTTAGAGAGAAATTAGTCAATCATGAAAAAATCTCTATTATTTTTGTTATAATTATGAGCTAATGTACTGTAACCAGGTTGGCCCAGACATATAATTTGGATGTGATGGAGAGTTTACTCCCTGAGAAGCCAAAGTGTGGATCCTGTGGGAAAGAAGCTACAAAGAGATGCTCTCGATGTCAGGGAGAATGGTACTGTCGCAGGTAAGACTCCTGTAGTGCAAGTCAAGCAGTAATGCAGATACTGTACCGGACTGTTGTAACTGTGTGTGAAAGAGTGTGTGAGGTCTGATGTTTTCAGTAATAACTGAATGAGTGAGATCATGAATGTAAGCTGCTAAATATAGAGTCAGAGAAAAACAGAGTCACGAGCTTAGACATCCGGATGGATGCCAGAGTAGACCCTCTGCTCCCTAGAGATGAAAGGAGCTGGTCGAGTTTGTTTGGGGATCTGCCCTGCAGAGGTATTCCCGGCACTTCCAGCCAGGAGAAGATATGTGGACAGAGAGCAGGGACACAGATGTATGAGCCAACTTTCTTAGTCTGTTGCATTGCAATGACCTGGAAATTGTGTACAGGGAGTAAATAAAATTACGTCTGATCCATGACTGTGAAACATACTTTTTTTTAGATGTGTGCTGTGTTCCTGTTGGTGTGACAAAGGTTTTGTTTATTTCTGTGGTTTTGCAGAGAATGTCAAGTGAAGCACTGGCCTAAACACAAGAAAGTATGTCAGCTAATGTCTGAAGCCACAGAGAAGATCCAGAGGGACCTCAACATTAACAGCTAACAGAGAAACAGTGAAACAGAAGAACAGCTGAAGTGTTTGCATGAACTGGTGATAGATGCATAACGGAGCAGTCCGCACAGAACTGCTTGTGAGCCATGCAGATTTTGATTACCATACCTATGGAATAAAAAGTGTTGTTTCTGTTAGTCCTGGAAAATGATATCTCATGTTTGTTTGTTTTTTAATACCAGTGTTGTTCCCTCGAATAACTTTTGGCATATGTTTTCTGCAGTTATTTGTTTTTGAATGAAGAAGTGCAGGAGGCTTTGCTAAGTTCCTTCTCTGTCAAAGGATTATGCTCATTTGATGTGGAGTGTGACAGTGTGCAGCTGCATTACACTCCCTCAACCTTGTAGCTTGCCTGTTGCTTCTAAGAACAAAATAATGTGGGTGTTTTCAAATTACCACAGAACAGAAACAAGTGACTCCCCAGACAGAGTCACTTATTTATACTCACCTATGTTAATTTGTACTTCCTCTACTTGGTAAAGATTTCACTGATAGATGTGTGTGAATGATGAATTGTTATTTCACATTTTAAAAAAAACATAAAGAAGCTTTAAAATCAATAGGCTGCCACGTGTTATGATTAAATAAGGATTTGCACTCGTATATATGGTAAGTTTATAAAAACACGTTGCCTCATCACTGTAGTAAATGAAAGCCAGACCCTTCACACTTGCACACTGAGGTTGGGGGGGTGGGGGACTTCTCTCGCCCACTCAGCTGAGCTCCGGACTCAAAAGCTCCCCCTATGTGAAAACATTCCGGATGTCGATGCAGCTCCATCTCATGTCATTCTCTCTTTCTCATGGTGCTCAGTTCCTCCCACAGAAAGACTAAAGCAGAAGATGGTTAGAGTCTGCGCCGCTGCTCGGGCTCCGCTCTCTTCTGTGGTACCGGCTGCAGAGCTGGGCCTCCGCCTCAGTCGCTGACTGGAAGCGCCTCATCCGGCGGTGATCACTTCTTTCCAGACATGTAGCCGAGGCTGCGAGGAACCTCCGTTACTTGGAAACTGTCACAAAGTTTTTCTCTTCGCATCGAAGAAGTTATGAGACAAAGCATCTGGCAGCGGGCTGTTTTCTCTCTTACTCTGGTAAGTGAGTCTAAAGGCGGTGAAGATGTTTGAAACGTGGATCTTCAGACTCAGGTTTAGTTATAAACTGAACATTTGATCATGTTCACCCTCGCAGCTCCTGTAAACTGTCTTAACTAGTGAAGAATTGATCTGGTCTTGTGAGTTTTCCCAGTCGATGTAACAACATGTTTCACCAGCATCGTTAACAGGGACTAATATGAAGTAATTATTTAAATGATGATGTGTGTGATAAAGGAACTTGCCATGTACAAAACACAGATCGACAGATTATAGAATGCTAATGAAATAACTCATCTAAAATGTTTATTAAATGCCAAAAACAGACTTCATTTTATATATATTATCAAGGTAGAGTGTCTACTACCTTTTTGTGCTATTTTACATTTATCTCAGAGAGAGATGTTTTCTCCATAGAGCACAGTTTTACCATAAAAATATGATTATGCAATATGCTTGTTACAAAACTGCCTAACAGCATATACAGGTCCACTTTGAACACATATAAAGCACAGTTAGAGCATCAGTAACAATGGAAAAAGGGACTCTCTAACTCTACTGCATTGTAAATGCTTTCACTTTTGATGGTTTAAGTATATTTAGCTGATCATATTTTTATAGCAGTACTTATCTTGACCTGCATGTTTAAATACTGCACTTTTTACCAACTCAACAAAGTGAAATAAGATAAAAGTGTTTGAGTTAAAGATCAAAACTTGTTTCATGTTAATGTAACAGAGAAAAAAAAAACTGATTGGCAGGCTGAATTATACTCTTTTGTTTTTCAGTGATAATGGATGAAGTCAGGCTCTGAGTGATACAATGTCTTGGGGGGAGTTCATTGAGTTGCGTGACCTGCAGACGAGCAGCGAGCAGATAGAGTTGACTGGAACACGTTTGCCCTGTTCACCTCCTCGCCTCGAGAGAACCAATGCCCTGAGGATCAGCCCAGGAAAGGTTCCAGACTTGCTGAGCCGGGCGGGCATTGTAAGAGTCCTGCGCAGCACCCAGGACCCGCAGCTCCCAGAGGAAAAGGGAGAAGGGCACAACTTCCAACCCTGCAGTCACGCTCAGCCCACATGGTGTGACCTGTGTGGAGACTTCATCTGGGGACTTTACAAGCAGAGCCTGCGGTGTGTCAGTGAGTTGGCTTATGTATCCTGCTGCATCTGGGTGTGTGCATGAAAGGTTTTGTGCATATGCATGATCAGAACGTAGCCACACAGAGAGAAAGAGGAAATTGAAAAAAAAACTAAGTAAGAAATAATGACTGATGTAGGAACAGGCCCAAAATAACCCTGTATTCAGCTGGGATATTAATTAACAGCTTGATTTGTCATGCTATGACTGTCAGAAAGACACAATGGTAAGATTGTAATAATCACAATTAATGTTATTATATTATAAGAGAAAAGAAAGAAAAGCAGTAAAAGAGAGAAAGTAAACAGAATGTAACAGAGATGCAATACGTGGTTTGGTGGTTTGGTTATTGTGTAGGGCACATAGGGCAGGGTTTATACCAGTCTCTAGTCTTCTTGTTCAAACTCATTTTTATTTCAATAGTCTTGCACTTCCTAGTCATCAACTGAAACCCACTAAAGTGCAGCTGTGGTTCATTTAAAGCATTTAGTCTGCAGAAAAACTGTGTGCCTTAACAGTGAGCTTAATGTTAACACCTGTCCCCAGATATGTATGTTTGTATATTTGTTTATATATATATATATATATATATATATATATATATATATATATATATATATAGACACTGTTAACGTATATGTATATTTAGAAACACGTAGACACTACACACACACACAATAGTTAGAAAAAGTCTCCTTATAGTACCTGCAGTGACCTTTAATGGCCAGCGGAGGACATTGTTAATTTACAAAACATCACATGCACACTATCATTATTTGCAGTTGACAACTTTGTCTTATTGATTAATGTGCGACAGTATTTGTCTAAATTCAGCAACTTTCTGCCTTTACAGACTGTAGATTCACATGTCACTACCGCTGCCGAGCTCTGATCCAGTTGGACTGCAGCTGGGACCGAGGCTCTGTATCAGACCAAACGTGCGTCTTGGAGCACACCATAGAAACAGACACAAATGTGGTAAGGATCTTTGTGCAAGCTTAGTTTTCTTCAATAGTTCATATGCATGTTTTCCTACAGTAAAAATAGGTCACAGGTAACACAGGTTACAATACATTTTTTGCCACCTGATTGAAATACATTGTAAATCTTCTGAGATCTTTAGGGAACAGATGAAGTCTGTCATGAATAAAAACAGGAACCATCTTATATGACAATAAATACACACGGTTTACTCGGTTCCACAAACTGCACAGATTCAACTAAACATAACCTTCCTCTCAGAATTAATGATGCAATTGCTTTTATCAAGCAGCACCAGGCACCGGCAGCCAACAACATCAAACACAAAAAGGGAAGTGAATAGATTTTGGAAGGGGAAGTCTGTTGTTGAGAAACAGACTATTAGAGTTAATATCATTTTATGTGCCAGTCTTATAGCCAGTAGTATAATAAGTTAAAAAACCTTATAGCTGTTTTGAAAGGACATAAAAGGTTGTAAAAATGTTTTAATATGCTCTAAGCATGATAAACAGGAGCCTATCCATGAGTCCTTACCGTTTTTCTGTGCTACAGCAGTATTACTTGTATAGTAAAGGGAAGACAAGGCTACTGACTCATTGTGTAAGGCAGTAGTAGGTATTATCAGTAATCAGAAATGTTGGTGGTGCTGAGGCTTTTGTGTGTTTGTGTTTAGATTTTTTACACAATCGCCATTTTGTCATGACATAGCAGGAAAGCCACAGGTGGAGTTAATAAAACTGGGGACAGCTCTCCGAGCCCTGGAGCTGGCTCACCTGACTAGAATGCAGCCAAAATGAGTGTTATTGATAACACTTGTGTTCTTTTGGCTATGACATGTTAAAATATCTGCCATGAAAACAACCTGTTACAAAAAAATAACAAAACCAAGACATGATTGTTCTGTATCCATAAAAAAAAAGCAGCTTTTAATCTTTTTAATTTCTGTGTAAGGGAACACTCACTTCATTGGCTCAGTGCTATTGGCTAAAGCAGTAAACATGGTACAGGTGGGAGTACAGTAACTTTAGTCAAGTATTAACATTCACAAAGTCTTCATCTTTACTCACGGTGTAGTATAAGCTCTTCTTGTGATTTCAACATCAGCATTTCAGCTTTTACTGGCTGTTACTTTCTACTCAGTGCTGTTTTTTCCGGATGTAAAATATATATGGTCGTGGCACCAAATCCAATCATTTTTTAGTCGACTCCATGTTTCTCGGTTACATAGTGGCGCAGCAGCCTCTTCTGCCACAGAGCGTGACTTATGAAAAGAAAAGGCCGAAGTGAACGTTTCAAATGAACGTAGGAGCACGTTACGCTGCAGCCACGCACCACACGGAGTCAGAAACTGGACTTAAGAACAAAGAGGCAGTGTTCTTTGCACAGAAAGAGCTAACTGCTAATGGTAGCTTTACTCAGGAGACTGGCTCTATGGAGGCAAACAAGGGGCCTTTCAGCCCCCCTAAAAGGATCAACTATCAAAATGTATGGAAGTATAATTTGTACTTTTTAAAATAAAAATGAAAATAACTGAGAAATGCAGGACATGTATCACAGTAGTGAGGACTAAGCCCCCCTAAGGATGAAATCCTTGAATCGCCCTCAGACTTACAGTAGCTGCAGAAACAGGGTAAGAGGGGAAAGAAGGAGTCATATAGGAGTGATGGATGGATAGTCTTGAGACCGTTTTAGTTTTCAGAATTCTATTTGACCTGCGTAGTTAGGAAATGTGGTGGTTAAAAAAAAAAAATTACCTGCCATCTCTAGATGGATGTAACTGGTTGGAAACACTTTATGTTATTAATCCATGCATGCGGAATGTATTTATTGTTTATCACTGAAGTTATGGGTGATGCCTGATCTCATTAATCAGGTTAGTATCTGTGCATCGGGGGCATTTTCCCAACTATATGGTTAAACATAAAATTAAAATTTCCTTCACAATCACCTAGATCTCAGGGTGACATATTTATATTTATATATTTACTTTTGTCCAGCATAGTGTGTAAAACTTCAGGTAAAAAAAAATTTATAATTTAAATTTTTATAATGATAAATAAATTGTCCCTGTATAAGTAAGGAGGACTGCTGCAGCTGTAACAGTTTGTTTGTTCAGTTTGTTCTGTGGCTTTTCAATGGGGCTTTCCAAAATGTGATAAATACCCTTGATAGTGCTAACATTTCCATCTCAACTGGAACTTGACTCCATAAGGACCCCTTGAAAACCTGTTTTGATGAGTAAAAAGGTTCTTTTTAAAATAACAATCTATGTCAGACTTTTCCACCCCAAAAAGGTGACTTAACTAGATAAAATCTTAAATCTACTCATTCAAAACACTCCAAGATCTACCACAAATCATGATTGATCTGTGGTAGATTCAAATCATGATTGTACATTTCAAAGTGTAATATTCAAGGTTTTAATTAGATTAAAAATTACTACTACAGAAATATTAGTTTTTAAAAAAGCAACTTTCTTTTAAGGTATTCCTTTGGGCTATTTGTAATAGTGACAGCAAATAATAATAATAATTATTGTTATAATAATACCTGCTAAATATGATATACACTTCTCAGTATTTCTAGGATTAAAAGAAAATTAACAGCTTCATCTGTCAGTCCACATTTTCATGGTTTATAATAAAGACATCACATGTGCATCCTTATGTAAACAGCTGTGACAGGTGACATCTACTTTTCATACTAGTACATGTCCTATTACTCATGCTGTGTACTTCTACATGTAAAAACTACTTTAGAGGTACAGAACTGGAGTGATGAGGGTCTTATCTGCAGACAGACGCGTGGTTTTCACGATTTGAAAAACAAACCTGACAAGAAAAGAGAAGTAACGAACAGGATGATGTTGGTTTAGTCGGTGCTGGGGGGCAGACTGCCCCACCATCACATGACTGATGTAGCGCGGAAGGAGCATCGTCCGTGGAAGAAAGAGGAGGAGGAGACAGGAGGAGACATGGGGGACACAGGGGGAGACATGGGGGACACAGGAGGAGACATGGGGGACACAGGGGGAGACACGGGGGGAGCTCGGTGGTTTTCCTCTCGCCGTCCAATCGCGACCAGCCGCGGTGGTTTTGTGTATTTTCCAAACTCTTGTCAACGGCCCCGGCTGGGTGGTGCCTCGGCGGGGGGAAGGAAGCGAGGCAGCAAGGGCGGGGACCTGAACACATCCTGTTTCTCACAGAAGATAGTTTGTGTAGTGAAAACGTGGCCGGTGGAGGAAGAAACTGTCGGTTTTCTATCGATCAGACTGTTGTTATCGAGGTTTTTCAGAGATATTTCGTCCGGTGTGAGACTGATTAGCTGTTAGCCGCCGGGGTTAGCTTACTTTGTCGGTTAACTGCCGTCATTTTTCCGTTCGCCGGGTTTGTATCAGCAAACCTACGTCAAACTTAAAGTGTTTTACTTTAACACCGTCTTAGCTTCTTTTATTATCCTTGACGCTAAAAAAAAATCTAGCTTTAACGAACCGTAGTCAGGATGACAGACACGACCAGCAGCTCGGACAAAACCCCCTCCTTCGAGATGACCTGGGGCAGCTCCACCAGCAGCGGCTACTGCAGCGAGGAGGAGCCCGAGTTCGAGCAGTACTTCACCGCCCGCACGTCCTTCTTCCCCAAAACACGGAAAGCTGACATTAAAGTTAAGCAGGTGAGAAGAAGTAAAAATTGCAATAAAACACGAAGTTTTATACGGAGCATAACTTTAAAGTCAAAGGGGGAAGTCAGGCTGGGGAGAGGTGGGTGAGGGGTGGTTTCTGGAGCTGTGCTCTCATATGGTGACTTCTGCTTTACTTATTCTCTTTCTCTAAGTTGGACTAGATTGAGCACTTTATCTGTGCTTTTAGGGGTCACAGGTCACAATGAGTTTATCAGCAGCACCCTTTTTTTCTGAAGCTGGTGCCGCTGCTGCTGCTGCTGGGGAGTGTTTTGCCCAAGGGCCCCAAACCCAGGTGATTGCAAAATGAACATGCACAGGGATCGGCTGAGTTCTTGTTCTTCCAGTTTTGGGCAAACGCGCCACTTGGTAATCTGCATGTCAGCATTGGAAAAAGAGCAGACACATCAGTACATGTTTTTTTCTTGTAACAAGCACAGACCTACAGATGAACTCATGAAGAGGAAACCAAGAGCCATGTTTTGTGACGCAGCCCCGCTTCTCATGTTTCCAGCATAACACCCACCATTCATTCCCTCGCTTGTGTCTCAGGTTGTTTCACTGTAATTTCTCAATCACTGATGAGTAATGCAATGTTTTGGATTTGCTCACCTTCTGTCCCTTTTGTCGCCCACACACGTTCAGCTATCGGCTTTCTTTACCGAGAACAAGTGTCGTTTACTGTAAACCTTATTGGTATTCATTATTCTGTCACTGTACAGAAGCAGTGTTGATTTTATGTTGATGGCACATCCCACACAATGTTTTGTGAACTGTGCTTTTGAGGGTGCAGTTTTACATATGTATGCTTTCCTCCTTCTCTTACCATTTTGGAAAGTCCAACTTGATGCTCATTGATATATTGACCTGTTAACAGCAGCACATCAACTCTACAGTTTTTCAATCTGCCTAATGATTGCTGCTATTGATCTTGCTTTGCCTTACAATTAGTTTGTTCTATGTGAAATGAGATACAGGGTGAAAAAGGTTGCATTGCAACATTTTTGCAATATTATTTTATTTAAAAAAATGTTGTTTAGAATTACTAGTACTGACACTGATATCTGGATGTTAGCCCTGTGAGAATTAGCTGCAGCAGTCTATTGAAAACTTGTGCTTTGTCAGATCTCTTGAATTTTCTTCCTAAACAGGAAATACCACTTGGTCAGTAGACACAGGAAAAGCCCTAATTGAGCTGACTGTCTTGCTCATGCTAGTGGCCGAGTATACATGACTGAAACATGACTGGGAGTTTGCGGTTGATGAGGCAGCTGACTTTGCAGGATGTGCATGTAAAACAAGGGAGGGCATTGTTTCTCCCCCTTGTGAGAGCCTGAGTGGGGAGGCTATTTTTACATGAATACCATGTCCAGGAATGTAGCACAGAACTGTTGGTCACAGTCTTCACAAACAGCTGCATGCTGCATATACTCCGCCCCCAGTTTCCCTTCCTGCCTTCACCCCTCCTACAGCAAAGGATCAGAGCAGTCGGGACGGCATTGGTCAGAGCTGACATCATCGTTTTTGTCTGTGCTTCGTTGTCAGGAAGTTGAGTCTGATGCAACTGGTGCTCAGCGTTAGAAATAATTGGTTGTTAAAGAAAGTAAATTATGAACACCTATTACCAAAGTGTTGGTGTTTATAATTGTCCTGTAAGCAAATGCAAGCAATACTGCTGCAATATGAAGTTGTTGTCCTGCAGATCCTGGTTTTAATTTAGTTTTCTTTCCATGTGCCAAGATTTTCTGACCTTGTGTACAATCAACACACCCATTCTCAAATCCAAAAAAACATTACTTATTACAAGATGAATAATTGTGCTTTAAATTATATTGTAAAGATTTTTTTAACATTGTTTAAAAATTGTAAAGTGGTGGTTTGCACTCCTTCAGTAGGGTCATCGACAGTTTGTGTTTTTATGAATGGATCAATGCAAGGAATCCCTAATGTCTTTAATTCTTACTGAACATGACGTGTTAAGTTCCCATTCTTATCACTGGTGTATTCTGGCAGCTCTGTCTTGTTCCCGTTTTTGTATGGAGGCAAGCACTGGCACCTTGTGGTTTAACGCTGTAATTTCTCTGTGTCCCCTCTAGGATGAACAAATTGAATCGAGCAAGCAGGAGTTGACAACTCCAGATATTCAGCAGAAGGTGAAGGAATACAACGCTCAAATCAACAGCAATCTGTTCATGAACATGGTGAGTACTGAGAAATGACACTACTTCCACTCATTTTCATGAAATGGTGTTTCTTTCTGGTAGTGTAATGTTTTTATCTTTATCTCAACAGAACAAAGATGGTTCCTACACTGGCTTCATCAAAGTGCAGTTCAAGTTGGCACGACCTGTGTCAGTTCCCCATCCCAAGAAAGGAGGTCCTGAAACTGGAGGGAGGAGAGCTACGGGAGTTAAGCGTCGCACTTCTTTTTACCTGCCTAAGGATGCATCCAAGCACCTGCACATAAGCTCACGCACTTCTGCCCGCGAGGTCATTGAGGCCTTACTGAAAAAGTTTACTGTGGTGGACAATCCTGGCAAGTTTGCTCTGTTTGAGCGCAGCGAGCGTCATGATCAAGGTATTACATTTGTCAATATTAACTCAAACCTATACATTGGTTTTCCCTTTTTTTAATCTAAATTTGTTCCTGTATACTAAATTAAGTCTGTGTGTTTCTCCTTAAGTTTATGTTCGCAAGCTGTCTGATGATGAGCATCCCCTCTGTCTGCGTCTGTGTGCTGGACCCAGTGAGAAAGTCCTCAGTTTTTTGCTCAAAGAGAACGAAACTGGAGAAGTCAATGTGAGTGAAACATGGGTTAGAGTTAAGAATCCAAACCATGTGTTAGCTCCTACAAACATGAATAGTTTATATACTTTTAAATGGGCTAATGCAGTTTTTCTCCCCTCTTAACTTGCAGTGGCATGCCTTCTCCATGCCTGAATTAAAGAACTTCCTGCGCATTCTGCAGCGTGAAGAAGAGGAACACATCAAGCAGATTGTGCAGCGTTACGCTCTGGCTCGCACTAAGATGCAGGATGCTCTGGCTGGTTCCACCCCTGGCTGAGGTGACTCTGTGCTAGGGGTTGAACATGCACCACTTGGCTGGTTAGTCACCTCAAGATGACCAGTCATCGCTGCATACAAAGATCCCAGAGAACACAACTCAGAACGCCTCTTCGATGATCGAGAGAGTGAGACAGGGCGCAAGACAATGAGAGAGAGCTAGCGCGAATGTGCGTGTGAAATGATGCGAGCGATGAGAAGTGCCTTACACCTGGAGAGTCTGATGTGCCTGAGAGAATGAGTTGAGAGAAATGAAGACTGGCAGATGAGACAGTGGTTGAATGCCCCATTGGGTAGCAAGTGATTA
This sequence comes from Anabas testudineus, assembly GCF_900324465.2. Taxonomy (NCBI): domain Eukaryota; kingdom Metazoa; phylum Chordata; class Actinopteri; order Anabantiformes; family Anabantidae; genus Anabas; species Anabas testudineus. The sequence continues at coordinate 15,347,036 of NC_046614.1, read as the reverse complement.
TCCTGTACCTCAGCTGTGTCATGTTAGCTTTAAAGAAAATGTCAATAATGGTTTTAGTAATTTAAGGTTTAAAGTAATTAATTAATTAATGTGGTTATTATCAATTAATAGAAAGAGCAAAAAAAGAAAATTTTGTAAGTTACATTCCTGTTATTTTACCTAAATTCAAGATTGTTGTAATATGTCAAAGAAAGAATTACGGCACTTTTTAGACACATCCAATTTGGTCTCGGAGCGCTTTACTGTTCTTCAGAATAAAGAAGCTACTTGATGAGTAGTGAAACGTTTTGACCTAACAAGAAGGAAGTCCAGTAGCCATGACTCAGCTTCCAGATAACAGTTTACTGTGTAAACCACCTTAACTCCATATTGATATTTTCCAGCTTGCAGTTCTGCAAACTGTATTTGTTGCTGAAAGGTATTTGGATTTTCATTTGACCTAGGCTCAAAAGTCTGCCATGTCCTCTCTACACCCTGATGGGTGCAACTCTTTTTTTTTTTTTTTAATAAATCACTGTCAATTTGTGAGTGTGACTGGTGAATGGACATTTGTATGTAATTATGAATGTCAAGAGAGCTATGCTGAAGTCACTCTGGTTGACTGGAATAATGAATGAATATTGGTATACATGTGTTTAACTGGACGTTGTTTGTCATTCCTTTATATCTTTGTTTTTTACTATCCTTAAAGAAACCGATTTATCCTATTCTTCAAAATCACTTTCATTGTATTTGTCTGTACACATATTTACATGTTGTAGCAACCTTAACGTCATGACAAATGTGCATCTTGTTCAGTAAAGAATTTCCCTATTCTAAAAATGTATTGGTCTTTTCTTCTAATGCCACATATGCATCAATAATATATGTTGAAGTGCTAAAAGTGCAGTATTTTTATTCAAATGTTTATATATATATATATATATATATATATATATATAGATATAAAAAATCTAAACTTATGTCTTGGAGTTAACTGGATTTATACGTAGCCATTACATTTGAGAAGATGAGGAGTCATTAAGTAGTGTTTTGCTTTAACTGTTTCGTTGTCCTCTGTCCGATCAGCTGATAACCTCGTCGCAAGGACCCAAAAGGCTAACGCTAGCTTAACGTAGGTAGCTGATTGTCAAAGTTATGGCAGGACATGACATGTTCTTATAATACATCCATGGGATAAGACGATGTAACTAAGGTAGGACATTTGTGGGAAGACATGTTTAATTAACATTGTTTTCGGTCGCGTTGAATGATGATAATCCTGTGTTTGTTTAACACTCATGACTCTACACTGTGAAGCTCGTTATGTTTTAGCTACTGGAGCTAACCTGCGTCAGTGGGAGAAGCTAACAGGCTAACTCACCTAAATATGTAGGTACCGTTCGCGAATTAATATTAGCGACAGTGCCCGAAAATAAAGTGGTGGAAACATAGACTGGGTGCATTGTGTTAAAACAGTGTTTATACAGTTGCTGAATATCTAAATGTAATTTACGTCATGAACCAGACTGCTTGCGTTTGTGTCTTTTTATGGCTTATTTGGCTAGCTTCATGTAACGTTAAAGCTAGCATAACGTAGCAGTGTAGCTACTATAAAGCAGACCACCTTGACACTAATGTCAGCAGTCTTCAGGTAATTTTTTAGTTGGATTTTAATTTAAGCTTCATAAAACGCTCGTCTGATGGCAGGTTTGATTCAGTTTCTGCAGTGTGTACGTCCAAAGTAGACAAACAGTGCATCTAAACACCACCCAGCAGTGAAAGTCAAGTGTGATGGGGAATCTGTGCTTTCTCTGTGAACTTTTACTTTCTAGATCTTCAGTAAAGAATTGACAGCATCTGGCCACCAGCCACACTGAAAGCTTCAACTGCAGACTAACTATGCCTTATCTCTGAGAATGGGAGGAAGTGGATCCAAAGCCAAAGGTGTCTGGCCTTTCTCAGGCAGTGGAGCAGGAGGAGATTCAGCTAATGACGGGAACGAGCAGTCCTTGGCTCGACTCAAAGGCTCCAGAAGTGCTACACCGTTTGTTTTCACCAGGAGGAGGTAAATAAAATATGCATAGAACAAATCAAAGAGTTGGGACGCCTAAAATCACAAAATGCTTTCCTAATTATTCATTATAGTGTGTAGCCACACAGTGGGTTTCATCTGCTTATGTTTTAAAATGTTCATCTAAGAGATTTTTGGCATTCAGATATAATAGAGGTAAACATCTTGCTGATAAAGGTAGGATATGATATAGTGAACGTGTCTGAGAAGACATTAACCATGGTAATGATCTTAAGGCCACCAGGACTCAATGAACTGAATAACTTTTGACATTCTTAGCAGCTTAATGAATTTTAAGTGTTGATATCCAGGATAAAAAACACACTTGGATGTCAGCATTTAAATACAATTGCTTTCTATTGAGTGGACAGCGCAGTGGTGTGGTGCTTAGCAATGTCGCCTCACAACAATCCATGGGACAGTCAGGTGCCTTTCTGTGTTGAGGCTGTATGTTCTCCCCAGGCCTGTGTGGGTTTTTTTCCAGTGCAGTGACATGCAGTTAGGTTTATTGGTGACTCTAATTTTCCCATAGGTGTATTTGTTTGTCTTTATATGGATTGATTGACAATCTGTCCAGGGTGTACCGCGCCTCAATGACAGATAGGTTTGGCTCAAGCACTCCCCCTATAACCCATAACAGGAAATCAGTGAGAATAATGGATGGATAGATGCTTTCAATTGAAGTGATCATTTTTTAAACTGTACACATTGACAAGTGCAAATTATCCTAGGTTTTAGAGGCAGGTCAGTTCAGTACCTTTATCCTCAGAGGAAGTTATGCAAATCTTCAAGGCAGTGCACACATATACTTGATTAGTGATTATAAGTGCGTTATGAATACCAAAATACCACTAGATGTTAGTGAGGAGGTTTGCGTTTTGGGTGAACTAACCCTTTAACATTTATTTAACTACCAGTTTGTGCAGGTTGCCTATCTGATGTGTTGCACCAAACTGTTTGCTTGCTGTGTTGGCAGTTCTTTATACTATGATGAGGATGGCGACCTTGCCCATGAATTCTATGAAGAGACAGTGGTGACTAAAAATGGGAGAAAAAAGTCCAAGTTGAAGAGAATCCAGAAAAATCTGATTCCTCAGGTGAGCTAAGAAGGAAAGTTGACTGTTTAAAGAATGTTTTGAATCACTTGCTCATTTGAATGTTTCTTTGTTTAACTTTCAGGGAATCGTGAAGCTCGACCACCCCTGTATTCATGTTGATTTCCCCATCGTCCTCTGTGAGGTGTGAAGAAATGCACAGGACTGATAAAGTATGAGGTGCAGTCACATGAACTCTTCCCAAAGCCTTGTTCCATTGTCCAAGTGTTATGGTCAAGACTGGAACAGTGGTCTGGAGAGAAAAAGGAAAAGTCAAACTGTCATATTAAATTCATATATTGAATGAAATGTTGTAATTGAATTCAGTTATGATAAGAGATTGCCCTGTCTGCGAATATCCAAATTTTGATATCGATAAAGGTAATGGTGGCACAGGTTGTGTTTCCTCTACCCAGCTGATATGTAAGCAGTTTTAGAGAACACATCAAGCTCAAGTTGTATTCCTTATGCGAGTTTTTTGCAGGGAAACAGGCTTTACTGGTTTATGCCTTGAGTGAGATATGGAGCGTTAGACTCTGTATGTGTCTTTGTATGTGTAGACGTGTGCACTTAGGTGTGTTTGAATGTGTGTAAGAGGGATGCAAGATGTCGTTGCAGAGTAGGAAAATGAAGGTTTGTGAAATTTATTGTACATATGGTCATGTTCTGTATTGTCTCGTCTGAGTCTTTCTCACTTACCAGAGCTCAGACCAGCACTAGTGAACATAATGTACTGTAAATAATTTCAGATTTCTTAGTTGGAAATACTTGAATAAATGTTTAACTGAGCTGAGCTGAAGGATCATTTTATTTCCCTTTGAACATTTTTTAATTGTAGTGGAGTAAAAGTAACATAAAATGGACACACTTCAGTAAAGTGCAAGTACCTCAACATTCTGCTTGGGTGCAGTACTACATGAGTACATTAAATTACTTATTTTCCACCTCTGAGCTTTATGCAATAACACAATAACACTGCTCAACATTAAAACCACAGGGTGCAATTACAGTTGTGGCTGATTGGTGTGTGCAGGCTGATGGAGCTTTGTTGAACTGATTGAACATGAATTTCTTCAACTAGCATTTACCCTGACCAGAGTCCAGCATCAGCCACCTCCACCTCCCTCCATGTTATATTTGTTGATGAAACATAATGATTTTTAAACACTTGTTCAATGTGCTATTGTTCTAGTGGTGAAATCATACAAATGTTCACAGACCTTGTCACCATCCAGAGTATGAACACATGGTGAAACAATTTAGTCCATTTAATTCAGCGCTGACTCAAAAAAGAAAAAGTAGCCAGTCGTTCCTGTACTTCCACGACAGCTGTAAGTATAACCCTGCAATGTTCAGATTCAGGCTTATTTATAGCCTTTCATTGTTGCTCTCTTTAACTTTGGTCCGCCTTGCTAAGCTGAAAAACTGCTGTGTGCAACTGATCCAGACTTTTTTCATTTTATTCCACATTATACAAAGACAATAGTACAATAATCTGCAGACATTTTGAAATGCAATGAGTTAACACTTCCATAATGTGTCAGGTGAACAACCTCTAGATGGCAGCAGTAATCTACACCTATACTAACGTCTGCGTGTGGCTTTGTGTGATCTTTGTTGTATCTTAAACACACTTTCCTCTAATGGCAATCCTGGGTGGTTAAGACTTTCTAAAAGACTGAATATATAATTAAATATAATGATGGGTTTAGTGCTGGTGTTGCCAGCTGGCACCGTATCAAACCTGAATGGCAATGTAAACATATTTCAGCGTGTATAGTTGACAAATCCCCGCAATAAATGGGTAGCGTTTCCTTTGCAGCCATTATCTGGTGTCTGTAATTGCGTGGAATGTGGTTGGGTGTGTTTTGGGGCCAGAGGTCATTCACTTTGATGTATTTCCTGTCCACTAGTCTTTGATGTTTGGCTAAAAGTCTGGCCTGCATTAAAAGGATGCTCTCCTACTTGTAAAGTTGTACAGACTTGGGAACTTCATGAATATGACAGTGTATAAGACTGGTTTGATCTGTGCAACATGTTCCCTGATGTATACAGTGTTTTCATGCAGGGAGAAGTTGTCCATGTGGCTGTGGTTGAGCGAGATTGTGGTTATAAATGATCAGAAGCCCTGAAAAAGACCTAAAGCATGCTTTGAATTATCAACAAATAGATATAGTGCTTTCCTGGGAGTGATTTAACAAGCTGCAGCACTTCAAAGCAAAACAACAGTGCATACTGTAAGTTGGACTGTGACTGTTTAAATTGTTAAGTGATCTTACACAATGCATATAGTCTGCAAAGTAGGCAACGTCTTGCATATCTGCAAAAAACATACAGCTACTAGAAAGAACATTTACTGTGCAACAAGTAGCAGTGAAATGTGTATATGTAATGTTTTAGGCTTTAATGTATATCTAGACACTTCTTAGCCATATTTTACAGTGTTATTACAAACTTGTCAGTGGAAATTGGTAAAGTCAAATCTGAATTTCCATCCCAGTTTACAAATTCACATAATTACTGAAACGTATTGTAATTAAATGTTTAAGACACACTCTGGAGGTGGCACAGTGTGTTTTCCAGTTTCCCTGCTATTGTGTTTGTTTCCTGATGTTCCCCGACTTCTGCAGATGTAATGTTCAGGAGGCAGGGTTCAAAGGGGAGCCTGGACTAGAAGGAAACTGAGTTATTCCTTTGTTCCTTCCCCTCCCTCTTCATTCACATGGGTCATCTGTGCTCTAGATTTTCCCTAAACACTCAGCAGAGAGAGAGCGAGAGAGAGCGAAACTGATGACATGGTGAGGTGAGTCAGCGAAGCTCAGAAAACAAACAGCGGAACGGACACAGGAAAACTTCTTACTTCCATGTCCCCACCTTATCCGATCATGTTCTCAGGCTCAACTTTTAGAGGAGCACCAGTCTTCACTAGACACTCATGCACTTAAAGCAGAAGCAGTCATTTTTATTGGCAATAACAGAAACACTTTTAACAACTGTTCGCACTAAGATTTCATTTTTCTTCCAACCTACACAGACTTTGAAAACAGGTTGTTAAATTGGATGAATTATGTGTCAGTGCGTGGCCTCTACCCTCTTTCCCATGGCCATTATTCCCCACGTCTAGCCCCAGCTCTTCATCGTCCTATCTGCTGCACTTGGCAACACGGCAGCATGTGTTACTTGGTTACTTCACTGAGCCATTGCCAGTGGCTGTCAACACATGCCTAAGGCAGCAGTGCATCTGCATGCCAGATGCCATCTGCCCACTATCTGAAGTCTGCTCAGAGCATTAGTGGAAAAACATTAGAATCCCTCTCTCAAGTAGCAACACTACAACTGAGAACGACTTAACTGAAACTGTAAGGTCTACAACCATTCTTTAACTTCACTAAAGATAAGAACTGTCAAACAAATGTAGTCAGGAGTGAAAAGAAAAAAAATACAACATAAAACGGTTTCTCAGTGACTATAAACTAAACAGTACATAGGCCTACAGCAGTTAAACATTAATTTACTTTTTCCAGCTGAATTTTAACATTTGAAGATTGTTTACATACATAAACAATATATTCTGCTGCACAATGAGTACTTTTACTGATACCTTTACTGAACTTTAATGGTAATATTTACATGCACTTTACATGGACTTTACTTTTGAGTGAACAATTTATACTTAGATAGAGCATTTGGTATTGCTACGAAAGTAGTATCCTACTATTAGTGGCTTGTAGGTGAAATGTCTGAAAAGTCCATGACAAAGACTGCTGGTAAAGTTAGTGACAAATATTACTCTTAGCTGTTATAAAGTATGTGTATGTGTTCTTGTCTGTATCTTTATACTGTTATAAAGTATAAAGTACTAGTCAAAATCAGAATCATATGACAGATTTTTTGCTTTTGCACTTGTAACTAAAATCAGTTTATATCACTGGCACACAGTGAGTTAATAAAGTAAATTCCATATTTTTGCTCTATGTCTTTAATTGTATTTAATGTTATATAGTTTGTGTCGTTTTGCAGTGATTGCATGTTTGCAGTATATAATTATCTAATCCCATAAATACCAGATTATTTATAAACTGTAAGTGATTGCAGCCTACAGTAGAAAGGTCACCGTGACACCGTGATCATTAGTGGGCCTGATCTTATTTTTAGGTGAGTATACTTTACTATAGAAGCTGTGACCTCCGATGAGTCTTTGCTGCTTCCTCTGTATCTGTTTCACGAACTTCTTGGACTGGTTCATTCCGCGCTGCGCTGGGACGAAGCCAGTTCCCGCTCCAACACACACGAAAAACCAAAGCCGCGTCTCACTCGAAACCGATGCTGTAAGTTGTGTTTAGGTTTAGAGGCGAAGAAACAAGTCACGGAAACGCGTTAAACCCGCTGACGGTGGTCCAGGGATGTCCGGTTGGATTCGCCACTCCCCCCTCTGTTCCCGAGCCGAATGGAACATCCTGAAAGCGGCTTGGCACTCGGAGGCGAACTGACTTCGCAGGGGGTAAGTTCGCTTCTCTTCGCTTCACTGACCACAGGAAGTCCGACAGCGGAGGGGAGAAGATCCGAGCCAGCGGACGCATGCAAGTTAAAAAATCTCCGTCATCACTTTTCTTAGCCTCTTCAGTAATTAGATCAAATATTAGTTTTCAGACAGCAGTGAAACGCGTCTTGAAGCAGCAGGCTGCTGTTTTTTTTTTTTTTTTTTTGGGAATGCTTCCTCAGTCTGCCAGGAAAGGTACGTCTGTCCAGCTGCACTGAGACTAATGTGCAGTCACTTTTCTCTTCTATTGTTCAAAAATATCTACAAGTACCATAAATTAGACAGGTCAAAGTCTGCATATTTAAATATGAAAAGATACATTTTGGGAATAAAGCTAAAAAAAATAAGTTATTTATATAAGCTGTGTCTACAAAATGCTTTAGTCAGCATTTACCTAAAGTAAAGTACTTAATACTTTACTTTAGGCAAATGCTACTTAGGTTAAATTAACTATTTAATCATGATGTCTTATTATTGCATAAGCTGCCATTTGGCACACTAACCTCACTTTTAACAGCTGCAACAGTTAATTCATTGGTTATTATGATCCAGTTAATATAATAAATGAATTAGCTTTTTGAAATAATGAGTACTTTTACTTTTAGGCAGGTTGTGATGCTTCTACCTTTTTAGTTAGGTAAAGTTTTATTTGAAACAGAATATTTCTGCACTTCATATTGCAACTTTTATGTAAGTGGAAGATCTGTGTTCTTCTTCTGCCACTGCCGTTAAAGTTAAATTAACAAACTAATTTATTGTAAAGATAAAGTACAAAATAGAAGTGTGTGTAACTCTCCTCTGTGACTTGTAGAGGAGAGAGTGATAGTCATTTCTGTCAACATCTGAAGACATGTACTGGACTCTGTGTGACTGGAAAGTACTCCTGCTGATTGTTCTGTTGTGGGATCACCTTGGTGTTTTGGGACTGAAACCCACAAGATGGCCGCTGTATTCCAATAAGCCCCTTCTCCTCGCCTGGAATGCCCCCACTGAACACTGTGCCCCACGGCACGGCATTCACTTTCAGCTGGACCAGTTCCAGATCGTGGCCACACCCAATGAGGGCTTTGTTAGACAGAACCTCACCATCTTCTACAAAGAGCGCTTGGGATTGTACCCCTACTTTACTACGGATGAAACACCAGTCAACGGGGGGCTGCCTCAGTCAGCCAGCCTTGAACAGCATCTGACGAAGATGCCTGATGGGTTAAACAAGTATATACCTAACAAAGATGCCATTGGTTTAGCAGTGATTGACTGGGAGGAGTGGCGCCCACTCTGGATAAGGAACTGGGAAATCAAAGATGTTTACCGTAGACGTTCTCGTAAGTTGGTGCAACAGAAAAACCCCAACTGGTATATAGAGCAGGTGTCAAAAGTGGCCCAGCAGGAATTTGAGATGTCTGCCAGAAAATTCATGCTGGAAACGTTGAAACAGGCCAAGAACCTGAGGCCCAACCAGCTTTGGGGGTTCTACCTGTTCCCCGACTGCTACAACCATGACTACAGGCGCACGCTGGAGAACTACACCGGTCGCTGCCCCGATGTAGAGGTGGCTCGCAACGAGCAGCTGAAATGGTTGTGGACTGAGAGCACAGCCTTCTTCCCGTCCATCTACATGAATGACGTGTTACGCTCTTCGCCATCCGGAAGGCAGTTTGTCCGGAACCGGGTGAAGGAAGGGATGCGATTGGCATCATCGGGCGATGGACTGGCACGTCCTGTCTTTGTGTACACCCAGCCCACCTACAGCAAGTCACTGCAACAGCTGACAGAGGTGATGATCTAATGAGAAACTCTCTCGCTTCTGAACGTGATTCCTCTTCCTTTTCCGATTTTTTTTTGTGCCTTTCATCCTTCTGGTGAACTTTAAAATGACAAATGTGTTCCTGCACGCTGGCTGCTGTACAATACTAACCAGTTTGGAAACTCAGCGTATGCACTTTTTTGTTTCAAGATTAACTCTCAGTCACACCGTGGCTCTGACACTCAGCACTACCACCACCCTCTTTCTCTCTGATTAGTGCATGCTACACAGACCTATAGCTCTCTGCTTTTCCTTATCAGCAGCCACAGTCCTTTCCTGTTGTGGTAGCAGATAGACACCCCAGTACCTCTCAGGGGCAGGATGGGTGTTGGTCAAGTTGAAAATCTCACTAACACCCTATAGACTGTTTCCTTATGGGAAACTGAACAGAAGAGAGCTGAACAGTAGCGTCTAACCCACTAACACTTTGATTCTGTTATATTTTCCCTTTGTGTGATCATCACTTTAAAAGTGCTGTATCGATATTCACAGACTGACCTGGTCTCCACCATTGGTGAGAGTGTGGCTTTGGGAGCAGCTGGAATCATCCTATGGGGAGACGTAGCCTATGCAAGCAGCAAAGTAAGCACCCACACACTAATTCTGAGACAAACAAACCAATCACAAACACAATTTACAATTGTGGTAAGCTTTGACCTGCCGTCATTGTCAGTCATGTGTGCAGTCAATGTGGAAGCTTTTCCTCGGGGCTCCAGTTCACAGAAAGTGACCAGAGTCACATGAACATTCTTCAGATAAACAGGGGATATTTGTTTGAAGTGTCACATTTAGGCTGACAAGTAATTTCCAGTTGTAAAGACTCTGTTTTGTAGCACAGTGTTTTCATTGCATATACACTAAACTGTAAAGAATGGACAGAAAACTAAATGTATTTGCTTTTCATGGTTTCCTAATTCTAACTCTTTCTTTATTTCGGATTAATGATATAGACGTACACTGAAACTAAACAGCGGTATCATAATTTTATGTATTTTTTTAGTGTATTTTTGCTACTCTTAATCAAGACTTGCACACCACATCAAACCTCATTAAAATCCTATTAAACGTTGGCCCTGAATAAACAGTTGTAACATGTGGGGCCCAGATAGGAATAGCGAGAATGAATGGAAAGTTACCTTAGACGAGAGCTTGATATCAAAGTAAAAGTAGTACTTGTAAGTTTGACACATACCCACTTCGAATCTTGACTTACATGAGTGAGTGGATTTTGTTTCTTCTCCAGAACAGCTGCGCCACACTTGATACGTATCTGCGGGGTCCGCTGAGTCACTATCTCCTCAACGTCTCCACGGCGGCAGAGCTATGCAGCCAGACCCTGTGTGGCTCCAACGGGCGCTGTCTGCGCAAAAATCCAGACAGCGATGTTTACTTGCATTTGGACCCCCGCACCCACACCATCTCCAGGCATGGTGACAAGCTGACAGTCACCAAGGAGTCTGGCGAAGCAGAGATCACTTTTCAAAAGGACTTTCAGTGCCAGTGCTACAGCGGCTATCAGGGAGACGGCTGCAATGAGATAGACCCGCTACGCCAAAAAGTGCACAAAGGGATGGCAACTCAAACTATAGCATCAGCGCTCCAATGTGTGATCTTTCTGATCATCTCTCTGCTCCTCTGTTAATGCACCATAAGTACAGTAGACATAGATGCATTTTTTATGATCATTTTTGATCTGTCATGTTTCATAGCTGTATGATGACACAAAGTGACATTTTATAAAAAAACACTGTGGAAATTGTGAAGTTATATTTGTTTATAAAGTGTAATCATTTTTAAAACAATGACGAGCTCGCTGGAAATGACTCTCAGTCACCGTTTCCCAAGGTGTCAAGTTCCATGTTTGTCAGTGAGAGGTTGTTTCTGGGGGAAATGTGAGTGAGTTGGCGTACGCTGTGTGGTGAAGTGGAATTAATGCACTTAAGTCTGGTAATAGCACAAAGTATTTAAAGTGCGCGATCTTTATAAAACATTTGACCTCTCTCTGACATCTGATGTTTTTTATAGAGGCAAGTACAGTGTTACTATTTATTGTTGAATACATTTTTTTAAGTGTTTTATATGACATTTTCTTATTTTTATGTCCAAGAATGACTACTACTTTTCTTTTAAAAAATATGTTACTTCATTTATTCTAAAAAAAAAAAAAAAGTGTTATCAACAGCTATTTTGTGTAAGAAGCACAAAAACCGCACAAGCAATATGAAACTGAAATTTCTGATACTACCATTCACCATGACATGATCGCCTCTGTCTTCATGCTGTTTTCTCAAATTTGACTTTTTTTGTCAAAATAAATAAACTTCTTGAAGTTATTGTGTTATTTCTCTTCAGGCAGAGCTTTCAGTTACAAAACACAGTAACCTGGAAGATGATGCCAAAGCTGATGTGTTTTAAAAAGTCGAGCTTCGGGGTAAAAACATGTCACCCTGATGCATTGAGGAGAAGCAAAGCAAGCTAGTCCTCAGGGAGAAACGTATTGCAGGCTGCAGCCTCAGACCCCCTCCCCATGTAATTGTAGGGTGCTGTTAAGCAAAGAGTTATTTTTACTAGTTTTAAGAGTTGAGCAAGGCATACAATTAAATTTGGAGGTGGGAGAGTTCATTATGCCTTTTTAAACAGTTATTTAGAGCAACCTTCAGAAAACTATTTATCATAATGTGTTTTTGATTTTGTTTGGTTTTTAAATGAAATGTTGAGGGTTAAATTAATGATGGAAAGACTTTAGCTCTCCTGTGACTTTAAATCTGTGTCTCCAGTAAATGATTTGCATGCTTCCTGCTGATTGGCTGTTTGAAATCTTGTGCTCACATCTGATTAGCTGGTAGAACATCAATGCACACTTTTGATTGGATGTTGAATTCCCAGCTCCCACTTCTCCTTTCTCCTTCCTCTTATTTGTGCCTGTGCAGTTCAGATCATGAGACTATTTACACACCCAGAACACAGAGCACAAACTAAAAGCCTAGTTCATAGTTGATATAGGTAAGTGTTAAAACTTAATCTAAAATAGATTTGGCTCTTACTTTTTTATGCTGTTTTATACTTTTACTTTATTGGAATATAGTTACATCACAACAACATTTGTGATTATTTTGAAAATCGTGCAGGATAAGCCGGCAAAGAAAGAACAATTACCTTTCAAATTCAGACTCGTGTTACCTAACGACTTTAATAAATGTGGTGTGCAAAGATAAGCGGTGTGTGTTTCTCGTCTTCGCAGGAATGACTTCCCTTCGCCCTGAGGTGCTGCTGCTCTTTAATCTGATCACCCTTGCCTCGGGTGTGCAGGTAGACTCATCTTTTGCCCAGGTGCCTTTCCTCACTGTGTGGAACGCTCCCACTGCCAGCTGCCTCTCTCAGTATGGTGTGGACCTCGACTTGGGGACATTCAACATTGTCCAGAACCAAAACCAAACCTTTATGGGAGGAAACATAACCATCTTTTATGCTGAAAAGCTCGGCCTGTATCCTAGGTATTCCAGCCAGGGAGTGGCTATTAACGGTGGAGTCCCACAGAATGCCAGTCTGGATGAGCACCTCAGAGTTGCCTCTCAAAACATCCTATCCTATATACCTGAGAAGAATTTCCAGGGTCTGGCTGTGGTGGACTGGGAGAGCTGGAGACCTGTATGGGAGAGAAACTGGGATAGTAAGCAGATTTACATGGATGCATCAAGAGCACTAGTGAGAGCCAGGCATCCAGACTGGAAGTCTGCACAGGTTGAAGCTGAAGCCCACAGGAATTTTGAGGCAGCAGGGAGAAAATTCATGGTGCAAACTCTAAAATTGGGGCAGCAGGAAAGACCAAATGGGTTGTGGGGTTACTACGGTTTTCCCAATTGCTACAACTACTACAGTGACAAAAGCACAAACTACACAGGGGAATGTCCAGCCATTGAGATCAAGAGGAATAACAAGCTGTTCTGGCTGTGGGAAGCCTCTTCTGCTTTGTATCCTGACATCTACCTCAGCCTCAACCTGCGAGGCCTCGACAAAGAAGTGCTCCTCTACACTCATCACCGCATCCTTGAGGCCTTTAGAGTGGGGGCTCAGGTGGCTCCTGCAGCGCTGCCTGTGTTCACCTATGCCCGCATCGTCTACACCTACTCGTTAGAGTTCCTCTCCGAGGCAAGTAGCAGTTGTTTGTGCTGTTATGAGTTTCTTATTCAGTTTTACATCCTCTGCTTAACCCCGACTGTGTACTTCCCTGCAGGAGCACCTGGTTTACACCATAGGAGAGAGTGCGGCTTTAGGATCAGCAGGAGTGGTGCTCTGGGGTGACGGCACCTTCTCCAGATCTCGGGTACAGTATCAGACCTGTTCAGCACAATAATCTAAACTTCCTTTTATAATTCTCAGCACCTGATGATACTAAAACCTGCCTGTACTGTCAGAAAGTTTCCAAACCTATCATAAACAAGGTTATGCAGACATTTGTTCTTTGGACCTTTGGACAGAATGTGCAGAGGAACTGCAGATCGACTCAGTACTAAGATAATACAATACATGTGTGTGTGTGACAAGATTTTAAACATGCTGTGTTTGAGTAATTAGGTTCAAAGTGTAGATGAGAGAACAGAATGAGCTGTTTTATATAAAATATATGGATTCAGCTGGTAATGGGTCAATGTTCTAGGTTTTCTGTTCATGGAAATTTATATTTCTCTTGTAAATTTCTGGATCAAGAGTATTTTGTTTAAACGATTAGAAAAAGATGGTGGTAATATTGTTTTGTGTACATAGTATCTATGGTGATTCATATGTAAATCACATTACTGATTGATAACTACAAGGAAACCAAACAACAAAACAACAACATCAACGACAATGAAATCAACAAAAGATTCGCTGGAAACATTTAAATGAAAAAGCGAAAAGCTAAAATATTTGTGCACCAGGTTTTAATTTTGATGTACTGGACTGCATCTCACGGAACAGTGTGAGCTTCACATCTGGAGCTTTAATTCATAAAAAAAAAGGAAGTTTACAACCTCTCGATCCCTTCAGTGAACAATATTGTACCAATTTATTCTTGAGATTCGTTAAAGTTCTTAACGTTAAAGTTTTAGTTAATCCTTTGAAGGAGGATTTTTATTGTCAACAAATGAAAAGTCCATGTTTTTTTTTTTTTTTACGATGGATCACAAATACATATAATAATATAATAATAATATAATAAGTTTCATACAAAGCTAAAGACATCTGCTGCGGTTGTACCCTTTGTCCACATTTCATTTAGAGAATTCCTGGAGAGCAAGTGAGCGAAACAGTACATTTTTTAATAAGGTCATGATTTCGTGGAGTACATGGTGTGTCTTTTCTCCAGATGACTTATACCATGAAGGCATGTTTGATTTGGCTCTGTGTGCTTATTTCACAAGCTGGAATCAAATAACATCTCACCAGCTGAGGTATCAGCTGTTTAAATCCACATGAATAACTGTCCATATTACACTGGAGCTCATGTATCAGCCTTTTCACAGCTTGGGCACAGAACATTGCTGGCATCTTGTATCTGTTAAAGTGATGACGTTTTGCTATTCAGATGTTATTTAAAGTTAAAACGTCTGTCGTAATCGCTGCTTTGTCTTTGTCCTGTTTCTTATCTACTCTCAGGCCACTTGTAATGCTATCAAATCCTACATCGACAACACCCTGGGTCCATACCTTGTGAATGTAACGTCAGCAGCCGCTCTTTGCAGCCAGTTCACGTGTTCGTCTCACGGAAGGTGTCAGAGGAAGAACCTGAACTCGGGGGCATACCTCCACCTCGACCCTTCTGTGTGGAAGGTGGTGTCTGAGAAGAAGCCGAACGGCCGGAAGAACTACAGAGTTTTAGGGCAGATGAGGGAGGGCGAGGTAACATTCATGAAGTCTGAGTTTCAGTGTAAGTGTTACCCTGGGTGGCGTGGGGAGAACTGCTCCATACCATTTCAGGGGTAACGGACTGTTTTCTTAAAGTAAGGAAGGTCTAAACAAGGTCTGAGCTAAGGCTCAGAGGCAGTGAGTGATCTTCCTCAAATATGTATTTTAAAGTTTTTTCTGTCCAGTTGACTGAACTTTTTAAGGGAACAAAATCAGGGAGAGTATTTTTATACTAGTACAACAATTGTGTAATGTTAATTGTAATAAGTTTGCAAGTTATTTGTTTGTTATTCATTTATCATTGGGGGAGGGTGACACTTGTACTCGTATATACTACATTTTCAATGCAGGACATTTGCAATTGAGTGTTTTGTGTTATTGCTACAGTCTCTATCTAAATTTCTACATATCCCTTTTCCATTGTCTGCATAATGTTCTGTAATTAATGTAATATAAAGAACATTATGTTGAGATTAAATTTTTTCTCACCACTGTCCTATAATTTGAATGCTGTGTGTTTTATCTACAACATGTTGTTAGGAGGTGTATGACCAACAGGTGGTGTTGTGGGACAGCTTACAGCCAGAACAAAGACAGGAGACATCAAGGTCAGAGGCTTGGCTGCTGATAATCACAGAGATTTGCAACAACTCGATGAAGAACCATGTTTGAGTCGGTATTTATATGCCAACTCTGCACCAGCTGAAGTGTCCATATTTAATTAAACCCACTATAACACAGAGCCACAGACAACATAAGATGAACTCGATTGATTTACAAGTGGTGTGTACAAAGTCGCCTTCTCTGATTGCCACTGCTGCTATTAACTGCTCTTCTGTTTAGAGATAGATGCTTTAAAAAAAAAAATCCACAGCTTGTGCTTTTAAAAAAAGTTGAAGTTCATTTGTGCCTTTTCCTGCGCAAGACAAACTACTCAATTGGCTTTGGAAGACCAAGGGCACAATTTAATGCCAATCCTAAAACACTATATTTACCTGTAGTTACTTGATAATGGCAGGAAAAAACACAACAGGGCTCTTATACTGATTGACCCTCAACGCTGCCTGTTAGTCTGTAGGCTTCACCCTGTCTGCCTTAAATCCACTCGCTCCGTCCAAACAGAGAGGAGAAATACTATTAGTGGTGGTGTTTTTAATAGGATAAGGATTAATACAAATTTTGTGAACAATATAAAAAATGTATTCAAAATGCGATTTATCATTAAATTGAATTTTTAACCTGTGTCTGGAAATTTTGTAGAATTACCACTGCAAAGCAAAACTTGCCCTTTACAACCATTTGAATACAGTAATATTTGACACATTAAGAACAATCTTTTTAAACAAAACCCAATGCCTTTGAACCTAATATCTGACTCCACATAAACAGAAACCACTCTGATCTGTTGATCTCTCTTCGAGTGCTCCCCACTTTTTCCTCCATCCTCTGTCAGGTCTGGCAGGCCCTCTATTTCTCTATCCTCTCATCTCTGCATTTCTTCATTTTGGCGTCTCGCTCTGTCACCCCTCCATGGTCACGTCTCACCTTTCCCTGCTGCTCGGTCTAGAGATCGTCTCGCTCTCTCTTGGTTTAATAACTGTTTTGTCACGCTCTGTCTCTGTGTCCTTCAAAGGAGGCGACTCTCTGATCAGGTTTCCTTTAGATCTGATGCATGCTTGTTTACATAATTTATGTGTATATGACACCAAAAGCAAACAATGGCATGTGGGGGGCCAAAACATTGGAAAACACCCCTTAAACACCCCTTATAATGCACTCCAGTATGACTGAACCACCCATTATGACCACATTATTTAACTAATACAGTAGTAGAATGATCACTTGGTTTTATGGGTAGCCATGTGAGCAGTGACCGTGCCCAAGGAACTAACACAGGCTAACATGCTGATATCAGACTAAAATAATCCTAAAATGTATTCTCATCTTGCTACGTTTGTAGTTAGAAAGCAGTGTGAAGTGCTTAAAAAAGCAGAAAACATGATCAGCATACTGTCGATACATGTGCCGAGTTACTGGATTCACAGGTCTCATGAATCTTTAGGTGTTTCTGCGTTTGCTATTACTGTTGTTCCACATTGTGCTTCATCCTGTTTCCACTGTTACCACATCCATTACTGTTAAATTAGATATGGCCAATGAATGTGCTCAGACCAGAAACATTAAATGCTTCAGTAATTCTTGTGACAGTGAAGTCTACATTCATCATCTATTAAGCTTTGGTAGTAAAACGACAAATCCTGCTTTAGTGTTGATGTCATGTTAATATGTGCTGGCTCTGTTGCTCTTTTACCAGACAGAAGCACTAAGTGTGTGCTCTTTTATTTTGTTTTATATTTGATCATGATTGAGCATAATTCAGTTGTGATGATCACTCCAAAAGATTTTAACGATTTCTCAATAACCTGCTTGCCTTTATCTGAAAAGTTATACAGATGTGTACAACTGTTAGTACCCTCCCGTTAAAGAAAGAAACAGGTCACTGTAATAACTGACAAAGCAATAATAAATAAAAATGCTCTAAAAACGTACTTATGATTGGACATTGCTTTCGAGAACAAACTAATGAAACTGTCCTGGATAAAAATGATGATATGCTTAACTTAATATTGTGTTGCACGACCTTTTGAGGCAACCACTGCAATCAAGCGATTTCTGTAACTCTCAATTAGACTTCTGCACCTGTCGTATTTTGGCTCCAGCTGTCTCAGGTTTGAAGGGTGCCATCTCCAGACTGCATGTTTCAGCTCTTTCCACAGATGTTCACTATGATTTAGATTCATAGAAGGGCACTTCAGGATAGTCCAGTGGTTTGTTCTCAGCCATTCTTGGATGTTTTTAGCTGTGTTTTGTGTTATTACTCTGTTGGAAGACCATGACCTACTAAATGACCTGATGAGACCAAGCTTTCTGACACTGGGCAACACGTTTTGCTCCAGGATTCCTTGTTAATCTTGAGATTTCATTGTAACCTGCACAGATTCAAGACACTGCCAGTGCCAGATGCAGCAAAGCAGTCCCGGAACATAACCAAGCCTCCTCCATGTTATACAGTAGCTACAGTGTTCTTTTCTTTGTATGCTTTATTTCTGCATCTGTGAAAATAGAGCTGATGGGCCTTTCCAAAAACTTCCACTTTGGTCTCACCTGTCCAAAGGACATTATCCCGCAAACCTTCGCTTTGTCTATATGCATTTCCTCATTTTTTGACCCAGAGACGTGCATCCAGGATTGCAGCTGATCCCTCTCACCCTGGCCATGCACTATTTCAACCTCTCCCCTCTGGCAAGAGACTCCGGTCCATCAGGACCAGGACCTCACGCCACAAGAACAGTTTCTTCCCTGCTGCTGTCAGCCTGCTGAACAGTTCCCCAATTCCCCCCAGATAACCTCTGCACAAATCCCCCAACCGACTGTGAATATGCGTATTTACGTTTGTTTGTTTTTCCTGCTATTTTATTCTATGTCTGCACCTAACATCAGGACAAATTCCTAGTGCTGTAAAATGCCCTTTATCGCACCTGGCAATAAAATGTTTCTGATTCTGATTCTGATTTATGATTTACTTTGAACAGTAGAGTCAAACAGTAGTGAACAGTAGTGGCCCATGGTGCAATCTGACACTGATGTACCTTGACCTTGGAGTTTAACTCTAATCTCTTTAGATTATTTTTCATTTTTCATTGACTGTTCTCTTGTGGCCATGTCCGGGGTTAGGTACCTTAAACTACTGAATGTTATGTACAACTGCAGTCACAGGAACATCAAGCTGCTTAGAGACGGTCTTACAGCCTTTACCTTTAACATGTTTGTCTATAATTTTCTTTCTAATCTCCTGATTCAACTCACCACTTAGTTTTCTGTGGTCCATGTCCAGTGTGGTGGCACAGCTGTGTCTGAGCTGAACTGTACAATCATATAATGCAAGGTCTCAGTGCAATAACCCCACGTAACATAGTGAACTGCGTATTATGTAAATAATTGCAACTATGTATGTAAATGATTAATGTTTCATGCAATCAGAGGGTACAAAAGACGGCGTCAGACCACATCCAATTCCTTGCTTGTCTTGTGCAAACTTGCAAACTTAAAGCTGATTCTGATTCTGGTGCAAACCATGATACTAAACAGCACAGTGACTATTTTTTACCTTTTAAACAGACACAGACCGATTACTAGTTTACTGATTAACACTTTAGTTTAACACGTCCCATGGTCAAATTATTTAACATCTTTTCTTTGGGTACCATCATTTTTGTCCTTTCATTAGTGTCAGGATCCTGGCCCCACTTCCTGTCCTGTGCTTTTATTTTGGTCTCTTTCCTGTTCCTCATCCTGTTTTTGTCACTCACATCACTAATCACCTTGATTGTTTTTAGCTGTGTCTCGTTATCCCCCTTTCTAAGCACCACCCCTTCATCATGCTCTTGTACTGCTCTCTAGCTGTTCACCTTGCCCTGTGGGTTTGATCCTGGACATTGCCCTACTGTGTGTTTTGGACCTTTGCTCTTTCCAGCTCTTGGATTATGGACTTTGTACATTTGACTTTGTAAGTATTTTTTCCTGCCCTTTTAGTAGTGTTTTCCTATTGATACGTTTTCACTTGACATTTGTTATTACCTTTGATTCTCCTTTGATTTCTTGTTCTATTCTTACTTTGTTTTCTGTGTATTTCCACCTATTTTACCACCTGTTTTTTTCCTGCCTGGCCCCAAATTATCTTTGACAAACTCCTTTTTCCATTTTACTTGTGTCTGGCATTATAATTGGACCATTTAAAAACCATAAACATTACAATTAGTTTGTTTAAAAGAAATAGAGAAAGTTTTATTTTGACTTTGCCAAGTTATTTCCATAACTATAGTGGGTTTTTCTTTCTTTTCTGAATTTTGTCCACGTCTGTACATGTAAGTAAACCACCATAAAAAAATAAGGTCTTGTCTTAACTCAGCCAATATTTAACAAGCCTGCTCTTTTGCAGGTTTGGGCTACAGTCTATTCTAACTCTGTCACCCAGATACCAAGTATGGGACCTGGGGGTCTTGTAAAACTTCGTTGTACAGTGTAAACAAACACGATACAAAGTGTTAGTGATAATTAGTAAGCTTTATTGGATTATTTTGTCATATTGTGTTTTGACAGAACCAGACTCACTGTTTCCATTAATCAAAAATAAACAGGTTTTCTTTATAACAAGTGCAAGACGAGCTCTACATGATCATTAATATGCATTTGGGTAATGGTAAAGCTCCTCCTAGGCCACTATCACACTAAAAGCAACTGAATGTATGTGAACAGGCTGTAATAACTGATGGAAATCACTCATTAAATCATCTTTTTGTCACTTTTCTTTGTAAGTAAATAAAATCAGAGCAGGGAATTGGAGAAAAAGGCAAAGAGATGGAGAGTGGGAGAGGTCCTAGTGCCCTATTTCCTCGGTGATGGAGCTCTGACATCTCACAACTTCTTGTCAACTGGTAGAATTACTACCAGACCAGTATGTCACATGGCTGGATGCAGATGTGCTGAGTGTGATCAGTGCATCTGAACATATATTAGTGTAAAGATTGATGCTGAGCAAAAAATAATAATAAATCATCAGACTTATTTTCTGTGTGTGCTTCTGCTGTTGAGGATTTGCTTTCTCTGCTGTATGCCTCCTGATGAGAGGTGACCTGACAGCCTGTCACATGTGACTTATCCTGGGCACACTGTGCTGAACCACCATGCCGGCCCTGCAAGACCCCATCAAACCTCAGAGAATACCATTTAAGAGCAAAAAGAAACTCACATTCACACACTTACTATACAAAGGTGGCTCCTGCCAAAATCACACAATGTGTGTGTCAGTGCCTGGGAGCCATTCAGGTGGAAAATTACACTGCCCAATCAATCACCAATGGAAAGTCTTTCCTCTGGTAGTGACCAGTCAAAAACTCACAATGTGCAATGTCTCCTCAAAACAACGACCAATCAGTTGCTCGCAGTGCTTGGTGTTGTCATGTTGATCCTGATAAAATGTAATTATTCTCAGTTTTCATGGACACATATTGATGACACTGGGCACTGGCGGATTATAGGGGGGAAAAAAGCAAGCTAATAAGAAAATAACTAAGGAAATGGAGAGAAAATAAGCATTTTTTCAGCCCTGTTACGCTTTCAGTTTATAATTAATTGAAATATGATGATTTTTCTGCAAGCATATAATCCATTTCAGCGTTTTTCTCATTCATTTTATAGGATTTGATCTTGGCTCATTTGAATAAACATTTTGCTCCATATTAGTCTGGGTAATGAAGTGGATCCCAGAAGAAAAATGCTTTTGTTATGAGAGTGGAGAGGACTGTGGTACAAAGGAGAGTCACACTGGTCACCTCCAATGTGCAATTTTAGAGAAACTGAACGTAGGATACCAGATTTAATTTAACTGAGAATATTATTATTATTATTATTATTATTATTATTATTATTATTATTAATTATTTGACATTGGGAGGATGATTTTAGAACAAGGTAGTGTGGTCTCAGTCTCTATCTTGGCTTGTAGAGGAGAAGCCTGGTTACTACTTACAATCTTTTAATTGTATTAAAAACAATGTTTTGTTGACGTTGACTCTATTTCTGATTTGATTCATTTGCCAGTTACCAAAATACTGCAGATTTTCATAATTAACTTAACATACACATAAAATAACTTTCACTACTCATCCAAGTAGCTTAGGAAAGTTGGTAGGAGACTTCAAATGTAACCTCCAGGTTGGTTTCACTCCCCTTGTGGCCTGAAAACGCTCATTAAGTGGACAAAAGAAGGGGATGTTCAGTGTTTAGGAGATGTAATAAGCACACCTCTTCCTGGTGGATGAGTGAAGTGGTCTTAATTTTCCCGGGGGTGGAAAGGACAGTAAGATGTACTGGAGCCAGATTGTGTCTTAAGCCTTAGACAAAAAATTACTGGAAAATCTCTTTCTGCCCTGGGGTGAAAGTACCCTAAAATCTGTGCTAACTGTAAATAGTAGTGGCCTAATAGTGAATTAGGCCTGATCATCCACCATCAGTGTAGTAGTCAGTAATACCCTTGTGGCTGAATGGGAACAATTACCTGTAGCCAGGCTCCATAATACTTAGGAAAGTATGTGCAGAAGAGACACACTATTGCAGTGGGATACTGGTACTCGTGGCTTTGGAATAGGATCTCTGACAATCACATGCAGTTTGTTTTGTGTAGGTCCACAAACTTTTGGCATTAAAAACTTAAATTTAAAAGACTTGTTAATATATACTGTTAAAAAAAAAAGTAAAATACTGATTTCTGCTGTGTCACACACTACAAATACAGTAAACACACACACACACACACACACACACAATACGAGTCAGACAGTGAGAAAACAGATGTTTTGATATTTTTGTTGAAATCGAAAGAGGAATCTGCTCAGACGAGTGTGAAAAAAAAAAAAATACAACCCACTGAAATGATTGTCTTCTTATCATGTTTCTGCGTGCGGTTTTAAAAACTCAACATCGTGCCTTTTTATTAACACATAACACCTACATTTTTGGAGAGATTATAGTGTATGTTTAGATATAGGGTCAGCAAAATAGCGCAACAGTCATTTCCTGCCTCCGGAAAGTGCTCTGGTGCCTTGATGACCTCAGTGAACCTAAAACACATAAAGGCAAAATGTGATTTAATGGGATTCATGACTCCTATTTCACTATCTTAATCAACTGTCTGTTCCTCCTATTTTGATTTACCCACTGTTTCTCTTTATTCCATAACCTTTTATTATAAACAAACTACACAGCTCATGCACACTCACGCAGCACAGAAACGCACAAACACACACACTTATGTGAATTCAAGATTAGTCCACAGGAATCAGAGATTGCTGGGTCTCAACAGAAATGTCATGGTGAGTCTTAACCTTTACTGGAGCACGTTATCTGCTCTGATAGTGTGGCCCGGCTGGGACGGGGACCCATACGATGCAATTGGATTTGAAAGGTCCCCATCCAAGTCATGCCCACTGGCTATCTTGCCTCCACAGTTCAGCAACACCAGCACTAAGGCATGCCGCAAAGTTTTAAGGTTCTGATCTGTCCCGCTCTATCTGCATCTCCCTGCCCTCAATTAATCAGCTGTGGCTGGAGAATAGGAGCTGGATCGTTCTGCGTTTGAGGGGGAGAGGATGTGAAATGTGGAAAAACACAACACAGAATGGAATCATAATGAAAACAAAATCCATTTGGCATGTCTCAGCAGCTCTTTTTCATGCTTTTGAGTGTGAGTGGTGGGAGAGTAGAACACGAGGGAGGTTATAGGAGAAATAATCGATGCAATGGGTCGTACAACGGCAGATCCGTTTGTAGAGGCGCTGACATGTGTATTTATCACTGCTGGTCATAAGTTATGAAAGTGACAAAGCCCGCTCCTTCAGACATCATGGGGTGTCCTTCACGTCAGCTTGGACAGACAAATGGAGATCAACATTTCATAAACAATATTTAAAAACTGCGTAAATGGAGCAGTTCTGCTGCTTCTTCCGTTCCTCTTGACTATTTTCTCAACCATATTTATATTAAGGTCGGCAAAGTGAAGCAAGGAAAGTGTTTGGTCAGAATTGTAAAAATAATTTACAGTACAGGTTGTGCTAAGTTTACTTTTAACTTTATTATCTACAGGGGACATTTTGTTTTGCAGCTGCTTGAAAACTTGACTTGACAGAACTTTAAATGCCAACAAGACTAGTTTGACACTATTGAACTAAATCAATCTACTAAGAGGCTTTGAACTAAATGGCAATGTGCTAGTTTTTAACAGATATGTTTATAGTGTCTACTATTTAGTTTTAGGGTGTTAGTATGGTAACACTCCTCTCCTCTCAGCCGTGCCCTCCCTCTCCCTGCTCTGCTGTCCTCTGTTCTGCCATGGTGTCGACTATTGCTCTGATGAAATAACAATAAATAACAAATCAACAAAATCGAAATCCTGCTGTCATGTTATAATGGCTCAAATTATCAGATACAGTACAGAAGTACTCTCAAGTTCAGGTAGAGTTTCCATCATTGCGTGTTTTCCTAATTAAATTGTGTTAATGGAATTACACAGTAGCCCACAGCCGATCTGTTTCTGAGATGATTTCATTTAAACTTCCTTCCTCCTTCAGTCAGACTTTGAGTCAGGTTCCTTATTAAGAAAAGATGATGATCAGTTCTAGAGAACATAAATGATTTGGTGTCATTTGTCAATGAGCATTCAAACAAACATTGAGGATGCTGTATTTAAGCTTTTACAATTCCTATATGTGTTCAAACTAGCTGGTTTAGTTCAATCATTTTCCACATAGGTTATCTTAAATTACGTCAGCATTATTTGGACAATACCATATGCATTACTATATATTCTGGTTTTATGTCGACCTCTACTAATATTCACAGTATCTGATAAATTATGCATGTATGCTCACAGCAGGGGGCAGTAGTGAATAGTGTTTCTGCTGACTGACACAAAGTCCACACAGAGATGCTGTTTTCTTTTAGTTTTTCTGGGCAAGGTCAAGTTTGTATTATTTTCTAGTTAATATTTAATAATATTTCTTCTATAAGAACAAAATAGGAGTGGGCTTCTAAACTATACAGGTGATTATAATACGTGGGCCTGTTATACCCCCTGTAGAGTGTTTTAGTGTGACGAAATTAAAAGGGAAAAAATCTTCATTACAAATTATACATTTATTCTGCAGGAACAGTTCACCGCAGAAACAATGACTGTCAAACCTCTGTCAGTCCTGCATGTTTTGTGAGTCTGACACTTATTTATCATGAATTACAGCGAAGATGAGAATTATACCATCAGGTGGTCTGTTTTTCATGGTCTTCTACCCCCCAGTTTGCTTGAATTGCAGCTTTCAGCGGTTCAGTGGAGCAGCGTGGCTCCACAGGGTGACATTCACTCTGTTGTTCTTGGGCGTTGCTCCTTAGTTGCTCAGTCACCATCCAACTCCTCCATTTCTGCACCCGTTTCCAAGACAACTGACATTTTAAGGGGCGGCTCTAGATATTGACTGTTTGCCCTTGACTAACACTCTGCTTGCACTTGAAATCTGTTTGGCTCAACCTGTGACTGTTGGGTTTTTTTTTTTCCACTGTAGCTCTCTAAAAAGCCAGTTTCCCTTTACGGCCGCTGTGGTGAACGCTGTATAAGCATGTGAACTTTTCCTATTGGTTAGAGCAACAGGTTAGAGAATCTGAACAGAAGAGGCTCAATTTTGCCTTGTCTCATGCATTTAAATTCAAGAAAAGGTTTCCACTGAGGTTGGATTTGAGTCATACTTTATGCTTAATGTGGGAAATCAGCCTAAATAGGGAACATGGTTGAAATAAGCAAACTCATACCAGTTGGCAGCACAGCACTTGAGTAGGTGTAGTTGTAGATTCAGTTGAGTAACTGAATAACAGGTTTATATAAACTCTGGCAGACTGCAGTGTAACCATCGCACCACCAAATTAAAATTAAAGCACCTAAAATAAACGTGTCAGAGAATTTTCACTCCTCCTCGTTGTCTGATGTTCTCTGGTGGAGACCCCTTCGACGCTCCTTGATGCTATGAAGACAGAGCCTGATGTCTCAATCTGGCAACCCATGTTCTGTTTCCCACTGATGACTATGGTGAAGTTATTCACCAACAGGTTAAACCAGTCAGGCAAAAATAATTGGATTTCACACCCAAGAATAGCAGCAAAGGGTGCCTGTGTGAACCACGATGTTTAAGTTTAACAGTGGCACATAAATTACACAGTTAGAAAACATGTAGGAGGATGCTCCTATTGCTCAAACAAAAATCTACTTCATTAATGATCTTGATGCACTTTAAATAGAAAAGAGACATTATTTTAGAACAGGAATGTGTAAATTTGTAATTACATTTACTTAAGGTGGTGCTCCAGGTTTTAATGTTGTATTGGACAGGGATCAGCATGGTAAAAATGTAATGCAGGCCATGATCAACAGGTGTCAGAACACAAAACAGAGTTTCTTAAATCCACCCAATATATGTAATTGTGTTACAATTACAATTGTTTGCAGGGATTCTCCTTTAAGGGAAGCAAAAACAAACAAAAGAACATTGTTATGTTAGTTTTTCAGTTAACAACATGACAGGTTGTCTATAAAAACATATTAACTTAAAAATTATTATGTAACCATGTAATCATGTGTAACAATGAATGATATGCATTTTCAGAATGGGCGTAACATTATTTTCATATTAATAGTTTGATTTAAATTTATGCTGGTTAGATTGTTTATTTCAAAACACATTGATCTATGCTGATGATACAAAGTTGTATTTAACTATATAGCTGAGAGAAATGTTTAATGTAATGATATATCATATTTTCTTGGTTGAATTGTTAAATACAATTTGATTAATCCAATGTATTTGATTTATTAAATACACTGTATTTTTTTTTAAACTAGAATGATATAATTTCCATTATTTCTGTTCTTTTCCATCAAGCAAATCAAATTCAGAGGTCATGCTTGTAATAAGAACAAAGAGAAGATAGTTTCTGTTAAATTTCAGTTCTTTCCATAGAAGGTTTTTAAAATGTTATTAAATATATTGCATAGATATACTAGAATGAGGCCCAATTTACCGTGTGAACTTTTAACTTCCTATGAAATAAAGGGAGTGCTTCAAAACTCTGCATTAATTCAATGTTTAATTTGCTGATTCAGCTCTGCTTACTGTCTTTAATCCTGTATTCTACCGTTGTTTAAAATTAAAATATATCTCTGAGAATATGCCAGGATGAGCCATATTTATTTGAAAATGCTGTTACCAAATTTAAAGAAATAATTCTATCCTGTTTCCTTCAGTGCCATGTCCCTACACAAATGAGGGGAATCTCAACTTATCTTGTACGAGTCAATTAAATCACTTATAATGCTGCAGACTCACTGCATTCGAATACTGCTGCCCCCCTGAAGAGAAGTCTGTCAAAGATAAAAAACATCTGATCCTCCCTGTAACTGGCACAGATGGTTTCTATATCTTATAAAAGCCTGGAAGTCCTGTAATTTTCTTCATCAAAATTTAGATGAAGCAGGTTATTGTACTTGGGTCCACCTCAGATATGTGCTGTCCAGACTTATCGTTACTCTAGATGACATAGCGTTGATTAGGCAAAAAGTTTTCTTTGTTTGATACAATGCACATTGTTCTTAATGATGAATGCAGATGTTTTATCCAAGATGTATCTGAGGGCTTTTATTTCATATTCTGCAAGTAAGATCTCCCAGAAGTTTTGTGTCAGATAGATTTGTCCACTCGAAGTGGCTTCTTACAAAATGTCATGTGCTGTTACAATGTTCAAATCTCCTTTTGATGCCATGTGACATGCCTTTAAAGGTCATGCGTATTGTCATGTAGGAAAAGAAAAAAGGCTGTGTCAAGTTAAAGATCGCTGAAAGATAGTCAAGCAGAGACATAGATGGACAAATGGACAGACGGATGCAGCACAGAAAGGGCACTTACAACACAATAACCAACAAGAGCATTCAAGGTCACAAAGATGAAAAAGCAAAACCAAAATCTTGAAGTCTCACTTTTTTCTCCCCCTGACTAACACCACACTCTCTCTCTTCATCTCTTTGTTTTTTTTTTCCCCCCCTCTGTCTCTTTCTGTCTTTTCCACTCTCCTCTCCCTGCGTCGTCTCTCTGATTGGGCGGCAGACAGCGTGTAAGTGCTCTAACCCAGACAAGTCTCCAGGAGCTCTTGTGATTGGCTGTGCTCTGCAGCACTGTTCACAATCGATTAAGGCACGGTGAGCTCCCGTTAACAGCTTTTCTCTGCTGCTCCTGTGGCTTTGATACTGTCACATAGACTCCAACTTCGCCCTTAACCCTTCCACCACTGTCCTCTCTTTTTTTGTCTCTTTCACACTCTCCGCTTTGCACTTTCACTTTCATTTTCAAAGCCCCCAGACTCCTTGACTTTATTGCCACTCAAAGACATTTCTTACAACTCTCACTTCAGGCTTGTGTTACTCTCTCTTTTCTCTTTTTTTCTTGGAGTTCTTACTCTCAAGTTACTTAGAGCCTCTTCTCTCCTCACTCACCTTGTCCTGTCATCTTAAATTTCAGTCACTCTTCTGTCACCAGGGAAAAAAGAGTAAAGACAGATAGAAACAGAGAGAAAAAAGAAAGAGATCTTCTTTATAGCCATCATGAAAAAGTTTTCAAACAGGATGGATGATGTTGTGCATAATATCAGATAAATGACTTAATGTAGGGGTGAACGTGTTTTCTGTATGCAGGTGTATCAGTCATGTGATATTGAAGCTGACTAAATTAAGGTGAGTGAAAGTAAGGTCAGTGTTTGCTAATAAATGCCTTTTTTAAATTAACTTAAATAGGGTATTTTGTGCCCAGGCATTGATGCTACAGCATACCATCATACAATAGTATACTTCTAATTAACTGTTGCCACAAAGTTAAAATGCCAATTAGTTTAAGTTAAATCAGGGCTATACTAATAATTGATGTTGTCATTTTTTATTTATTTTTGCTAAATATTGACTGTTTTTCTTTTTTTGCTGAATTGGTACTAGAATTCATTATAAAACCTTTCAATACCAAGACTCAATAGAAGAAGTTAAATGGAATTTAGATTTTTCAGCATTTTATCTATTTACCACAGCAGAAAACTATGCTACATGTTTAATAGACACACAACATTCAATATATCTCCACTGTAACATTAATCCTGCACCTAAATAGCGATTTACTGATAAATGATCCTTAACAAAATATCCCCCTTAAAGTTTGAGCCACAGCAGTTGAGAAACTCTGCACATCCCTTAGGTTGGAGATCTTGGCTGGCCTGAATTACTACAGGTCAACTATGTGTAGCACCACATTGTATGGGGAGGGGTGTGTTCAGTGTATACTATATGCTAAGGTCAAATGGAAAAGAAAGCATAAGGATGAGATTCATGTTTAATATTGTTATTTACTTTAATGTAAAAGAAAGTCTTTAAATGGCAAATAATACAACACAAACGTCTTTAGTATGCTTAAATGTGAGACAATACTAATTTCCCCTATATATGATTTTCACATTTGTTTGAAAAATAAACATTTAAAAGGAAAAAACTGACTGCACAACCTTCTGTTCGTGTCTTCAGTGGTGGATATAGCCTGTGTTTGGGTGTAATTCTTTGTGACAACTAGATAAATATCGTATAACAAAATCACAGCCTTTGCTTTTCTTTCCTCCTTACCAGCAATTAAATCATTACTCTGTCTCAGCCCTTCTGTTCCACCATGTCATCTCCGCCTCCTTGAGATATAAAAAAAAAAAAACAAACAAAACAACGTCTGAATGTTTATGTACAGGGAGAAATGTAATTCAGACAAAACCGTGACCAAATGTGAATTTCCAGCTTTTTGTGAGGCCGTTCAAATAGCAGCTAGCAAAGGAAGACGGCATTGCCGGAAGAAAATTGTGTGTGTTTTTTTTCCCCCATGGTTTTTTATTGTCAAAAGGCAGTGAACCATTCTCTCTGAAGCACAAAAGATGTGCAGTGAGAGAGGCCAATGGCTCGATCTGCCCAGACACTGTTCTTTTCTTCCGTCTTTGTTCTATTTCCTCTATTGTGGCTTACAGAAAAAAAAAAAAAAAAAAAAAATTAAATGGCATTTAACTCTTGTACTTGCAGCAGACTTGGTCTACAGCAGCTAAACTCCGTCATTTTCTCTCTATGCATATGTGAACATATCTCTATATATTTTGACTATATTATTATCTAGAGCAGTTTGGTTCTAAAAGATTTGGACATTACTAAGCTTTGGTCAGCTTATAACTGATTGTATGATAGGTCTGATAAGCCATTTTAAAAACAATAATCACTATTCATATTGGCCTCCAAGAGATGCTTCTTAATGTAAATAGAAGGGAGCAATATTCACAGTCTGTGTATAAAAAAGTTAAACAATGCTTGAACCTTTCAAACTAGTTATTATTCTTCTATTGCAACTCAACAGTGTTTGGGTTGCTTCCTCCTCTCTGTCTCCCTCTCTATGTGTTTTTCTGAAGGTGTCCTTTTCTGAAGGCTGTAAAATGCCTTGAGATATTGTCATTTGGCACTACAGTGTGTACAGAAACAAACTGAATTGAATTCAACAGTGAAACACTGTCTGGGAAAACAAAAACAGGGATTTTTACACTAAAAAGAGTTTAAACTCCATGTAAAGCATGAATAAGTATGTGCTGAGCTTGTCACACCACAGGATAACATGCCAAAAAAATTTAATACAAAACAATTAGCAAAATGTTGTGCTTTGCTTTGCTAACGCAGGAGATTTCGCTTCCAGTAATGTTCGAAATCTCAGTGGATTTTCAAAAGTTCTGGTTTCACTTTGGAGCTGAAGCTTTTGAATCTGCATAGACACACACGTCTTGTCTTGTGTGTCTCTGCCTCATATAGAGCATGTTATTTTGGATGAACAGTATATAGAGGCTGACAGCTTCAATGCCACACTTGCTCTTCTCTGCTATCATCTCATTGTTGTCAGTATTTGAATATTTTCTGCTCTCTCCTGCTGTGTCTGTAGGACTTGTATTTAACAGAGTCGTCACATGCTTTCCCCAGAAGATGCAGACTTGAGGGATCATAGCAAAACAGTGTGTGCGGTGTGTGACAGGTGATGAAGATCTCCAACACAGAATCGCAGGACAATCAGCCTGTTGCTGTCTGATGTGTACCCAGAGCCCTGTGGGTGTTGTAGTTTGTACTGCTCTCTCTATGGGTATCGCAGTTAACAGCTCTTGATAGCAGGTGCCACATGTAAAGGAGGGAGGAGGATGTTGCGCTCTCTGAGCTGTCATGACCTCCAGGGGCCTCGGCTCATCATGTTTGTTTGGAGATGGATCTTGTTGGGACCTTGCCGGTGTATGATGTCCCCTGTCTGGCTCCTCTCTCCTCAGAGCTGTAATCACAGCAGACTGCATGTCACAGCGCCCTGCTCTAATTGGCCTGTCACTCTCCGTGCGCTGGGGGGGAGGAGCTGGCCTTTGTGGGGCTGCCATGGCGACTGGGCCATTTAATGAGAACGAGCACGCTGTGACTAATGACATCCCTGAGCCCATCGGATACACTGCAAATGGACAATTTGCTGCATCACTCACACACTCGCACAACAACACACAAACACAAAGACACACACCTCGGCGTGGTCAAAGCTCATTGAATAGAAGACAGTGTTCCCTCGGCCTTATTTCACCAAGAATCAATATGTGACAACTGCACTTCAGTTTTAATGCTAAGGCTATCATCCATTCTCATCCACTTTTAGGCATTAATAGTTTTACCTAATGCTAATCTTATTTAGGGATGTTAACTACAGCTTAAGATGCACATTAACGAAGGTGGGTCATTGCTCAGAAAACCTTAATGTAAGACATATAGTCCATAATAGGAATATGGATTTGAAGCGGAGCATGAAAAGACACTCGACCATATTCACAGGAGAGAGAAAGAGACATTTACTTGATTACCTTCCATCTTTTCTCATCATCCTGTTTATTGATCCATTAGTGGCCAAGTGACTGCATGAAATGCATAAATATTTATCAATTATATGTCACTTCTAGAGCTGGATGGCAACCTGCCACATATTCTTTTCACATGACTGGCAAAGCTTGAAATATATAACAGCAACTCAGTGTATCTTCCAAAAAGAACCCTTTGATGGGTCACTATAGTATCTTCACAATTAAAAAAATGGATTCATCCAGTAGAAAATTTGGTAGAAAATGACCTAAGAGAGGTGCTTCTCTTGTTCTTGTGACCTGGTGGTGAATACATAGATTTGTTTGATGTTAACACAGCATTGTGCAGGCGCTACAGTATATTGACCCAATACTGAGTCAGTTTAATCCAGTGATTTATCCGTTTGCCTCATGTGGAATTAAAAACAGCACATTTCCAGGTGGTATTCAAATATATTTTCACATTTAGTTTTTACTATACCAGCAGGGGACCGAGCACAGCAATGCTATGTGAATGAAAGTGAAAAGTTGTTTTTACTAGTTTGTTTCTTATTCTTCGACTGCTACGGCTGCTTGAAGTCTGCACTTCATAGAAATCAGTAGTTGCTGGGTAGCGTTTCTTGTGAGGCTGTGCCAGGCCTGTACTGCTTCCATCTTTTGGTGCCAATGAAATTCAATTAAAGCATTTCAAAACTGAGAAACAAGAATAAAATGACCAGAGATGTCGGCCAAACTCTGGAACAGAATCAGGAAGAGGGCTTATAAAAGAAGAACTGTCTCCCTATTATCCATATCCATGTTGCAGATGTTTTTTTATTATGAGGAGCATTCTCCTTCCACTCTCTGCTATTAGTAAACTCCCCATTAAGACCATTAGACCTAAAATGCCACCAAGGTGACAGCCAGTGCAGCCCCTGTTGATCACATGTTGACCCTCAGTTTGCTTATTTGTTGTCTGCTAGATGTGTTTGGTATCAATTCTGGTTTAAAGGGGGATAATGTGTCAAAGTTGACAACTTGTTTTTACCTGCAATAAAAAAATAACTCAGAGGAGGCTTAAGAAATTATTTCACACTTCTCGTGTTGTGAAGTGAGAAGAGGAACTCCCCTAGGTGATGACAACTGCAGAGGATGGCGGAGGTGGAACGGGATAAACAGCAGCCAAACAAAACAAATCAGATGCGATTTCAAATGTCTTTGCAGGACACTTCAGTTCTTGGTATCGTCACATGTGGTCCGATGCTAACCACTCCAATGACAAAAGGATAGTTTGGTGCAATACAAAGAAAAGGACATTGGTGTTATCTCACTTTGTGCAATTAGACTCATTACCATTAATTAGTGCCTTGGTGAGACATCATATCCAGAGTTCAACATGCTTGAAAAATTGAAACACGAATCAAAATGCCAGGGAAAATCTGGCCCTCGCTGCAGTCCCCAGCTAATCAGCAGTGATAATATTTTGCTAAACTATCATCCCGCCTGTGAATATTAATAAGGGCTCTAAGGGATCTGAGCCGCGTGATGAGGGAGTGCTTGTGGTTCCTAAGTAAAAAATGGCCAAACCAGTCGACGTAGATTGTTAAACACCTTGGCTCTCACGTTGGCTGCATTGTTCTTCCTCAGTGGCCCTTCAGTGTGAAAGCAGCATGTGGCCGTGTTTCAGAGTTTGTTTGTTTTTTTTGTCACGCACATGAATGAACACAATAAAATATCATGCACGTGATTAGAGTGTGTACCTGTCTGCATCGTGAAGCCTCCGTCCCCTCCCCAAGCCGCGCGTTTGAGTGTCCCTGGATGATTAGGAGTGAGATCTCTGAAGGGCATCAGGAATGTTTACAGCCCATGTAGCCTTTGAGAATCGATAATGACATGAAGACCCTGGGCAGGTTAATGGTGTGTGAAGAGACTGTTATGTATAAAATCCTGATTGTGACTTGTAGAAATGATGCATGCATCGTATCAGAGTATTGAAGTCTGACTGCTGTGGCTGATTTAAACCTGGCCTGTGACCCTTTTCGAGATGCACGTGAAATAAGCACAATCAATCACAGAGACAGCGTTCAGCCATTACAGCCCAAATGGGATGACCAGCGCAGTCAGCCCTGTGGATTTGCCTTGATTTAACAACATATAAACACACTGATGACTGTGGCGGATGAGTGTGAATGTGATCTGAAGGTGTCTTAGGTTAAATAATCATTACAATAAACTATAATGGCAAAAAGTAAAAGCAACCTGAGATCAGCACCAAGAGGTGATTACAACCTGCTCCTTGTGGCTAACCAACTATGGTTTGGTTTCTGGCAGGGGCATCCCCGACTGATGGGACATGCAACCCCTTGAAGGTGAAATTTATTGGTATGGATTTTGTGCTGCTACTGGTGTATTGAATCAGTGTGACCAAGCAGGCGGGCAGAGGGAAATGGGGCTGTTCTGAGAGTGAATTATACGCAGTCACACACTCAATTTACCCTTGCAAACCTAGTTAGAGAGGGAGCAGGCACAGAGACATACACATGCCGTGGGTTGCCACGTATGTACGCTGACACGCGTGCATCCGTAAACACGCGCACTCCATATTAGTTAACAGGATTAAGAACATTAAATCAAGACAAAAATCAAATCCAATTTCTCATTTGTGCAATAAATTGAAATGCTACAGTTTTTCAGGCACTGACATGATGAAATATTTCTGTACTGAAGAGTATGCATGAGTGCGTACATTAAAAACATCATCTTTAAATAAATCCAGTCATTACTGATTGAAATATAGGTATCATTTAGTTTATGTCATTAATTTCAAGTAAGAACAAATACTCCTCATGCATATTAAACCTCCACTCAGTGCCAGCCCACCATATAATTGACCGTGTTAGAGCCGGCAGCCTCGCAGACATTGGAGGAACTAGGTTGCCAGGCTGTTTTGTTTGATCTGGATGACTGTGTTGAAACCTCTTAATGCTAGTTCATATAAAATATTCATCTTCATTTCGCAGGCCGTGAATCATCAAGGTGTTTCTGGCCCTCCGCCCCCACTCCTGTCCTGTGGCAGAGCAGACAGCTGTTTGAAATTAGATACCAGATTGTGTTACTTAAACCACTAGCAGGAGTGATGCTGATCACTCCCTAACTCAGCAAGCAATCTGTTAGCATGCTGAATCGTAGAAACCTGATCATGGGTGTCCACTTGTTGTATTTAAAGGCTGGCGTCCTGCCTAAAACATACATACAGGGATGCTATTATGTTACATAAACAAACACATAAGATAACATATTTATATGCATTCTCATAGAGACAAGTGGTGACAAAAATATCACATGCTCACTAAATAATTTCACTACTTAATGACACTTATTTGCTTCATCTGTCAACATAAACAAGATTAGTCCACCAAAACGCTAGTAACTTCGGCAGTGCTCAGAGCTAAACGCTAACATGCTCACAGCTAATTCGGTAATCCATCATGGATTACCAGTAATCCATGATGGATTACCTACCTGCAGGGCACAGACCCAGGGGCCTGAGAAATCAGAGATGGCCCCTGGGCTGTAACCTCTGTGAAATGAGTGCTAATATTTTTTTATTTCAAAGTCACACAGCTCAGAAAAAACACAAAATGATCCCAGAGAGAATTTAAAAAAAAAAACACCACAGAGACTAAACCACCATATAGCAACAACACAATTATCCTGACTGAAAATAGACAAAATAACCCTAAAGACACTGTAATGACCAGAATAGACAAACAAATACCACAAAAGGACAAAACAAAAAGAGGAAAAGAGTGATAAACAATATGACGGCCTTATTTGTGGTCCTCTTTTTGCCGTGGGGTTAACATGCTCACATTGGATAGTTAGAACTGAAAACATATTACAGCTGATTTTTAAATTTAGGTCATAAACCATTTGAAATGAAACAAAACTCATGGAAATTATTAATGAATGTATTTTACCCAAATTTAATACACTTTATAGTGGCACTAGAGGAAATGTAAGTTCTATTTGTGTCAGTACAATTCATCCTCTGGGCAACGTGAGTGTCTGTAATGTCTGTATTTAGTTCCACCTCAAATCAACAATTGTTTTATTTATTACACCTGCAGTTGAAATCGTTTACCTTTCCTAGAAGGTGAGAGGTCAAACTTTAGCATTAATAATTGATGTGCCAACTTATAAAAAATGTGGCTCCTCAGGATTTGTTGTCACAATTTCTGACTTTAGCACGAAGATGCTGCTGATATTGTTTTATTTAAAATCTGATAGATGAAATCCAAAGGTGACATTTTTATTTAGATTAAGTTCGGTGCTGACAGTATGTGGAAATTCAATGTATTCTGAATGATTATTTTTTAAGAACAACCTGGCAATTTAGATGTTTCTTATTAATCGATCATAAATGCTTGATATACAAATAAGTTCTAAACACTTTGTCATTTACATTTGGAGCTGTTTCAGCTCCTGTGGTAACTCATGATATCAGACAGTACACGCCTATAGTGAAGCTCATTGATCCTAAACTCTTGAATTTTCAAAACTCGCCACCTCCAAAATAACGACTGACACT
The DNA here is from genome assembly GCF_900324465.2 of Anabas testudineus. Lineage (NCBI taxonomy): Eukaryota > Metazoa > Chordata > Actinopteri > Anabantiformes > Anabantidae > Anabas > Anabas testudineus. The sequence goes on along the minus strand of NC_046614.1, from coordinate 15,310,511 downwards.
CAACACTTACTTTGACTGCGAGTTAGCATTAGTCAATACTGTGCAATTACACGCAGGATATGATGCCAAATGATAATCCTCAGTAGCTGTCTTGTAAAATCAATCAGACCATTGAAGCCCAGAGACAATAGTTGTAAGATGACTAGTGAATACCGCGGTGGAGTCGGGACAACGAAAAGGTTTTGATAGATGGCTGTATTCTCTGAAGCAGGCAGCGAACAGATTGTGATTAATTCTCTAACAGAGTGATTTGCCAGAAGTACTAAAAAAATGCTGCAGTTATTTCCCCTTTTCTTTTTATTAATGGTGTGTGTATGCGACTATGTGCCTTAATGCAGCTTTTCATTTTCTGCACACAGAGCTGAATGGTTGCAATGCAAATCACAGAGCCGCTCCCTCTCTCACTTCTTATCATTTTAGTGATCCTCTCACAATGACGTTCAAGATGAAAATGAACAGCTGTCCTACACTAACGGGGGGGTTTAATGTGCATTTATTCATCATAGATGAAATGACACAAGCTAATCAAAACTGGATATTGAGTATTGAACTCACGCAGGCCTTTTTCAAGAGTCAATTCATATAAAGCTCTTTAGTGTTTGGTTACATGATTCAAACTCATATTAACCTTTGGCCCTGTTTCTCTTCCCAGCATACTCTGCTCAGGCTGTGTTTTCTGTTTAAATATGTGTGTGCAAAACAGGCAGCATTTCAGTATTGGTAAATGTGGCTTGTTTATCCTTCAAAAGAAAGCATTAGTCAAACAAACAAAGAGCGGTATGTGAGCCGACGTTACTGGCAGAAGCATTAAAATCCACTGCAACTCTCTGCCAGGTTAGTAATTGCTCTTTTTATGGTGGTAATTATTTCCTCTAAGGTGCGCACTGTTGCACACTGCAATTATACATGTGCTGCTATCTCTGTGTGGAAGTGAATGTGGGTGGAGAGATGTGGGAAGTATTGAAAAATTGTACATTTTGTGTGTGTGGATGTGAGTGTGTGTGTGTGTGTGTGTGTGTGTGGGATGTGCAGTGAGAGAGAAAAGACAAAAAATGAAGCTGCTGAGACCTGAACTGATGCACAGTTTTGAACAAAACAACAAAACAACCAAAATCAAACAACGGTGTGATGCGGCTCCATTTAAAAAAAAAAAAAAAAAAAAAAAAAAAAAGGAAGAAAGAAGCTTTTTCTGTGTTCCTGCCTTCAGTTAGGTCCACGCTTCAGTAACACAGACCTATTGAAAGGCAGCATACAGAAAAGTCAGCATGTAAGGCATGATAAGGCCAAGTACCTACTATTCATAATTCTGTTTCCTCTCTGTCTATTTCTCAGTTGTTTGCTCCAGACAGTGTGACCTGCAGGACCAGGCTAGAAAACACCATTACACAAACACCTCTCACAGATAACGTCTCCACCGGGAACAGTGCAGACGGTGTTTCCTGATGTTTCTCGGACACTGCAAGGACGCAGGGGCCTCGGAGACGCAAAGAAGAAGGCACCAATTCATATGGATGAACTCAGGAAGTCTTATTTGACCATTTTATCACTGAAATGTCTGTATGCAGCTTTGTCCTAGTCACTGTCTAGATGTCCAGATCGGTGGCCATGTAAAAAAAATGACAAGAGCTTTAAAGATCTTTGGTAGTAGAAAAAATCATTCTGTGATTAATGATAAATTAAGTCTTTTAGAGTAAACGTTTTGAGATGAGCTTTACGACTAACACCCAGGACAGGGTTCAAATGGTAACAACTGCAAATGCAAAGTTTAAGTATTTTTAGTCCTTATGGAAAATTGTCAACAACGTTCCTTTAATTGATGCTGTTAAAGCATTACTTAAATGGAAAGGAAATTCCTAGACAGGAAGTGTTCAAATCCTTAAAGCTGCACCAGTAAATATTTCATGTGGACGACAGGTCACATGACAACGTGTAACTTGAAAAGGGTTGGTCACAGTGATTAACTCACAGCTCACTTCCACCTGAGTTTGCTGCAGCTCTGTTTTTTTTCATTTTAGCATGTATGCATTTGTTGTATTGGTTTTACAGCCTGCAGCTTTAATGTTGGGCTCACTTTCACCACAACACTGTCTTCAACTGTAATTCAACTTTAATATATTTTATCTTATAGATACCAACAGCTGAACACATGCTGAGTAACAACTGTACTAAATATATTTTTGACAACATAAGTCATGTAACTCAGATAATAGAACATAACATTATTATTATTATTATTATTATTATTATTATTATTATTATTATTATTATTATTATTATTAAATCTCCCAGAAAGGGAACTGATCAATGTACAATTACTCTAGTGTTGGAGTTAATGTATTAAATGCCCCATCATCTTTACATTTTTCTTTTTACAAAATACACATACATACACGAATTAAAATTCACCCAGTCAGTGTCTGTAGATGAATATTCTTTTCACCCTTGATTTTGTCTCAACACTCAGACCCCACAGGGCATCTTATCAATCACTGAGCGTGGATGGACAAGAGGAGATGTGATAATTGTCCTTTTCCTCTATCTAGTACGGTATCATAACCTAATTCGGAGAGATACCATCTCCTGGGAGGATTCTCTTTGTCGTCACACTGCTCCACATTCCCATTCAGCTGTACTGGAAGCTATATTTATCCTATTTTTCCCCTGTTAACATTTGGAGGATTTGTAATCATCATTCAACCTGAGATTTTCTGAGCAGCTCCCAATTAACCCGACTCCCCTCTCTCTTTGACCTCATCAGTATGTCATTAAACTCACACGCTCACCAGGGCCCTGTGTCGTATCGAAACGGAGGGTGTGGAGGTAAATTTGTGTCTGGTTGTGTTTGGTGTGTCTCTCATGTGGAGAAACATGTTGCATTTGTGCTTCGTTGCGTATACATACAGTATGTGTGCATATGAGTGAGACAGTTGCAACTGAGGTGGAGGTAATTCAGCTTTCACTTGACTTTATTTCTCATTGTATCTAAATTCTGTGCAACCTCTGTCCACCTCTCTTTAGCAACCTCTGGCTCTCTGATGTGTTGAATCTCATTACCGTGTGCATGCCTGTATATATGTGTGTGTGTGTGCAGCTGCTTATGCGTGCAGGTTGCATGTGTGTCCGTGGATTGTAATGCCTTAGCTCACTCCTCCCAGCGGAGTGCCAGTCTAAACTAAGAAGCGTGATGATGATGCTCTCTGTGAGCTGACACAACCCATTTGGCCAGGAGGAGCTGATCTACACCAGCGCTGCACATGTACAATATGGGAGGGGGGAGGGAATAGAGGTCGGTCTGCGTCTGCCTCGCCCTCGTGTCCTTGTCTACATTTGAGGAAGAGGTCACTAGATGAGCATCATCTGTCGAACATTAAGCACAGTGTGAGTGCACGTGATGATTCTACAGATTCATTGTACTTGTATAAAGTAGCTGCAAATATTTCACCTTACTGAGGATGATTTATTTTAATAATGACTTGGTCTTGCATCAATTTTACCTTCTTTCATCTGGTATTTGCTGAATTATGCTGAAATGACAACACACATACAGGGAAGTTGATTCTGATATCACATGCAATTCTATATTTATTCATTTTTGTTCTTTTGGAAAAAAAAACGAGATATGATGAATAAATATTAGATACAGTATAATGTGAATGCTGTTATAGTTAGGGATACTAATACTTTATGGCTTATGCTATACTGTGTGCACATGATGTTTATATTTCAACAAACGTTAGCCTGTGTTTATGTAGAGTCACTAACTGTTCATATGATGCTAGTCTACTACTACTCTGCTGTCTTTCCTATTGGACCCATGTATCAGCAAAGCTGTTGCTCATTTAAGCAGCTGAACACCAACTAGAAGTAGATTAGTAGCTATGATTATTAAGACTGGCACTACAAGCTTATTTGTGTAATGAGTCATATTAAACACCCAGCTGAGCAAACGACAATTGTTCTGAGATAATATCACTTAGAATCAAGATCAATGGTCCTGAAATCAAGTTACACCACCACCTCTGTTTCCACATTCCTCCTCTCTGTTCAAGGAAGTAGATAAGAGACAGATGCAGAGAGAAAGACTGGGGCATGGGGAAACACAGAGTGCTTGTCACAGCTCAAACAGGACGAATGCTTTCTATTAGCACCACTGAGATAAAATTTTGGTGATTCAATTACATTGCCAAGGATTTCGGCAGTGTGTTGCATCTGCACAGTGAAGTCATCAACCAGTAAAGTTCAGGAATCCGTGTTGTACATGACTTATTTCCGTAATTCTTGACTAATTCATTCACCCCCATTCTACTTTAGGATAGTCAGTACACATCAGATCAGCTGATGTATCAACATAATTGTTCACGTACAGTGACGCTATCAGTCTTCTTGTCCTGTTCATCCCTCCTGCTTCCTTTATATTGCTATTTACTGCATCGTCAGTGAAAGAATTTGAAACTAGTGACATAATGTATTTTGTCTATCCATTGTCTAAAAAAAAAAAAATCACCGACTCATAAACTTGCATTTCTCCATAACACTATTGGTCGTCATAAAATACACCTTTAAGTAATAAAAGGCACACCTGACAAGTGATGGGCACAAATATGAAAAATAAAGAAATGGCAAAAGAGACAGAAAACTAGTTTCTGTTTTTATCAGCGATGATCATAATTAATGACTCCCCGAAACGAAAAGCAACTCAAGGCAAAAACACAGACTTAAATGAAAATGAAATAACCTGTCCATATAAATACCTGTACATCAGATGGAAGACAGCAACAACTAAACAAATTACTCGGTTCTCAACAACATTTTTGCAAAAACATTATTATTGTTTTTCTAACTTGTAGCCCTGTGCGCTTATTAAATTGTGCATATTCATAACCTGGAATAAAAGTGTGCCCAAATTCACGGCAGCCACCTCTACCGTGTCCATGAATGACTTGTGCATCTTTAAAGGAGCAGCTGAACAGCCCTCACTTGAGTACAAATGACCAAATCACCTGCACGACTGTTGCTTCATTGTGTTCATAATTGTAATCCCTTGGACCGATGAAAGGGGCGAACTATGGTGGTTAATTAAAACTGCAATCAAATTTACCCCTTAAACTGGTTGCAAAAAGAGACCTCATTCAATTAAATCATGCATCACTTTCCTTTCAGTGCCATACAAACAAACAAGTGCGGGGATGGAGTCATGTAAATCCACGGGCTTGTTGATTGCCTTCCACAGCTGGGATTTTTTTAATTTCGAAAGCAATGGCTGAGGTGGCGCTCGAGGTGCCGTGGAGGAGAGTTCAGGGAGCAAAAGGGATTAAAGATCCTTCCATTGGCCTTTTTATTGGCACTTGTCATGTACTTAATTTGATGCTGTAATTAACTTTTGAAATCTCAAGGCATTTCCAGCATGTGTATGTGGGCTTCCTTGCAGATAAACGCCATGCGAAGGCTGATAGGACGGAGTAAATGACTGCTGCAGATAGCATTTCCTGTTTATCTCTTGTCCATTACAAGACAGACCAGGATCACAGGCTCCTCTGAAGGCCCAATGTTAAACATTCACATTGTTTGCACGAGTGTGTGCCCATGAGCTGTTGTGTGAAAGTAATTAAATATATGGAATGCATTGTGTTTGCAATGTTTCTCTCCATTTAGAGCTTCACTTCACAGCAGATGTTGTCCACCTGCTACTTGGTATTAGCCTGCTTGAATGAGAGAATATAAAGCAGTCAAGGACCCACTTGTATGCTGTCAAGGGTATAAGGTACTTTCGTATTTATTCACACACACACACACACTCACAGACACACACACACACACACACACTCACAGACACACACACACGTGCACTGAGCTGTGTAACAGACACAGTACATGCGTGCACAATGATACTCACACACGTCAATCAATTTGTGCAGAAATCCACAAGGGTTCGACAGGACAAAGCGCGGGCAACTTTTTTGCTTGTGCCAGCCAATCATGCGATAATTGCTTTGAAATTAAGTACCTTCTATATTGTAATGCTAATTAACAGATGAAAGAAAATGTTCAATTAGTCATTAATAGAAACCTGAAAGAAAATGTGACCAAATGATTGTTTTAAAGAATGTCAAGTTCTTTGTGATTGTTTAAACAGGTAATGAATTGCCATTGACCTTGATATACAGTCAGTACAGTATAATTAAATCAAATGCCCTATTGGTTAGATATAGATTATATTTAGTTTAGAATCCCATTAAATATAGTATACAGTGAATATTTTAATCCAATATGAGACATCATAATAAATGAATGTGTGGCTTGTTATTTATACATATAGAAAAGTTAATCCCCTTAAAGCTCCCTGTAATGTTAAAGTGCAATATTCAGATGGCTAATTTCCCATTTCACCACCATCACCCTTTGCCTCTTGACCTTTAGCTCTGCTGCAAAGCTTCCTGGGTCACTAAAAGACATTCATATGTGGCTTTTCCTCTTTTTGCAAGCCTGAGATAGGGCTGCGTTGTGTGCAGCCTCTCAGCCAACAAGTCATATGATTTGATTAAAAAAAATAAATAAATAAAACAGTGACTATCATTTGAATATCTTTTTTGGGGAACGATTCTATTAATGCATGGCAGGGACCCTGTTGAACCACTGAGACGTGCGTAAAGGCACAGCGAAGACAGCGGCGAGATAAATTGTTGCTGTGCATGTCAGTGTGTGTGTCTGTGAAAGACAGAAAGACAGAAAGAGGAAGAGAGAAAGAAAGAGGGACGCAGAGAGAAACAGACAGAAAGAGACGGTTGTCAGCACAAACTTTGCTAATACAAAAGGCATCAAACTAGCAGAGATGAAATGTCACTTACTACTGTTCACTTACTCAAGCATTGGACTAAAGCATGATTTTAAGACACAGTACTGTTTTTTTACTAATGTATTTCAATTTTATTCAACTTTCTACTTTGCCATCTATAAAAAACATATACTGTACCAACCTTATGAAATTCAATGCAAAGTTAAAGATCAAACCAGTGACCCCTTCTCACCAAGGCAGTGTTTAACTTACACCTTCTAATTCTGTACATAGCAGTTTAATAAACTGATCTAACAATGTCTTATGTTGTCACATACACTGCCCGTCCAAAAAAAGTCCCACACTCTAATATTTTGTTGGACCGCCTTCAGCTTTGATTACAGCACTCATTCACCGAGGCATCGTTTTGATAAGCTTCTGCAATGTCACAACATTTATTCTCGTCCACAGAATAACCTGGTCATTCAGTATATTCAGGAAGTCAGCTGACCTCATTCTTTGGACACATAAAGTTGCTGAACCTACACCTGAGCAACTGCAGCAACCCCAGATCATAGCACTGCCCCCACAGGCTCACTTCACTCGCCCATTTTACTAATATAATTTTTTCATCATAACTAAATTAGGTTTTAATGCAAAAGGATAGGATGACACTGAATAATGTTATATATTATTTCATATCGGTCGTTGTGAAGCACAACAGTTTTGCACCATTTCTTGAATACGTGTGTGGTTATCTGTTTAAGGTGACTGTTTTGTCCCCTCCTGATGTTTTTTGGCCCAGGCATTAACCTGGGATTAGCCTGGCAGAGATAGAAATCAAGGGTCAGCAAGTAAGTGAGTCACCCTGGTCCCCAGCCTGGTTTCCAAGCCTTGAATTGAAACTTAATGTCTCCTTACGTGAAAGAAGCATCTACACCTCAAGGGTATTTGTGTTCATGAGTGTTTATGTAGACATGCTTTGTCTACCATCCATTCAAGCCTCACAGATTCACTTGGGTGGGTGAGAGATGTTACGTTGTCAGCTACTTATTAATCTTTTACATTAATATTTTGATGAAATGTGCTGCAGAGTTGCACAACAATCTCAAAGTTTAAAGAGAGTTGTGGCTATTTGGCTGCTGTGTCGATTATGAGAGTGGAGGGGGTGAGGGAATTCGGCTGAAGCTTCTGAAGGGGGCAGAATTTGTTTTATGAGGGTAATTGATGCTTTGCTGCAGGAGAAGAGGGCAAAGCAGGCATGAAATTGTGCAGAGGATCAGATCCGTATCGGAGCATACGGGAGAGCTGAGGGAGAACAACGGAGCCTGGCAGCCTGGGGTGCCTGGATTAGGGTGCCGCATAGCACTGAGGTACAGTTAAGAGCCAATTTTATTCACTAGCAACCCAATCAGTGGAAAAGCTCTGGTGTCCTATTAGAACTAGGTTTAAGGAGGAGAAGCAGAGCTGATGGGGAATGGCCATTAAGACATTTGTATAGCCATCAGAACAGAGAGAAGAAAAGGCACCGAGAATGGAGAGAGAAAAATGGAATCAAATCAGAAAATGCAGTACATGTTTTCAAAACGCATATTCACTCAAGCAACTAATAAGTAAATTCAGATTCTTGATATCTTGAAAGTGAAAGTGATAACTTCATGTCAATGGCCAAGGGGTCATCTAGCAGTAAAGGCTAACAAAATGAACATCTGAGCAGGGTCTGTTGGTTGTCTCACGCCTGAATAAGCAACTGATCTCTCATTGTAGCCAGGTTTACACTATAGGAGCACCGAGTGGGTCCATCGGTCCAATTCCCTCTGTGTTTTCTAGTAGCGGTGCAGTGTCATTGTGTTTGCTGTCAGCGCTGAGCTCAGCGTTGACAAATGCATAGAGGACACAGCTCATCAGGATTCGTGAGCTGTCTGTCTGTGAATAAGAAGAGGGAATTGGCTGTCAATCCCTAATTAATAAACTCTGCTCCTCTCCCCCCACTCCGCACGGGGTTATCTGATCAATAACCATTGTGCACTGCCTCAGATGAAAGCCATTCAGATTTATCTGCTAATATCCTGGGTGATAGCCAGAGCTAGACTGAAGATGACAGTAGGCTCAAAGCCCATTACCTCCTTATTTACTGTTTTAAATTCTGCTATAGTCGCAGCCAGTTGCTGTCTCCAGAGTAACAAATAGGGGAAAATCTCTTCTCTCTTTCTGGGACAAGTCAAGGACAAAGCAGATGGAAAACATATGAGTATCGCTTCATTTCTGCTCATTTTCTAGGAATATGTTTGCAAATCCGTGTAAACATGTGCGTGTGCAGATGTAGACATCTCTATTTCGACATAGTTAACATAATATTTGCAAGTTTAAGCTGCTAACCTCTCTCCACACACGGCAAAGATTTGTGCGGTGATCAGTTCACTCCTTGTTTCACTCCCCGACTTGAAATCAATGTTTCATCTCCTCTAAAAGTGACACCCCAATTCAAAACAGGCTGGTTAATTTCTAAATCCTCATCCCGTTATAAATCCTGCTGTGTTCTTTTATTTATCTTCAGCCCAGTCAGCAACAATCGCTCTCCACATCCTGTTCATCTGTCTGCCAGGTTTCACAGTTGGACAGATATTTCTGTCATTCACAGTGATCTACATTCAATGAATAAAATCAGGCACACTTAGTACGAACCGCAGATGGAAAGCTTTATACATAAAGATGGCATCAGGTCTGACAACATTGTCTTGTCCTAAATTCCTCTCTCAGGGTGAGTGGCTATTTGATTTAAAAAAAGAATTACGTCCTAGTTGCAAAAACCTGTGGTAAAACTAAGCACACCCCTCTCTGCTGGCCTATTTTGTAATGCTTTTTATACATTCTACTCTGTTTATGTTAGTTAATGGCGCACTCCAGCTATTTTACACATGATCATGCATTTACTCCAGAGGAGTACCACTCCACATGAGGCTGCGGATACAGTTGTCAAATGTCTCCTGTGGCTCTGCGGAGGCAGGGCTCGAGTCTGATTAAGTTAGATACTACAAGTTGCTCTCGAGATGTGTAGAATCTTTCTAGTGTCCACTCTTAAAACCAAACCACATAAACACCACATATCTGTCCGCTTCACACCCACAAACACACTGAGGCGCAAGATAGTTCATGTGGTGGAAGAGTGTCCAGACGACCTCTGGCCATGTAGGACCATGCGACACCAATGTGCCAGAGCTCTGCAACAGATGATATTCACAGCAGATATTTGACATGGCAGGAAAAACACAGGTGAAACTGATAACAGGAATGACAGTTTGGTCTCCCAGTAAACCATGCCAGTCAGTAAATCTGCATCTACATAATACATGAGTACCTTTGGACTGCAAATCTAATGGGATGCTTCTGTATTAATTATAACTCTTCTCTTCCTGCTAAAAGTCAAAACGGCTGCAGTGAAAAGGCAAAACTATTTCTTTACCGCATGTGATATCATAGTAACTGATGAAAATGATGGTTACTGTAGAAATAAGACCAAACAAAGTTGTAATGTAAGAAATGTATCTTTAAGGACAAAATTTAAGGACATTGTTACTTCATCATCATAATTACATGCACAGTCATTTGCAGAGCAGATGGTTCTTGTGGGGCTGGAGTTCCTGCAGTCACTGTAGCCCAGGACATGCTTCACGTGGCCCAGACACAGGAGTTTTTGATAAGCACTCTGCCACAATCATTATTCTAGTTCAATGGAGTTGAACTGAATTATCACAACATCCAAGGAGGGATTTGAATTTGAGGTGCACTTCTGTTTATTCTCTATCACCCAATTTCAGTGACAAACTTGTTTTTTGGTGCCGTCCTGCAGAGTGAGCTTTCCCCCGACGTTATCTCTCCTGATCACTTGGGGATGATTACAGAGGCCGGCCTGTGATATGACCGTGTCGGCACACAAATTCAGAGTGTGAAGGAACGATTGAGGCACTCGGTAGACGTATGCTCAGGGAGGACATGTTAGTGCCCTCAACAACCTTCTACATTGTTACATGTTTGAAACTATCTGCTGGATCGCAGCCTGCCAGGACCCGGGGATTATTCTGAATCTGCTTACAAAGCTTTAAATTGACATTTTGGGAGAGTGTGTCATGTTTGAAGTGGTTGCTTGAGTGTTTATTTAATCATTGATAGAGGCTGCTGAGAAACTGCAATTTGCAAAGTACATATGGTTTAGACATAATGGTAAATGTTACAAATACATGTGTACAAAAACGCACACCCACCCGCAAACTCATACACATAAACACACATAAACACACATACACACAAACACAGAGGTCCATTAATCTGCTTTTCAATTCAGGTCTAATCTCCTGTCTGCTACTCCACTGGCAGGTCCCACCTCCCAGCTTAGTAGTAACAAAGAGGCTGGAGATTCGTGAAGAGGATCAAACAGGCAGCATGCATCATAAAATCTGTTTATCACTGTTGTAACCTTGGTCCCCATGCACATGTGAACAGGGAAGGTGTTTAAAACATGTTGAGTGTCTGGGTTGATAATTTTACAGATGATTATTCATTAACCGTTGACGTCACTGTTTTATAAAAGTAGCACTCATTTGATTGTATTTTTGATTTTTTTTTTTTTTTTAAAGCAGCTCAAACTATTATTTTTAAGATGCTTAACTAGATTTCTCTCTAGTGACGGTTTGCTGCTGTTCAACTAGTTCTAATGTGAAACATTTGGCATCTTCCTCAACACTGCTTGTAGTGAATAGCTGCAGTGGTGAGATAGTGAACCGCAATTTGATGTTGATGCAAAATGTAAAAGCCTCATGATTTGCTACCAACAACCATGGAGAGATTGCAGAGGCCTGTTTATTTGTGCAGATGACTTAATTACTGAGACATTAGATTAGTTGAGATAAGCTCATAGATCCTAAATATTCCTGCACAAATAATCAGCAGTCAGTGGTGCACTGTTAATGCAAAGTTGTTCAGTGGAGGCCAGTGAACGCAGACAGTCCAAAAGCAACTCCAGAGGTGCAAGAAGACACCTGCCACGAAAACTGTGGTGAATCATGTTTGTAGCCTCATGGGACCAGCAGACCATGTCCTGGCACTGATATGACGGATCATACATCACCATCAATTGCAAGATCTATTGCTATGACAGCAGGAAAGATAGTATCATACTGCAGCAATATCCACAGTCTGAAAAACACACAGACGTGCACACATGCACCAGCATACTGTGACAGCAAATAAAAAACATGCGCTAGAGCAAATTCACTTTTTGTGCACATGAAAAATGTGTCTGGCAGATTACAGATTAAATAAAGTTTAGTTTTTGATGTTTAGAAATATAATACCTCACCCTCTGTAAGGCGGATTTTGATCGTTATTATTGAAATGCCGCGCCTTTGCCACTAGATGTCTCACTCCGTGCTTGTTTCCAGGCCACGCACACACACTCACACACGCACAGTCACATGCAGGGTGCACATGGTGTGTTTAATATGACCAGCCTAGCCGCTCTCCACATGTGTTGCAGTCTCCTCTGGGAGGACAGGAAAGCATCTGCCTCCCTCTGTCTGTCTAACACATTTCTGGGAAAACAGCCCAAACCTGCCGCTCAGCTCAGGAGGGAGCCAACACACACAAACAGATATACATCTATGTGTCCAAATAACAGCATGTGCAGATATATGTTTCTTCAGATGTTTATATTTCATTTATTCCCTAATTTTCTTTGATTCCTGTTATAGATATAACGCTACTTATCTCTACATGCAACACATTCTTGAAGCTCTTCCTGAGCCATAGAGCCTAAACAAACTATTAGCTGTAATAAGACCTACAGAGCTAATCTAGGTGTTCGGTAGGAGCACCTGGTCAATTAGTTTTCCTGTTTTTAATGTTTAGTTTCCTCATTGTTCTGAGCTCTGGGGAATTTGTGCCCTTTGAACCATGGAAAACCACGCATACAGAAAATAAATATGCACTTTTAATAGAGCAGCCACAGCTCCATTAAAAATGAACATACAAACAAGAACCAGGTCTAGGCTGATACATCCTACATCCAGCCGGGGGGCTGTATGTGATTAATGGATGCACGAATAAAATATTGATCAGTATTGATTTTTCTAAGATATTACATAGTGCTCTAACAGTACAGTGGCAACATTATCTAAGGCGAGGGTGACGAAGTATTACAGGCAAGACGATGTTGGAGAGACTGGGGGGGGCAAGTGTCTCTTACTGTCAGTCATCAGGTCGACATTATCTTAGATCCAGTAGCACAGGAAATCAGCATAAGCAACTTGATTGAAAATTGAAAATTGTAATTTGTAGGGATGAAACAATCTAAGATTTTCAATTCTCTAGAAATAATGGGAAAAATATTAACATTCACCACAATATGTAAATTAATGTGATCCAAATTAAAGTAAATAAATTTAAAGTTATGAAAAGTGACCATTTTACATTTAATCATTAAGTTTTACATTATTAACTATCTTATATACTGTTTTATACTAACACATTGATTGTTTTGTCCAAACAGTTTTACTGAGAAGCAGCAATCACGAGCGAGAATCCTGAACTAGGTCGTTTTTGGAAACTGACTGAAATAGATTGATTGCCAGAAACAGGTGCTGCTGATCACATAATCATAATAATAGGCTGACTTCTAATTTCAGCTCTTTTCAATTGTTTCATTGTTTGTGCTTTTTTACAGTATTGGTTTGTTGTCCTGTTTTGGTTGTTTGTATTTGTGTAAAGACAATCTAGAGAAAGCGTTGTCGACTAGCATACTGTGTATTTGATTCACGCTTGCTGACAAACCAATGTGACTGATGCACTTATTGTATGTATATACTCTATACATAAAACTCCCTTTGTATAAAGTGTTTACCTTTCACAAGATATAAAAAACTTAAACAGCTCAGATGATGATGGTGATGCCAGTGCTTACCATCCCAGTCCAGCCCAAAACCTCAGCTGCACAGTCTGAGTAGTTCAGCTGTTGTCACAGAGGGTGATGTATTAGAGGTTTTCAAACTGTGGTCCTGCCTCTCACTGCAGGCCTCCTATTTCCCCATGAATTCTAACTCACTTTGTGGTTATAAAATCTGCCAGTTTGAGTGTGCTGCGCTGTGTGTGTTAGTGTCTCTCAGACTGTGGCTGTAGAGAACAAGCAACCAGTGTGTGCGTTATCTATTACTTCCTTCATTAAGCCCTTATCACCAGCTTTAATGCCAATTAAGATGCACTTTAATGTGAAGGCAAGGCAGGCAAAGTGACTATGCACTTCTCACTCCGGAGTGGCAAGAGAAGGGGAGTAGCCCACGTTCAGACAGGACCACCCGCTCGCCTTATCAACCCGCTGAAGGCGCCACAGGCCTGTTAGTTTTGCCTCTTTACCACAGACACTGTTTAATGGGTTCTATACGGCAACATTTTCTGCACTACTGTACTTTGCTCACTGCAAACATACTGAATCCAGTTTGATGCAGGCATGCCACTGTGGAGCAGCTTGAAGAAAGTCCCCACTTCATTTTCACCTAAATTTAGTCCACTTCAAACCACTTAAGTTCTGCAGTTAATTTGTGTAAATAGATACTTCCTACAAATGCTTTAAAAAAAAAAACAGAAGAACTTCTCTGAGTCCTGCTTGAACTGGGAGATGAGTTGAAAATCATTGCGTGGGGCTAAATTCACATGCTTCGCCGCATGGTGTAGGACATGTGGAGGTCAAAGCTTCCTCTGAATGTGAGTGTTGTGCATTTACTCACAGGAGAAAAAACACACATGTATAGATAAATGCAAACAGCACATAAATAGCTGCACACAGGCAGGTGACATCTATGTGTTTACCATATGGAGCAAGACACAACTTTGGCAAACACTGTCAGGGTCACTATGAACACTTTTGTGTGAATTATAATTAGATAGCATTGACCGATCTGCAATGTGCAGACTAAGCAGATGGTTCATGGACAGCGGGGAGAGGCAGGGGGTGTTGTGGGTCGATGTGCTACAGGTCTGGTGTTATAGCAGCTGGCTGACAACTCTGGGATGCTGTGTGTCAGCAAAGAGAGAGTAAGAGACAGTGAGAGAAGAAGAGTGACAGCACAGGGAGCACGATGAGTTCTGGCTTTTTTCTTTTACACGATTTTCACTATCAGTGAAAATGCTGATTATTTTTTGATGAGTTCATTAATTGTTTTAACAGTGTAAAGTCAAAATGGTTCAGTACACCCATTACAATTTCTCTGAGCTGCTAAGGACACATTTCAACAGGTAATGACACAGGGATACTGAGTTTACAGAGAAAGCAGAAAATCAGTCATATTTTAATGTAGCACTTGGAGCCGTTTTTCTTTACGTGACTCAAATGATTCATTAATTTCCAAATATTGGTAAATTAAATCATTTTATCTGCTTATGTGAGGGTGAACTGAATGGACCTTTGGTTCTAATGTGAACATAGGGATGGGTATCATTTGAATAGCTGCTTGTGTAAAGCTGCTTTGTGACAATGTCAATTGTAAAAAGTGCTATACAAATTAAATTGAATTGAATTGAATTGAATATTTGTATACCAGTGTCTGGGGTCTTGGTACTGATATAAAATCTTTTTCACAGATCGCTCGACAAAACAAAAGAAGCCATAGTTCTCCGATCTTAAGTGTTACACAAACACAGGCAGCTATACAAGCAAATAAAATATTTCTGATTTCATTTAGTAAATATCTGACCAAAGAATAAGCGAACCAGACCCAGACCCGTCTGCAGTGTGCTAGTATCCCACTCATGTATCATGTTGTTGTAAACCTTAAGTCTAACATATGTTGGATTGACCTCGCTACGAATATAACAAGCGAAAATAAACTCGTTTTCAGAGCTTCCTTTAGTGCGTTGCTTCCGCTCGTCTTTTCTCTCCCTGTGTGGCACTGATGTCTCTTTCCTCTCCTCTACTTTCTACTCTCTATCCTTCTCAATCCCAGCTTTGATGTATGCATGAGGGAGGATTTCCTGAAGACCAAAGAGGCCATTACCCAGGGGCCATTAGGCCGCTAGTAGAGCATGTCGATGAGTGCTGAGTCTTGCTCTGTTTTCTCATGCAGCCGCTCGTCAATGTGGGTGAGGTAGTGGGGTATTCTCATGCTGTGATAAAGCGTAGCCTTATATGTAGATATTTCTCTCATAACCATCTGTATTTTTACTGAATAGCACTGTTTGAGTGTCCCGTTGAAACATTTAGCTGTTGCTCCTGTTGCACGTGAGGAGGATGGGCCATTAATTGGTGCTGTTGTTCCATCATGCAGACTAAGAGAGGGGAGTGGGGGGTTGAGTCATCACCATCAGGATGAAACGCTATGACATTTGAGCATGAAAGTCCCAGAGAGCCTTGCAGGTCAACATCATTGGGCATGTTGGTGTTTTACAGTAGGTAAAGGAGGTATATAGAGCACTTTGGTCTGAATGGGATTTCTGTTTAATTAGCAAAGAGTTCGTCATGTAGGTAACAGGCACATTACAGAGGTGAGCAAATATTTATGTTACTAAATGGGGTCTGTGTTATTAGCGTAAGGATATTTCTTTTCTGGTCAGTGGATTGAACTAAATGGGACGATAAGCTGTGGGGAGAGCAAGTAGTCGGCTGTAAGGGAAACCGAAGCGAGATAACCTTGATTGCTGGAATCACTCAACTGTTCTCCTTAGTATGTCCCTGGTGAGGAGACGTGTGCACCAACTCTTCTCTGCTGTGGTTTGAAGAAACGCCCTCAAAGAAAGTGTGGAAAATGAGTGACAGTATATCATGCTCCTGCATTTTTTCAGAGCGCACTTGTGAGGATCATTGAAGTTTGCTGAGAGCGCTGAGACTCTCTCAAGGGCAGCTGACTATATTATCTGCGGTGACTGCGATGCTCAGTCCTTCTCTAATCAGAAATATCAAATCTTAGCATTCAGCATGCTGACTAGACTGGGTTTTTACACAGTGTGAAGCCTCACTATTACTTCCAGCACAGCAAAACATCAGCATACAGGCCACAGAAGGAGACAGAGGAGGTGGTTAGGGAGGGAGAGAAAGATGGATAAGGTATAGGAAAAGGAAGATAAGCGGCCAGTGTGTGTGTGTCTGGATGTGTTTGGTGTGCTGGTGACTTCCCCAGGGCCTGCAGACAGGGGAAACAAGGAGTGATTAATTGTACTCCAGCCTACTTGGCCTCTGTCTGGGGGAGCAGTCCCCAGAATCGAGGCTGGAGATCGACACAGAACAGCGAGGCTCATCTCCTTCCGCTCTACTCCATGGATCAATAACAGATTGGCAGGTCAATCTCTTAGGGAGAAACTGTGCGGCCAATGAGAGAGAGACCCAGAGCAGAGAGAGCTCCACCTCTTGAACGTCTTTCTCACCACTTGGAGGATCAGCAGAGCCTGAGGTCATTGATCAGTGTGTTTTCACAGAGTGGATCCCTTAGCTAGCCTGATCGATCCGCCCTAATAAAGAGTAGATTCACTACAAACATTGCAGAGTGCTCAATGGGATCCAAGGCTCCAGAGTGGCAATCACCTTTGTATCTGCCCACAACCCTCATCACACACATACTGGAGTATAAAATGACACTAGTGCTACTAGTGTGATGAAGGCAACTATGACAACATTATACATCATAAATGATTGTTTACATTGCTGGTCCCAACATTTGAAGAACAGCCACAGGCATCCTATCCATCCACAGACACATCTCTACCTCCTGATGTTTTGTTTGCACAGTTGAAAACATCTCTACTCCCAACAGCTCTTTCTATTAGAGAAAACTGCATATTTACGGCTTAATTCAGAATTAAATTTGCATTCATTTTTTTTTCTCTATGCCCCATGTACCAGGTAAATTGAGATTTACCTAATGCATGTTTGAATGGAAGGAGAAAACATGGGGTGTCTGTGAGTCAGCAGAATTGTTTAGTATGACTCAGCCAGCCAACATCACTCCACCAGTATCTGTTTGTTGTTATTATTAATGTCATGATGGGAAGTATGGTAGAATAAATTAATGTGCCAGAGTAGCCATCAATTAGAGGTTATTTTTCTCCACATAGAGAATAATAATAAATCAAAACATGCCTGTCTACTGCCTCTCTGCTGCAGATTTGTTTGGAGGGGTGGATGAGAGGGAGTCACTTGTTCAATATGTCTCAAAAATTAGTACCTCTGGGGAATAAAGGCAGATTTTCTTTTCATTTTCTGAGGAACAAGCCTTGATGTTTGTTCTGACTGAATGATCCGTGACATCTTTGTACATAAGCAGAGGCACCGCTGCTGCTGTTCCTCGTCCCCACTATCAGGTGGGGTTTTTCCACCCCTGCTGAGGTCTATGCCTTGCAGTGTGTCCTTTCTACCAAAACAGCCCCATCTTCCCCGTCTGTGGAGACGGAAATACTGTAGCAGCAACCCCTGCCCACTGCTGTGCGGCTTTCTGTGGCAGAGCACCTGCGTGTCCCCCGCTGACTGACGGAGCCAAGGACAACACAGGCACAAGCCCAGCTGTCTTTTCCTGGGCCTAGCAAATGTGCTGAGAGATGTAAGACTCACCCAGGAGCAGCTGAGGGGACCAGGTGTCCTGTACCTGGGCTCTAACTGGAAAACAACTGGAAAATTGTAAAACACCTAAATCCTTGGGCACCTTTGGTCCAGTTCTGTTTTTTTTCTCCTGCTCCTAATATTACAAACGATGTAAAAAGACATTGTGTGCATGGACACACCTGAATATGTGTTTGGTTTAGGTGCACATGTGTCACACCTGCTGTGGCCTCCATTTGAAATGTGAAGCTCAGAGAGCCATCAGCAGCACACACACACACACACACACACACACACACACACACACACACACACACACACACACACACACACACACACACACACACACACACACTCACTTCTCTGGTGGGGTTGGGGTGGGGGTAACTTCATAGTGAATTAGATTTAGTCTGAGGTTTCAGTGGCTCTTTCGTCCTTGTTTACTGTTAAAATGAACAGTATCTGACATATGTCCGGAGGAAAACTTGCTCCTCTGAAATACCTTTTTAACAAGCTCGTGATTATTCAAACGAGGAGACATGCCCCCGCCATCTGTGAAGTTTCATTTCAAACACTTTATCCCAGTTAGTCTAAATAGCCGGTAACTGCACTGAAACAATAGCTAGGTATCTCCAAAATGAGATTAATATTTCGCCTTGCATTAATTTAAATATTCATCCACTGGACCAAATGCACTAATAAGTTTAACAAATGTAGATGGAGAGCAGCCCCCAAGGTGATTTGCTGAATGTTTACACTCCAGTTAATACAATCCGCCCTCTCTGGAGTCATGCCTCTAATTACCAAAATAAAGCCTTGATTTCTGCTCATAATCCCGAGTTTGGGGAGAACACTGTGCGTGGAGAGTGGACATGAAGAAGAGGAGGTGGCCTGATGCGCGCCCCCGCCTCTGTCGCACAGGAATAGGCTGTTTGAATGGAGGACCGCTTGTGCCAACAGCTGAGTCAAGCGCAACAGACGGACGGAATAAATAGGCTACAGGAAACCGTGCGGGTTGGACCTTCAAAATAAAATCCCTCGCGTAACCATTCTGCTTGAATGCTGTGTGAAGCATGCGTGCCAAACTACGCAGAAATACACGTCTGATGGCCACTCGAAATGATCATCACGCAGTAACTCTGCGCTCCTTCGGTGGCATTTTGCTAATAACGCATCAGCGTTATTTGATTTCAAACATTTACCCCCCCCTCTGCTCTTCTGTCAGTTCAGTGCAACGTATTGCCCTGAAAAACGACAGATGCTTTTTTTATTTTGGAAACTCCAGCGAGGACACTTGTTCTCGTCGTGGGCAACTTTACTCTCTATGGCTGTTACACTGAAGAGAGTGGGAGAGGGAAGGAGCAAATGTGCGCGGTGCCGGAGAGGGAGGGAGGACAACGAGTGCGCAAATAGGCAGCCAGGCACATCACCACCAGCGGCAGAGCATCTTCTTGATCCTGAAATCCCGTGTCTTCAGCTGCCAACCCTCTGCCTGCGTCTCTGATTGAGATTTCACTGCCGGCTGAAGTGTCCAGAAGCCTTCGCCAACCATCAGCTCACACTTTCTCTGGAGCTCGGTTATTCTTAGCTCAGCTGCGAGACTGTCCTTCCGGTCCTTCTTTATTTATCCCAGTTTCTTGAATATTTAATGGAAAATGGCGATCTGCGCGCAGTCGTACGGTATTTTCTGCCTCTTCACAATCCAAACTATACTTATCATATGCGTCTCCACGCCGACAGACGGGACCCACCAATTTCCCCAGCACTACACGTAAGTACCTTGCGCCGTTTCGGGCACAAACCGGGGTGCGGAGCGCGGAACTAGGACAGGTGGCCCCGACAAGCCTGCACATGCAGCGCTGTGTAACGTTACCTTGGTCCCTGATGTTCAAACACAGACGCAGCTTCCGTCTGTGATGCGCTGTGGATGTCGCTTACGCAAAGCCCGTGTTGTTATTTAATACAAAAAAAGATATTTAATTTTCCAATATGGAAACTGGCAACACGCACAGGTACCATCTGCGAATAAACCGGCCCAGCAGTCATTTCTCAGAACATCCGTACGGATGACAAATAAGACGGCCTAATAATACTACTACTAATAATAGTGGATGTGTTGTTTTGCTCCCACTGCATGGGGAGAATATCCCATTTCCACATGATGGAGAGGCTGAGCTGTAAAGAAGCTCGTCTAAAAAGTGCTCCACGGGATATGGCACTCACACCATGAAAATAATCACGTCTATCCCACAGCGGGATCCACTGGTGTTTTAACCGGATCATTCAGACTCTGAGACTAAACCAATTATGTAATGCCGCATGAGCATCAGGTCTTTCAGGTGCATCGTTTCTCACACAAACTGCAAAACAACTTCCCTCAGACTCTGTGATACAAATGCAGCAACATGGCCTCCAAATACTTTGTGCAATAATGAGAAGCTGGTAGTTGGAGAGGTATGGACGCACTTAAAGCACCAAAAGTAACTGAGCATCAATCCGTGTGTGACTACAGTTTGACACCTGTTGAGAATTTGTTTTCAATTTAAAGGATTATTTCTTATGCGAACAATTTGATCAGTTTCACCGTGAAAGACGCTGAAACGTGTTTGTGCCGCAGCAATTTACCACCTGTGCGTCCCGGTTTCAAACCATCCTCTTCATTTTTGCGGTTTAGCAGTAGTTCCCTCACCCAGGTCGATGAACTGTGGCTTCAAATGCCCAGTTTGTAAAAACACGCGTCCAGATGATCTGACGTGAACATGACCCCTCCACAGCCTGTAGTGGCGATTAGTCAGTCAGGATCCCAGAAATGACGAGTGTAAATGATTCAGATGCATCCACTGATGATCTGTCGAAGTCTGGAGTGCTTCGTTATTTCTCATGGCCAAGGTGACTTTCAGAGGAGAAATCATTCAGCCTTCATATGATGGTTCATTGACTAAAAACAACAGTTTGTGTAGCTGTGTAATTGATCATTTCATCATTTGAGCACCATAAAGATAAATGTTTTATATCAGGTAATTTTTACATTCAGATCTACTCTCATTGGCCACTTTATTAGGCACACCTGTACGATCTAATGCAATTCAATACTGCCGCTCTGCCCTCCTCAAAAGTTGTGTTGCATTTAGCCAGTGAGTGTAGATTCCCATTGATGTTCAAATGTTATAATGTCCCCTTCTTATATTTATTTAGTTTGTTTTTACTACCCCGAATAACCATTGTGTTTCAGTGGTGTTTTCTCATATGTCTCCTATATAGTTCATATTGTATCTAGTCATCTCTTATGTCTTCAAAAATGAGGGTTGTGTTACGAACATCAACGTTTGCCAGGACAACGGTTACCTGAATGAAGCTTGTGGGAGCTGCTAGAGTCTTTGGGTGTATAGGCCTGACACACACACACACACACACACACCTCACACACACACATATATTCACACATTTTGAAAGTCTGTGTGCCCGAAGCTGAGGAAACGTGTTCATAAGAACAAGCAGAAAGTTCTATAGTTTAGTTTGACAACAGTGCCAAGAGGGTGTACGTTTACAGCACCTTGGATGTCCGGCCAGGTTATTATGAAGGTATTAATGTAGTGTGTATTGCTAATGTGTGTGCATGTGTGTGTGTGGGGATGGGCAGATGAAAATGATTCCCACATTACTACCTGTTATGATAGCTGGTATCTGAATGGATATACTTTATTAAAATCTTCTATAGCAAGGGAAAATCATCCTTTACCTGATGTATATAAAAGGCAGCAGCACTCTCCGCCTCATTTTGTTATTTGCACACATACAAAAATAGTCCACCTTTTGCCCTTAAAGATATTTCAGCGTTAGACTTGGAATGATGAGATCCATTGCAGCAGGATGGATGCAGGGATGGTGTGTGGCCGACAGGCGGGTCATCCATCCAAACTCATTTCATCGCATTTTCTCTTTCCCCATAATGTTTGTCTAACATAAATCATATCATACAAGGAATACATCAAAAACACAAGAGACAAGTGCCACAGTTTTAATGCTACATCAAACTACAAAGGGCAAGAGAGCACGAGTCTGCTTTGGTGTAGCTCATAATAACTTCTCTGTTTCTAGGAGAGATCACTGTGTTCAGAACAAAGAGAGTCTCAAAGCATTCGTTGAACATTAGGCCTCAGTAGGGCACAGATATCTCTGTACTGTTTCTGAAAGCAGGATTTTACAAGGGCTTGGTCAGCTTCAGGTGATGTAGTCTGATGTAGATCATTTCTGTTAGATTATGGTCAGCCAAATGCTACCAACTGTAGGCAGTGGATCATATACACAAAAAAAAAAAGCCATCATTGCTGGTGCCTACCGTACAAGCCTGTGGGGGCAGTGCTATCATCTGGGGTTGCTGCAGTTGGTCAGGTCTAGGTTCAGAAACGTTAGGTGTCCAAAGAATGACGTTAGCTGACTACTTGAATATACTGAAAGACCAGGTTATTCCATGTGGCACGGGCATATGCCAAGATGACTACACCAGGATTCATCAGGCTGAAATTGTGAAAGAGTGGTTCAGGGAGCATGACACATGATTTTCACACATGGATTGGCCACCACAGAGTCCAAGCTCCCATCGTCAATACAAGAACTTGGTGAAAAATTAGTGCAACTCTGGAATAAATTCAGAAGCTTAACGAAACGATGCAACGGTGAATGCGTGCCATAATCAAATTAGCTTTGATTACGGCGGTCTAACGAAATATTAGAGCATGCAACTTTTTTTTTGGCGGGCAGTGTATATTAGTCTGTTAAAATAAGCCTGTTATTGATTACATTTATATAACTATATGTTTAATGTTTTAATATTAATTTAATAATTGGAAACACCAGGAAAGATGAGTCATGAGGCCAACATGTGCACAGGTGTGTCTGTGCAGGTAAGACTATAGATGTGTGGATGTAACACTGCCGTGATATGAGTCCAAATATTATGTCAGTGTTATTGTTGTGATATTGTTCTGTAGTTTAAAGGTTGGGTTTTATTGATTTTACTTGACTAATCAATAGTTCACCCTTTGCAGCAGAGTATGTGAGGGTGGGACTGAGACACAGGTCATCTAAATTCATTTAATGTTATTCATGATATTTGACTAGGGTGGTCATTGAATCAGTTTTTAAATCAATTTAAAATTCTAAGTAGAAATATGTAACTTATATTTCAGTAAAAAAAAAAAAGCAGCTTTACATGAAGAAAGAGATAAACAGTTATTTTTATGGTAATGTCCAATCCTCGGGTTTAGTGAATTGAATAAGAAAAGCCGTTACTTTGCCTGGACGTAACAACAAAATCATTTTTTTTTCTATCAAATCTTTTTTTTTCTCTATCATCCACCTTTGCAGCAACATCCGCATTCTGTTAAAGCTGCATTAATGTATATGTGTGTGTGTGTGTGTGTGTGTGTGTGCAGCACATAGGCTAATGAAGTTGCATAAGAAGTCTGCCTTGCTCGAGGACAGAGGTAGTGTCCCTCACTGTTAGTATCACTGCGTCCTGCTCGGCTCCCTCACTGTAAGCTTGTTTTCATTTCATATCGAAGTGACCTTTTCATAGTCAGCGGCTTCTCCCCAGCGTCCCCGTCTGCACGGTCCTTTTGGAGGCCCTCTTGCTTTCTCTTAATCTTGTCCCTACAAACGCTGCCAGTGTGCACGCTCGCCGTTTTTCTATTTTGCATGTTTGTTCTACTGTTGCTCCCCCGACGAGCCCCCCTCCTGCTCGGTGATTATGGCAAGAGCTGTCATCGCTTGGCAGATTTGTGCAATTTAATAAATCTGTCTTCCGTCTTGTCTTTTGAGCAAATCTGACATTTAAAGATGACATTTGTCTCCGTCATCGTATTAAAAGACAAACGATTCTGTTCTGTTGTTCTGTTGATGCTAGTGATTAGCTATCTGCAGGCTGCTGAAATGAATAGGTTGGCATGGAGTCAGTGGCTGGCTTGTGAACACATGACCACATTTATTCATCTGATTGTTGAAAGATAAGGTTTTATAATGTTGTTTCATTGAGTGAGAATTTCTTAGCCGTCATGCGCATAGTTTGTTCAGAGTTTGTCTTGGTTGGCAGTTTGGTGTCTGCTGCTGCTGTAAAATGATCTAGTGGAAATCTTGATCCATTAAGTCATTTGTTGCTTGCTGGGAGATATTCAGCGATGAGCTCCAGCCGTTTGATCTCTTAATTCCAAACTTGGCTCCGTCTAACGGAGATCAGCTCCTGCTTAGGGTGCACTTCTGTCAGACCTGAGCAGTTTTATTGCAGAGCTGGTGATCCCAGCTGAGCCAAGACAGGCACGTTCACTGCCAGTCCTGCCAGGGCCAACCAGATATATGTAAGATGTAATGGGAAAAGAAGGTGCTGATGACTAGCCAAGACTTTAGGAGAGATAGGAGAGATGCAGATAGGGATCCTGTAAAAGGGAGAGTTTGGCAGTTTGCCAGCAGAGAGAGAGAGAGAGAGAGAGAAAGCGAGAACGAGACAAAGATGGGGAGAGATTCAAATTTTCTGTCACAAACACAAATGGTTGCTCGTGTGATGACATGTTCAGGTGATAATGTCGAAAGGGATGCAGATTGAAAATGTCTTAATTTTATTTTTTTCCAGGATGATTCACTGGGCTGGACGCATCGAGAAGGAGCTGGAAAAGGTTCTGCAGCACGTCACCGGAACTCAGCAGATGAGATCGGTAAGTTGACGTCAGGTTCACATGTGACACGCTGCATTTTCCTGCATTATTTATGAGTAGGCTTTAACCGGGCAACGTTGTACAACATAAGGTCCCGAGTGTTTCTGTGAGCCACTGTTTGGACGAGCACAGTTTTAGCAAACTGCATCCTAAGAATTAACCCTGAGATAGTTTTGTTTTTTTCAACAGCTACAATTTACAGACACATTAGCTGCAACACCCAAATTTAAAATCCTATAACTCTGTTGTTTTTAAATAAATGTAATACTTTTAATAACTTGATTTAAAAAGCACTACTTTTAGAAGGGATGAAACTAAATGACTTGTAGAGAGGGACACATTCAGGACAGCGTGGCTCTGGTTGTTTGTGTGTACGTCCTTGTAACAGGTTGTGTGTAACAAGTGGCTGTCTTGTGGTTGAGCAGATGGTTGAGCAGAGTGTGATTGACACTGTTTTATCATATTTCTGCCGTGTGCGCATGTTCACCGTGCTTCGAGGGTTTGTAATGCACCCCGAGATAAATGCTTCATTATTGCTGTATGGGTGAATGTGATTCATCCAGCCGGTACGGTGCCTGTGGCGCTAACAGTAACAGTGGCGAGTGTGTGATGGCTGTTAGTTTGGTAGCGACATTGATGGATCCAAGAGAGGAAGGAGTGAGATGACAGGGATCGTGCTGGTGTGGAGGTTAATGACCATTAGTGGATATCAGACAGACAGTCAGACTAGATTTGTAGCACTTATCCAGTGCAAACTTCACATGAAAGTAAATGTTTACCCTTAAGAAACCATTTTTTAGTATTCCCACTAAACAATGTGGACTTCTACACAGCACTAGGCTTATTAATGAACACCTTTTTTGTTGTTGCATGGACACAAACTTGGGATGGTACAGTTATGTATCAACGTAACTTAAGAGAAATCTCCGAAAAAGCTTTCACAGTAAAGTCCCAGCCCATCTCCTGTCCATCTATTTTATTAGTTGCTGTTTAATCAACTTTTAGTTTTACATTTTAGTTTACTTGCTGATTATTATCTTGCCAATATGTTAATATTTTTCATGTAAAATGTCCTAAAATAAATATTAATTAAATATTATAGCCTATTAAAAGGAGTTGCCATGTAGGTATCTGTTGTGTAATCAGTTCATGGAGTATGTTCAGCCATATGGTATGATATGAGGAATATTTTGTATGTTTGGTTGAAATATGTTCTGGTGTCTTTTGCCTGCATGTTATTTATTGGGACTTACCCAAACCCAAAGTATCTTACTTTGTGTAAGGTGTCCATATGGCAGCATGTCCACGTGTATGTGCTGGTCTGACTGTGTGGATAGGGCAGGTGTGAAAGAACATTTATCATGGCCCCAAACTGGAGTCGTCACAGGGTGTGCTAAATGGCCCAGCGTGCCTAGAAAAGCCATTTTCTAAATGGATGCCTCTCTCTATACGTGTGTCTGATAGAAATCTTCCCAGGGCTATGCCGGTTGGTAACAAGATTGCCTCCCTCTGCGCACCCTTCCTCTTCATGCGCAGTTTATTCTCACAGACAAAAAAAAAAAAGTAAAGTGTGTGCAAATTATTTTGGAGTTTGTCTTTCACAGAAAAAGACAAGAAAGTAAGTTGAATATAATGTGGTCTGTTCAGTTCCCCCCCCCCAACTGAGATTTAGTTTTGTCTGACAAGGTAGCAGGCGAAAGAGAGAGAAAGGCCAAGACGGGCCAGCTGAATACATTAAGAATCAGTTGACTTGAAAAACAACACAGAGATGTACAATGTTTGGATATGTTTTAGTTTCTTCATACTGAGCCCAGGACTCAAACAGAACAGGGCTATTTAAATGCCTTACATCACGTTGGAATAAATTCTGCCCAGGTTTGGTCAAGATATTATTTGTCCTCGGTGCAGCGAAAGAAAGATAGAGGGTGAGTGATGTATCGGAGGAGTTGGAAGTTTCAAATGCAGGAGTGTGAAGCGTGGATAGACAAGGACAGTGGGCGGCTTTTAGAGTGGAGGACGGGCTTCGAGAGAGAGAAAGGGTGAAGAATGGTTTGACAATTGAGATGGATGTTCAGGCCGTTCTGTGTGTATATTTAGAGTCAAACTACTTAAGATGGATGAAGTGATAGAGGGGCAGGACGAGAACTGTTAAATTTAAAATGTGTGCAGACGGGTGCTGTTTATAGTCCTTATCCTACTCATTATCCTGTGTGCTGCTGTGCTTGACGTGTTACAGTATGTGCTGATGAGAGGCGGCGATGGACACTAACATTGTGTCTATATCCTCGGGCTTCTTCAGAACAGTTTTAATAGGCACGCATGAGCACACACCCACATACTGTCATTTCACTGATTTGATGGTTTATCAGCAATACAGACAGATAATATTAATATATACACAAAAACACCAGGTGGACACAGCTGTACAGTATGATAGCTCTACGCGTGCTGTGAGTTGGGTCGTATACTAGTGGTTGAAGAAGTACTCAGATCATTTACTCAAATATAAATCTGTAAGATTTATATTTGAGTAGATCTTCAAAATGTTTATGTAAATTAAAGATTAGTATATATATATATATATATATATATATATATATATATATATATATATATATATATATATATATATATATATATATATATATATTATATTATAATAATTAGTTTTATTAGTAGTAATTAACAGTCAGATAATTCAATCCAATGGTTCCTCTCTTTGGGATGAAGATACATTTAAAAAAGAGCTATTAAATGAATGTAGTGGTGTAAAAGTATGACATGCAAAGGAAATGGTACAGTATATAAGTACAATCCTTGAGTAAACGCACTTGTTAGATTCTTTTGCCATCTCGCACACACTTGCACAGAGACTCAGGGCAATTTCCTCAGCTTCAATTTAGCAAGCCTCTTAAATGGCGATACCATGCAACATATGTTGAACTCTCTCAAATTCATTTCAATAAGAAGAGTCTAATCAGCATGAATAATTTAGTGTGGTACACACGGCCGCTCCCGAAGCCTTTTCGGTTCAGCCCCAGCACTTAACAACTCTGCACTTTGAGGATCCGTCTGCCCCCACTTCCGTGCCCTTTCCTCTTACCGTTTGCTGCTCTAGATGACTGGAAACCCGAGAACGACGCGCATCATCCAGATCAATAAGTCTGCACGTAAAAGCAGTGTGGAAAGACAGACAACTAATGGGTGTGGGAGTCGTCCAATTTTTTTTATTACCTTCATTTTTATCTGACCATGTGTGCTTTTTTTTCTGCTCTCCTTCCATCACTTTTACCCTTCACTCTATGTGCTGTGTGGTCAACTATACATCAGTCGATCCGCTGACCACATGCTGCATGCAGGTTTATCTCAGTCCAACACAGAACTTCTTGCCTCTGGTGCTCCTGGCAGTGCAATAACTCATGACTGCAGTAAGTCTTCTTTGTAGTTGTTAACACTGCTGGAGCTTCTGGTTCTGGTTAGTCAGCACAGGTACGTTTTCATGACTTGAAGGAGGTGTATACATGCACAACACAATTCCAATTGTCTCTTGTGCGTCTTTGGATCTCCTGCTAAATCTTCTGTGTGCTTCCCCCGAAAAAGAAGGTCGCTCATGGCCAAGGCAGCTGGCCTCAACAAACAGATATCTTTATAAAGTGCACTGGTGGATTTACTCACTGTCGCTGACTACAGGAATTTCCAATAATCTGTCTCAAATGCCCGGCACTTTAGTAGACATCAGCCCTGCTTCTACCCCCAACTCCTCGCCTACACTTTTTAGAGCTGATGTCAGCTTCACCTCTCTTTCTGTCAACAGTGAATGATGATACGAGAGCTGATAAGTGCCTTTTGTTTCTTGATTTGAAAGCTCCTTATATCTGTAGACAGTTTACAGGAAAAGTTGGAGGTCCCTCCTCCCACCACCAAGAGTTACCTTTTAAGGAGAGAGAGAGCCCTCAGACAAACTCTCACATTTCCTTCCTACTGTATCTCCCCCTCCATTTTCTGGCCTGGACCTTACACAACAGCGGCCGTGTGAAATACCACAGGCTTTTTCTGCAGGATAGTTAGTTTAATCTGTGGCTTTGCTTTTCTCTCCTGATGGCTTGTCTTAAGTATTCCTCCGTCATTGTGTAACACACCACGGTTTACTTCTACTGTTGTTTTTATTTACTGTATGATCCGATTAAAGACTAATTCATGACTTCTGTTTTAGCACATTAGCACGACCTAGAGTCTTGTCAGCTTATGTAAAAACTAAAGTTGCTCCAAACAGATTTCAGACCAGGGATATAGATTTTGTAACTCCAGCACTAAGCTGTGCTTTTATCTTCCACCTCTCTCATTATAATTGTTTTTTGGGAAACAATAAATGTGTGTGTCTCTTTTTTTAATCGGGACCTGTTGGGTGTCACCACCTTTACAGTTTGTAAATGATGATGTGCACTGGAAACACTTAATGTGTGACTCCTGACGTGCCGAAATGATACACAATAAACATGAATAAATTATAATATGCATATCATTTATTAATGATTAATGATGGATATGTAGCACATCACTTATGCAGTAGATACCCATCCATTTGTGTACCCAAGTGGATGTAGAGTTACACAGGGTCATGAAAGCTTAGACACGGTCTGTGAGCGAGCCGCTCGTTATTCTGTGCGGTAACCCCTTGTGTAACTCACTTTTCTCTGCTTGCGTGCCAACTTTAGCAATTGCTGTGTATTTACCCCAAACACAAACAAAAAAAGAGCACACGATAAAGTAACTGTGGACATTAGAGGCGCATAAAACCAGTAGCGAGCTGAACGTTAGGCAGCGTGAGGGCTGCTCAGCCCCATTATTCCCAGACTCCGACTCTCCTGGACTGACAGGAGAACAGAAGGACACACGAACACACAGTATTTATTTTTCTGCTTTCTTATTGGTTTTCTGACGCCGGGGAAGGTTACAAGGATTCCTCAGCTCCCCGGCTTGATGGCCTGACACTGTTTGGCTGTCTTTATATAAATGAAAATACATATATCTGCACAGTGCAGCCCTGCATGCAGATATCCTCGGGTTGGTGTTAGAAGGAATTACTTGACATAGCTTTGCCGTAAAAATGTGACAGTTTAGAAAAAGTTGAACCAGATTATATAGTGTCAGTGCCCGGTCTCCATTTTCAGTTTATTTTTATTATTTTCTAACTTGACTGCCAATATGGCTTTTTTTTAATGTGTTGTTCCGTCACATTTTGTCCAAAAATACAACATTTAATTTAAATCTGACCTAAAAATCAACTCCTAATCTTAATTCTGTAGTTTATATGGCATCTCAGCTCAGAAGTGATTTGTTTTAAACTGTCTGCAGGGTTTTTTTTTGTTCCGATCTTTGTCATGAAAGGAATGCACTTTATTTATCTTCTTTAGGTTTTGACTGTTCAATCTTGGAGTAAAGCCAGCTGACTGAAATCAATAATGCAGGCTTTGAAGACACAGGGCGACACAGTGCGTGCTGCACGCTCAGGGTTTTTACATCGTCTCCGGTCGCATTATAAAACATCTTACAGCATCACTGTTAGTGCGCTTGTTGATTCCAGTGCAGTAAATTAGCAGAAGGGCTCTGTGAGGTCCCACTGGGAGGAACTAGTCTCTTTAGTGTCAGCACAGAACAAACAGAGATGGTCACAGTGTCAACTGAATCTGTCTGACATTCACTGGTTTGCATTTGGGAGCTGTATTTGTGTTACTAATTGTTACTTGAATGAATTCAGAGGAAACAAAACGGATGCATTCATGCTACTAGTGTTTTATTTTGAGGGAGAAAAGAAGGCCTTGCAGTTTTTTAAAGGAAGACAATATAGCATTATGTGTCAAAATAGGATTAGAGGTCTGCTAAAGCTCTAGCCCTGTCAGAGGAAGATGCTTTACTTTGCCTACGCTGCAAATCTTTTCTCCTTGTCTCCATCTCTCTACACTATTATTTGCAGAGTGTGTGTGCGCATGCTTGTGTAATTTTCCCTCGTCTTCTGTTTGATGTTTTAGAGAGCACATCACATGTCTCCTGTGCTATCTGTGCTTGACAGAGAGAGAGAGAGAAAAAAAAACTGGGTACAGTTCCCTGAGTGGGTTGCAGTGGTAATGTAGAGTGGCGTGATGCCCTAGAAAATTCCAGGTGTGAAGTACTTTATTCATCCCACTGCAGAGGGGGTGCTTCTCTGTGTGTGAAGTGGTAGGTGTGACGTTTATTTCCATTGTCAACAGAACATGTGTTTTTTTTTTTTTTTTTTTTTTTTTAATGGGTTTTTGTATTTGAGTGTGTGAGAGTTTGAGCGCTGAAGTCGCCGAGGTTTTGTTCTTCTCTTCCTCCTCCACCTGCACTAGTCTGTGGTTGATTGGTCACAGTTCTGAATAACTTTAATTGGCTTGCCTCACCGGTGGGTTGTTCTCAAACCTCGAGCTACTGTGGAAATCCTAGGAAAGTGATTTAATTTTTGATCATGTAGGCAGTAATAATGCTCCACTGCCGTCTGAGAGGGTTCTTCAGAGGTGCTACCTACGTTTTTTATTTTATTTTATGCAGATCGTCGCTCTGTTTCTTCTGCCTTGTTCTCTTTTTGCTCTATAAAATTTGAAGTCTATCCACCCACTTCTTTGCCTTCGAGCTGGACTCACTCTCATCTCTGCCTCTGGCCCTTTTCCCAGGGCTCTATTGTTTGATGGGATTTGTGGTCTACAGCTACAATTGCTGTATTACACATATACAGACATGCACGTGAGCTCACTATGTTGTATTTGCACACACAAACACATACAATATGCAAACCAAGTCTCCTAGAAATGATGTGTATATACTACTAATATGCAAATCTATGCTTTGACAGAAACGTGCCTCCACTCCGGAATCTTTAACTGAAGCTAAATTTGCAAACTTTTTGCTGAGAGACTGTTTATTCTACAGTATCCAGGGAAAGATGGTGATGGTGGGTAAATGTTATCAAAACTGAAACCTGTAATACAGAAGTACGCTGTATATAATACTGCCATTGTTTGAGAATCAATATTTGTGGACCTGGAAGACTCCTATAATTGCAGGTTTGTGTACAACATTGATGCAGCTCAGGATATAGTAAAATACCCGAGACTCACATCACACATTCAACAGAGCAAAGACAAATACAACATCATTACAGTAAAATTAAAAGATAATGAAAACATTTTCACAAAAACTGTTGATCACTTATATGTTCAACAAACTGCTCATCACCTTTCACCAAAATAGGGGAATAAATAAGTCATGGCTGCTGTGTTCTGTCCCGCGTGATGCCTGCACTTTCAGCTAAGTATGGTACCAAAAAAACAAAGCAGTGCTGACAAAAGCCGATTGCTATTTAAGTTAGCACCATCACTCTAATTGCTGTAACTCAGCATGTACAGGATTTTAAATGACATAGTTGGTCTAATGGAATTCCTGCTAAATAATAATGCTGTAACTTAGTTAATAATTACTGTACATTAATGATGTTTTAAAGGCTGATGAACTTTCAGGAATCAATAATAGCAGTCCAACAATAAATAATAGTTCAGGGGCACTGACTGCTAAAATCTTACTAAATTAAAAATGTTTTTTACGTACGTTTTTTCTTTCTTCCTCATTCTATTGCTGTGCAGCTGCAGCTGCAGCTTCTGCTTTACATAGGTATTGTGTCTGTAAGCCGGCAGTGCGTTTTGCCTACAGGCAGCTTAGCTCCCATTGTCGTGAGGATGTGGATGGCATATGAGTGAATGTTTTGGGATGCTTAGGAGTTAAAGAGTGAAGAGAGTGCAATGGATTTACGACTCACTGACACAGTAAATTTGAGCTTTCATTGGTGTTTTTGGTGCTATACAGTGTGTGATATGGGCTGAGGCGCTTCCTGTGTGCTTGGTTTCACGTGATTCACGTTCTCTTGAGTGTCATTGGTGCGTTGATTACAGCGTGTGTTCACATGTGCACGACTGTGTATGCATAGGCTGGCACATGTGTGAACTCTGGACCACCAGCTCATTTCACACACAGACAGACATCAAAGGCGGTTTGAATTAACCCTGCGTGTCGGGCCGCTCTGCATGCCATCCGCAATTTCACATCTCTGCTGCTCCAGCCGAACCAAACTTACATGGCCATTCATATTGAAATGAACAGATGGAGTTTTGCCGTGCGCCGAATCGCCATCCTACGCTGGGAAGAGATAAAACTTCAAAAGAGCAGAGATACATTCGGATCTGTTTGCAGGTGGTGACGCCGTGTGTCACTGCAGGTGAGGTGGAGGTGTTCTGTGTCTCTGTGAAAGTGGGAGCAAAGTGCAGGTATCATGTTTTTCTTATTAAAGGAGGTCAATTGTGTTTCCATTACCGCCCTGTTGCAAAAGTCGGCTCCGTTTCTCCTTGATTAGTGTGTCTGTGTGTCACACACACACACAGACACACACAGACACACACATCAAAGCATATGTGCTTCACCTTTTTTAACTCACTTTTAAATTTCTAACAGGAAGCGGTGGCCTCGTCGCATTGTTTGCCCGTGTCCAAAATGTGTTTTTTGATTGTTTTGACTGGATAGCGTTACCTCTCCTTTTGCTTCCAAACACTCATTTTCACATTTTCACCTCATCTTGGCAGCCAATTTAATTTTATATTGTATTTATTGATCTGGCCAACTTCAATTTCCTGCAGTGGCGTGATTCTGTGGCACGATGGAGATGAACAGGCGGCAACGGTGAGGATGGAAATGGCGATGAAGAGCGGCATGATGATAATTTCTGTGGGTGATTGTGATTGCGTTGAGTTGTATGCTGATTAGAGCAGTGTCTGAAGATGGCTGGGGTCGTGGCGGTGTAGGTGAAGCCATCATCTGTGCTGTGTATTTTTAATATCCATCAGCCCATCAGTACGCTGCCATGACAGCTATTCAGTAAACACATTCATATTTCATTAATCTGGCCTCTCCCCTCTCCTCCCCCTGACATCCTCTTATTGTCTCCTTTAGAGGTTGTTCAGTAATCCACTGAGACCTTACCTCATCCTCCTGTGTTACCTGCACCCACACACATACACACTCTGCTGTAAGTGCTATAGTAGGAAGTCTTTTGTCATGGTTATTTAGCTCACACTTACTGTGTGCGTGGCGGCTAAATTTAACAGCATATAGGACCATTGTTAACACAAAGACACACTCATACTGTATTCATGCACCTCTGCACTTGTATTTACTCTGTTTAAGCACACTCGCAATGACTAAAACAAGTGCACTATCAGTGTGATCTTCAAACAAATCCCCATCTAATCTTTAATAAATACTTTTATGTATGTTACATTTGTCCTGTTTAGCATATATACGTGGATATCTTATCACATGCACGCCCAAATACAGTTTCTACTGTTATTGGAGGCTAAGCCTGACAGAATAAAACACAATAGATGACATGGTATTACATAATCTTAGTGGCACTTCAGGTTCAGGCTGAAATAGAGGATTTGAGTCGACAGTTTGTTCTTGACCTTATAAACAACCGCTGACAAAACAATCTCAACTGAGCATTCACTTACCTGCTTGTTGTAGAGCTTTCAACTCTATTGAACAGCGCTTTTAAAAAAGGCTAAAGGCCCAGCCAGTGGACGCTGACAGTCACACAGAGAACATTGAAGTCAATTTTCATTTTTACAAAGTTGTAAAATTACTGGATCCACAGTATGCAGCTCTCTCTGTCGACTCAAGGTCCCTTTACTCTCTAGTTCCTGAGATTTCAACCTTTATCAGTGTCTGTTTTTTTTCAAATGGCATTGCTTCAGATTTGCCTCTTTTCACTGCAGTGATTTCAAATTGTCAAAGTAAGAAAAGCACAGCTGTTACTAACAAATACTAACAATGTCTCCATTCTAGTAACAGTGTGATAGTGAGCCAGCATCTGCAACACCAAGGATCCTGAAACTGCAGTGTCATAATTCATTTTATTATTTATACCTGTGTTTTTACCATGACAGTGGGTGTACTGTATATCTTTATACATGCTGTATGAAATGGAGTTTACTTCATAAATGTGTCTGCTACTATTTAAAAGATCAGTTACTTCTTACAATATTCTTATGAGCTGATTTATATATTTCTTCTCTTCCTATTCATAATATATTTATTTGACCCACTAGTAAGTTTACACTCTTGCTGTGAAGTTGGCACTTGTGTTTGAACCTTTAAATTATAGTTCAAACTGCTTTCATGAGTTACAGGAGCTCATTTGTTGTGCTAATTTTAGAATAATGCAGAAAGCAATTATTGCCTGACATCGTTAATTTCAGGCTGATTTCTTGTGTAATTTATTCTGCATGTCAATAAAATTGCAAAGGGGCATTGCTTATAGGGTGACATTTCAGTTAAGGTGCGTTCCATAGTTGTTGTACAGAGCCGGACATTTTTTTGCCTGCCCATATTGAAGACTCGTAAATTATCTTGGACATGAATTATTCAGTTGTACTCAACTGAACTGATCTGAGTGCATTTGTAAGTTGTACTTGTAGCTGCTCCGGAGAAAGATGACGTTATTGGTCGGCAAGGCAGGAATACGCGAAAAGCAGTTTGCACTGGAATAGGATTTAGTAACAAATGAGGAGGATAAATTGTCCATTCTGGACTGATTGAGCCACTTAATGTAGCACAGACTCAAGGATACAAGAGCATATTGAGGCGTGGGTATGTGTGCGCCTGTGTGGAGCTTAGGTGTGTGTTTGTGTACATGGTAAAAAGATTTAGTTACTGTCATATCATAAGGAAGAAGGCATACAATATGTACATTGGCAGTGAAATCCCTGTTTTGCTCACAGTGGTGTATTTGTGAAGAGATTTTGGCATTGAAGGTGGCTTAGGGGTGTGTGTGTGTGTGTGTGTGTGTGTGTGTGTGTGTGTGTGTGTGTGTGTGTGTGTGTGTGTGTGTTTGTACTCGGGGTTGGGAACACTCCTCCAGGGTGTGTAATGTTAAATCCACTGTTAAATGTGTGGGGTTGTGAAGTGTTCCGCTGGGACTCCTCTCAGCACCTCAGCTGCACCAACAAGACCAGTCGACATAAGCTAATGACACACACACACACACACACACACACACACACACACACACACGCGCACACACACACACACACACACACACACACACACACACACACACACACACACACACTGGCCAGACTCACTCAAACAGTCATCCAGTCTTACTTAAGCTTTTATTTTCCTGTTTTTTAGTTTTGTTTTACCATCAACATGATGTCTACTGTTTGTATTTTTCACTGGCTGTTAGTCACTTGCTTCTCTTGTGCTTTTCCGTTTTGTCGACTAAGCCATATGTCTAACACCGCTATGGTTTTACTGTATCTAGTGGATTGCTTCACTCAAATTAGCAGCTTTTAGTCACAGCTCTCTGTGTGACTCAACTCTACAGCCTCTGTGTGAGTTGATAGCCAAAGCTGAGGTCAACTGTGCACTTCTCTCCCTCTCCCTCTTTGTACACAACATGCTTTAATTTGTCTCTCAGTGCAGGAGCTGCCAAAAGACTGCACTTACTTATCACCAGGTTTTACTTGGTGTTTAGACTATTGTGTCTTTAAAACTATTAGAAAGTGGAGTAGGAGGAGTTATATACTAGTGGGAAAAAAGCTTTCAAATCAACAATCAACAGCTTATTTTTATGGACACATAAATGATCTATATAAATAACATACAGATGAAGGAAAATAGAGTTGTTTTTTTCTTTCCTTGACTGTGACGGTACCACACACCCGTAAAGGATTTTGGCCATTGTGAACAAAAACGTGCTACGATATTATTCAGTTCAGCACCTGGCTTTCTGCAGCTGATTTAGAGCAGGAAAAAACTACAAACCGCAACACGGGGAGAAATGTTGTCACAACAACAGCATGCAACATAATAATTAGCAATAAAACAGAGCTACAACAGAGAATCACAAATAGAGCCATATTCGTATGAAACCAGTAGAAAATTTCAACTCGTGATGACTTAAGGGGAAAAAAGGGATTGAACTCTAGCTGTAAATTTAATGTTTTAAAGGGTGGCTTCACTTTTGTACACCATCCGTTTTCTTTTGAATGAACTTTAGTGAAACAAGTAAAGTACATGTACTGTATACAATGTGTGTACATGAAACTTTCTATGCAGAAAAGAAAAACCCTGTAAACACAGAGGTTGTTGCTCTTTATGTGCCTATGTGCTATTTTTGCACATTTACTTGAGGCATAGATTTGATGCACTGTGTGACAAAGACAATCAGCTCAGGAACACTGTATTTTTCAGCGGTACTGTAAACTAAGGGTAGATATGATCAGCAATAAATTGTGACACCTACTTTGTATGTGGGTATGTGTGCTTATGACCTAGACTAATCATAATGAGCCTTGAATACTCACCTTACTGATGGTTTTATTAAAGTTTTTCATAGAACCCAGATGGGTTTATTGTAGGCGCAGTTACTGGATCGTGAGTCTGCTTATGTTAAGTGATTTATAGTTAAATATTGTTGTTTGTTGCTGTGGTGCAGGAGGGAAATAATCATATTTAGCTCCAGATATCTTAAACCAACAATTACTCACACTGATGCTGTATTTCTTCATTGTTAGAGCGAATCTGCTGACATGCAGAGCTTTTAAAGCTCAAAGTAGCCTTTTCACTGAGGATCAGTTGAAACGTGTTGCTGGTTAACATTACTTTGATGCTCATTGTGTTTAAATGACCACATTCGGCTTCTCATTGTCCTGCAGTACGGCAGAAATTATCCAAAATATGAGGGAAAAATACACAACTCAAGGTGTAAGTTTGTGGCCAGACTCTGGTGTATGCCCTTTTTTCTCTCACAGACATAAAGAAGCCACAGTGACAGATTCACTAAAGTGGAAATTGAAACTTACAGCTTGAAGAATGAGCATTTTATGAAACATTTTCCTTTGTGCTATAGCTTTGCAAATTTGTGCACCAAAGCGTAAACTTTGTGGCTCTAAAGAGGATCATTCTTTTCAGCCATCAGTCAGGCTGGTTCACAGTCCCTCTGCCGCAGATATTTCTGACTCACACAAACACTTGAGTAAATATATGAGACATAAATGATGAAACAGGGACACTCTTCATCAGTATATGTCTACAGCTCTGTGCCATGCAAGGAAGAGCAGGTTTATGTGCAGAGTTATTTTCTATACTAGGATCTAGGAAAAGCCCCGACAGCCTGTATAATATTTATACTAAGTAGAAGTTCCTGTGGAATCATTTCATTCTCTCAAAACAAAACTATTTATGAAGAATGTCTTGAGAAATTGCACATTATGGCAGTGCTATGATGTGAAATAGACTCTCCAGGTTACATTGCTATAGAACTACATGCTCATTAGTCGAGGTCTTAGCCTTGATTCTGAGAGGTTGGGTTAAATGCACTTTTTGTTTGATTTTTACAAGTAGAAAGCAGTTGTTAGGGCCGAGCATGTGTGTGCGTTGCATGATAACATAGCAAGAAAGCCCCTGCATTGATCTCTATTTTAATAGTGTGTTTGTAGAGCTTTTCAAAGCCCGCACGTTCAAGGCATTGATTGTTTCACAGTCACACACTTTGCGCAAATGCTGATTGACAGGCCTTTCTTGAATGTTGTCTTTGTTTATGCCACGCAACTTTGGGGGATTGAAGCCGTTTTTTTTTGCCTCTCTGAAGTTGTTGTTCTAAACTGTCTCTCATCACAATTGAGTTTCTGTTGAAAGGAGTATGTCCAGCCGTGTTGGCACATAAAATGAGGGGTTGTTAGTGTGGTGTCAGAATTGTCAGGTTCACAAAGGGAAACTAAAAGCTTGAGATGTTACCTCTCCGTCTGTCTGTTCCCTCAACAGGGGGAGCGCTGTATCTGTCCCGCATACCCCTGAATGGAGAAACTGGAATTTCCTAATATTTGCTTGGGTTCTTCGAATAGTGTTCGGCATTTCTCTTAATGATCAATGCTTGTTGTGCGGCTCATGATCAGCAGGTAGAGCAGTCGTCCACTGATTGTGGAGTTGGTTGTTTGATTACTGGCTCCTCCTGTCAAAGCATGCCTGGGAAGATGCTGAGCTGCAGTCCATTTACTATTTAGTATTTCTGTATTGTTGGACATCACAAGCCTGTATTCTAAAACATGAAAAATACAGATTATACTACAGATGACTGAACTAATGAAACAGGATGGCCTCTCTAGAAAAGACAAAAGCAGAATTTGGCAGGAAGATGTGTGGTAGAGACTGAAAGAAGGAGAACATCTTCACCCATTTAACGTTAGGATGTAGAGAGCTCAATTATACACTTCATAAAACAGGTAAACTTGAGAACACACACACACACACACACACACACACACACACACACACACATACACACACACACACTGTCATCAGTTTCAGTTGAACATGTCTTATTGGAAATCAGAGAAAGAAACTAGTGTAATCCCCAAAGGAAGCTAAATATGACACTAATATTAAGTTGGGAATACATGATAGAAAGCATTTTAAATACACTGATTTAGTTAAGTGCTTAAAGGAATCTCGTTTAGAAGGGATTAGCTGCACCCTCCCGCTCAGTAGGTGTCAGCAATGTGCTTTTACTGAATTAGCAAACACATAGAAATGCAGAGAAGAACTTGTAGGAGGAGGCACGAACCATGACTGTAGGAAGGTTTGAAGCATTGTGAAAACAGAACATTTGAGACAAAAGGCATGAGGTTTGTAACGTTTCAGTTTTATGCTCTGACTAATGACTAATCTCTCTGATGTCTAACTTGCATTCACATGGAAACCGTGGTCAAATATTATGTAGCAACAGTGTATACGTTCAGCCAGCACTGATGCTTTTGTGAACCCTTAAATATTGACATGTTTGCGTCCACCATTTAGTCCTCAGGTGTCAAGTGTCAAACGGTTTTAATTGGTTCTCAGCCAGCCGTGATTCTGGTATGATTTTTTTTTTTCCCCCACTGAGGTGGATGTTTTCCATAATGAACCTGATCCATGTGACACTTGTTGATCCTGGTTTTTGTACTTGCAGGTTTAATGGATATATAATTGCTTGCTTTATGAATAATCAGATCAGCATGCAAAGTGGAGCGAAATTGTGAGCTTTCAGCAGCCGAACAGCGTGGTGGTACTGATGTGAGGGATCAGACCCAGTTAAGTGGAAACCAGCGAACGAGCTCAACGTAGACACATCAAGGCACATTTGGCTGCATGTTTGCACTCATCTGATTTGTGATTGCACAGGGCTTTTTACCACTGACCTGGAGAACGTAGAGTGAGGGTTTGACATTTGTTTGCACCAATTGTCGTATTGTAAATACAACAAATATTTAAATGTTAAAGTTACATTCAGAAGTATCATTAACTGGGACTTTCCAGGATACAATAACTGCTTATGCAGCAAACAGTGACAACAACATTAACAAAACACAAAACAGGAGAGGAATCAGTCAGGAGAGAGCATTGTGATCATTTCATTCATTCATTCATTTCATTGTTGGGAGTTGCCTTGTGTTTTACCTCAGCATTACACCTGTTGTCACCTTCATTTGCACCAACGCAGGTGAAACTGATTTAGAATCACTTGTGTATTTGTTCCTAAATGGATATTTTGACAACCCTGAAGTTTAAAGTGTTATACTGTGGCCTGAAGTGTTCCCTTATTTTTTTTTCATCAGTGTATATTGTGCTGCTGAGTTTGATACGTGTGTTTCATATCCTTTTATGGCTGTTGGTGTGGTCCGAGCTCTGTATTTTATTAAGGCCATGCATGCTGCTTCGGTGGTACCCAATGTAATGGTTAAGCCCTAGCTCTCTTTCTACAGTGCAGAATGGGTAGGCATTAATCTGGCCCAGCTGGACAGAAGGAAATTAATGATCATTTACACTGACGACATAATCAGGCTTCACGCTGTCCTCCGATACTAAATTGCTTCTTTTGTTCCACAAGATCGCCGTCTTTCTCTCTCCATCTCTCTCTGTCAGTGTCTTTCTCTCTCTTGCTCTCAACTCTCCCTTTTTTTCCCAGGTTGTTCTCTGTTATCGGTCATTAAGTGCTATGTTTCCATGGAAACAGCCAGTTTGGCAGGAATTGGCATGCTGTTAAAACGGCCCTGTGATGTTCAATGTGGAGAACTATCCTCCTTGCACTGAGAGCTTGTCCGGTTCAGTGTCGCTGCGAAACCTGTTTGGGCTGCGACTAGTGCTGCAGAGCCTGGAGGTTTAAGGAGAAAGAACAAGGATAGAGACTCTGACGTCTCTCAGCAGGGATAGATAGGGAAGGTTGTTGAGGTCACGCCCCCGCCTACACAAAGGCACGCACGCGGCACGCTGAAGACGTTCCTGCCATCCCTTATCTCTCAACTAGGGTTCGTGTAGCTGTTCCCTTAATATCGTCACTTCTAAGAGCAGTGACCCTGTTGGCAGGTTACATGGGGTGCTGTCTGTGTGTAATTAGGCTGTGCTCTGTCTGTAATGACTTTGCATGGAGCTGCTCTCTATCAGGGCCAGCAGACAGCCACTGTTAGTGTTCGACGGTAGGGTTGGAGGCAGGAAGGAGTTCGGCCATCACCAAGGGCAAGGCTATAGGACGTTTCGGCAGCCTCATCTCT
The DNA here is from genome assembly GCF_900324465.2 of Anabas testudineus. NCBI lineage: Eukaryota > Metazoa > Chordata > Actinopteri > Anabantiformes > Anabantidae > Anabas > Anabas testudineus. Next base: position 15,268,808 of record NC_046614.1, on the reverse strand, counting down.
GAGGGCAGGTTAAATTGAGTTCCTGAGTCAGTGAAAATCCTGCTATCGCTTATCGAAAGGCAAGAGTGTTAAATATTCAGTCTGGGAGGTTTGAAATGTAATCTGCACTGTGAGTTTAAATTGTCTTTGGATTCCTCCTTCTCTGCTCTGTTCTGCCTGTGGTAAGGCAGAGATAAGTGGGCCAGAACAAAATAGCTGTCATAACGACTGTCACTCAGGTATGTGCTGGACCTGCAGAGTCAGACATAAAACTCAACTTGCCAACCAATATATTATACTTGAATCCTGATTGGCAAATGTTATCTCTGTTATAGATTTGGGCACCACTTCAAAGCCAACATCTGTGATTCTGCTTTTTGAATGCTTTCTGTAAAAAAACATTAATCTCTACAAGTTAATTGATCTCAGATTTAACCATCCACGGCTTTATTATTATTTTTTTTTTTACATGAAATGACTTCAGACAGACGAGATAATTTACTGTGTTCCTGGCAAAGTTGTGGAAAACCAAGAATAACTCTTTAAAAACAAGATTTAATGTGTCATGTTGATGCTAGACGTAGGCTGTTGTAGTTTAGGTGATTGAGAAGGGTGATAATTAATCAACAGGTAGGTTGTTCAGTTCCCACGCTACTCTAGGACACATTTTGAAGAGCCCTTGAAACAAGATGTGAAATTGCTACAGAAGCTTTGGACAAAATCTGAATCATGATTCTGATTCTTGAAAAGACAGATTGAAATGATCAACCTCAATTAGGCAGTTGTTTGTTTCGCTGGTTTTAAGGAAATGTTGTAATGAGCAAAATGAATTAAGAAATGGAGATGTATTTTCTGGCATTTAGCTGTGTTAAGCAAAGTCTGTGCAACTGTATTCCACTGCTGTGCGTCCTAAGCATGCTATTTTCACCCCTTTGAATTATATAATAACACCTCATTGACCTCTGCTGCTCTAATACCTCTATGAAGTCTCTTCTCCAAATTATAGCTGATTCATGCTCAACTGTCTCTGGCTCTGCACATTGCTTAACCTCAGCTCATTATCCAGTTCATATTTACTGATGTTTTAAAACAGGGAGCTTAGCACGGGGAGCAAGAATCAAGATGACTTGTCGTATTTACAGAGTTTACAAGAGCAGCAGAGGTGCCAGGGATGCAATATTTTCTAATGCATTAACTACAGTAGTTAAACACAGACTAGTTGATAAAAGTTGGCGAAGGAGTGGGAGATGTCTGCAGCAGCAGTTGATGCACGTGGGACAAATTTAGCATCTGTGTAAAATATGTTGCAAGGATATGAGCTGCAGAGGAGAACACACAGATGGCGTGAAAGAGCAGTGGTGCCTATACTTTCTGGCAGAGATGACTTTAGACAACATTATCATGACCAATGAGCTGCGAACCAAAAATAATGCAATTGGACATTGATTATTTAAAAACATAATGAACCAAAAACACAGTCTTTGCTTTAATTTTACAGTGTATACTATACACAATGCTTTTAAAAGAGTAGGCTAATTAGTATAGTCAGTTTTACACTGAATTTAAACATTTAGCTGATCACATAGGATCAATAGACCGAAATAAGCCAAGCTCACAGTTGTACTGATGGACAGGTGCCAGGCTTCATCAGTGGCGTGGAAGTGGCACGGTAATTAGTCAAATGAGGAGGAAGTGGAAGAGATGCCACAGAGATAGAAGTCCCCTGGGGATCTGTGCCTCTCAGCAGGAGGATCTCCACAGCCCACTCAGATACATACACATACACAAGCACACAGAATAACACAACCATGCATACAGTACACTAATACATGCACATACTATAATGTGCACACTTTCCACTCATTATAAGTCTTTTAGATACAGAATCAAGGAACACACACACGCCCCAAGATATAATGTAGATGCCCACGCTCACGTGCATATGCACACTCATCACTGGATGATGAAATTTGGATGACTGTATGTTTTGTATACAGCCACTTCCGCCTGAGAGGAAAATGCAGGCAGTTCTGGAGCCACACGAAGCGCTGAATCGAGGATGGGGATGGGGAGTGGGCAGAGAAAGTCAAGAAAATAAGAGCAGTAGTGAAAGGAAGAATTATAGGGAGGATATTTTTGCAGATGTCTATTCGAGAAAGCCTGGTAGATGGGAAAAACTATTCCGTAACATCAGCAAGTTAATAAAAAGGCAGCAGTTTATCTCTGTCTAAAAGACAAATACCCTGACTGAGGATGGAAGGGAGGAGAGGAGAAGGAGAAAGGCTGCCCCACATTTCCCTTTGTCCTTTCTCGCTCCAAGTCACTATGAATCCCACAGTTTGATCGGTGATTGCTCAGTTGCAGTCCAGCAAGTCCTGCTGAATATCCGATCAAACACCACTCCTGCATGAACCTTTGGTAACGCAGACAGGGCTAATTAACGAAGAGATCTAAAACTCTGCAGTTAAAGGACCACCGTGGGCTCCATCTGTCCAGCTGGTCTTGTTTGTCTGTGGATTTGCACTGTCTGTGGTTGGCAAAGTGAATATCCCCCCTCACACGCTCTCAGTTTGGCATGCTTTATTTCTTTGGAGGACGTGAGTGTGATATCTGCTCATTTGGGAGCAAATGGTCAATTAAAATGTAAAACAGCGTGTTCAAGGTCAGCTTTACTGAGAACCTTGATTGATAGTTTACCTGGACTACATCAGTTATGGTACTGAATTACAAAAGCAATGGCAGACTCACCAGCACTGAAACAGGCCTCTTGTCAAATCTTGTAAAATGTGACCAAATCCATGGATGATCATAAATGTGTAACTCAGGGTGTTGATAACGTTCAGGGAAGCTGTAAAGACAGCAAGTTTAAAGGCACGGATGACATTTGAACGAGACTACACAGTAGCAGCAGGTGAATACGCTATTTCATTTTGGAGATTAGACAAGGCTGAGTCTATGCAAAATCCTGCCTCTGTGGGGGTGCTTGTTCACGTGTGTTTGGCTTTGGTTGTGTGCATAGAAAGGATGTTTTTCTTTGTTCGAACCTGTGTGCATCACTAGTTGACAATTCCTCTGATGTTACGGAAGCCAATCTACCCTAACCACGTGCATGTGATCTCTCTGTTTTTCCTCCTCTCTAATCTCAGAGTCTCCCCAAGGCATGTATGTAAATATTTAGCCCAGCTTTTGTTTCCTATAGTACCCAGATGCAGCCTGCACTGAGTTGCTTTGTGTTTCCACCGACACACACCGGGTGTCACTGCCGACTGTGTTGGAATCATTTGTTTCCTTTGCACGTCCCCGAAGTTTGACTTTAAGTTTACGGTTTAATGATTTTTAATCTGGTGATGTACAGTACACGTCCTTGATCTTCAGGAGGTTTGTGCAAAATGAGCAGCCTGTCATTTAATGTCTCAGCTTTTAGATATCTGCCATTTCACAATTAACAGGTTAAGTAGGTTAATTAACTAGTGTGTTTCCAAGTGGCATCGTTGCAGTATGACTATTAATCGACTCTTTGCTAAAACCCACCCCTCCTACAAAAGCTTTCTATTCTGGCCGAGTACATACTGGATGCCATTTACTCTTACAATACATACAAAATTTGTAGTAATTTTCAAAACAATGAGTCCTTGATTTCAGACAGAAGTAGTGAAAAGCAGGTTTCTTATTTCATGCTGGCAGCCATTAATTTTGTTGGCTTAAATGACAACTCTTACTGGCAAATTTTGTGGCTGTAGCTAATTAAGCGAACGTTCGTGTAATGAGTTAGTTGAAAACAAATCTCACGAAAGAGGTCTTAAATATTCACTTGATGGCTACATTAAGGAAACACTGAGGTGAAAACTACATGTCCTGGGCAAAAAGTCAACATCCTAACCAGTTAGTGATCCAGACAAGAGCAGGATAGCGTGTTTTCATTTATAGTTTTAAAAGAGAAAATGTTTCTAGTATGCGGAATAATATTGACTGTGGTTGCCGGACTGTAAACTTTCCCTAAATCCAATATAAAGCAGGGCCGGCCTGCTAGTATTACGTTAATCTCCAATAGCATAGAGGATCAGTGCTGTGGCACCACATATAGTGGAAATACTACACAGTGGACATTATAGTCATAAAGGGGGCTTTCTTTTTACTTACTACTTTCAATCCCCAGGTTTGATATGCTTGTTTCTAACTACGTCTTCCTTGGCCTCAGAAGTAATGTATGCACCTTTAAGTCGAAGAAGAAAGACTTTTGGAGTTTTTCTGTAACCCTAAAAGGTGAGGTTTGTCCACGCTGTGTGCTCTGCTGCCACTGTTTTCACACCGAGTCTGCTGCAGCCAGAAAGAACAACCTGCTAGTGTTTTGCGTAGGCCGTCGTGGGTGGTGTTTGGACTGAGCCTTAGCAGGGACTGGGTCCCTGAGACCCTGAGACAAAACCAGGAAACGTTAAAAAAAACAGGACAGAGTGCACTTGAAACATACTTGGTGTGTGTCTGCATGCACCACAGAGTCATATAAATGTACCAATGTACTTTTTGTACGAAAAGGTGGATATTGCATAATATGGGCTCTTGTTCTGCTGGTTCAATGCAGTGCTAACCCATGGCAACCATCGACACAGGTAGCAGATTAGTCGTATACTTGCTGTTTGATAAACTTATCTGTCTCTTTTTCTCTATCTTATTGGCACAAAAAGCTTCCCTGAGATACTAACTTCACAGCGGCAGTCAATGAACGTTTCAGCTTTTTTGTGTCTGACTCGACTCCTCTGGAGTCCTCCAGTCCTATTGAACTATGAGAGGCTTCTGGTGTGTTGTGTCTTATTGAGCTCCTCTGAGGGGCTGCTGCACTGTGTGTTCTCTCTTATTGAACTCTTCCTGGGGCCTGTGAAAGCTGGGCCTGCTCGGCAGAGCCCACTAATATTCCTTAATGATGTGGCATCTGTCTTTGTCAACTTCCCCGCTGCAGCAGCCAGACGCGGACTATTGTGGCTGACCTCACAGAAAGATAAGCAGTCCTTCCTTTTAGACGCAGACGAAGGGACAGTAAGATCAACGCCAAAGAGCATCAGTGCTACCAGAGAAAACAGTGAAAATTCAACTTAGGAGTCTTTATACAAAGTGTCAGAGGCAGACAGACTACTGTTTGGACTTTCTTCTGCTGTCTTGGTGTCAGGAGGAACATTTGAAAAAGGTTGCGTGATAACATGAGTCGCTATTGAAATTGTATGCAGTTTTAACAAGTTCTTTACGATGTCACTGCGGCGTAAGGGAATTGACTTGCAAAACAGCGGACTTCTTTGATGAAGGCTGGGAGCCAGCTTAATCTGCATACCACTTTTTAACAGTGATTTTCTGGAGTCTCGCCACCCTCTGTCTTCCCATCTGTGTGTTTACAGTGACACTCAGAGCTTGGCACATTGGAACCAGTCATCATGGCTAATGATGAGAATGTGAGTATGTGTGACGTGTATGAGCTGCACAGAGGGCAGGGATGGGAGTTTGTGCACGTGTAAAATTTGCATGTCTCACTGTGTCTGTGATGCTCAGTGTGTACTTGACTGTCCTGCCTGCCAGAGAAAGCATATTGGTAGCAATTGGCATAGTTACTTATGTTGTATCCTGTGTGAGCGTCAGCAGCAGAAGGTTTGATTGGCCGTCAGTGGCTCTCTGCAGAGCCACCTCTCCTCTTTTCCTGTGAGGATGACAGGCCTACACAGAAAGCTGTCCAGACGTCACAGCCTCGAGCCAACAGTATAACTGATTAACACTGCTAATTTGCTCCACAGCCTTTCCAGTCCCTGAATTATCATTCCTCTATACAAAAAAGGACGGGCACCACAAATCAGTCACATCCATTTTACTCTTTTTGTTCTATTTTTATAAATAAAATGATTCTTAGAGCTGACATGTAATATGTACAGTAAATAGGGATACATTATGCCCATAGGCTGTTAGTGGAAACAAGCAACATATTTTCAAATAGATAAATTAGTGGGTATTTGCTAATGTTTGAGACATGAATGCACTATGATGGTTCTTCCACATTAAGTGGTGAAAGCTAGCTCGGTAAATTTACCTTCATCTACATATGATGTTGACACTGCTTTTAATTTCACCGCTATTTATTTCACAGCTATTGTTCCTATAGCTTTCAAATTAACATTTTACATATAAAGCGAGCTTTATCACATTAAAGCAGTATTTATATGTTAATGCATCAATAATGTTCCAACAATAGGACAATATAACACTGACAGGAGTAATTTTCCTTAAGGACAACTTTTACTTTTAATACAAATGAATTATGTTTGCGAATACTTTTGTAGTTAATTTTTTTTTCTATGCAGGGCTATTTTATAAATCATTTCATGATGTACATAATTGAAGTTTCCTCTACTGACTATATTATTTTCAGTACATTTTACTAGACTAAATCAGATAAATAAAAGTTAAATTAAGCTATCCCCAGTGTAATACATGTATTCAGATAGTAATAGTCTGTTCCCTAAACAAATGAGAAGTTAGCTATGCAGCCACAACCAAATGTGAATGTCATGTCATGTCAATGTTTTCATTTTACATTATATATTAACAACAAGCATACTTTTCTATGCTTTCTGATTATTTTCTTGTACAGATCTCAGTTGTTCGTTATTTACAAGTAGCGTAATTTTTTTGAGTTTTGCTTCTGCCCAAACACTACATATGATTATCAGTTTCCTGCCACAGTACTTGGTTTTTCTCCTGCAGCTGCCCCATTACGTATGAGTGAGTCAAACTCTAAAGCCCTCAAATATAATTTCAGGCAGGCTGATGTGCTTAGGGTCCTACAGGGATGATGGTCACTCATCTCCAACCTCTCGCTAAAGGGGATTTAAAGCTCCTCAGGCCTATTGTAGCCAGCATTACCATGTGCTGTCTGTCCGCACCCAGCGCTCCTCCAGCATAATGCTTATTCGCCGGCTGTTTCTTCCTCTTTCAGAGCTCTGTGTGGTTGACAGCACAGCTCAGTCTTCTCTGAGAGTGGACAGGGACCTCATCTGCCCATTACAGGAGCTTGTAATGGCCAACCTGTCAGAGAGATGAGCACCCTCCAGTACTATATATCTTTATTTGTCTCTCTTTTGTATTTTTATTAGTCAACGTAGAGTGATAAAATGGATAAATGGGGCTTCCTCAGGCAAACATCCATAGTTGTTCACATACACAATGGTGCTGTTTATGTGGCAGCACATGATACACAACAGACACAGGTCACTGGAGAAGAGAACAAACTGTGTAGGTGGAAAAAGTACACTGCTGTCATTCCCTTTTAAACTGAGTGAGCCTAAACCAGCCAAGGTATATGACACTGATGCATCATCTGTTAGACTTTTGTTATTGCAGTTGGCAACAGAGACTGAATTATCATCTGATACACCAATGATTACTATCAACAGCTGGAATACTTTGCTACTGTAGACTACTGTAGAGTTTATACATTATTTTATATATATATTCCTTTATTATTAAGACAGAAAAAAAAGAAATATCTTCTATGTATGTAGAGATGGTGAATGGTAAAGCTGATTGTCTCTGTGGTTTTAATTCTGTCCTCAGGCAAAAAGCAAAGTGTGTTATGTGCAGAATGTATGTACATCCATTGAATCCTACAGGGAGGATGTGTGTGTGTGTGTGTCTGTCTGTGTCTGTGTCTGTGTGTGTATTTTGGACCACACTGGAGCTGTTTCTTAATTCCTCAAAGGTTTGCTGGCTCTTTGTTTTGAGGACATTATTACATAGTGTGTTTTCCAATGAAGCAGTTTGATGATTATAGTAGCAGAGACTAAACAATTATACATCACACTGGAATCTTTTTTTTAAATAGAGGGACAATGCAGGACAAATTCAGATGTTGTATTAGAAAGTTTTCCACTTGAATTATAATCTTTAGGCTTTTTGTTTAATTAACAAACAAAAAAAAGACCTTACTGTGTATTATTACAAACAAAAAATATTTTACAATCCCCACATAAAGCAATACGAGTCCTATTGATCTCTTTTTGTCTTTTATGTTGTGTTTTTAAGCTCAGAGTAGAGAAGGCTCTGTCTGTAATGTCCCAGAGACTGCAATGAATCTTCCAAAGAGAGGCAGACCCAGAGAGCACTACCACACATTAAGGGAATGAATATTGATTTAAAAACAAATTTGACATGGTTTTTAAATTGACTTGAAAAATGCTTCGCTTAGAAGAGTCAGGGGTTTGTAGTCTGTCAATGGAGCGGAGAAAACTTCGCTCTTGTTTTATGATTTAATAATATTCCATTAATGGCTTCTTCCACCTTGAGGAAAAAGCCCTTTGAAAGTGTGTGTGTGTGTGTGTGTGTAAATACAAACTTTGAAGAATGCCTCATTTGGAACTGAGGGGTACTGACAGGATTGAAACACCCGTTTCACTCATGAAGCCTCCTTTTTAAAGACGTTTTGTTGCATTATGATGAAGTGTGCACATTCACATTTCATTTGGAGAAGTAGTTAAAAATGTCGTTTGAAACTAAGCAGAATTCCTGATCGCTTAGAGGATGGCCAAAATAAGACACTGGGCATTCTCGCCAGAGTGCTTAGTTAGCATGGTCGGAGCTTGTGGGGACAGGTTTGCTTGCTCAGTGGGCCAGTGGAAGAAAACTCGCTCTGGTCCCCTGCCTATGGTTTTCAGCTTGAGATGGAGCATATGGACACCAGTGTATTTCTCAATAACTTCCTACCAACTTCACAGACATAACATTTCAGAAAAGATTGAATATTTAAGATTGAAAACATTTTATTAATTCCAGAGGTAAATTATTTTGCCTTGTTATAGTTGCTCTCAACTTGGACAGAAGGAAAGATCCACACCAACACAAATACAGAATAACATCAATACAGGAAACTCACTATATACACAGAATATCAAAAGATGGATGTAGATAGAAAAATAATAGACCAGAGTGGAATGATAAGATAAATAATGATACTGATGATGGTCAGTTCAGTTCCTCTCCCTCTTACATAGAGGGGATGAGTTGTACAGTTTGATGGCCTCCGTCAGAAAGGATCTCCTGTGCTTCTCTGTGGAGTACTTAATGTTGATCAGCCAGCCCTCAGTTTTTTCAACATGTTAGTGTCTAGAGATGGTTCAATCCACACCAGTCCACAAAACTGTCCAAAACTCTCTGGTACTCTTTAATGTCTACATCCTACAACTGCAGAGTTATCAGAGAACTTCTGAAGATGGCAGGGCGCTGAGTTGTACCTGAAATCTGACGTATGCAGAGAACAGGTAAAAGAGCAAGCTACCCTTACTTTGATCATTTAAACCAAATGTAAGAATGTTTGGTTTGAGTGGATTTCAGTCTTGTTTACGTCTTCTTGATGTACTGTATGTGTGATGTAGTTTGGACCAAGAATTTAGTCTAAAACAATCACTTAGTTAGTTCCAGCACAACCTTAAGCTTAACATCTGCATGATAAATAAAAGCAATAGCCTGCTTACTGTAAACAGTGCTGGCTGATCACCTCACATTTGTTTTAAAATAATATACTTACCGTACTGTACTGTGTTCTTCAGTGCACGGTGTACACGCAAGTGCAAGTAATTGAGTATTCGTGGTCTTACTCACCAGAAAGAGCTTAAGTCATCACAGGTTGTTGTTGTGCTGTTAAAATGGTTTTAACAACACAACATTTTACCATTTTAAAATGGTTAAACCACCACCTGGTTTTACATCCATCCTAGAAAATAGACTAGATTCCTTCCTTAACTACAAGTGTGACAGTGATCTCTAGCATGGCCTATTACTCATACTTCATTAAAGCAGAGAACATATTTTAATACTCACAAGCTGTGAATCACAGTAAGACAACATCACCAATCATGACCAATGTCCGGCTTTGCTGGGAAAACAACAGGAATGTGAAATCAACCTAATACAAATTTTTATTTAGACCCTAAGTATAAACGAGTGTTAAAGTTCCTACACTGACTGTAATGTTAGGAATAAGAGATTTTAATATACTGTATAATAACATAAATTCAAATGGTATTATTAGCTACACCTAATGCAATCTAAATATGATAATATTGTTCAGGCTTCTGTGGCTGCAGATTCACATTTGCTCTGTAGATCCGGACTAAAGCTTAACACATACTTTTATAATGTTATGAGTGCCTCGTTTAGAACTCAGGGATACTGACTGAAGCGTAACATTTACTATTATATTCTTGAATTTCCTTATTTTAATTGCAGTTCTCCTCTATGAAATACACAGCATTGTTTACTCGTATAAAGAGTTACTCGGGTAAATGATTGATAGTCAGTTTCTGGTACCTCAAAGCAAAGCCAATTTAGCTAGACACACACCCTGAGTAAATTCAGTGCTGCGTTTAAGATTTAAAAAGGCCCTAATTGCTTTAAAATATACAACAACAACAGGCTTTCCTTGGGTTTTCTTCTGAAGAACTGTACAAAATGGTTTTATGGTGTGAAAGTGGGTCTTGCGGTGTCTTAGGGCAGCAGGATAAGTGGTAATCCCTCGGGTGGTGCTCTGTTGTAGACTACAGGTCCTATAGAGAGGCCTGGCTGCTGAGTCAGCCTTCACAATTCTTCCACGGGGAGCAGACTAATCTCCCAAGTACCTTCCTCTGTCAGCGGTCCAAGCATCTGTCGTTCTGCCTCTGGATGCCCTTCCTTTTCAAACATCCCAGTCCCCTGTGGCATCCCAAATCCATTTCTTTCACTTGTTTTATAAGGTTTGCGAAGTCTGTGTCTGTTTAATGGGTTTTTACCTAGTTTTATTCTGCGTAATGCTTCAGTAGGAGTGCTTGATATGTTGCTGTGAAAATGTTGTAATTCCTATTTTCACTTTAACTAAGGGATTATGGTCCTTCATTGGTTGCAAACATTTTCTGGCTTGTTAGGTATGGGATAACCTCCAGTAACCCATTAGATTAAGTCACAGACATGTTGTCACCAAACTGTAAATAAGGCTTTTTGTCTTAGTTCCAAAGGAGTTAACATTGTGGAGATACAAGGTGTTTACCCAGCAGTGAGGATCTGCTGGAGTTTGCATTTATTTAATTTGATCCTGACTGCCAGACTGCAGCTGGCTAGCTAAGTGCTTTGCCATTAACACTCTGTTCTGTGTTTAATTCTGCTACAGTGCTGAGGCTTATGGGTATAATGGCAGGCTGTGTAGTGCCTGCTCTAACACTAAATGTTTGCCATCTTGTGTGCTACCTTGAAGCAAGCAGCTTCAGTGATCTTCTTAATTAAACTAATGGCTTTGGTAACCTGACCTCTGAAGCTCTCTGTTCTCCGTCTGCAGATTTATAACGAGAAGAAGAGCCAGTTTGAAATCAAGAAGAACAACCCCAAGGACTTGGTGGAGAGAGTGGCACGGGACATCTCCAAGCTGCTTAACAGTAAAAGGAAAGCCCTGGAGGTGAGCATTAAAACGTCTGATTACTGTACAAACACACACTTAACCTTTTCCCGTAGATTCACATGTTTGGTTCCTGTTCCTGTAAATGCATTGTTTTCAGCATGAATAATCATACTCTTTAATTTGACCACAGCTTTTAGTGGCAGTGCTTTAATTTGGTGCTTTGATTTGCTTTAGTTATTTTCAGACTTGTGAAGTATCTTCTGCCGCTGGTCTGGTTAGCTGTTAGTAACTGACACAGGGCTCTGGCATGCTTGATAATGGTCCCGATAATTTGGCCCGAGACCACATATATTCATAATAACACCAACAACTGGCAGGAACCTTTTTCAAAAGTAACATCATCTATAATTTAACCAGGGCTTCTTTGATGCTTTTCTGCATGCTGTTACTAGCTACCATTACTTCTGCTGTACTTCTATATTTTGTAGTGTGCTGCCAAAACATTATGATCAGCATAGATGCAGCCTGGTCTGCAACCATCATTGCAATGTTGTGCAACTTGAGCCACAGTAGTCCTTCTGTACATTCAGTCCAGATGGGATGGCAGGTCCTTGTCACTGCTGACGAGAGCACCCCACAAGCCTTGTTGTTTCAGATATGCTGTGACCCAGTCGGCAATTTGAGGCTGTTTATATTTTGTTAATGATGGCAGAGGGAGATAATTCTCTGTATCTGTTCTGCCCAGCACTACTTTTGAGGGATTTCTTCTGGTAAAAATAGGGGTGTATATTCAGAAAGACAGTTTGTGTAGTCTGCTAGATGAAGGGTTATTTCAGAGGTGATCATTTCTTAGTCCTGCGTCGTGGGATCTAATTACTGTGATGCACAGACAGTCCTGTGATTACTCAAAAAACTGATTTCGTTCTCACAGTGGGAAACCTCTAACCCCTTAGAGGAGAAGAGTGGGGTTGTGGGAAGGCAGAAATTTAAAGATGAGTGGATTGACAAGGAAAATTAGACAAGTATACACAATTAATTTGTAAAAGCCAGAGATAACATAAAGCATTTGAGAGTCAGCAGTAAAAAGAAACATGGGGGAGAGAGAGAGAGAGGGTGTGACATGCAACAAATGTCCCCAGTCAGACTCAAACTGGGGATGTTGTGCTTATGTGACATGTGCAATAACTATTCAGCTGTCAGGGCGCCCCAAAAAATTGGATTTTTAAAATCAAAACATTACTGTCCCCTATTTATATCTGTCTGAGCATGAGTAAGTTATGTTCCAATCAGCTCCACACTTAAAATTACAAGCTATGTTGAGAGCTCATAAATCCTAAATTACCTGATTAGAATTTGTATTTATTTCTATTTAAAGCTGAATATGTCTTTTTTTCCCTCCCCAATGACTGAGACAGTCATTTTTAATCAGTTTGGTGATTCATCATCTCCACCCACATACACACATAGAGCCACAGACGCATCTACAAACACGGATTCCATTTAATCACTGTGATCTTCTGCGTCGTATAGAAACTACACACACTCATACATTTGCACGCCTCACACACGCTGAAATTCAAATTATTATTCAAACTGAACTCTGCGTGTTTATATTTTGCAATTCTCATACAATGCATATATTGGAGAAGTTATAGTACATTCATTCAACACCCTCTAGTGTGCTCTAACAAACACTGAGCTTTCAGAATATATGTGTACGGCTGTGTATGTGAATATGCAGAAGGTAAAAATGGGAATTTTATCCTTGTGGAACCTCATTTAAGGATGAGAGGTGTTTGAAAGACTGTCCACTTTCCTTTACTCTGTTTTTGCTCAGATATGGTCACTCACGGCAAAAGGCATTTTTTAACACAGTTGAGGCCTTATAAAGAGGCGAAAGTGAATATCTTGTAAGAGCAGGAGGTCTGGTGGGATGGGGAGCAGAAGTCTCTCAAAGGCAGAGTTAATGCTACAGTTTGGATACTAAAAAGGGAAGAAGGCGTTACTGTACAAGACGTCTCCCGTAGCAATGTGGATGGCATTGACCCTCCACCCTCCCACATCGAGGGATAGACAGTCTTACACCCAACACACACACATACAAGCTACACACCATCTCATCACCCTAACCTCCAAGGGCCACACAGTCACCTCACATCCTGCCTAGGAGATTCACTCAGGAGGGAGGAAATGAGGTGAAAAAAGAGAAGGGCTGGAATGAGAATGTCTCCCTGGGGTGTGGAAAAATCAAGAAAATGATGTTCAGAAATTCATAGATTTAAAAATGAGCAGCAAGCGGGAGGGAAGGAGAAGAGGGAGCAGAGCGCAGGGGAAGGAGGGAGGTAGAGAAACAGTTAGGTGGGGGGGGGGAATCAAAAGACGAAGGCAGGAAAGGGAAGGAAAAGAGTTGGATGATAAAATTGCGAAAAAAGGGAATGCAAAGAAATAGGGAGTCATCATGTCATTATAGAAAACAAACCTTAAAAAGCAGGTAACAAGATAATATGTTTTCATTTAGACAGGTTGTGACTTTTTTTTTTTATTAAAACTCCAAATTTTCTCCACTGTAGGCAAATATATTGATGCTGACTTATTATTCATACAGGGGGGAAAAGTGAAAGCCGTGTCTTAATGCAGTCTGTAGATAAGAAGGTCTCAAACGCCGCTCAGTGCAGTATTGACAGTGTTTTATATTCCGGTCTGTTTCTACCCCCTGTAATGGTTATATTTTAAATATTTTAAAAAGAGGAAATGTGTGTGTGTGCATGTGCGCGTGCATTCGAACGCGTGCAGGAAGGAAATTATTCTTCTGCAACCTGTTTTAAATATCGCTTCAGGTTATTCGTTGTAATTCATGTTTATAATACTAATGAGAAAATACACCTTAACTCTAAATATTCAGTAACCAATACTGTACGCACATTCGGAGGGGTGGATTTTTTCAGGGCTGTGGATTTACTTGCTTTAACCTTAATTCCTAAATTAGCAATATGTTAGCAATAATAATTTAAATGCTTTGCATTTCTATAAAAGACTTGGAGGGGGAAAAAAAACCCAGTAGGTGAGCATTTAATTTTTACACCCTAGCTAGGATTATTTATGCAACAACACAGTCTGTGGCACGCAAAAGTAATTTATCTAACACACATATATTTTAGTATCCTGCGTTTCAGCTGTAATATCCACATTTAGCGTAAATGGTACACAATGTTTTATTGCTTTTACACAGACATTATCGAAGTAGGTCTCTACTGTATCTATAAAGTATAAGTCATAGTGCAATATTCTCCATGTTCCTCTCTCCCAACAAATGGAAGCAGCAGGACTTGACTTACCTTTCGTCAAAACCCTGCAAGGTGTTTATTCTTTCTTAATCTGCTCCACTTCACGTCCCTGCCGGCTCTTCCTTTCTTGCCTCCGCTTTCAGCCATATTTTCAACCAATGATCTGATTCTTCAGTCTGTGCCAAAATTTAAATGTAACACAAACCCTGGTTAGACTGATAGGCTTGCATGTTGCTGCTGGACATTTTACACAAATCTCATTGTTCTCTGAGGCAGGTTGAAAAATGACTCGGGTAAAGCTTCTGAGGTTTTAAACATTTAACTTACTTCATTGGTCCTGTGAGTTGAAGATGATTTTTTTTTTTTTATAGAGGGGTACATGTTCACCATTTCTATATTAGATAACAGTTTAATCCGTTTGATCAATGCAAGTTCTGACTTGATTGATCTGACATCAACTTAGTTGAGAGGTATACATGAATGTGCTGGCACCAGCTGAGTTCTGTGTATGTATGTGCGCATCGCATGCACACATACTGCATACAGTATGTGTGCATTTGTAGCTGCATTGTGTGTGTGTGTGTGTGTGTGTGTGTTATCAGAGCAACAGGCTTACACCTGAGCGATGCTACAAGAGCTTGTGTGACAGTCCTTTTAACCCGGAGCAGCCAGAGAGAACACAGGCCTCCGTGTAACCTGTCATGTGTATAAAGCCAAACAGGTATGATAGACCCTCTCAGACCAAGTCCTCGTGCCTTCCAGTGCTCCTCTTTGTGAGGCTCCATATGATGACCACAGAGGCCTGAGATCAGTTGGGCCTGTGCATAACATCCTGTACACTGTCAGTCAAAGTCAGGCAAAGTCGAGCTGTCAGTCAGACCGCTGCTGGGATTTTCCAGCCTCGGGGAGGAGAGATGAGGCCACGGGCTACAGACAGAGATCATGTTACATTCCCATCAGCTGCTGCACAGTAATACAACCATTGTCAAAGCTCTTAAGTTATGATTTCACAGAGGGGACTTGTGGAATGGAGAGGGAACTAAGGTTGGTCTAATCCAATTACACAGATCTCAATACTATACCAATACCACTTACAGGATGAAGGATGGCTGCCTCTGGGCTGCTCCCTGCTTGATGGATACACACCCAGCACTCCACTGGGTTGATTACTGAGTTGGTTGTAGGGTCAAACCGTGGGGATGAGACATGTATGTAAAACAACATAAGGTTTAATTTTTTTACAAAATGCAGCTAAGGACAAACAACATATATTAGCCTGGCCGTTATAGCAGCAGTTGCACTAAAAAAAAAAACAACAGAAAAAAACACTGTGCATTGAGATCTTTGAGAAGTGTGCATGCTGAGATCTGTAGCTCACTTTACAATTCTGGAAAAAAGGAAGATTCACCCACATAAGTAGAAATGTTTCACTGAGAAGTGTGTGCTTTATGCAGTCCAGCAGGTTCCCTGATGTGAAAACATGCTCAGCAAAAGTCTTAAAACAGTACATCATTTTTAAAATAGCTCAGCATATCTATCTACATAACTCACCCTCTTTTTCTCTATACAGTACAGTATGTCTGCCTGTTTCTGTTTGTCTGTCTGTCTTGATTCTTTGCCTTAAAGTCCCAGCATTCAAAAATATTTATTGCATCAGTACAGTGCAGCCATTTCTCAGTGTCTTTATGCAAAGCTAAGCTGACTAACTACTGGTTTTAAGTTCATATCAAGTGTTTGCGTATGAGAGTGAGGTTGATTTTCTCATTTTAGTCCAAACAACAGTTACAGTAAAACTAACCGGGGCTGATGATATGCAATCTTGTTACGAGGGACCTGACAGGTAGTAGTGCTTGATTGGAGGGGATTATAAAGTGCACTGAAGAAGAGGGTGGATGGTGGGTGGGCCCATCTCTTTCGAAAATGACGGAGATGTTCTGTGACTTTGTGGTCATGCTGTTAGTGATTGTGAGAGATTGCAGGAGAGCCCGGGCCAGACACTGTGCAGGGACAGCAAAAGTGTGCTTGACAGAATTAATCAATCAGACTGCGTGGGCCTTCATCTCCTCCTGACCATGGAAACCAAGACGACACAGCCGGGTCAGGGATGGGGAGGGACGGGCCGCTCTGAGTCATCTGTCATCAAGTTGCATCCATTAATAATTTACAGAGACACATACTCTCATGCATGGCATGCAGAGCTAAAAGATGCACACTGAGAGGCATGCATACGCTGGTTGGACCACTCACTTCTGAACTTTGCAACCTGTTGACACTGAGCTCACCTGCAGTATACTGACATTTGTACATGAGAAATGACATCTGAACCATCCACTACTGTACTGGAGAGATGAAGCTGACATTGATCAGCTATCAGACGTTACCATTATAAAATGGTAGGTTGTCAGTCATGCACTTACTTCGCTCACAGTACTACAGTATAATCTGTTATGTAACTGAACCATTGTTATTGCACACCACTTATAGTTTTGCACTCTGATCTGTAGCTGTACAACATTTATGAGATGTCAAGAAACTTCCTGCCAACTCAGAAAACATTCAGATTGTGGTTTGGAGACTGGGGAGGGAAACAATGAAGCTGTTATGTGTCGCCATAGAGAACAAATGTTCACAGAAGGGCCAGAGAATTATTGGCTTCTTGTTTTTGAGCTCACACTGGCAAAAGGAGGTGAAACTGTTCATACTTTAAGTGTATTTTATCGCATCTTGACTATAGAACACCAGCTTTGATTTTCATTGTTTGTAATTTAATGAATAATGAAAAGGCAGTAACTGTGTATTTGTTCATTTTAATTACAAGTTATACTTCATCCACTGATTTGTTATTGGTGGGCCAAAAACAACAACAACAACAACAACAACAACAAGAAATTAACAGTTTAATTATTGTTACTGCAGTAACATTTAGACTATAACCAGCTCGTTGGAGTGTGTGGTGGATGATTTAAGTCATCATTCCAGCGAGATCTCAGACGCCTCAGAGACTGACTTTAATTGAACAGGCATCCGGCACAAATAACTAATTTATAACAGCTATATTTAGCCCTCAATCTTTTAAGGGGCCACCAGCCCTAAAAATTAGGCTTCTGCTATCACATCACTATGCAGCTGATGTGAGTGGTGAGAGCTGTCACTTGGATCTGGATTGGCCCTCAGTGGTAGAGTGTACTAGAGCTGGAGGATTAGCAAAACTAAAGCTCTCCTTTGTCCAGTGTTAGCCTGGTTACTGATTTCAATAGAGCCGGTGGTGAGTTAGTCAGTGCTGTGCCATAATGTGTGCTGCCTGCTGTGCAGTAAAATCGATCAATACTGTTTACCACCTTTTTAGAGGGTTCTTAAAAAATATTGCCAGACCTTCTAAATCACCTGAAACGTTTGAATTTTAAGTTTCCGTCATTCCCAACAGCAGCAGGATGACAGCAGCTGGTGTGCCAACAATGAATTGCATCACCGGCAGCAAGTGATTATGTCCCTCCTGTTGGCATGAAGCGATGACAAATGAAGGAGTTGTCTCTCACTTTCAGAGGGAGCCAGAGTTCCCTGCAGCCTTGCTCTCCTCGCACATCAGTCTGGGGCAACTATTAAGTGGATTTTTGTGAGAATGTGTGGAAGTTCGTATGCCATGATATTGAGGCATGCTAGCACTTTATTTGTATAGATACATATGTGTATTACTTGTTTTTCACTGTAAGCACTTAATTATCAATGAGGTCTTCCTTGACACAGATATATATTACATATTTTTCCCCCTTTGCAGTTTAGTTTATTCCTCTAACCCAATCGTTTTTTGATGTTATTAATTAACGACATCATAGCATTTAAAGTTGATCCACTCGCTTACTATTAACCTCCCTGAGGCAGAGCACGCCACACACTAACAGCGAGCACCCCGTAGTATGGCTTATGTTCATTTAGAGAACTTAATGAATTACAAGAGCCTTATAATGAGTGTGTATGTGCAGTGCTGTGGGGAGGTCAGATGGTTTGAATAGGTAATAAGCCCAATCACCAGTCAGAACTCTAATATGTGTAGAACATTTAGTATA
Organism: Anabas testudineus; assembly: GCF_900324465.2. NCBI lineage: Eukaryota > Metazoa > Chordata > Actinopteri > Anabantiformes > Anabantidae > Anabas > Anabas testudineus. Next base: position 15,250,089 of record NC_046614.1, on the reverse strand, counting down.
TGCTGTTGTAGAAGGTATAGCTACATATTATTATAACACCAACTCCCCATCACCACTGCAAGAAAGTGAAAAACTAAATTAAAAAGAAGACTCTTAACAAAGTAATTTGATTTTCCATTTCCTGTAGGCCTTCTGAGAGGCAGTTATAACTCTCAGGTCCCATCAGGGAAGAACAGGGTAAGTAGGCCGAGCTCTACTTGGGTAAAAATAGAAGAGAAAACTTAACAACTAGCAGTGTGCACTGATTAGCAAAAACATGAATCAAGTCCAGAGAGGTTCCCTCAGATTCCTGAGGACATATTGTACAATGTATGTGGTGTTTTTACTACGTTTCAAGTCTTGAACTTACCTCAAACTGCAAAATGCTTGAACACCAGTAAATGTTATTTGAGGTGATGATGATTTTTGAAATATAACAAAGATGAGATGATGATTGTATTTATTGTTTTTAAACATACCAGAGCAATTTGTAAATCACATTTCGCCCAGAATTACTGTGATGCTAACATTTGGTACATGCTGTAGTGTTTTGTAACTGGCACCAGATAAAATTTTACAGGCTCCCTAAATTATTATTACAAATCATTTTGTGGCATCCATTGTCTGCAGCAGATCTTATGGCAATGGAAGGTTATAATCAATAGTTATCCGATAGCTATTGCGACAGCCTCATGGTAGAATCATTGGGATTCATTCCCTAGGCAGCGTGAATCCGTGTACCAAATGTTATGATAATCCAGCCACTAGCCATTGAGATATTTCAGTCGGGGCTAAAGTGGTGAACTGACCAGCAGCCAGACAGACAGACACTGGAGCCCTGAAGCCACGGCACAAACGTGGCTAAAAACACATATCCCCTCCTATAATCTCCTCCCCGATCCCTTGCCCCTGTCATTCAGATCTATGAACTTCCATTAGCAACCATCTGTTACAACCTGCAGCAAAGCTGTTACACTACACACTTGTGCACACACACACACACACACACACATGAATGGACACGTACCTCAGTCGACGTATGGCTGACTAACTTCTAAGCCTTGAGAGAATTTGCTGAAGCATCACCTGTTTAACCTTCAAAGGAGAAGTCACCCGTGCACTTGCAAACACTTGTGATAGCGTCACTATTCTGTCGCCCACTAAACATGCATCAGGTCAGCAACCCCCAATGCCAGCACACACACACACACACACACACATAGAAACACAGAGTGGAAGGCCATGCAAACATACACACAGCGATGCGTTAGGGTAAAGGTCACAACACCCTACCCACCGCTCCCTGGTAGCATTTCACATTAGACAAAATGTCAGAACCTGATCTGCTTCATGGCAGCACGCTGCCTCCAGCACTTTTCTTCACATCTTCAATACACACATTTATTTTAGCTCTGAATGTACCATTTACGCCTTCATTTGAATGCTCAGCTTTCCTTTTTTTCCTCCTAAACAAATGTCAGCATACAGCACAAGATTTATATTTTTTGCCATGTTCCTGCCTCACGCAAAATCATTCATTTGAGTGACAATATGTGTTCCAGGCAGGAAGTTGGGGAAGGGGGTGAGGGGTGGATTCAGCATCTAATTATCCAACTTCTTCATGAAAGAAAAAAAAGCTTTCTATGTTTAAGCAACTTGTTCACGTAGGAATAGCATCTGCTTCACTCCTTCATTTCCCCGTCAGCGAGAGACAAATGAATAGAAATGACTGCTTTGTGCGTTTATGCAGCCATCTCTCCAAGCTGCATAAAACATACATTTCTAGTCTCCCATGTGTGATTTTGTATCTGCAGAGAGTGTGTGTGGGGGGGGGGAAAGGAGAGACAGAGACACTTGAATCAGGAATCGCTGTGCTACAATGCTGACATTTTTTCTTCTTCTTTCCAATTGCAAGGCAGTATTCTTGTCTGTTTTCCTTCCTAGAGGGCACAATTGAAAAAAAAAAAAAAGTCATTTTTATAAAAGTGTCTTTTGAAAAACGACTTGGCAATCAAATAGAAAATATATGTTATATCGCTGTTTGGTGGAAAAAAATTAAATGAGCACTGTGCCAAAATAGTACCTTGTTTGAACAGAAAATTGCATTTTGAAGGACAAAGCAGCACGGTGTGGTCAACTGCTTTTCCAGGTGAGACGTTTTTTTTTTTTTTGGAGTAGCAAAATTATTATTTCTCATAAAATATGTCACTAAGGTTCGCAATTCTAAGCAGGTCAATATCCCCCCGGCCCTCCACCCTACTAAATCCCTCCACCTCTAGTACCTCTTCATCCTGGCGATTATCTGCCTGCTCCCTCTTATCCGTGTCATCAGCTGAGAGGCCATACAGCAAAACAGTTCCCATGGGACAAAGTTGATGTGCAAACTTTTGTGATCACAGACCACACAGATGGAGAAATAAGGCTCTTTTCCATTTTCAATTAATCCAGTATTAAACATTGCTTTAACGCCCGAGTGGTTCTTTGCATAAAACTGTACGTTTCAATGAAGTTTCACGTTTGCTGTGCAAATTTAGATTTTTAAAGTTTATTTGGACTCATTAAAAGAAGTGTTTGCGCTGCTTGTGTTTATCGTGAGTGACAGGCTGGATGTTGCGTGTAGGTCAAACAGATGCTGGTGGCGAGGTCAGTAATTCCTGCCTCTGACCCCAGGAAGCTGTGCTTTAAATCTAGGGTGGAAGAGAATCAGGTTTTGCTTGAGCGAGTCGCTTTTTTTTTCGTTGTGGAATGGACAAGGCAAATAATAGTCTTGTGCCCTGAAAAGGAGTTGTTAGTACCTGACAGACCATTGATCGGAAGAACACGGGCTGTTTTCTCAGTATGGCGCTCTTACATAACGATACATGTACACACACACGCTTTCAGTAAGACTGAATTTATGTAAATTTAACAAAAAAGCGAATAAATAATAATAAATAAGTATCTCCTTAAAATGATTTTATAGTTTGGGCTCAAAGGAGTCTGACTCTACTGAAGAGCATATAGAAAAACAAATGGAGGCAAGACGTTATACTTTTCATTGACATGCATAGAAGAAAACAGCGGTTAGGGAAAATAAAACCTCAGCTTACATACAGCAAAGCTGGTAAATCTGTTGTCTGCTGTCAAAATTGTCCTCAACATTTGACCATATTAGATGTGTTTCATGTATTTATAATAATTTGTTTAGTGTCTCAGTGAGACATCAAACTTTGTTGTGAGAGAAGCCACCATTTTCTTCTTAAAATTAAAATATGTGTGTGTGTGTGTGTGTGTGTGTGTGTGTGTGTGTTTCAGATATGAGCACTATCATATACATAAACTCATAAAATCTTGTAGAAACCCAGTTACATGTGTATATGCGTGGTCAAAATAACCAGGTTTCACTGTCCTAATTATCTGATTCTATCCCCTAATTACAGCAACTGGTTTCCTTTTTTAAGGAGGATACAGCAAAAACACACAGTACTTTATGAACCCAGTCACTTTGGAGCATGTAAACACACTGATGGTTTTAATTAGAGAAGATTCTGTTTTCTGCATGTATTTGCATAATCTGATTTGCAAAAGGCAACTTTTTTGAATCTTTTCTCCTCATGCTAGTAAACACAAGGGCCATTGGTTTGATGATTGCACAAATTACTGCTTCAGTAATGTAGCGCAGAGAGAAATTAATTGTTGTAGTTATTGCATTATGGGCCAAATGATTGAAAAAGTGCTACGTACAATGACAAATCCACCACATAAAGAAAAACAACCTCACTCGAATAACCAGCGTTGGTTGACTTTAGATCATCGACTTATCTGGAAAAACTGTGACTGTGGAGAAATAAAAAAATGCCTGGAGCGATAGAAATGAGGTGTTCTTTGCAGAGCTCCAGCACTTGAGCTCAACCGCAGTAGAATGATCCAAGAGATCAACTTCAGTGGACCTCTACAGTTCTTGCAGAGCAGCACAAGAGTTTCACCCGGAAAACGGTGTCTTATTGTAATGCCTGTGCAGCTGGATGAGCTTAGACAATTAGATGTGATCTTCAGAGAAGCCGTTCGGCAGCGCTGCAGGTGCACCCACCAGATCTATTGTATAATTCTGCAGTGTACGACGGCAGGAAATAGAAAAGTTTGACTGTGTGAAAGACAAAAAAGGGACGAGTTTGAAAGGATATGAGAGGTCATGCAGCTCCTATCGCTCACAGGAGGAATGACATTAGTTTCTTTCTGCCTGGGCTGGTGTTGACACTGTTTAAAAATTCTCATCATGGTTATTGTACACAATCCCTACTACTTGTCCCCAAAGAGGAAGGACGTTCACGCAAAGAGGCCAAGGGAATCGGAGGTCGGCTTGCCTTTACTTTGCTCTTCCATCAGAGCAAGCAGTTAATCTTTGCTTGGCCCCAGCTTATCTGGGCGCCTGCCACCCTAGCCCTGCCCAGGGAGAAAGGCATCACACGCCTCAGCCCTCTCTCCTCCACCTCCTCCCTCCCCTTGCCTTCCCCTCAGCTCTGTTCTCCTTGGCTGACTGGAGGAGGTGGCTGCGGATTGAATTATTCTCTCCGTTCCATTTCTTCTAAGTTTGCATTCATTTTCAGTGCGCTGTCACTTCTCTTCTGTTGTGTTTGTCTCTTAAGTGGAAGCCGTTCAGAGTCTGTCTCTGCTTGTTGCGTCATCTCATATCAGTTGTGGCATTGGCCTGCAATAGTGGTTATGCAAAAAGAAACAGGCTTTTATTGGTGTTGGAGCAGATTTGCAGAGGCAAATTCCCAGAGGCTCCCTGCTGGCAGTGTTTTAAACATGGTGTGTGTGTGTGTGTGTATGTGTGTGTGTGTGTGTGTGTGTGTGTGTGTGGGAATATGTACAAGTCGCACTTCCCACAGGTTTCCCTAACATTCCTTTAAGGGACTTTTTGGTTGGCTATAGAGGTTTAAACTGATCATATTTTTCATAATAACCTGATCTATTTACTATTTTTACAAGTAAATGGTGATCCAGTTAACAGAACTGAACTTCCCTCAACAGCGTTGTTGCAGGAGAGATGGAGGTGTAGGTGGAGGCCAGCACTCCCCTACACCTCTGTGTCACTTTATAGTCACTAAACCTTAGTGAGCAAAAAAAAACAGGAAGGATTTTATTTTAAAACTTGTTGGTTCCTTTGCTTCATTCACGTGCATTAAGCAGTTTTTATCTGAGGATGTATCACTTTACTGAGGATTTTAGCATTGACACTTCATATGAAGCAGTTTAAAGCATTGACAAAATTAATTTCCAGAAAGTTTGGGACTTTTTCAAACTTAATAAAAACTAAAATCTCTACTTTTTAAATTCACTTTAACATTTTATTTATTTGACAAAAGTAAAAAGATTTTCAGTCTTTTTCAGTTTTTCAATGTCCAGCTTCATTGGATTTGTAAAAAAATATATAAGCAAATTTAGAGTTTGATGCCTTCAAGTTCAGGGGGCATGTTTACCACAGTGGTTTGCTTTTAATTACACCTTTGTACCACTAATTTTTGCAGTGTTGCAAGTGGAATATTTGGCAGTTCTTTCTGGATACTAAAGTTCCACTGCTCAACAGTTTTTGGTCACTGTTGTTTGATTCTCCACTTCGTCCCATGCATTTTAAATAGGAGACAGACTGAGAGAGACAGACAGGGTCAATCTGTGCACTGACTTTGTGAGGAAAAATATGGACTCGTCTGACTACAGGACATGTCTTTTGGTCCAGCTGACACCCACTCTGGCCCAGATTGTACATTGCACAGAACTGATATATGACCTTCTCCATGCTTTATAGAGATTCAGGTTACATTTCTGGACAAAGACTTAAAACACTGAGAATTCTCCGAATGTACTGCGGTCGGTGAAAGACCTCAGTTCTTTGCAGCTTTGCATTGAGAACTAATGGATGCTCCTCTTATATCCAGTCATGAGATCATGAATCTTTTTTTACTTCTCAACTCAATTTTCTTATATTTACAAAATACAATGACATTGATCAGGAAAATACTAAAAATCTTTTCTTGGGCTTTTGTCAAATTGACAGATTTTAGTTTCATTTCAGTAAAAAGTCTCAACATTGAAAACAGAAAACCTGAATGCATATGTGTGAGTCTCCACTTTTACATTTATCTTAGCCTCCGGACCTCAGGAATAGTTTTGAGTTCACACCGTCAAACTCAGGCTCACCTTCCTCTCCTTTGCAGCCCATTGCCCCTCCTCATCCTCCTCTTCTTCCTCATCTGTGATTTCTGCCCCACTGTCTGGCTCTTTGACAGCCTGTCATAACTCTGTCAGCCTGTTATAACCTGTCATAACATAATGACCTAACACTCTTCATGATTGGCAGGTGTTTTTCCTTACAGGCCAGTGAAGTAGGGGATGCGAGATGTGGTCTGATGCCCAGTTACCTTGTTTCTTCGCTGACTGACAGGTGGCTCCCATGTTTGTTTGTTTATCGCCCATTTAATTTGTCATGTGTTTGAAAAGCTATGCAGCAGCTGTCGGCTATAACTTTGGCTCATGCGAGTCAGTGACCAGGGGGATGGGACACAGTCTTCTTCTGCTGGATGAGTGACAGGAAAAAAGTGTAGGTATGGGAGAAGAAGGAAGGGAAAGATAGGAGCTTGCCTGGAGGCAGCGGTGGAGAGGAGCTAGTGAAGGGGAGGGCTGGGGGGGGTTATGCTTCAGAGAGACAGTTGAGGAGAATCTCAAATATTGACCTTGGAAAACCACCTCTATGATAATAATTATCTCACTTTGTCCGCCTCTCTTTCTCACCCTCTCTCTCTACTCGCTTGCCTGTTTCACTTTCTCTCTCCTTTCCTCATGTCTCTGTTTCTCTTTTTTCATGTGTGTCCTTTGCTCCTGTAATCTTAGCGACCTCAGATAAAAGCAACCTGGCTCTTTTTCTTCTCTTTGATACACATTAATCCCTATCATTGATTACAAAGTTACAAGTTCAGGTTCAGCTTATCACAATAAGCCTCTACCATTTGACTCCATCGTCTATAGTTTATAATACATAATTACTTAAGGGTGTCGGTCTGGTTGCACAAGGTTGGATGGAGAGGGGTGTGCATGAAGTTAGAGGATCATTGACTTGATACCTAACAAACAGCAAATGAATGCTTTTCTAATATGTAAATAGTCTGAAATGCTTTATGCATTTTAGTATTACAGTGATTTAAAACCCCATCATTGTTTTTTGCTAGGATTTATTACTTATTGACAGATATTGATAAAGATATATCGATATTTACTAGAAACTTACTGTCTATCTCTTCTTTATTTTTGCATAATATTCAATTCAGCTAATTCTTTATCTCTACAGTGCAATTGTCTTTAAAGTTTAAAGTTTTGAAAAGTTAAATAATGCCTGGAGTCCTTCTCTCAGACTGCACATACAAACATACCATGTGTGTGAGGCAATAATAAAAGCAACTGAGATGAGTATATGAATATTTTAACCCCTGCCTTGTCACAGCTGAAGACATTAAGAAGTCAAAGTCAGGAGGAAAAAAATCCTGTTAGGTAAAACAAGGCGAACCCCAGAATCTCTGTCGAGTAGAAGTTACTTTCTGGATGCACTTTACAAAATCTTAACTCACAAATAGATTTGTCGCTGTTTTGGTTGCAATGCATGCACACTGTGCACAAGTGTGTCAGCATGAAGGATTGAGCTAATACTGATGCTGTAATCACGCTCTATGTGTCTGATAATGACATATTTTAAAGGGAAGGTTCAGTTTTTGAGCCCAGCTTTCTTCATTACCATTTCAGATGACACAGTGGTACTGCTTCTTAAAGCCAGTCACGGTAAAGTATGCTAAGTAAAGGCAGAGGACTACATCCATTCATTTAAATTGGTGCTAATGGCAGACTATTTAAAAGTTAATTAATTGCTAGGGGCCAAATGCACAGTGGCAGTTAATGCTGTCACAACGCTGAGTAGTAATTGGATGTGTTGATGGGATGTGCCTGTGTGTGCTAGTGTGTATTCCTCTTGAAATGGGTTGGCCACCTACTGTACCTCCAAAAGCTCTCAGCAGAAGGACTCTCTCTAGTCCAGTGGATGATGTCATAAAGCACATGTTTAATCTAAATTGTACCTAAATGTATGAGCAGACTATTATGAAACTGTGTTGTTTTGCTTTTTGCCTTTGTCCAGGCAAAAAGTGGTTGCACATAAAACCAAAACAAAACAAAAACAAACGTTTGCTTCATTAATTCCCAGGGTATGAGCATTACTCCTCAGAGAAATGGTGATAACGTGAGAAATGATAATGCACAGGTGATGCTCACAGCTATGAACAAACATTTAGAATTAATTAGGGTGTTAATACCAATGTTTCTATTTAGTTTGTCACATTTTTTTTATATTTTTATTTTTTAAATGTATTTAACTGTGCACAAATAAATGGATAATAAATAGTTTAATCCATATACTTTATACTATAATTACATCAGTTACCAACCTCAAACCTATTGGTTTACATGCCTTGCCATGGCTGTGGTTCATGCTGTAGTTTGTGGAGATACACTCTTCTAAATTTCGATATCTTTCCTCTGCTTTTCTTTGCGTTTTACTATTATTTCTATATTCGGGTATTGAATGTCTCATCTTTTTGTATTTCTCAGTTTGACATCACTGCACCTATCTCCATTCTCTCTCGCCCTGTCTTCCTCTTCCTTATGTTATCGTCTGTTTGGCGGAGAGAGAGAGAAGGTCTGAGATCGATGTTGGTCCTGCGCACACAGAGACCGGCAGCTGGCGGAATCGGAGTGATCGATCAGGCACAGAGCATTTACTCTGCCAGACTGCTGGGCCTTTGTGAATGGAGATTATTTCTAAATTATTACAGAAGGCAGATGCTTGTCAGAAGATGCTCTCTGTCAAGGTTATAGTGCCACAGTGCTCTCATTTCCTTTTTTTTCGCTCTGTCACACTTCTGCTTTCTTCATCATTTTAAAGTCATCTACCTTCGCTGTTTTTATTTTTCACCATTTCTGTCTCTTCTACGAATGCTGTTTGTAATTTCACATTCCACATTGCTCTTTTATTTTATGTAGCTGTCTTTCTTGCCGCGTGGTGTTTTCCTAACAGCAGACATCTGTAGCACGTTCCAGGCGCCCAGTGTATACTGCTCAAGTAATGGAAAACTGAAAATGTCATCCAGCAAATTGACTTGATACACACAGACAGAACGGGCTACACAGTATAATCTTTGACCAGTGTTAGTCTATAATGATGGTGGGTACAGCAGCAGGATGCTGTGTTTGAAGCTTTCTCAAAAATGAGTTTGTTCTTTCTGGAATGATTTAAATAAGGTGTTTTCATCTCTTGCCTTCAACAACACTGCATGCCTGTGTTCTTTAAAAATAGATCTGTGTGGACGGCTTTTGTGCGTCTCTTTACTGTGTGTGTGTGCTTCAGAGTGAATGAGCCTTTATAAAGTATGTAAGCTTGAATTTAAAACGAATAAAACCAAACATCTCGAATGTGTCCCCCATCATAGCCACAGCCATCTTGAGTTTTTTAAATCTCTAGTTCCTAGTTCTCTAAATCCAGAGTTTGTGTTTTTGTTGTCTATGTTTAAAATATATCTCTGTTGTGCATGTGTGCACATGTTAAAGGGTTTTCTACAGTTCTGTAAAACAAAGATATGAACTGTCACAGGACAACCTGCCTAGAAACAATCTAACCCTTCTTTTAATTTGTAAAACGTTGTGTATGGGATCTGTTAGGATAGTTTCTTGTGCAGTATGTTTTTAGTGTTAAACGTGATTTAAGGTCATTTCCAGAAACAGAATTTGTGAATAATTTCTACTTTTTTTTTACAGTACTTAAACAAGCACAGCATGAATTTAATTTATGTTGTAAACTTAAGATGACATAAATGTCAGTGCACTGCATTCAGTTTGTTCTTATCCAAAAGACCAACCTGGCAACCCTTCTTCTAAACATGATGTTTCTATACAAACGATATGCAATCATAATTATGTTTTTGTATAGGGAACCTAAACCGCATTACACTTTCTATTAACATAATTACAACATGCTGACAATTAACAAGATAGCAACATTATACAGTATGTTGATAATGATCCTCAGTGAAATGTGACTAGACTGCAGATTTTTATCTGCCAAAACATCTCATGTACAAAATCCATTATTTTATCCGTCAAAAGATCTGATTTTGAATGATATATGATTTCTGCCCAACATCCAGTTTTATTACTGCAGCGTCATTAAACTTTTTTATGCTTTGGTGTAGGGACTCAAGATGAGGTTGTTCGAATGGGCCCACAGTTTTTAGGCAGAGAAAGGCTGGAATTTGGATATGTAACAAGGTGTCCTATAGATTTATACTAGGGACATTGCCGTTATGTATTTGAAACCCAAAGACTGACTGTATGCCTTTTTCATTATTGGAAACTGGTGACATTTAATGACCTTTACTGTGCTGTAATTGTGTTGTTAGATTAATTTGTTCACATGCTATATAGAGTCCCTGCACCCAGCTGTTGTGTATTTATCTGTTTGAGTTTGTTGAACAAGATACTATATTCAGCGCAGCAGTTTTTGAAAAGCAATACTAAGTACGATAGTCCGGACAAAAGTAATCTCATTAACTATACAGAAAGGGATTTTCTTTATTGCCATTATTGTCATCATAATGTTGACATTATGGTCACATAGCATGTTCCACACTACTTACATACTTTTTATTTTTATTAGCAAACTCATTCTGAATACACTGTATAGCAGTCATGTTTAATAAACATGGAGACAGAATACACAGTAAAATATGGTATAACTTAATGCATGAGGTGGTTCTTCACCTCAAGATAATAATTCACAAATAAGATCACATAATGCCAGTTGCTCTACTGTATCAGTGCCTCAGAAAATACAGACACACATAATCCACATCTGACAGAGATGAAAAGAAAGCTCTTGGATTATTTTCTTAGACGGGGAGGGAACAAATCAGCATCAGGAGAGTTTAAAATGAAAAAAAAAAAAGGATTAAGCTGTAATTTTGCATACATTATATCAGAATGGGCTTCCTAGTATAGTTTTACAAAACCATTACATCTTTTGTATTTTTTTTCCAATCTATTCCTTTATTTTTCTAATGGCTTTAGAAATTGGACCATATTGAGGATTCCACATTATGTTTCCACTAATCGCAGCATTTGGGAAGTCTCTTTATGAATATTTAGAGAATCATCTCTTGGCGATTGAGGACTACAGAGTCACAGCACAGTACATAAGCATTTACACTGTTAACCAGATGTTTGCATTGACATATGAAATCTAGTAGCAAGCTAGTTACTCTCTGTACACTGAAAACCGTCTCCTTCATTTCACAGCAGACTGATCAAACATTTACACTGTTAGCCAGATGTTGTTTGCTTTAACATATGAAACCTGGTAGCAGGCTACCTACTCTCCACACACTGAAAACAATCCCTGTTGTTGGTTTTAATAATACACCTCATCTAAAATCAAATGCTTAATAGGTAATAGGAGTTCATACAAAATAGTTGTAAAAGCTTGATGATGGGACGTGTTGATTTTTCACTATTTCCTATTAGAAAACAGTGAGTAGGAACATTTTTGCACTAGTAAAACATGTGAGAAAGTATATTCCAGAAAAAATGCTAATAAAGAGTTGAATTGTAAGTGTGTGCACCTACTTTGAGACTGGTGACTAGTGATTACAGAAGCCTCATCTTTGTGTGGTACACTACGTATTTTAAATGCCAGGGCACTTAGCTCCATTTCTCTCTAGTGAAAGGATCTCCTTTGGGAGCGATAGACAGTATGGTTGGGGGGAGAACTGGAACAGAGAAATGGAGGCGAGATGTAGTCTGGATGAGGAGAGGAGTGAGAAGGAAGGATTAATTGTTCACCCAGGAGAAGGAGATACCATCAGATGTTTAAAAGCTGCCACAACTAATCCTGTCATTTCTTAGACTAGAATAATGAAAATGGAGAAATATATCTTTTAGAGAACTGGAGAGCGAGCTAATCTGTACGCCTGTAACCAGCACATGTTTGTGATTTGCAAAATGGTCTACAGATTATGGTATATTTTTAGTTGTGTGGCATCAATTGCCAGGGTGATGAATAAATGAATGTGTTTCTACTGGATATTGTGTTTTTGTTCTCTTTCATTCTATTATTTCCTTTCATTCATTATATTTGTATAATTCTTTAGGACATAATATATTTATTAAATAAATGGTGGGTCAGGTAAAGCACTATATCTTCACCATATGCAATAAATATTGTATACTACCTTGTGTGTTTTCAAAAAGAAACATATAAGTGCTTTTGCACATTTTAGTCCATTAACTGCAAATTGCACAGTATTTTACCCTTCTCCTGACAGATTCTTAAATTATATGGTTTCAAATTGATTGCCTACTACTTTTCAGCAGCCATTTCCATTAATGTCATTAGACTATGAAAATCAACTTGCATAGACTCCGTTGTAGGTTATTTATTAATTTGTATTATTATTGTTGTGTTATTACTGCTATGACAAAGTGCGGTACTCTGGAGCAAATGTAGCACTTGCTGCATTTGAAAGGTTGTTGTTCAACAGCTAAATCATCAAGGTTTGACCTTAATGACAAAAATGGCTTGAGAGGGTTGTGTAAAGCATGTCTGAAGTCTTTACAAGTTCATGAAATGTGAAAAAAGTAACAGTAGTAATATACAGCGTACATAGTTTATATGTAATAACATGATAAACCATCTGTATGGTCTTTTAAACCTCTGCAGAGTCCACTTCTGATGTTCTCTGCATGGGATCGGCTCTCTGCCCTACTTCTGCCTGTGTTTGGTCTTCCATCCAAGCATCTCTCTCTTCGTCTCTGACCCATACCTGCCTTTTTCTCCATCATCCATTCTACCCTTTGCTCCTGCAGCACTCCCCTTCCTCCCCTGTCATATCTGTCATAGACGTTCAGTCGCTGGTGTTGCTCTAGGCTTCAAATTTAATTTGGTTTCAATCTGCTGTAATTGCTTTGAGAGACAGCCGTGTCTGCATGTTTTTCCTCTCTTACGTCTGCTGGAATACTGGATAGGGCGTGTGTGTGTGTGTGTGTGTGTGTGTGTGTGTGTGTGTGTGTGTGTGCGTGTGTAAATGCTGAACAATTGCCTGGCCACACACTGTCAATGATACACTTTGTCAAACACCAGCTGCTGTCACTGGACTCTCTGGCACTTTGACAATGCTTTTGTCAGACACCATGCTCTTTCTCTTTGTAGCAGAAAAGACGGAGGGTGGGGAGTGTGGTAAATCTGCAAGACACCAAAAAATATCTCTGTGCAAACACATTATGACCTTTTAGTTGAATAATAACCCCCCTGGATGTGTCCTGAATGTGTTACGCCTTTCGTTATTCTATCAGTAATCTAAAGTCAGAGGGAGGATGATTGAAGCGAAGGGGAAAAGTGGACAGCAGAAATAAAGTGTTTGACCTTGAACTGCTGGCGCTGTTGTGGTGAGGCGAGGTGAAAGGAAGGTTGCTAAGCTGATGGACTGCTAAGCTGATGGACTGAGATAATATTAAAAAAAAAACTCACCTGTCCACCCCTCCTCCTGTGTTTTTCCTCTTCTTCTGTTGTGTCCCAGCCTCTGCCAGGATTTTAAGCTCGTTCCAAATGTTCATGTGTAAATTACTGAGCTCCTATAACTTATTGTTGAAATATGCAGTGGTGGAGTAAATGCATCTTCTTCTGTTGTGCTGTGTTGCACTGACCGTGTATATATATCACTATCACCTCTGATCAAGGAGACATTTGCCCTGCATCTTAATTCTGTTTGACTCTGCTCTTCTCCACTCACCCTGCTGAAGAGGCAAAAGAAACAAGCAGGTCATCCTTGCAATCACACACACACACACACACCTGTTGACAAATGTACTGACTAAAAGAGCAGTGATGTGCTCTGTTTCTTTCTAGTGGACTGTCACTGGGTTGTTTTTATTTGGCTTTTTTATTTTTAGCTATCTCCTGTTCCAGACATTAGGTATGCAATTTTCTCCTTCTCAGACACCTGCAAGGTCGATGCGTTATGAGCTACTAAAAAAAAAAAACAAGATGTCTGAATCTCACTGTTTAGTAAATGGCACCTTTAGGCTCCGTTCCTATCTTATTCTGCCTCTGTTGTCTGGTTGATGCCCATAACAGCATAAAAGGCCAGGCAGCAGTTTGGGCATGTCTGAGACTATCTGTCAAACAATGGACAGTGAGTCCAACCAGCCAGACACGCACATGTCACTGAGCTCATCTGGCCCCACTGACACACCACTCTGTCTGCACACTCGCCCTGAGCCCTCTACTGGCCCCGGTGTGTAGGACGCTACCTGTGAGCAGATCTGTGTGATATCGACTCGCTAGGATGTTCCTGCACTGACCTTGTTCTACATTTACATCTGTCTAATTTGTTCTGGACATGCAGTGCACCATGACCTGGGTAAACAAAAGGATTGGCGTTCATGTGTCCCATTCATGAGTAAATGATGTGATAGAGCTATTATTAAGCATTCAATAATGGGTTTAATTGAATTTACAGTGGCCGTTACTCCTGTGTACATGTGTGTGTAATGTGCAATACAATGGCCTTTAGCTTAGTACTATGATGAGTCTGCCACTTAGCTTCAAAGATGGTTTAATGAGGGAAATGCATGTTATTTTGAATTGAGCATCTCAAATGAAACAAGTGCCCCAGTTAAAGGAGAATGAATATTATTTTAATGGATATACTTCAGCAGTCAGTTGTATATTAGATTAGCTCATTTTCTCATATGACATTGCTACTTTTAATTTTATTTTGATTATACCCAAACTTAAACTGAATATTTTCATTGTAGCTGTGTACAACCGTTAAGATGGAGTTGCAGAGCTGCTGCTGCAGAGTTAAAACAGCTGCCTTTTACCTCTCATTGAACTAGACACACAACCAGGAGCTTCCACACAATGCTGGCAGTGTACTGCGGCAACACGGTGTTTATGTGGGCCTGTGTGGAGTGTGGAAAAGCTGCTGTTTGATTTTGAAAAGCTGGTGAATTGCTGATGCTGTGGGTAGGTGACAGCTCGCGTCTTCCAGATCTGGTCTCCGTGGAAACAGCAGAGCGGAGTTGCAAATGCATAGTGATGGGTGGGGAAATGCAAAGCAAAGTGTTAACATTTCCGTTGTGGTGGGGCTGGATTATAGGGAAGTGAGGGGGGGCGGGTTAGGGTTAGACAAGACAGGGATTATCTCAATACATGCTACAATAGCTCTACACACGCAGCCTCTGAAAACGGGTTTGCCACAGGGTGCTTTGGATCACAGAACAAAGACAGGGTCTCCCACCCCATCCATGCAGATCCTCTGTCAGAGTTAGCTAATAAGGACTACAATAACCAGTTGCCAGTAGCAAACCAACCAGGGACCTGGAATTAAGGGTCATTATTTCTCCTCATTATGGTCTTTTACATTGTTTGGCCACTCTGAATAGGACAGTCTCTTCTTATTATCACTTCCCTCCTACCAATACTTTGTGACTGGAACTTGAAATGGGATGTTCCGTCATTTTTGTCACTCCACCGAGAGGAACGCGTAATAAATGCAAGCTATGAAAACACGTCATGAGTTTTCAAGCTTCTTCCCATTTCACCCTGCGTTACTGACGAGCTCTGCACTCTGTGAAGTCAATTAAACTGTTTTGAAGTTGGTGTGACTGTGTTGTTGGAATTAATATGGCATTCGAGGAGAGAGAAAGTTGGAGGGCAGCAAACTGAGACAGATGGAGAGAAATGGAGTACAGCCTATGATGGCAGGATAAAACAGCCAAGCGAAGAGGAGAGATAAAAGGATGGTGAAAGAATGAAAGACTGTGATTGGGGATGGAAAGAGGGTGATTGGGGATGGAGGCGAGGGTGTGAGGTGAAGCGAAAGTGAGTTTGTCTGTGATGTTTTAAAATTCTGGAGTGGAAAGTCCCTCCATCTGTTATTGTGGGACGGTTCTGACTCAGTGATTTCTATGATTGGCCTTAATCCCGGCCGAGTGGAGAAGACAGAATGAAGAGCTTAAAGCAGACTGCTGGCTCCACTGCTGCTGTTGCTGCTGCTGCTGCTGCTGGAGCCTCACTGCATGCTCTGTCTGCTGCCCCCTAATGGTATAACTACTGTATGAACCCTCTCTACACATGTAGAGCAACTGATCAGGCAGTGACACAGTTGTGGTAGTTTGATGTAACATACATTTGGTTTCCCCTCAGATTTTAGTGATGCTTGTATTTTCTGTGCTAGTTATGTCCTCATATGTCAGCATAGACACATGAACATCAGGGGTGTCCAAACCTGCTCCCAGAGGCCCACTGTCCTGCCTGTGCCAGGCCCAGTCCTGCCAAGTGTCCCTGTCGTACCCACTGCTGATTACCTGGATCAAGTGTGTTCAGCCAATCAGAAGCTGTAAGTGCAGGGATGGTTGGGAAACGAGCAGGGCAGTGGCCCTTGAGGAGCAGCCCTGCTTTACACCGTCAACAGGTAAACATGTCATTGCTGATGGGGCTTCCTGAACATGTGTGAAGTGAATAGAGAGTTTCTAGAGATGCTGCATTTGGATATTCAATTCAGTGTGGGAAGGACTCTTGAGAAAGCTGTTCTATATTTAGATGTCTTTCTCTTCAAAGAGCTTAGTGGCTTACCATTATGAGTGTCACTGTTCATAGGAGCCAATCATAGTAAAATTTACTAAGGGTCTTCCCTCGCCATGATAGTCACTGTGAGAAGGTTAAGTGACCCCAATAGATTCATTTCACAGTCTTTTGGTCCCCAAGGTGACTTGAGCGTTCCAAGAAACAGAGCTGAGGGGGTCATTTGGAACATGTCGAGTGCCTCGATCCAAGGCTGCAATCACATGTACAGACTGTGTCGTGTTTTCTCAAGTGCCCTCTCACTCAAACACACACATTGTAGGGCTGTTTTGGAGTGTCCCTCCAGATCACACAGACGACAGTGTGGTGTGTTGAGTGCCCTTTAAGTTAATGCTCAGTGGAAGGGTCTAACAGGCTGCAGCAATCACACAGGCGGCGCGGTGTCGAGTTGGCGTTCACCACAGCATGACGCTGTCTGTCCCTGGTGTGCTGTTATTCCCCTAGAAATAACATGACTTTGAGTGATTAAACTGCTCCCCTCTGGAACAGAACAAACTGAACAGTTATGAATATTAAAGATCCTAATCGCCTCACGCTGAGCTTTTTCGTTATTTTTTTTTTTCCCTGCTGTCTTCTTGCTCTTTGAGTTTCCAGTGAGGGAGCACAGCTTTTCACCGGCAGGGTTCTTCGACAGAGGAGACGACGCCGAGCTTCGCAGCCTGCTCTTTGGTTGTTTGTACAATCACAGTCGCTTGCATTATTATGTACAGTGTTTGCACACATGACAGACTCTGCTGTGTGTTGTTGGAGGCTGCAGACCTTGTGGACGTACTTCACTTGCCGCTATCCATTACAGAGGTGTGTTTATGATGCTTGACCTTGCCTGAAGGCTCGGAGACAAATGGACCAACATGTGACGCATTTTGTCTTAAGGTTACAACGGCAGTAACATTAGAGGGCCGTGCTCGTGTTGTCGGCTCTCCTGGTGTCTTTGTGCCTGCACTGTATGCTGTAGTGTTATTTGCTGTGTTGTGTGGGCTTGTACTGAGCTTATCTGTGCTGTACTGTGCTGATCTCACTATGCTCATCCAGGGCTCTAAGCTGCTTGGGCTCCAGCCACCAGCATAGATGATATATCCCTGCCCCCCTCCTTTCCACATCTCTCACTCTGATTCATTGGCTGTTTGTGTTGCCCATCCATCTTGGCCAGCAAAGAGGAAGGAAAGACACATGAAGACACATGGCTGTTTTGGAGCATGGGGACCGCATTAAGCTGCTAGGGAGGAGATAGGGTCCCAGAGAAATGGTGGCCTACTGGGGGGGGGGGGGGGGGAGGAAGAATGCCAGGAGAAAAGCAGCTGGAGAAACAGAACTGGGAAAAAAAAAGATGTGTGGGCTACTCAGGGAGAGAGAAATGAATTTTCTAAAGGAACAACATAGAGATTCTTACTGACAGATTAAATACTGACAAAAAGACTGAGCTAAAGGGTTGATAGTGTTTCTAGATCATAGATCACGGCAGGGAATTGAAAGAAACAGGTTGGAAACCGTTCTGCAAATGCAACATGTTATGCCCTCAAAAAAGAAATAATAATAAATAGTATTAACATACTTTATTGATCCCCTTGGGGAAATTGTTGTTGGACAGATGCCAGATGGTGCTACTACATGGTTTTGGTGTCTTGTCAAGGACACCGTGACATGTGGCCATAAGTAACTGGGGAGTCACGCCCCTGACCCTGTGGTTAAGAAACAACTTTGATTTTCAGGCTCAGAACTGGCAATTAGAATATTGTATATCTGATCTGTGTTTCTAGTTTTATTAAACGATTACGGCTTTGGTGCTGCACTGTGAAGAGGTTGACCCTCTCTAACGCCTTTTCACAGTCTTTTTTAATGAACTCTTTGGTAATAATTTCAGTGGGCTAATTAGATCTCAGTTTCACTGTTTCAATCGCCTGTTGTCTCATTATGAAATCTCACTGTTGTTATTCAGTGCACGTTCAGATTATTAAAGACACAATGCGAATACACAGCGGACTGTAAATGATTATGATTTTCTGCTATTATTTAGTAGAAATTATGTTCTAGCAGGTTTAAATACTTTAAACCTTTATGTTCTGCTAACGTCCCTATTCGAAACCTTGGACAGCTTGGACTGATGAGAGGAGGTGGAGCAGTATTGTGTCTGTGTGGCTTTGAGTGGGAGGCCCTGCTGAGATGAGGTGGGTGGGGCTCCTAATAGAAATAGGACAGCTTTTAATATAATGAGAGTTTATGTCTTGTGTGTTTTTGTAGATAAAACGTCTCCTGTGGTAGGGGAGTCTGGGTTTTCAGTGAGGCTCCACAAATGAATGAGCTTTTATTAAAGTAGCGTCTAAATATGGGTTATAATTTTAGAGCCCTGGGACTTAATGCCTGATTCTGGGGCAGGAACAAGAACGCCCTCTAGAGGCGTGGGGAAACCTAGATACTGAGTCACAGAAGGGAGGGAGGGGAGTAGGGAGTGAGATACTGTACTGTGGGAACGACGGCAACTTAAAGTGTTCACTATATTTGCCACTTGTATGCGATAAGCCTGAGCACCTGATCTTGGACGATTAAAGCACATTTTTATGACAACATCAGTGGGTAATTCTGATTTGATACTGGCCCGAGATAGGCACATTGTGTAACCTATGCTTCAGTAAAACATAAAAACACAAAACTCATCAATACACTTGACACTCCATTTCAAAGTACAACTGAAAAAACATTTTGTGACATAATTTACATCTTATTTCTAAATTGCATATCGTGTCTCTCCTGTTTAGAGAAAAAGCACAAAGAAAACAAGGACATTTTTGGTCACATTATAGTGTCGCCGAGTGCACACAGCACTCAGTGTGGTGTTTCTTATGTGTCTGTGACGATGGAGAATTTGTATCCTGCTTATTGTCAAACAATAAAAATGTGGCAATTTGTGGATCTCACACAAAAAAGAAAAGTATTCCATTGTTTGCTTGTTTTTAGAACCTAAAAACTAATGTATGTATTGGCATGCATCAGTTTATAGCATATAGATATAATATGCACATAATTGTGTGTGCTTTACACATAAGGGTGCTTTTAACTACTTTTAAAAATAATCATGCAGTATTTTTTTCCCTAAGGGAATGACAAAGTGTATTTTTATCTGATCTTATCTTATCTTACCCCTGCCAGCTCAGCTGGCAGTCAGACAAATACACTCAGCAGTATGTAATGCCTCAATTAATCATTTATTTTGCGTATATATTTATGAAAATCCTCTGTTGTGCATCCTGTCTGAGATTATTAATAAATAAGTGACTTTTAAGACTTTGAAGGTTTGGCACTCTCCAGTATTCTGAATTACAGTAACGTGTTAATTTACAGCTGTTCTGCCATTTGTAAGGAACAAAGTTGTCATCCCCATCCACTCACGACTCTGTTTTTGTGTTTCCTTGTAGAAACTGGCCAGGGAGGCGGAGCAGCTTCAGAAGGAGCATGTGTGGCAAGATGGTGTGACGGTAAAGTAGGACACCCACTCTTCTCCCCCCTTCTCCAAGACCTCTACTATCTCTTTTTTCCTATTTCCTTTTCCAGGAACTGGTTAATGTTACCCTCACCTGCCCATTCCCTCCTGTTTTCCAATTTCCCCTCAGTTTAGCTGTTTAACTTGCAGCCCTTTAATGACAATGTGATCAGCATCACAGAGACATTGTGGATAAAGAATAATATATAGAAACACAGCGTACACATGTATGCACACACGGTGAAACTGGGTATGGTTGGGATTGTTATTTTCATGGTATTTAGGGGTATTTAAGAGTTTTCCTTCCATTTTGTTTTACAGGCCACAGCAAGTTGAACATTACATTCTCTTGCAGCGGACCTTTAAAACACTAGAGACCCGCTCTTAAAATCTAAAAACAGGAGAAATGGTATTTATCTTGGTTTGTGTATTTGTGAGCAACCACAATCCACTGACTCTCACATGTGCAAGCACTTGGTACCCCCCATACTAAAATAAAGACAAACACATACACACAGACAATAAAACCCTCGTGCAATATCACAAAAATATTTAATTTAAATTTAAAAACCTAAACATTGTGTCATCTCATGTTGTGTTGTTTTTAAGTTGAAGTGTAGTGGTGTTACTACCATTAACAGTAGCTGTCCCATGAAGATGGGAGTGTGCTCAAGGTTTCAGGGGGATGACATTTATAGATGGTACTATGAATGCAAGTTTACACCCGAATACGGAACGATGGGGAAGAAGACTTGAGACCAGTCTCAAGAAAGTAAAGCAACGAACGTCCTTCAGCAAAACGTAGCTGGAAAGAGTCATCTGTGAAGAATGGCAGAACATCTCTTCACAAATTTGGGTGTGAAACTGATATTAAGTCTTAAATCTTAAAAATTAAAAGAAGACGCACAAACTGTGAAAAAATAAATAAGAGTGGAATCTTAGTTGCTTCTTAAATTATAATGAAAGGTCTGTATTTAATTAGTAAACGGCTTATTCTTTATTGAACCTTGGCTAAGAAACAAAATTGTATTCAGTGGTCGGGGTTAGTAATTACTTAACGTTTTAGTGATATTAACCAGGGGTTTACTCATTTTTGTTGTATAATGTGTGTCACCCGACATAAACACATGCATCGTCTCTACTGTCATATCCTCTGTCTCCAGGGAGACGAGCTCGCTGTCATGGTACACTTCCCACAAATGGATTTTTAACCCCGCACCTCCTGGGGGATATTTGAGAAAAGGCTTTAACTGATTTAAAACGAATAATTATGAGCCCTACTTCCCTGCACAGTCCATTATTATTCATGGTTGCTTACACTCTGAAGCTGTAGTCTTGGGGTGGCTGGGCCTCACCCCTCCCTTCCTGCTGGTCCGAGGGAGGGAGCTGCAGTATAGCTGTCCCTTCATTTTAAGCCTGGAGGAGATTGATGTCTGCCTCTCCGTGCCCGGCTCTGATGCACCTCAATCGGATGTGTAGCCAAGCAGGAAGCGGAGCCTGAGTCACGGTGACCACACACAGCACACCTGTCCATAAGTAGCTGCATCCAATATGGCATCAATTCCTCCTCAAGTGGAAAAGCCAGCACTCTCTTTAATCCACCAAACTCTTCTTTACCTCTGTCTCTGCTCTTACTCCTCCTCTCTTCCTGTTTCTACCTATCTTTCTGTCCCTTCACCAGCCTCATTCCCGCCCTTACCTTCTCGACCTCCATCACATGCATACACACACTTTTTTTTTTTTCTTTAATCTGTATATGTCTTTAATCAGGCATGGAAAGCTGGAATATATCATATTGTTGCAAATATTGCAATTGAATCCTAATGGTGCTCCTCTATTAATAATATATGGAAGCTGATTTCATTTGCCTTTATAATTAGGCCAGGTAATGAATCTCAGCAGGGGAGACTGTGAAACCATTAAAAAAAAATCACAAAGAGGTGGAAGTGGGCGGAAAGGAGGAGGGGAAGAGGTAGATATGCCACATCCTTGCAAGAAGATTTTTCCTGTTTGTAGATTTTGTGCTTTCCTAATTTCTCTTTGGGTGAACACTCTGCTGACTGACACTCTAATTAGATTAAGGCTGCATGCTCTTTGGGCATATTAGGAGGAATGCGTTGCATCTTAAACTAGCGGGTGGAGCAGTCTGTCAAATGAAGAGAAAAGGTGTTTATGCATGAGAGACGGCGCGTTTTGATAGAATTTGTGAGTGTACTCCGGTGTGGGTTGGAAAAGCATAATGTGGTTGTTTGTGTTTGTCTGCAAGTGGGTATTTATTTGTATGTGTTTATTACCTTCAGGTTCTATATCTGGCCCAGCCCATCTGCTCACCTCGCCAAACTGGTGACATCATAGAAATTCAATGACACGCCTGTTCCACATAGCGGCTGCCATCACAGCTGTTGCCGTAGCAATGGGGAGACCTCACGCTTCCACACATTAATATACACGTTGAAGCCTTTTGCTGGTCAAATTGCAGAGCCAGTTTTCTGACCATCCCAACTGCTGGACATTATGGATGTCAAAATGTTGATCGTAACAACTGTTGTGATGGTCGTTGAGGGTTTTAAATCCATCTGATTGAAATGGTGCGTGAAATAGACATTAAAGTGTTGCACTGCTGCTGATTTCTCAAGGTCAGGTACCCGTCCCTCTGTGACACTGGACTATTGTGCTGGCAACAAAGTAATCCCAAGGCAACACAGTCATTTTGGTGCTGTACTGCAATTCTGATAGGTAGAACCAGCAACTTCAGAGCGAGATATCAAACTCTATTTTTTTCTGATGATTGGTCACCAGACTGCAGAGCTCTATAAAACGTCTTTGGATTGCACCAGCATATGTGCTAGAGCTTTGACCCACCTGCAGAATGTGTGCATATGCAGTCTTTGGGAAGAAATTATATATTATAAAATTTCATTTTACATTGAGAAAGTCAAAGCACAAAGCACTCCAGCTCAAATATTTACCTGGGTGCATGAAAGTAAAAAAATATTGAAGACATTTTTAATGTTTTTGATAGCTTTCCTTCCAGAACAAATATTAGTGCCAGTGAGTTTTTGAAGCTACATTTACAATAGGAAATCATTGGAGCTGTTTAGCCTAATAATCAAATTATTAATTTGCTTTAAATTCACTAAAATCTTCTGAGATTACTCAGAAGACTTTAATCCACTTGCAGTTGATGTTTATTTCTTTGAGACAATATTGCCTCCTGGAACCAACCTATTTTGTAACTTTTAATACATTTTCAGTAACAACAATGTAATTGGAGTAGTTTCACAATGCCCGTCCTAACCAAGAGAAGAACAAACTAATCATTCATATGCTTCTGTTATTTATTTATGCATTAATAAATGTGGAGCTTGGCCTGGTTTATCTTGGGTCACGCCCTTTGTACTCAGTACCAATGACTAATGCTGAGAGTTTTCTGCTTTGTAATAGTCCAACACTTCTACTATTTACATAATTGTGGTCACTTTAGGGATAAATTCCACAGGTAATTATCACCTAACTCTGCAGTTTTGGTTAGAAAGTGTTTTTGAGTACTGCAAACAGGTGAAAAGAGAGTTATTATTGCACTTAATCTGCCGGGTGGCCAGAAATACAACTATTGCACTAATGCTGCTCTGTGTCTGCTGTATATGTACAGTAAATAGACAACTGTTAACTGTGATTTGTTAAAATCTTGCAGGTTTAGTGTTACAGAGCTGCTGTTCTGGAAACAGTGGGGGTTAATACCCATATGCAGCCTAAAAGGGAGAGCAGCCCAGCGCATATTCCACCCAGGCGAGTTGTTGCGCCCAGGTGGAAGGATTATGGCTACACATACATCTGAGCATGCTTTCGATCTCCTGACTAAACCTCTCAGTTTGGCCGTTAGTCTGAGGGAGGAACCCAGATGACAAACTCACCGAAGCCCCACACCGTTTACAAAATTCAGTCCAGAAGGCTGCAGTGCACTGAGGGCCGCTGACAGGATATCTTCTGGCAGTCTGTGAAGGCGGAAAACATGGTGAACCAGTAATTCAGTTGATGTTTTCTGAACCGGGCCTATAAGAAAGGGTGAAGAAAAAACATGAGAAAAACAGAGGCCAACGAAACTGCCTGGCATTATGATGATTGGCTAAACAAACATAGTCTATGTTACTATGATCAGTCCAGACCAAGAATGGGTGCTTAGCGCTAACCAATGTCTCCATTCCTCCATTGCTAGTTCTTCTCAGCAGGCGACAGCTGCAGGAGACAAACATACACGGGTGAACTTCCTTTTCAGAGTGTTGTAAAAGGACAGCCTCCACCACTGTGCCAGATGCATCCACCTCAACGATAAGGATTGGAGCAGTGGAGAACAACTCTGTAGAAAGCTTGCTCAGCTTCTTCTACCCTAAGAAAGTAGGAGTGGGATGGCCACTTTACAGTAGTCCCTAATGAAACGCCTTTAGAAATTAGTGAGTTGTTGTAGTTGTTTTCTGGAGGTAGGGCTGACGGCGTGGAAGTCACATTTCTCTGCTTTGACAATCAATTGATTCTCCGACAGGGAGGTTGTAGATGTTCCTGGAGTAAATAAGGATGTCGTCTAGATAAACAAAAACAAAGTGGTTAATCGTGTCCTGGAGGATGTAGTTCCTGACAGTAGGTCTATAGCACAGTCACATTGACTGGTTGATCTGGTGGTGATGATCACAGGCTCCCCGCTGCCAGTGGAGACAACAGACTTCACTGAGTAGGTCGTCTTTCTGGAGCACGCCTCTCTCTCTGACGTACTTGAACTCAAAAGTCTACAGCTGAAGCTAACTCAACTCTCGAAGGGTCTCGGGAATCTTTTGATGGGTTAACAGATCCTTTATTCTTTCAGCCCTTGTAGAACCCATCACAAAGCGTCTCCTCATTCCAGTTGGTGGAAGCAGCTAGTGTGCGGAACTCAAACAGTATAATCAGTCACTGAGCGAGACCCCTGAGTTAGCCTGAACAAATTAGATGCTGCTACTTGACGAGGTGCTTGAGGATCAAAAACATAGGTGAGTTTCTCAGCAAAATCCTCGAAAGTCTTGCAGCAGTACCAAATGACGTTTCCACCCCGTTGTTACCCAAGCCAAGGCGCTTCCCAAGAGTAGCGACGAGGCATAAGCCACCTTCCGCCACTCCGCCAAGAACACTCTGGGCTGAAGCTCAAAGTGTACTGACAGAGCTGCAATGACGGGCCGGCAGGCAGATGGCTCGCCAGAGAAACGCTTCGGTGGCACCGTGTGGCAGTCTGGGGAGAAAAAGGCTGTACTAAACGGGCCTCTAAAGATTCTACCCGACGAGCGGTTTCTTCCGTCTGCTGCTGAGTCTGGCCCAAAAGGGCTCCCTGAACTCACAAGGCTCCTTGCATGCTCTGCATCTCTAAAGGGTTTATTGTGGCTAGTGTGTACTGGTACAAGATAAACAGACAAGCGAACGTAGGAGCAAAGAGGAGTATAAGTCCTTAAAGTTTATTAAACAATAAATGAATTAAAAAATTCAGCCAACACCAGAGAAAACAGCCACTAAAGGAGAATGAGAAAACACTCTCGACGAGAGGAGACCTAAACAGACAGATCGGGTAAAATAAAGCACTCCACATGGAGTAAAATCCTAGATAAGAAAAGCAAAATAAGGAGAACACAAAATCACTCCAGAGGAGGAAATAACCTGAACTAGAAAAGGAACAAAAACTGAATTAACCAAATAACTCCTGAGAGAGGCGAGGGAACAAACTAATGTTACGATAAGCACAAACAACTCACAAGGTTTAACAAGCTGGTGGTCATGGAAGGGACGAGTGGAAAACGAACAGGGACATAGCTACTGACTGATGACACAATAGCAAAAGTCCTTAAATAATGACAGGCGAGGTGGAGGTAAGATGATGCTGATGGAAAACCAGATCAGCAGACGAGTGGCGCCACGAGGGAAAAGGAGAAGACACACAGGGGAAGGTGAAGAGGGAGCCTCAGTTGGAGAGGGGGAGGAACTGCAGGAAGACAAAAAGACAGTAAATAAGACATCAAAATACTGTGAGAAGGGACTAAAAACACTCAACCAGTAATAGTTAGAGGTTTATTTAACTCTCTTCAGCCACTTTTAACTGTATAAACATTCTCTAATTAAGGATGATAAGGATGATCCCACCATCCAGGATATTGTACAGTCTGTTCTTTTAGTTTAGGTTTATACGTTTATATTTATAAAGCTCCCCAAGAACCAAACTTATGTTGCTAACTTCTAAAACTGAAAAATTGTCTCAGGTCAGCATGATTTTGAGACTAATGATATAATGGACAATATATCATCAGCTATATTATGATCAATTAGTTGTTAAACCACTCATCTCCCATCGTCATAGAGGCTGCTGCTGATGACCACTGTCACTTAACTGAACGAGGGTTGACACAAAGTGCAACACATTGGAACAGAGACGCGAGATTGGATGAAAGAAAGGATGAAGATTGTAGAGATTGGAGGAAGACGTGTACTTTCCATCAGATTGTGATGTGGCAGCTGCTGTACGTTTGAAATGCATTAGTGCTAATAGCTGTGCCATTAGGAGAGAGAGAGGCACTCTGTTGATGGGCTGCCATGATGAAACCAGGGAAAGGGGGTGACAAAGAGAGACATGGAGGGAGAGAGGTGTAAGTGAGAAAGCAAGTGAGTGAGAGAAGAAGGTATAAGAGATGGAGAAAACGGGAAACAGAGATGGAGCCATCTTCCAGGCCATTTACTGCAATCATCACTCTCTAATCAATCAAGCCTTTCATCATAGGACAACACAGTCTCCTTTTCTTTCTCTTTTTCTCTCTCTCTGCTTCTTTCTCTCTTCATTTTCACTCAGCCACCCACTCTTATACATAACACGGCACCATTGCACGTGACCTCATTCTAGGTCTCTGCACATGTATGTGCATGTTTGAAATACAAAAAGTATTCGTGCAGCATATATGCTATAACCCGTGGTGTTTCCCCCTCATGTCCAAATTATTTTCAGTTCTGAATATTGTTTTTGAACAATTCTCTGAATTAGATTCTTTAAATCTTCCTATAAATTCTAGTGGTAATTAATGGTTGGTAGACACATTCAGTACTTCAGCTTCATTTACTGCCCTGAAGTGACAATAGGTACCTTCAGAAGTGTAACATGACCTTAAGTGCTAGGGGGGAGAGTTGCAAGGGTTTGTTCACTTGACCAAGTTCAGCTCCTTTCATAATGCCTCTATTTGAGATAATTGGCCCTTCAGAGGAAATGAATGAGAGTCATTGTGGCAACCCTCAGCCCAGCCCTCGAAGCTACCAGCTCCATTAGCCACAGAATACATTAGTCTTATGAGGGCTGCCTTGGAAAGATTCAAATTCAGATTCTGGTAAAATAGACAGAAATGAATGGACGCCTCACTTTGGCTTTGGTTCATCACTCTCTACTCTCAACATGTTAATGTGTTGCATTTCTCCTCTTTTTTGTTGCCAAACACCCATTTTCATTTAACCAGGGAGCAATGGACCATTTGTCCGAGCACATAGTGCATACTTTAATATTTTTTTCCTGCTAAATTGTGAACATTTTCTTCTCCTCCTCTGTCATGGACCAAGAGGAGAAAATGGTTAGAGCACTATTTAGAAACCAAGTGTTCCATCTTCAACTGGTTTTCTGAATTGTATAAACTTATCGTCATGCTGTGATGCTTGTTGCTGCATATCTGCATCTAATTTTGAAAGTGAGATGCAGACCTTCTAAAACAAATTTAGAAAAAAATGAATAAATACAAAAATATTCTGTCAACCATTTTGTGTCAGCACCACAACAACCGCTGATAAAAACACTGATAAGCATAGCAACATTGCATAATCACAATAAACTGCCTATATTTTCATTGTGAGCTTTTTTTTTTTACTTCTTTACGCCTGTGCTGAGACAGAGGGCTTGTGGCCTGCCGAGCACGTAATAGTACTCATAAACAGTGTTATCAGTGAATCCTGATCTGTGGAACAGACTTCATCTGCTCGCCACTGGTAGGGAAAGAAATGAGGAGGGCCAGCGCTGAGAGAAATTTCTATACTGCACACAACTTAACAGTTTCCTCCCTATTAAATGTATCTGATGGTGTGGGTAACTCAGTAGAAAGTGGGCCAAGCTTTACTTGTAGTCAGCACCGAGATGCATCAATAATGAATAGCGACAAACACGGCAACAAAAAGAAAGCATGTTTTTTTTTGGTGGATCAAGTCACAGTTAATCAACTGATCATCTCCTCTCCTGGTGCCTTCCTTTACTTTCTATTAACGGCTGCTCTGCTCACAGCTTTTGGTTGCTGTGGTGACCCAACAGTTTGGTAATTTCAGCTCCTTGATTGCAGACCACTGTAATTTGTTTAAGTGGTGCTCTCCACGGTAGAAATGTCCCTTTCTCCCTTTTTTTTTCTCCCTTCTTTGCTCTTACTCTCGTCTCTCTACCTATTCTTCTGTGCCTGTTTTTCCACATCTCACCAATAATGTTTCTCTGCTGTTTGAAGAGCGACCTCTTGAAAACGCACGCTGTTCTACTCTCAAGTAAGAGGACACTGGCGAAGTCTAAGAAGACTCAGAAAGGGAAGAAGTATTGAGAAACACTAAAATAAAAAAGAGAGACAGGGAAAAGTTCAGGTGTCAGTGAGCCTTCAGTCAGCGGGAGTTTGCCCAACTGTGATGCAGTATGGTAGCCGGGAGGGTGTGTTGAGAGAGTGGCCCCCGTGTCTAAATCCCGCTGATCGATCCAGCAGCCTCACAGGAGATTGGAATCAATAGTCAGAGAAATCCATCGAGCCACGCTGCAGACCTTGGTTTTCCCATTTCAACACATGGCCGACACCCATGAAATGTTATTTTAAAGAGTAAAGCTGCTGCCTCTTGGTCCTTCTGGTCAGAGCAGGGTCAAAAAAACGTAGAGCTAAAAATGGACTGATAGTAAGCACTCAAGGCTAGTTATCTGCAATTCTTCTTTTTTTTTTGTAATTTAGAAATCTGTTTATTGACAGATAACTATTGTGCATCATGGTTTGCAGCTGGAGTTGAAACAGGGATATCCCACGTTAAAGTGTGTGCTATAAATCCACAGGCAACCAAACCACTGGACATCAGTTTTAATTATTCATTGTATAAGCCATAGATGAGGGAAACATGCCAAACATTTATTGGTTGTAAATGAAAGATCTTTGAAATCTGTGCCCCTGGTTTGACAAAAGAAGGAACAGGCCTCTGTCATAAGCAGTTCTTACTTTTACCAGAGATTTTAGAGGTAAATCAATTTGTTCTAAGCATAATTGACAGCTGCATCTGTACGGTATATTGCTTTATGTTGCCACCATTAAGGCACATCTTCAGGAAAACTTCTTTTTCAATCTGAGATGTTGCTTTGGTATGTGTCAAAGGGACAAGGATGTCATTTTATGAATGCTGACAAGGGGACAGATGGTTTATATTGTAGCTGAGGAGAGATGCCTGTTTGGGTTTTAGTGCTTGCTTGGTATATTCTGTCCCTGCTGTCCTTGGTGCCTATCTACGGATATCTTAAAGCAGGCTTTCCTTTGTCATTTGAATGTTCAAATCATTGTGAGGGACAGCAAGGCATCTGATGGAAATGATTACGGGGTCGAAAATAACAGGTTTCCTTTGGCCGGTGCTGATTGTTGATTGGCCACTCACAGGCAGCCTACAAGGAGAGGGTGGCGACTTCTCAGGTCTCTATGGGCTAAGAAAAAAGGAAACTGGAAACATTTTACTCAGATAAGTGGCGCTCCGGTGTTATTCCAAACTACAATGTGATTGGACAGGGCAGTCCAGGCTGGGTGCCAGATTGTTTGTGATTGGTCACCCCAGCTGCAGATGCTGTAAAAAAATTTTAGATGTGGGTAATTGCATTTGCTTTATCAAATCCTCCTGGAATCCAATGATAGTGTCAATATTGCCATGGCCTGTTTATCGTATTTGTCTTTATTTGGTGTTACAGCACCTCTTTCCTGCTTCTTCTCTGATGATCAGATTGGAGGCTTGTTTGGGAGGTGCTGGCACGCGTGTGTCATGTTGGATAGGCTTTATCTGGCACTGGGTCCATGCAGTGTAGTGATGCTATCAGCATTAAAACCTGCTCCTCAATGGAGCCCTGTCAGCCAACAATGGAGAGCAGCATTACCCAGAGTGCAGCAGGACACAGCCTTCTTTCCTTATCGCGGTGTTGGAATATTCACAGACTGATTTAACTTCGTTTACCAAGGGAAAGTGTCAGGCTCTGAAAGAGACAGCACAGCAGAGATGGAGGAGAGAGAGAGGAAAAAAGAGAGAGGGAAGGCAGGAAAGATGAGAAAATAGGCTTCTGTGATCTGCAGAATGTGTACAAAGACAGATTAAAGAGCAGAAATTGCAAAATTGGGGGCATAAAATCTAACCATGGGATATGTAACCTTAATATTTGCTAAATTAGATAGTTTTCAATTTCAAAATAATCAGGACT
This sequence comes from Anabas testudineus, assembly GCF_900324465.2. Classification (NCBI taxonomy): domain Eukaryota; kingdom Metazoa; phylum Chordata; class Actinopteri; order Anabantiformes; family Anabantidae; genus Anabas; species Anabas testudineus. The sequence continues at coordinate 15,219,417 of NC_046614.1, read as the reverse complement.
TCTCTCCTCCTCAATTGTTCTCCCTCTTGTGTCACTCTGTCTTCCTCTTTAGTTTGCTGCCCATCTTTGTGAGAGCCTTTGAAGTGAGTGTGCATTTAGAGGAGGCATGGTGATCTGTCTGAAGAGGAGCAACACAGTGATGAGCTGTGCATGGAGAATGTCATTCACTTTGCTGAATTTGCACCATGTATTGGAGCTTTAATCTGGGGGCACATTTGTTTATTGGCATACAAATGAACATCTGCATGGAGCTATGCTTGGACGCCGTGGTCTCGGCAGCTCCCTAATCGCTTAAAAGCCTGGAGATGCAGAGCATGCCAATGAGAGAGCAAGAGGGGGAGGCAGCCGCGCCCAAGGCCTCCGTCATGCACTCCTTTATCTGAGTTTCACTCCAGCTCTGTAGCTTTCTCCGTCCCTCGCTCTCTCTTTCTTCCAGGCCAACACTTTAATTTCCAGTTTGTTAGTTGATTCTTTATTTACTTGACACTCTAAAGAGAGATTTTAGTAACCTTCAGTGGCTAAGACAACAGCAAGACAGCACAAACTACTATGTCCACATGTATTTCTTTATTTTTTAATGTATTTTATTTAAGTTAAGTGACAGCTCCGTAAACAGGTTCTTTCAGAATGGAGATGCTTTTCAATATAAGGAAAAAGTTATAAAAAAAGAAAAACACAGCTATTCCCTCAAAATTAGCAGCAAAGTCTACAGTATGTACAAATATTCTCTAGAATTTATAGAAAAAATCTTTTTAACAAATAGGATCCATTTGACCTTTTTTCCCTTTTTGTACTTTTCTATACTTTCATTTGCAATACAATGTAATCAGAGAAGATTTTCCAGGTACAAACATGTTTGTGTACCTGGAAAATGATGATAGAGATAATGAAAATAAATAGCAGTAGTTTAAGAGGCTAAGTTCAGGTTTTTCCTTCAAGCTACAGGATGCAGCTTTTGGAAATTCATGTTATGGTATGGTATATTCAGGTTATGATGTTCTGTTTTTAGTAAAACTATTTTAGAGAGATATTGATTTAAATTTGTGCTTATTTCTATAAGTTTATGTTGTATTGTACAATGCACAGTTAACAAGTTAGTCACATCATAAAAAACTAAAATAAATAGTTAATAACTAAATAGTTACCTGAAACCAGGTTTTTACTGAACCATAATGTTCAATATATACCTCTCTAAAAGTGTTTCATGAAGATACAGTCGGATTTATTGCAGGACTTTTGTGTTGCATTAGTTTTCAATATCTTACAATAGCAAATTGTGTAGACAGCAACACAAAAATTTGGATTTTACTTTCCTGTGAATAAGCAACATGCCAGTAAAGGACAGAAGATAAACATTCTCCAAATCAAAACGGCACCACCAAAGAACAAGATTTCATGTTTTATTCACAGGCAACCTCTGCAATTCATGATCAAAGTGGCTAAAGGGCTTTTAGATCTCTGACAGTTTTTAACGTGTCTATGATTAATTTACCTCTGTTTGAAAATGTTGAAAATGATCTCACCTTTGCACCCTCGTACGATCCTGTGGGCCTTACAGACTAAAGGAAACGAGCTGAGCAAATGAGTTTCTGATGATGTTTTGTGATTCCATTTTAACGCCTCTGCCCTTAGTAGGAACACCCTCGTGTATATATTTCTTTTTACATTTCATCCTATGGAAGTAATTGGATGTCAGTCATTTCCTACTTAACATATGTAAATTGTAATGCACCTGCGTGTCATGTATGAAGTCAAAGCGCTGGAGTATGTGCTCAGCCCGGGGGATTGCATTCCTCCATTTACTGGAGCGGTCTCACAATGTAATATGGCCAAATGTTTATCTAGCGTTTCGAGTTCATAGCATTTAACACTTAGAGATGGGACATATGGACATTGTTGAAATAGACAGAGGGAAAGATTAGTCTAGAGAAGAGATTGTGTATGTGTATGAGATAAGAAAAGAAGGCAGAATGTATAGCTGCACAACAGGTTTGCCTCAGACTTGCACGTAAGTAGTTGTTCTCTGCAGTGAAATCACATTGGTTATTTTATTCTGGTTGCATTTTCACACTAAATAACCAGTGTGTGTGTCTGTGTGTTAGCTTCAACCTTATGGGCTGGTGTGTGAGAGTTAATGAAGAGCAGTAAATGAAATCCTTTATTATGTTTGATATAATGTCAGCCTCCATTAGGGAAACTGGTGCGAAGAATGATTGCTAGACGTTCGGGGCCAGGAGAGAGGTGCAGTGTGTGCGTGTGTTTGTGAAAAGACAGTGTGTGCTCGTTTCTGCATGCTTCTTTGCACACCCCAGGGCATGGCAGAGGCATTGAGTGTGTTCTGTAATTATAAAATCATTAGCAGGTGTCCAGAGGAGATATGAATATGACTGTAATCTGTCCCCACCCATGATGGAGCGCTTGTCTCTCTCTCAAATGTCAACCTGTCTCAGCCAACCCTTTGAGAATGCTCACAGATTGAAATTCAGAAGATTTAGACGCAGCAGCCACTCACAGCCATGGCATGCACCCCTACATATGACAGCTTTTGGTGTGCAACAGGCATTTGTTTAGTCATATATAATTTCCCTGTGCTTTATCATACAAATCTGTCAAGGTCTTCTTCACATATGATAGAAATGTTGGTCCTCGCAGCCTGTGACCTTTTGTTTGTAAGGAGATATTGAAGTTCATATGTTTAACTACAAGCAATAGATGACATTAAAATAACAAGCAGCATGTACCAATGACATGAAAACACGCTGGCAGAACATCGTCATAGTCAGACAGATAGACAGACGTACTGTACAGAGGAACAAAAGATAGACAGGCATGTATCTGGTCAGACATGAAAACGAGCAGACATTGTAGCCCTGGCGCAGAGACAAAGTCACATTGTAATCTAGAGCAGAGGGGATGTTTCTATAGCAACAGTAGGCATCTAACCTACGCGCCGCTGCTTTTGCTAAAATCTGAAATTGGCAAGAGGAGGCTGGTACTGTGGATAGAGAGATTGGGAAAGATGAAGATAAGAGCGGGCAGGGAGGATGAGGAGGAGGAGAGATAGGGCAAAGGGAGGAGAGAGGAAGCAGATCGAGATAAGGGTGAGGAAAGGAGAGGAGGGAGGAGATGAGCCGAGGAAGATTGATGCAAGGGAGGGGCTGGAGATCATCACCTGACCTCAGTGTTTGTCTCCTGTTTGGAATTTGTTGGTCCACTCAGCGTGATAGATTTAATTTACTGATAGCACTTTGTGTCAGTGGGAATTTCTCAGACTTGTGTTTGTGTGTGTTCCTGTGTGTGAATCTGTTGTGTGAGAGTGTACACGCAGACTTATACGCAGTAGAAAAAGTAAGTGAACCATTTGCAATTACCTGCATTTACATATTATTGTGTCTATAATCAGCTCTTGAGTGACTTGAAAAGATTTAAGTATTTTTACTCATAATGCACAGGTGTCCTCATCTATACTGAACACATCAGTCAAATTTGCAGTGTAGAAAAGAAATGAACCCCAAGGCAAATAAAATCAACAAAGGCTAATTGGAGTCAGGAGATATAAAAACTTCAAGTCTAACCAAATAAACAAGATTGAAGGTGTGGGCCACAACTGCTTCAACACATTAAAACATTTAGTCAGTTTTCTATTCTTAATATAAAAAAAGAGCCATTTGCTGGGAATCAGGTTTAACAAAATAGATCTCTGAAGACTTAAGATCAACAATTGTTGATTTGCATAAATTTGGAAATGGTCATCTCAAAGATTTTAGATAATCATCAGTCCACAGTTAAACAAACTGTCCACTAATTGAGACATGTAAGCTCTGTGGCTACTCGTAGTAGATGTGGTCACCCAGGTAAGATGACTCCAAAAGGCACAACACAGAATGCTCAATGACATAATAAAAGAAGGTCAGAGTAACTAAAAGCCGTGCGTAGGCACAGATCAGCTGTAGCTGATGGTGTACTGTACATTTTAACATGCATACATACAGTATAATGTACAGTATGAGTGCCTGCAAGCATTGCAGTATGTATCATACTGTGTGTACTCTATTAGCTCTTTGCACAAGACCTGGTGGCTTTGGAATAATAGCTGTCCCGGTGTTTTGTCAGATGTGTGTTTAGCCCAGACCCTGAGCCCATAGAGACCTGTGACCAACTGCAGCAGATGGCCACGTTACCCTCGGGGCTGCTCAAGGGGTCATGGTGGCCTAGGTCTTGCCCACATGGATCCACCTCTTCTGTGCATGTCTGTCTCGTTTGTCAGTGTGTGTGGTTGGAGGTTGTTGCATAAATGAGCAGAGTCAGTGTAACTCTAGGTGCACTAATTACAGAATTACAGTGTGTTGAGAGGTTTTATTTCCATTAGATTGCAAAGGGGTCCAACTTCATACAGATACATTCAAGTAGAAATGATTTGTCAATTGAAGTATTGAAGTGATACATGATTGTCCTCTATGTGCTAGAAATCATATTTTATGACATCCTCAAAAACATATTGTCTTATTTACCACCCAGTGACCCCTTGTGGCCTCTATGGATGCACCTACACTAATAATGTTTTCCAGACTTTGTCGTTTTATTGTCACTTCTCTGAATATTCCTATTTTCAGTGAAGAGCAAGTGTTACTTACAAAGCGACTGCATAATGATGAAGTGCAAGCGAGGGAGTTGCAGTGTGCGCAGTTAATGTGTGATATATTTTTGGTAGGGTGCTATTTGTTCGAGCAAAGCTGCTGGACGGTGTCCCTTGGGTGCAAGGAAGAAAGTGTTTATTTACAGGAAACAGTCGTGAATAATGACTTGTAATGCCACAGTAGTGAGAGCAAACTCTTTAGAAGTTTAAGCAGGTCTGGGCTCCTGATCAATCCTGCTGGCAGACACAACAACACTCTGCCACAGTCTCTCTCCCTCTCTTTCTTTTCTGTCGCTGCAGAGGCCCGGGCTATTTTTAGCACTGGCAGCTCTTTGCCCACTGCACCCACCACCACCACCCACCTCCTTCCTTTCAATTCATCCCACCATATCAACCCAACTTCAGCCTCCATCCTAACCCCTCCAACTTAACTCGATGTGCTCCCAGAGCAATCCTCTGCCATCCCTACGCTGAGCCCTTTTCCTTCCATCTCTCTCAGACTTGTGGAGACAGAGGGAGTGCTGGTAAGTTGAGGAGAAATGTCAGGGAAGCAGATTGTGCTCCTCCTCTGTCTTGTCCGCTCTCATTTCCCGAAGACACAAACTGCATCCAGGCTGGTCCGCCCCACGTTTGGTGTCAGTGTGAGTTTTAATCATACTGTGTTTCTTGGGTGAGTTGTTAGGGACTGAGCTGAGCTGATGACTGACTCTCTGATTAGCACTGGAGGCCAGCCAAGACTCTGGTCATGGTATGTAGAGAGGCTGTCGTGCTGAATGGAACCGTGAGGAAGATGGGGGCTGACAGAGAATGAAAAGACTTGTGCATATAGGTGTGTGAGCACGTGTGTGAAAAGAGAGATGAGCACAATAAAAAACAAAATGCTGAAAGAGAACAGGAGACAAACAGATATTGAGAAAAATAACTGTGGCTGACTAAGGCAGTGTGAAAGACCTACTGTACAGCACCTGTACACAAGACTCTCTTTCTCTGTCAGACATTCTCCCGCATCCGAGCATGACCACAGCTCTTCCAGTGCGGGCGAGTCAGTCACTGTGGTGCCCTTGAGAGTGTGTCCTCAGCCAGCCTCCTCATGATAATGAGGCAGGCCCCACGGACACTGCTCGCTCTATGCAGCCCCTGCCTGCCCTCTTGCCTGCCTCTACGGGAGATAAGGACACCAGTTCAGAGGAGAAGAGGACAGCGGGGTAACAGCCTGGGTATGGAGTCTTTGCTCAGACTAAAGGGCGGGAGCTTCATGGTGAGGGGCTGAATCTGGGGCTTCAGCTGGCTTTAGTCAGTAATTAGAGCAAAATAAGGTAACGCAAGGGCATAAATTTACATTATTTTCCTTTTCTCCTTTTTCTCTTTCTTTTCTCCTAAGAGAGCTGTTTGCCCAGACTGAAAAAAAACCCAGCTGAGGTTGATAACACTCCCAGAGAGAGTAATATTTTGAGTTTATTCTTCTCTCACTGCACACCACTTTACTCCATCTGAGCTCATACCACAGTGCCACCACGTCTTCTGAACAGATTTCCACAACACATGAAAATAATGTTCTTACGGTGTTGTAAACACAAGTTGGAACATGTGCCACGTACATCGCATCTTATTAACAGTACCATTGCCCAGATGCATTGCATCCTTCAGTATCTTATCTGCTCTCCTTCTCATGACTATCATTCCACATCACACTACTCCTCCTGTGTTCTGTGATGCTGATTATATTCTCATGCTGAACAGTGTGATTGAATATAACCATGACTCTCTCTAGCTTACCACCACGAGGAGTCTGGGCTGATATAGGCACCGCTATATCTTCTCTCATCATCTGTCTTTTTACTTTTCTTTTCTGCACAGGAGAATGCCATTTCATACTACGATTCCAAAGCGGATTCAGACTATGTGAGTACAGTATGGACTGCTTCCCGCTCCCCCCCGCCCCCGTCTGCCTGCCGTAAACCCTGAATCCTAGCCGCTCCCACCTACCACCCTTGCCACCCTTTTCCTGCATCCGCACCCTTCCCTCCCCTTCCTCCTGGACTCCTTGATGTTGATGCCCCGTCTTCCTCCGGTCGCAGTCCCCTGGGCTGTCTGTGTATGTTAGTGAGGTGACACTGCTTTATGGTGAGTTGGTGTGACAGAGCAGGGGCAGGCTGACGTGCATGTGACAGCAAACTTCGGCTGTCCTCCCCCAGACTAATTTCCAGAGATTTCTCCTTCCCACCCGCACCCTAAACGTGTTAACTTCAGACCTAAGCTGCGAGTTTGTCATAGACTTTTCTCACACAACACACGAGTTGTACCACACATTCAGACACCAGGACGCCGTTTCCACCATGCATGTCTTTCATAGAGAAGTATAAGTTCATTTCAAAGAAAGGGTTAGGGTTCGCAGACTGGATGCACAAAGCTTTGCAAGTTACAGATTTCACCGTGCCACCACACTGACTGCAGCCTCCAGTTCCTTTCGCAGGATAGGTCAAACTCAGAGCCCCTGCCTGCTGATTGATTAAGGTTCAAGAAGGAATGCAAGAATACCCCCTAGATCACCAAAGCACAAAAAGATGGGAAGAGAATCAGAAAGGGAGGTGGAAGAGCAATAAATCATAGTGTGATTTTCTTTTTTCGTTTGCCACTCCTGTGATTAATGACACAGCGCTTTAGGGCCTGTCAGCACATCTAATTGGAGAACATCGGTCATCATTAACACGGCACACTGAGGCCGAGCCAGTGATACACCACTGACCCCCACTTTACCAACCTTACAACCACCCAAAGACAGTGGCAGAGGTCAGGCAAAGGTCAATCCTCATCCCTGCAACCAATAGCAACAGTAGCACATCACTACTCCCATATCTGAATCTGGATTTATCGTACTCAGTAAATAATCCTAATGCTGGAGTGTATGTATATGTTAATTTGTTTTGAGAAAGGTACGTGATGATGATGATGATGATGATGATTATTATTATTATTGTTATTATTGTTGTTATTATTATTATTATTATTATTATTATCAGGCCTTGTCTCCTCTGTTCCCTGTCCTGTCCTCTATACCCTGTTAATCTCTCCTCTTGTCGCTGTACTCTTGTTATAAAAGTGTAATGTGAGAATTTAACCATAACCGCATATGTCTGATGTTCGGGTCAGCTTCGTCCTTCCATCTGAGGTTTTTAGTATTAGACTGGTGCCTAAATGTGTATTTATTGTAGAGGTTATAATGGGAGGTGGCGTCGTACTGAAGTGCATCTCATCAAGCGGCGCTGCTAATGTCTTGACCATTCTGTTTACATAGGCCAAAACAATAGAAACACCTTTTATTGCAATTCACACTCCAGTACGACTCCACCACCCACTATAACCTCGATAATAAACGCATAGTAAATTATCACCTCTCTGACAGTTAAAATACGACATGAGAAAAGAAAATTGAGCTGGTAAAAGTAGAATTGATGACAGAGCTGATGCATTAGATTGAGTTACATTGCGTGTGGTGTGGTGGCCAGTGAGTGTTTAAGTTATTTACCAGCTGTTCTATATCTCACTCAGTGCTGCGATCTTTCTGGTAAACACACACACACGCGAGCTTGTGGCAGGTTTCAGGTTAGCCTTCGTTGGCTGAACGCAGGAATGAAAGAATCTTTAAAATGTCATCTCTGGCCTCTTCAGCCTTTAATTAAACCTCGAGAACTGGGAGATAAAATTAACAAATTGGGTAATGAATCGAGCAAAACAGGTGGTGGATGGTTGAAGAAAATGAACCAATCAGTCTTTCCTGCATGGATTTATTCAGCTCCTAATTAGACGCTGCCTTCGTTAATTATGATTGGGCTCTTCTGAAGGAAAAAAAAAAACCTCCTGACTGCCTGACACTGACAGAATTAGTGTCAGACTGAGTGATAAACAAACACCTCAACCTCACAGTTAGTGCTTTTGAAAAGCCAAAATCCCTTACCTAATCAGGTTTACCACTAATGAATACTCAACCTGTGGAATCGCAAAGTCTGTTCATTTGTAGAGAACAGACTAATGTATTGTTGCTACATTTCACCACTTTCTGAATTATTTCATCTTGAGTGTTTTTACCTGTGGAGCAGTGTTATTTTATTATGAGACTAAAAGCAGATTTGACCTGAAGTGTCTTTCCCTGTTTTTCCAAACTTATATAAATGAAGAAATGAAAAAAAAAAAAAAAATCTAAATTGAATTGGAACAAGATAAGATCACATTAGCGCCTCAATCTCACATGAGGGATCAGAGAAAACAAGCAGCAGCCATCAAGGTCCCAGACTGAAAGTAGTTCAAGTAACCATTTCTATGAATTTACCATCTAGTACATAAAGATGTAAAAATGTTCTTTAAGGGAAACTGAAATAGAAATATTTTACAGGATAGGAATATTTATTTGATCTCACATAAGTAACCTTTAACCTCTAAAATACTCCCTGATTTATTTACATTTATATTTATGTATGTGTTGAATATCAGGTGTATTTTTATCCTGATAGATTTTCTTCTGGTCATGTTCTGTACTGTGATGTTGTATAAATAAGAGATTTCTACTGGGCTGGTATCTAACAATAAATTGTTTATGTTGACTTTCAGTGGGACTTCTGCACAACTATCCCGCAGCTTGTCCCACCAACAGCTTGTAATTGCATTTTAATAGTCAATTAGAGTTGGCCCATCAATCAATTTCTGCCGTGGACATGGGGTTTTGATTTAATTTCTCCAAAAAACAAACAGTTTATATCATGTCAGATCCCATTAACCCATGCTGCTTTATTAAAAGGAAATCTGCGTAATGCAGTCACACATTTGCGGCACTCAAAAGATTTATTTTGAAGTAATGTTTTTCTTTTTAGCACTCAGAAAGCGTGAGAAATGATCAGAGATATGAGTTTTGTTTTACAAATATTCAATAAATGAAGGCTAATGAAGGATGACTAATAAAGGAAGAATGATAGATGCATGATGCCAGACTGTGCTGAGGGCTACTTCTGTATGGCAGTGTATCAAAGAGCCGGGTGCATAAGCGCACATTAATTAAATTATGTTTAGTTAACAAAGAGTCAGCCGTGACTCAGCCTTATACATTTTAGAGTGTTGACTTCACATACATGCTGTTTTCTAAGAATATATTTAACAAGAACGCTAAGCAGTGAAATCAGATCAAGAACGAGCTCATAAACTCCGTCGGAAAGCGAGGTCTCACTGCCATTTCTCCACATCCCACAATCACTCCGTCTGGTGGGAACAGGCACAGATTGTTCTCTATTGATAACTTATCAAGATAAAAACCTCAAATGTCAGTTTAGCTGTTTTATCTTTTGCCTTTCTTTGATATCTAAAACTTTCCTAATGCAATACGTGTGTCAGGCTTTTTCATCACGTACAATGAGTGAGATTGAAACGCTGAAAAAACAAATTAGCTTTGAAATATACTAACGTTTGAATGGTTGGGAGACTAAACAGCGATTAAGTGGTGTTGGTTGCTAATTCTAGTTAGTTTTATGTTGTATGGCAACGTGTCTGTGATAGTCATCTCGGGTTCTAATGAGAGTCTCTGTTTGGTGTCTGCTCTCCGCTCTCTGATGAGAGGAAGAGACTAGAACCAGCTAAATCTGAAGGCAGACAAAAGGCAGAATATTTGCTATTTTTATGCTCGACACTCTCCAAATGCTGTGTGACTTTATGGGTGAGTCAGACGGAGAGACAATATACTGTACCAGAGCCACAGATGGGTGCTGAAAAGCCACAATATGGGAGGTGACAGAATGCGGCACTGTATTTGCATGTCTTCCCCGTTCTTCTATCCACTCGTTTTTATTTGTATGCTCACGCAGATTTGTGTGTGTGTGTGCGTGTGTGTGTGTGCGTTTGCAGACAGAGGATGGAGAGGAGGAGAACCCTCTGGAGAGCTCAACCTCTTTGGAACTGGAGTTTGTGGATGATCCCAATTTTAAGAACAAGGTCAACTACTCGTCCAGTGCTGTCCAGATTCCTACAGACATATACAAAGGATGTAAGTAAACAGCAATACTTTGTCCTTTATTAATGTTTTGGTGATTGAAGGTAACTGAGTGAGTGACGCTCAACAATTTACACCCTGCGCCATTAGTTTCATGCACTGCATCAACCACTATTACAGTGAAAATATTACATATTCTAACTGCTGCAGAGTTGCCTGAAGACTTTTGCGATATTCATTCCAATATGTGTCCTAAGATGTGCATGGATGGATTATTAACTGAATATTTCTTCATCTAAAGGTATTACAGACAAAAAATGAAGAACCACAAGCAGCATTTTCAGTCATGAACAGTGATAGTTTGCCCTCAGTTGAGATTACATCAGACTGCACTTAGTGTCTTTGCAGAGGGATTTAAGAAAATCATTCAGGGATTTGATTCAATGCCGTCACCCACACCTCCCTCACGTCTGTTGATCCTATGGTGGAGGATGATGGAGAAATTAATACAATAGCCCTCAACCATGCTCTTTTGAAAACGATTTTATCATAAAACACATCTCATATCCCAAGAGTTTAGCCAACAAGCTAATGCCACCCTCCAGGTAATGGTCAAGTTCAGATTATATGATGGGTGGGGTTAACCATGAGATTTGAGTCTGCATTTCTAGAAACACCTCAGAGTGCAGCATGGCACCTGGAAAGTTTTGTAGATGAAAATAACATGGGGGTTTTGAAATATGAATACTTACCAAGAGATAATACCTGTTAATACCTGGGGACCTGTTAAGAATCTATAGAATAAACCTTTTGTCTTAGTGTCTTTAGATACGATGATGAAAGTGATAAGATCACGAGCTTCTATATATACAGAGACATGTTTTACAGGCGTAACAAGGCATCTCCTCCTGATTTTCATGCATCCAGCTGGGTTGTGGATAGTCTTCTGTTTTGAATTGATTTCTTCTTCCTCTCTTTCTCTCTTTCGCACAGTCTCTCCCTCCCTTTTATATCACCCAGCACTTTAGCACACTAACATGATTTTGGATGACAGACGGTATCTCACACCAGCCTTATACTGCTGTTTCTTTTTCTTCTGAGTGGGTCTGCCCCTCTCCTAATTCATGGACCCTGCCTTCATGCCTGGCACCCCACTCGCCTGCGGACATAACACCCTCCTTAGTGTGCAGCTGCCAAATGGACAAAAGGGAACACATGTACAATTCAGCACTCTGATTTTGCTTGGCATGTTCCCTCTGTTATCCACCTCTAACCTTTTAGATGCCCTCCCCCTACCTCTTTAAAGACTAAAAAAAAAACCCAGCATGTGCAGACAGTCAGCCATTTTCACTGTGGATTTTTTTTTCCTTTCTGTTATTGTCTAGCTCTTCACCGTCTTTGTTGAACAGGCAGTATATGGCACCTGTCTGTAACAATGCCTTCCAGCTGTGTCTCCAGACAAATCTTGTCAGAATTAGACACACTTGGTTCAGGAGGAGATGTCAAAGGCCAGAGCTAACTCACAAAAGAGCAATCAGGCCTGCACATTGTTCCCAGAGCCATTTTGTGCCAGCTCTGGCTCCCCTGTCTGAAGCTATGAGTCAGAGAATAAAGGGCTCTTGATTGAGCCTGGTGGAGACTAGAAAAGTAGAGTGGTACAGTGCATGGAATTAGTTTTCCTTTTTTTTTTTTTTTTTTTTTTTTAATGTTTACCGTTGATGTTGTTTAGTTAGTTCCCATTGCGTGGTCTGCTGTGCTGAGATTGCCAACTGCAGATTTTGTGCCAACTCCATTCTGAACAGTGTTTTAGTCACTGGTGATGAATAAACAGTGTTGGAAAACATGTCGTTGCCCAAATGTACAGCATTTCAGAAAGATGCTTTGCCACTAAACCAAACATTTCAGGCACAAATGTAGAAATTAGAAAATGCCATTCCATTGCAAATTTTCGGATATGTAATGGGATTTAAATGTTCACCTGTTTGTACACATCAAAATCTGTTTACCCATCTCCTGGATTACAACTTTATATGTGGAAAAAAGTTGTAGGACATATTTTGTGGTTGCAGAAGAAAACCAATTCCCTTAGGTGATTAAGCATCAGTTCTGACTGAAGACTACAAGTTTAAAGTAAGTTTACTGTAGCCCAGTCCTGGCATGAAGCTGCTACTAGAACACCATGCTTTTGAGAAGAATGACAATAGCCTTTTCCAAATAGTGAATAATAACTGTTAACTGCTGGAGCAGCACGACCATGATCTTTAAGTGCACTATATGCAGGTTTACACACTCAACATTTGGACAACATTACAGTGTGGAGTACAGTTTTAGCTCATTAGTAGCTTTAACTTGCATCAGACTCGTGTCATGGGAGTTGCGTTTGCTTTACAGAGATGGTGGAAGCGGTTCGTTATTTGTATTTGACGTTGTGCTCTGGTCTTAACCAGTGGGAGCCTGCAGGGTGCCATAGAGAGGATGTCTAAGGAAACTAATGTGGGTGGATTGGTGTCCTCTGGGTCTGGAGAGGTCTGGATCTACAGTATTTCTGTGGGTTTGAGATTAGCAGAAGAGAGGCAGTGTGAGTGGGTACGTTCAGCACTCGTTCCTCAGGGGGAGGCCCCGGGAAAAGCAGAAAAAAGAAAACTGTAGGAAGAATGGAGCACAATCCAGTTACACCATCACAGTTACTGTGAAATTCTCAAGTGCAGTCTATTAGCGCACTTGCTTTATGTATTTGGAGTAGCTTTGATTTTTGCACATTGTTAATGCACGAACTGTTTTTCAGAAAATGGCAGCTTGAATTGTCAGTCACATCAAAATGGGTGCCCTTGGAGATGAACTGAGAGAGAGAGACTCAAATACAGGGAAAGATAGAACGGAAAGAGGGTGAGAGCAGAGCAAAAGAGAAGAGACACTTTAATAATAGAAACGATTTCAAGAAAAAAATCTTTTTTTTTTTTATTGTGATCCTTTCAACAGCTAAATGAGGCGATGTGTGCGTCCTGGTTTGATTTGTCTGCTAGGCCCCATGTCCGTTTATTGAGATTGAGAGTGTTCCCTGAGCGCAGTAATGAACCATTTTATGATTCATTATCCCACTGCTGATTCCTGCTGCCAAGTCTGCAAACTTTCTAATTAGCTTAGGTCAAACATTCATACAGTTTTTTTCTAATTATCGTTGCATATTACAGAATGGCCATTGCAACACAGCCACAGAGGAATAAATTGATGTGGGTGGTGTCGTTCAGCGAAAAACAGGTTGTATTCTCGCAGTGAATGTTACAGAAATTGTGAAGAAGAGGCAGGGATTTGCTATATAATTGCTCTGGGAGTATAATCTTTAAAATAATCACTGAGGAATAAGGATGAAAATGGCTATTGGTGACTATTTTGTAGATTCAGTAGAATCTAGCTGGTTAATTGGGTAAACAGAGGATACAAAGACAGATTGAATCAGTCTTAGGTTGCATTTACAAACCTCATTTCCAGAAAAGTTCCACAACTTGTTCATTAGCTTGAACCTTTATTTATCTTACAAAATTTCAAAGAGAAGATCTGAATTAGTTGCTTTTTGCAAATCTAGAGTCTAGACACTGCATTACAGCACCTTTACTTTAATGACACTATTTAAGCTTTTATGAACTGAGGATTCTAATTGTCACAATTTTGCTACAGTACCTGTCTGCTCAAAGTGCAATATTTTCCTACCTAATGCTAACCCTGAATGCACCTTTTATACCCAATCATGATACAGTCCCCTGATACCAATTAGGCTACAAGTTTTACATAAACCTTTTTGGGTGGATATGGTAGGCATCAATATTCTACATGTGTTTGTATTAACATAGTAAAGAACATAGCACATAAAAAGAATTCAGATAAATCAAAATTAAAGCACTTTGGGAAATATTAGATAATAATAATATGATTTATATAATATTATTATTATTATTTGCATCTTAAAAAAGGTTTACACACATCATCGCTGCCCTACACACCTGCCTGTCAGATTTTTTTATGTTATATATTACTTATTTCTTATATATAGTGAATTTTCTAAAGTATACCATTTCATCACATTAAACTAATGTTTAACTAATTACAAAATCACTAAAATCCCCAAATCACTACATAGCACTCTCTGCTAGCTTCCCTTTTGCTACAGCAGTCTCGGGTCTGCGGCTGGACCCCTCTGGGAAGCTCCCTGCAAAAATCATTCAATTCACTTTTGTAAAGAGCAAATTGTACGGGGTGTATGTAATGTGCAATGGAAAATTGAGTGCAACAGATACCGCAGATAGAGTGCCGATGCATTGCCGTATGAGATTTGAATAGAAGACAAAGATTTGCATCTGCAGGGTTTCATTTGACTGAAACTACCTCTGATGTCTCTCGTCTTGTTTAAAATGAATGAATTCAGCTCGGCTGGTACAGGAGTGACAAAGGCGACTTATGACAGACATACTCAGGTCTGTTCACAAAAGGAAAGGAAAGAAATAATGAGAGTGATGAGACTTGTGCTTTGTTACTTAATGATTTCGTATGCTGTTGCTCCATTTAGTGAATGTTCCCACTTTATTATGTCCTATTGCCTTAGAATTTAAATAATTATGTGATACATTTGTCATCTTAGTATCATAAGCTGTGAATTTGGAGATTTTTCTTCAGCTCAATGTAAAATTCCCTCTTTGCGAACGCCTGCGTATGTGTGAGCTTGTGCACTTGCCGGCCTGTGTTCGTTTCACATGCCCCAAGTTCCTTCCGGTGGAGGAAGCTTCCCTGTCAACCAACTCACGCCACATTGGAGATCAACTCAGCCCCTCTCAACATCAAACCAGATTTAAATGCGTGGAAAAAAAGCAAAAGTGATTTATGAAAGGGGGGGGAGAAACGAAAAGAGAGAAAGTGGAGAAAAAAAAGATGGAAAGCGATGGAGAGAGGGGGATAAGGGAAATGGGATTTAAAGTTAAACCAAAGGAGAAGAAAGACAGTATAAACACTGCAGGCTATATTTCTGTCATTTTACAGACTCCATCTTCCTCTCCCTGCCCCTCACCCATCCAGCCCCTATAGTGTGTACCCACTGAAGGGGCACTATCATGTACTTGCACACTAATTAGAACAGTCAGCACAGCAAAGTCTACTTCACTCACCACCAGGCTCACAAATTACATTTTTTTGTGTTTGTTATTTACTGCTCTTCTTTAATTGGAAACATTATTTGGAGGCGCACTCTGGAGGTGTGGTAAAATCTCTCCTTTCTGTCTTATTCACTATATTGAATAATTGTTCCTGCTCAGAGAAATTTCCATTTACCTGCAGCTCTCCCATTACCCTCGGAGATTAGCTCTTTTTCAATGACAAATTCACTCACTCACATACGAAACAGTTTGAATCCTTCACATTAATTTTTTGTTCAAATTCATTAAAGCAGCTGTTGCGGTGTCAAATACATTCTTATAGACTGCTTTGTAAAGTAAACAGCAAAGAATACAGATTAGGTTGTACAGTATCTTCTGAATTGTATTTTTCACAACCAAAGCTGCAAAAGACACATTATTTTCCCTATGAAGGCTTAGACTTTGTTCTAGTTTGTGGATGTGTGAACTGCTGCCAGTTCACGTTTCTGCAATTTCGTCTGCAGGATGAAAGGTTTTAAGGTTCGGTCTCTAACACTCAGCAGGCCACAAAGCAGCCCTGAAGGAAGAGGAAAGGAGAGACGGAGAGGAAGCACGAGAGAGAAGGCGGGGAGGTGTAAAAGGAATCGGGTTGACAACTCGGAGAGACGTAGGAAAGTGCTACATGAGATGCTGTGGTGCCGAAATATCGGTTTATCAAACTGCTTGTTTTACAGTTAAAAGATAAATTCTCACTTACCTTTTGCTATTTCACAGTGACGTCTTGAAATTATTCAGCATAACTGAGAAACTGCTGCTGCTGAACTTTGAAAAATGCCACCATTCAAAGCTGTGAGCATCACAAACAAACTTCTATTTACCTTCAATGTTTTTAGGCTGAAAGAGAAGAAACATTTCTCAAAAAACTATTTTGATGCTGCTCTCTTCGTTGGAGTTGATATTTGACATCACAGCCAAAGTTTGATTGTAAGTGTACAATAAGCTGTGTTAACTAGTATCTTTATATACAGCATCACCTAAACATTCAGCACCTCCCTTTATAATGCACTAGATCTTTAGGAAAATACTTTTTTTTTCTGGTTAATAACGAAGATTCAAGTGGAGTTGTGTGTGCATGTCACAGTGCTACAGTACCTGTCTGCTCAAGTAATGTCACCCACATGTCAAAGTAAGTAACTGAACGACACCATCACACTTTCTGTAGTCACCCCGTTTAAAAAGTCCAATATAAAAACGCTTTAAAGGAATTACAGTGATAATGGTTATGACTCTTCAAAGGGAATCAGTTAATAGCTTTAGCTCCATTACCATTATAGATTTCTTATGAGGGACCACTTGTGTTCCACTATGATATCTTTCAGGCAACTTAGCTTCGTTTTTTTTTTTTGTGTACAGTAAATGCATGCACCCATTTCTATAACAAATGAATACAGGACGTAAGGCGCATATCTGTTGGAATAGCTCCTTATCACAAGTATATCACTGTGAATAATGTGTGTATGAGGGCTTGAGGGGGGGTGGAGTTATAGTATAGAGGTGGTGGGAGGGTTGAGGAATGATCTCACGCAGAGATGCTCCATAAATCCCACTCATAATTGTTTCTCTACTTGGTGTGCAGTCTTGCTCTATAAAGGGGCAAAACCAAGGGTGCTCTAAATGTCAGGGGAGCGGCGCACTGATGAATTACCTTTTAAAGATATCAGAGAAAGGCGCATTTCACGTGAAAGATGTGCCCAGCCCGGCACCCGGAGGCCCCCCGTCTGCCTGTGTGCGCATATTTCCCCCCCCCAGGGGAAATCTGTCTTTTTCTCAACTGTCCAGAGAAGTCACGACATATCCTGACTAAATAAATCAAAGAGAATTAGTTTGCTGTGTTCTCTTATCTCTGATGTGCCCATTTTTCTGCAGAGATCACCTGCAGATGTGTGTGTTTCAGTGTGCGTGTGTGTGTGTGTGTGTGTGGGTGTGTGTTTGCAGTGTTGGACTGGCGGTGGCTGTGTCTCTGTCTGGTTTGGTTTCAGCTGGCAGCATAAACACACATGCTCTTCGGTCTGTTTTATTACCCTTGATTGAAACACTTGATTTGCATTTTGTCGGGTGAAAACAATGAAAACAGTGTCTCTTAGAAATTAAATGTATATATAACAGATTTACATTTTAACATTTTTTTTTAAACCTAACCACAGACATGAACTGTGGTGTCTCAGTCCTGCATTTTGTCCCTCAGTCCTTCACTCTAACCACCTCCACGTGACTCCGGTGCAGCAGATAAATGCGTGGCTTCAGCACATCGCAGCAGTTGAATTTGTATGTGTGCAGACCCTGAGATCGATGTGCCTGATAATCCGTCTTGTATAGGTGGAGTATAGCTAATACCTTGATGTTAGTCAAGGTAGGTGAGATGGTGCTAGTTTTAAACAGAGGTTGCAGGATGTCGCTTTGCCCTTGGCCTTTCTGGGACAGCTATCATTACAGACCCAGTGGCTCTCCAGATAAGAGTACCCAGGACTTCAGAGGACACACGCTGCCGCTGCAGCTACCTGCCGTGATAGCTCATGCTTAAAGGATAATACTTTTACACTTTATAATCAGATGATTCTTTGACCACAGAACTCAGATTAAATTGAAATGCGTGGTCTGGCTCCTTGATAATCTCACTAACATCAGGAAAATATAGTTTGGACACTCATGATCAGCATAGCAGAGATACTGAGAGTCTCAATAATTTCTCTCTGCAGTTCAGTCTTTCGAGTTCTTCGGAGCAGCTGGACTGTACATTTTCACCAGTGGGATATGGGCTCTTTAACATGACGCTGTTTTGATTTCTAATTGTGCTAGAATGATGGTGACGCCTCGGTTATCATAACTTCAGATAACAAACAGTGATTAACAGCGTGCTGCTGTTGAAGCTGGTTGTTCACCGACTACACACAAAGAGCAAAGGTGATCTGACATTTGTTAGAAAATATGAAAACCTCAGATAATCAATTCTTTGACCTTAGCCGTGCCTTAAAATCTGCCATTTTCAATTTAGCAGTGAATTGAAGTTTGTTTTGTGCCCCCCGTTCTTTTTCCCCCATGGGTGAGAAATTGCCTTTTTCGAGCTGTGAAAGCAGCCACTCATTCGTGTTAATTTCTGTGTTGCTTTCCATCAATTGTCCTCCCCCTCTCTCTCTGGGTTTTTATGTTTATTCCCATCTGTAGGGCTGCTTCTATCCTCCTCCATTCTTCCTTTGTGTTTATGTCTATGAATTTTGAGAAAAACATGTTGAGGAGCTCCCCTTGGTGATGGCAGCAATTTGGCTTTCATATATTCGTATCCTCCAGACACTACTTAGTGCTTCTGTAGTACTTGTGTGAGTGTGTGTTTGTGTGCATTTATTTTACAGGATGCTAAACTGTAATGCAACTTACCTTTTGTTTGGAGCCACGGTTTTGGTGAGGGTTTGGCAAAGTGCAGCGACCAATTGAAAGAATGAAAACTATCCTGTGTTTTTTGGGGTAATGTCAGCGTGAATGTGATTATTAAGAAGCTTTCCGCTCGCAGTGAAGCAGGTGAGCGGCAGATGGAGGACGCTTGGTGTGGTATTTCTTTCCTCTAAACTGACAGCTTATCAAAAAACTGGGCAGCAATTGAAAAGCATGGGGAAAATGGATAAAGATCATTTATTTGAGTGAAATTCAAACGACTGGGGTTGAGGAAACTGGACTTGTCTGCTCAGAAGCTTATCTATCTTCGGATGGCTGCGTAATTAAATCAAAGAAGCGAGTGAAGTTCTCCTCAGCTCAGCCCCTCGTCTTGTTTCCTCTTTAATCAGGTGGCTATTAAACCTCTGATTGCGCTCCCCATCTTCTGACTTAAGCTTAATTATTAAACACAGACTGAAAAGATTTTGGTTTATGTGTATGTGTGTCGGGGGTGCCTGTTGTCTAGTGTTGTAAGGCTGGAAATAAGAAAACATCATCTGGAAAAGTGAAAAAGTAAATAAGAAAAGTGTAAATACCATATCATGGGAGATAGATGCTGAAAGGAAGCGAGTTACACGTTGATGCTGATGCTGATGCTGATGCGGTTGAACCATTGTTGGTGTGTTCCACTTCGTGTTGACTAGATGATAAACACAAACATAAATCCACTTCAGAACTGCTTACATTTTACAAGAGCAGACATCCTCCTCTTCAACTCTCCTCTAAAAAATTCAGGACTTCCTTCCGCCGTCACATGCTGCGAGTGACATATGACCTCCTTCAAGGTCATCTGAGATTCCTCCTGTGCACCCTTCACAGATCGCCCAGATTGAACCGATGCCCTGCTCGGACGGCTACCGCCGGCTGAGCTCGCCGCATATATCCATTTTTATGTGCTCAACTTACTGCTGCTGGCACAGGCAAGGTTGCTTAGCAAGGAGAGCCGATCTTCAGGGTACAGAGAAAACAGCCTTTTACAGTTTGGTTGCACTGTATTTATGGCTCCTTCCTTGAGGTTTCTTATTAAGAAATAAGGGTAATTATCTGTTTATTTGAATATTGAAAAAACAGGTGCACAAAAATCACTAATACAAAACTCTAGGTGTAAATTGGATTAAAAAAAACTATTTTCACTGCCTGTATTTTAAATGACTTTATTTCTTTTTTTAATGCATACTTTAAGGGACTATGACACATAATCAGAAGCTTATTTGCATTTCTCTGTTTTTTCACTCTATATAACCGGGAGCATATTCTGTGCTGTTTACCAGACATTTGGATAAATTGTGTCCTCTTGCAGCTGAAATCACAAAAACTTTTAAGTCCATGGGGACATTAGAATCTAGGTGAAAGTCTGCTTAAGCTCAAAACTTCTTGTTTTGAAAACTTCTGTAATATGGGTACTTACTGTATTTTTTGTTTGTGTGTTTCCCTTCAGCCCCAGTCATCCTAAATGAGTTAAACTGGACACAGGCACTGGAGAGGGTCTTCATTGAAAACCGTCGGGAGGACAGCTCTCTGCGCTGGCAGGTGTTCGGCAGTGCCACAGGAGTGACACGATACTACCCAGGTACTCAACAGTTGCCTTAAGTCACGGAAAGATAAAGTCTAAATTTGACCTCGGGGCTTCTTGGCTGCGGAACATCTGCCAATCTCTTATCAGATGACTGTAGTGGTAACTCGATTGACCGAAGGAAATTATGATTACTTTGATCCAATCTGATCTGAAATATCGTACAGCGCACTATTGGCAGTAACTGACTTTCTTGCTCTCTGCAGCCACTCCGTGGAGGGCACCAAACAAGATTGACCTGTACGATGTCCGCAGAAGACCATGGTAAGAGTCATCTTTATAGAGAGCCTCTATCCACAGGCATAATATCAGTGTAGTTTTATTTCATTTCTTCAATTATCAATGCCTACTGGACCTTTTAGTCAGCATATGAAAAGAGTGTCCATTTTTCTCATAACATTTGAACGCTGAAGCAATTTTCAGAGCCATTTGTGTATTAAATTGGCCCATTTGGACTCCTTAGAGGCATTAATAGTGAAAAACAGTGACAGTGGTATTGCCATTTAACCCTTGATGTGCTGCACTACTGAATGATGCTGCTTAGAAGTCTTCTAGTATGGACTATGATACAAACCACCAAGCATTGACAGTATTTACTGAGCTATAAACTCACTGATTGAGGAATTTGGTTTATGTTTGTATTGTAGTCAAAACAGATACAATTCAAGTAACTATATACATACAATTGTTATATGTCAAAGATAATTTGAAATATGGATGAATATGTGAAAGTTCATCGTTGCGGTCCAGGTGAGTTTTGGACAGAATGTGTTGGGCACCAGCTGAGTTCAGCTGAGCGTTACGAGTAGCTCAGAGCGAACAGCCTCCAAACGCTACAAACACCATCAGCGGCAAAGTAAAATCACAGAAAACTGCAGAAATTTAACTTGTCAGTGCAACACCTGCGCTGTCAGCAGCACTGCTGTCACGCTGTCTTAAAGTTGTGACAAACTGTTATGATGTGATTTGAGTGTGTACTAGCAAAAATTGTTAATTTGTGTCTTGACAGTGAAAGTATAAGCTTCTGTCCCTGCACTGCGTTCTCCTTTCACTGTTGTGCTGAAGCTAGTCTGAGGTCTTTTCATCTCCCTGATCTTCTTCTCTTTGTTCATTTTTGAAGTAACTGACTTACACATACAGTATCAATTATTTAAAATCAAATCATTAAACTGCTCAATACTAAAATACCAATTTTCCAAATAGATTTCACCACATGTAGTGTTTTAAATCCTTAAATTCTCTTTTGTGTTAGTTCCAGTGCAGTTTAGTTTCTCCTGCAGACCTTCTTGCTTTTTTTCCAGCCTGCAGCTAAATAAAGGATTTTTTTTTTAATGGAATGAGATCAAATGTTTTCCTGACCCGTATTTATCTCGGTAAGTGATAATGTAGAATGCATTGTCTTGTGGTTACGGGGACAAAACGAGATAGGGCTAATGTTTTGTTTGAAGTGGCCACCTTTGTCTGCGGTTCTCAGTGCAACAGCTGATCCCTGTACAGAGTGCCACAGAGGGCGAGTGTGACAGACTGGACAGAACTAGGCTGCACTGAGCCAAACAGCGACTTCACACACCCGCCCAAGCTTCCTGTCCGTCCTTCCATGTTCAATCCACCTGCCACTGTCACATCAGCTTTGTGGCAGCCCTGCCTGTTGCCTGGTTACAGGTTGGAGTGAACTGGACATAATCATGACAGCAGTGTTGATTAGACCTGACCCCATTTTCCATCTCTGTCTCGGTCCTGCTTAAGCTGAGTGGCTGTTTGAGGTCAGACCAAGCTGTCAGATAAAGTCAACGAGCTCAGACCAAACAAGCAAAAGATTAGAACAGTAATCATTTACATTCTGGTGAAGTTTGATTGAAGCTCATGATCCTAAAATACAAAAGACTAAAAACTTGATACAAATTACGGATCCATAAAAAACGACATGGTGGTGCTTGAAATTCAGTTGAACTTAACTAAACACTGTTTGAGCTGTTAAAACAATCCACATAACAACAGTTAACAGTGACTTGCATTAAAATAAATCCACACACTCAGTTTACTCAGTTTTCATTAGTGTTTTTTTAATTTTACCACTATATTAATCTGCAGTTTGCTTCAAGTTTAGTCAGTGACATTATAGTCCCATCTTTTCACAGATATCATTATATCAGTTACGATGATTATGTGGGATTTATTATCAAGGTTAAAAATTAAAACAGCATGTAATTAACATTTACTCAGGTATAGCTAGTCATAAGGAACAATCCACATAATAACATACAAAAAAGACGAATCTAAATGTCACAATATTGTGGTTGTACTGTCGCGTTGTACCAGAGAGAAAATACTCAGTCAATACTAATCAGTCATAGGAGTCACATTGTTTTTACCATGTGCTGTAAATCATATTGCTTTACATACTGTAACTAAAGAGTTTGACCTATAATCAGTGGTGGCAGCTTTGTTTCATCACAGATTGTTCATTTTAATGATAAAACATATGTAGTTGCCTAACACCTCAATGCACCTGCAATCATCAGACTAATGAGGTGTTCCCTAACAATTTAGGGTAACATCTGAACTAGTCTCCCTATTGCTTCGCTGTCATAGTAGGCAGTACTATATACATGGAAAATACTGCAAAACACAAAGCACTGTGTAGAAGGACAAGTTGAAACAAGAATCCTGTCTTCGATCTGTCAATGTTTAATTCTCTTAACACATGTTTTGACGGGGGAGCTCTTCCCAGAGACAGGAAGGAACAGGAAAGCAGAAAGATGAGAGGGACTGCTGAGCGGCAGCAGCGTGTGAGACAAGGTTACACAGAGGAAGAGGTGTAGTTTCGCACAGAGGAACACCTTGTCACCCCCTGGTCCTCCATGTTTGTCACTGTCATTTCGGTCGAACCTTACCTCATGTCGGAGCCTTTGACATGCGTGCGGCCTGTTGCTTAGCAACTTCTGCGCCCAGCCGCATCGAGCGGCGGGGCCGTGGCAGGGAGTGTCATGATATGTCAGGTCAGACTTGTGTGATTATAGTCTAACGTGCTGTCTTCCCAAGTGACATTTTATGGAGAGTTTGGCCAATCGTGCACATTACAAGAGCACTCCACAGGGGTGTGATAAAAATGTTAACAGAATAGCAGCAGCCATCATTGGACAGTAACTCAATCCACAACGTGAAATTACCCCAAGTGACACAGGTGCAAAGATCAATGCAACACTTGGTGTTAAAGTATAATCTCAATGTAAATTCTCACCTTTGCAAATGAATGTAAATTACTAGACTTCCCTTCAGTAGCCAGACGTTTTGTTGACAGCATAATGGTAAATGCTATAGCTTAGACTAACAGGACTAAACAAGTTTCATGAAATAAAGTAATATCTAAAACGGTATCAAAATTTTGTTTACATTAACCACCGCAGTGATAACACACCAAGTCAGACTGTAGCAACAATACCCATGAAGATTTTGAAATGAGCCAGTGCGCATATCATTGAAAGCATTTCATTCCTCTTTTAAAAGTATCATAGTCTTGTTTAAAGCCCACAATTCACTCAGAAAACTACATCGCCAACATTAGCACTGACATCCAAAAAAGAAAGTGAAGGATGGTGGAGTTTGTTTTGTGTCTTTAGTTCATTCAATTTGTCAGAAAACACATGTAACTTATAAACAGTACGATGCATAAAGAAAGGTACTATATCAAACTGCTGTGTCTTGTATTAAAGTTACTGACAGTTAGAAGGAAACCTGTATGTAAAAAATAAAGGTTACTTTATGTTAATGGACATTTTCCATGGACAGATTTATACAATTTCATTTAACAATATAAAGTGACTTCACATACAAGTCGAGTTAAAAATGCACAAGCACAGATAAACACACTGTCTCACACATCCTCCCACACACCTATCAGCTTGTTTCTTCTCAAAAACTCACAGTTACATCAGGTCACATGGGCTGATATGCCACAAACACCACTATAGCAACTGTAATACATCGATGCAATTGTAAGAACATGCTTCAGTAACACTGTTTCTGGGAATAGCCCCAGAGATCAAAGATTTACAGTGGAGCGTGAAAGTAGCAGCCAGATTCCACAGTCAGTTTGTAGCTTAATAAACCTTGTAGCTTCACTGGGATTGATGGATGGTGGTGTGGCTTAGGTGGCTAGAGCTGTCCAGGTGAACTTCTGAGGTTCACCTGGACAAGAGGGGAAAATATCGGAGGGCGGACTTTCTCTACAGATGGACTTTCTTCCCATCTGCTCCCTCGCCAACAGCCCCAGGAAAATTAATGGACCAGTCAGCACAATTAATTGTCTCCAATTGCTCTGACATTAATTATTAACATTTGTCCATTATAATGTCTGTTCGTGTTATCACAGGAAGCGAAGCAAAGGGTGAAGTGAGGCAGAGGGAGAGGGAAAAGTAAAAGGGTGAAGAGAGAAATGACCAGAGACAGGCATGGAGTCCTGTTAGCCAAGCGTTGCAAGATCCCATTACCTCCCGGGTTCACAACAGCATGTAGGCTATATCACATATTGATTTCTTCAAAAAGTCAATCTAACCTCTTTGTAAATATTATGACTGCTGGTCAGTCCTTGAAGCCGAAGCTCCTCAAAATACCATTCCCAATATCTAGGCAAAAAAAAAAAAAAAAAGTCTGTGTGTTATTGGTGAGTGAAGGTGACACAAGGCTTTTGTAGGGTTACTAGACGATTCACAATAAACTAAAAAATATATTTCTGTTTGAGCCACAATGTAGTAATTATTACACTTTTTATACTGTATATCATTTAAAACAGATATATACAGTACATACATTACATGTACAGTGGCAAGAAAAAGTATGTGAATGGAGTTTTACTGTTTTCTGCATTAATTAGTCATAAAATGTGATCTGCAGAAAACCATAAAATTCCAAAAAGTTCACATACTTTTTCTTGCCACTGTACATTATGTTTACTGGTGTATTCCTATATGACTAATACATATTCAAATATGACTTTTTGTTTTTTAAGAAAAAATAATTGTGCTGTTCTTAAGTATGGCAGAAAATATGGAAATGCCAATGTTTGTACCAACACTTCCAATAATCAGCAGAAAGTGGAATAAATAAACCGCAGACAACATCTCTTTCTCCTCCAGGCTCTCTGGGCACCGTCCTCCTATATTTTTTATCTTAATTCAATCTTTATTCGCCTGCCACATTCACGGGTGCACTGAGAGATCAGCAGTCCATAAAATAATAAGCCCATCAGCACAACACAAAATCACCAACGTTGGGGAGCATACAAACAAGCACGTCTACATACACACATGTACACACAAACACAGTTATATACAGTCCTCTTATTATGGTATGGTAACCTAGCTAATATCTTCTGCATATCAGTGTGAAGATGATTCAAACATTCACAACATCAACACATACAGTGGAAAAACACACAATACAGAAGCTACTGTATATTCATCTGTCTTTTCCTTCTCATTATGTGTATATACTCTGTACAATGCAGCCACTCACTGTTCACACAGTTCACAACAACTAATGATGAAACTCTACTTCAACATACTGTCAGATTTTCATGCACACTTATTGTAACACAGCAACACGAGCCTGAACCACTATGTATCATGCTACGTGTTGCATGTTTTGGAAGTGTATGAGGTGGATAATTCCTCCAATTTAAATGCAATGCACAGCACTTTGTTGAATGGGTCAGGGTGCATAAACACAATCTCCTGAGAGAGTTAGCCCCCAGGCACATTTAATGTATTGATTTTACAACGCTCCACCATGATAAAACTATTTCATGAATTCCAATGAGACTGCTTTACCACACGGCTGCAAAAAGAGTGAAATACAATCACCGCTACGCAGAACATGTCATTGTGTTCATTGCTTGTATATGCATTTCTTTTAGATTTATAGGGGGAGTGACTGTGAATGCTGCTGCTTTAATCGCCTCATTTAGACCAATACCTTGTTCCACTTCAGTGTAAAGAGCACATGTCTGCTGCTCGCGAATCAGGCCGTGATTGTACATATGGTAACATACATATTTGTGATTGAATTCACATGCTTAGTTGTATTTTTGTGTGCATTGTTTTTTCATAGTCCCTCCTGCTGCTTTTTAATGTATTCAATTAATAGTAGCATGGACTCACATTATGAAAACAATAAACAATGGACATTTGCACTTTTAATTACAGTGCAATTACATGTGATATGATGTTATTGACCACTTTATTAGGCACACCTGTACAATCTAATGGATTTCAATACAGTAGCTCTGAAATAAATTTTACTTTCACAAGGTCATACGTTTTTGTTGAAACTGTCAGAAAGGTAGTTCTGTTTTATTGTTGAGACCACAGTAGGTGGTGAAGTTATACAGGGGTGCATTTGATTAAGGTCTTTGTAATGTTTTGGCACCCTCATTTATGTTAATAGCGAGGCCAAAATGTTCAAAACCCCTCTAAATCCTCCTCATTCTGAAATGAGCTGCTCACACAGAGAACCAGCTCTGACTCATACAGTATGTAGATACAACAGTGACGTCTGAAATAAAAGGCTATAACTAGCTATGATGGTTCAGATCCAATGGTCAGATACTAACCATAGCTTTCAGCGATTGGGCTGAGAGGAAATAGGCCGATATGTAGTCGCTGCTGGCTGATGGTGGCGTGGCCGTGGGACAGAATGGACGACAGGGCTCAGTTCAGCGGCAGCCAGGCCCATCTGCTTGTCACCTGGCCTTGGCACACAGGAGACTGGTTAATGACAGGGAAAGAATGGCATCAGTGGGCAGAAGCTGAGAGGTAATTACTGACTGGAATCCATGCAGAAACAACACATCTGGATCCATGAGTCAAAATGTGGAGAATTATGCACCGATACCGGCCTCAGTTCATGATTTTTTTTTATCTGTCTGAACCGTAGAACTGCATATCAGCCTGGTGGAAACTAAAAATTCTTGACTCCATCCTGCTCTCTGTGATCCTGATGTACTCTGCTCAGAGGCACAGAGAAAATTCAATTGTACTTCAGGCAATGGAAAGGCAGAGAAAGAGAGTGCTGATACACCAAGTCAATCTGCAGCGAAGATCAGCCGTGGCAGCACTATAGCTTCAGTGTTGAGTGACGCTATCCTGGCTCATGTGTAACTCTTTTCTACTCTATCACTGCTCACACATTCCTCTTAAACCCCATTACTGCTGATCAATGTTGCCTCTTTCAGAGTTAGTGGGAAATGATCTGCTTGAAAGTGATATTTTCGCAGCAGATTTTAAGACCAAAGCTTGCACCGTCCGCCATTGTGAGATTTTACACTGGGACTGTGGAAGATGACCTATAATGACTTAGTAATAGAAGTCTGCATTGGCTAATAATTAAAATTTAGCCTTTGAAAAACAACTTGTAGTCCCATTAAAGGACCATTCCCCACTATGAGAAATAGACCAGAGAAATTAATGAAAT
Organism: Anabas testudineus; assembly: GCF_900324465.2. NCBI lineage: Eukaryota > Metazoa > Chordata > Actinopteri > Anabantiformes > Anabantidae > Anabas > Anabas testudineus. The sequence continues at coordinate 15,191,161 of NC_046614.1, read as the reverse complement.
CCTGCAGTTGGTCTGCAGGCGTTGGTCGTCACTAAATGACCCCCCACCGCCCCCCCCCACCTTCAATCTCCAGACAGGGTGTCTCCATCCGTGAGCCTGAGGGAGTGGAGACGTGGGCCACATTCTGACCGAGTTTCCGTCTTGCATCAATGATCACTTTCACGAACCCCATCCTCTCTAAAGAAAGAAGCCACCACTGTGTGGAGTCTCAGCTCTCTCCTCTTCTGCCTCTCACTCCCTCAAATTAAGATTTCAGTAATTAAATTGATAAAAGTCATGCATGCCAATATGCCTCATGGTTCCAGACCTGATTTCATACGCCACACAGTTGTGGAGAGCTGCAGAAGTTCTACCTTTGATGTGGTATTCTTTATTATTGAAAATAATTGGATCCCCCCTCCATCCACCCACACACCCATCCACCCACTACACCCTCTCTCTCACTCGGCATGTCTCTCTCGCTCTCTCAAACACACACACAGACATTTAGTCCATGTTCACTCTGGGCATGCTCAGTTAATGCATGGCGGTGCTGGTGCTGGGTCCCTGCTCCGTTGGGGCCCCGCTCTGCTGAAAACAAGCAGAGTGGGGCCCAGGTTGTGTCTGAAAAAACAGATTTGAGCAGCACAGGCAATGTGCTGGGGGATGTCACTTGAACATGGGTCAGGGGTCATTCTGCAGGTTGGAGTGGCGCCTGCCAGTGAGTGGGAGCGCTGAGACTTGTGAGAGTAGTGGCAAAGCCTAGTGGGGCTTCATTGCTCTACCTCCATATCAGCTTGGCCGAGCATAAGAAAAAAGCCTCTCTGGCCCACAGGCAGCTGGCTTCTCTCCACACTCAGTGGAACAGCTGATAATCAGCAGAAAGAGACCCCTGATGATTACTTGCCTCTGCCTAAGACGGCTGCTAACTGCTTGCCTGCTCATTCCTCAGTATGTCACACTAGTACCCACATTTGAACCCCCCTCGCTTTGCAGTGTGCCGTGGAAAAGCTTATAATGTTCATCAGCCTCTCTTCATATCAGGAGTAAATGTGAATTTAATCGCCACTGGCGCAGAATAAGATTTCTTTTTTTATTATTTCCTCTGTCAACCTTTGTCAGCTGTGGACAGACATTAAACATGAGTCTTTTCCAGGACAGAAGTTGTTTGGTCTTGATAGTTTGGTGCCACCTCTGCCTCGTGGGCCTACACCGTGCTGTCACACACCCAGAGCAGCCCTATTTTAGGAGTTTCTTTGCAGCAGAAGTATAATAGTCTTAAGCAGCTTGTGCTTCCCCCAACAAAGAGCCCGCCAGAGTAAATAATGTGCTTGAGACCCAACTGATGAGTCATCAAAGAAACAGGACATCAGCTATCTTATTTTACTGACAGCACTTAGCTCAGCACAAGCTATGCACAGAACAGGTCAACACTGCTCAGGCTGCTACTTGACAAGTTTATATAAGTTTCTAGGGACTAAAAATAAATAATAGACCATATGAGTCACCATAGTGTGACTACAAATATGGTCTATTTTGTCTGATTTTGTTTTTACTTTAATTATATTTCTCGAGATATTCATTAGTATCCTAAACAATCATTTCTTGTTTAGGACACACTAAACACGCATTTATTTAGTCATGTTAATTGGTATTAGAAATGTCAACAAATCAGGGTATTTTTAAAGAGCTAAAAACTGGAATTGATTTAGCACCACTAAATTCAATTAAACTCCTTAAACAGGCATTAACAACTCTCTGCCACAGCTTTTGGTTGCCTGTAACTGATATAAATAATGTCACATTTGCTGAAAGGAAATTTGCACTAACTAATTTAAGCAACGTTTTGCAAAGTTAATATCAAAAACTATTTTAAACCAAAAACCATCATACAGCCATTGAGCTACAGTATTGATACTCATTGACAACATGAAGTCTTTGACTATATATATATATTGTTTATTTTTAGACCACTACTAGGCTGGTTAAAAAGTGTGTGGCTTGTTTGGTTGAGAGGTTGTACAGTCCACTACAGGCCATTGTTGTGGACGTATTATTATGTACTTACTTTAGAGTATAAACTAGCAATTACTTTGGCTCATGTAGTAATTATTTAAAGTTGGCATTGTGATTCAGTATAGAGTATCTGTGCTGAAGTCAGGCGACAGTAGCTGTTGCCAACACTGAAGTATATAGTACAACTTATTAACTCTTCTAAGCTCATAAGCCTTTTCTGTATTCTGTAGCTTAAATGGGCTCAGCCATGGCCACGCTACATTATCATGTCTCAGTTCACTGTGACTTTGGCTTGTTTCTTTAGTGCATTTCAAAAAGATAATGGGAACAAATTAAAGTGATTTCTTTGTGTCTTTTGTGCAGGTATATCCAAGGCGCGTCATCTCCAAAGGACATGGTCATCATTGTGGATGTGTGAGTATCTCACTGTGTCTCTCTTTCAACATGTCCCCCTGGCTAGAGCGAGATGTCTCCTTCAAAGGGCACTAGTGCCACCTGTTGGTCTGAAGAAAGCCTCAAGCTCAGAAGAAGATTATTGGTTCTCGTCTTTTCTTTTCAATTTCAAGGCCAAGTGTTGGGCAGAAAAATATGTATTCATATATGAAGCTAGTAACAGTATTCAGACCTGTCCTCATGTAACTGAGCTTCTAAAAAGGCTTTTTGTTTTTTTGTTTCTCTTTCCTGCAGGAGTGGAAGTGTCAGCGGACTCACTCTGAAGCTCATGAAAACCTCTGTTGTGGAGATGCTGGACACTCTATCAGACGACGACTACGTCAATGTGGCCCGGGTGAGTGGAAGTTTGCAGATCATCATTTTAATGAGTCAATGACACAAATCACCCCTGAAACAAATATTTGTCGTACTTAGATGGTAATCATGCAGGGAGTCAGGTGTCGGCACAGTGTACTCACAGTGCTCCCAGTTGTTTGCTCCCAGTTGAAACACTACACTTTGCTCATTACAGTGTATTTGTTTTCTCTGCACACTTTCTCTGTTTTCTCCCGATTTCCATGTGGGATTGTGTCAGTCTCTGTTTCTTTCACTCTCGGCTGATTACTAACCTTTCTATTAGGACCTTTTCACGAACAAACACACACACACGCACACACAAACAGACAAACCGCATCTACATCCTCAGTGTGGTGACTCTGTTTGCAGACTTCCTTCGGTAATCCTTCATAATCCATTGCTGTTAGCCACTGTATGCCTCTAAATCCCAGCTCTAAGAGCAAGAAATGAGTATGGTAATCTGGGTAGGAACACATCTGATTTTCACCCCTATACAGACAGTGAGGGCTTACAGAAGCTAGCTGTGAAAGGTTTGCCAACACACACACACACACACACACACACACACACACACACACCCCAAATAAAAAACATTAATGACAAAACATTTACTGAAAATAATCAGACACTCTCTTGTGTCTATTTTTCTTCATGACTCGCCTCACTTCTGTAATGTCATAATAAGTAATTACAATAAAAAAAAAGTTTCCATTTTCATTACAGATGCTCAACCAAGCTTGTTTGTTTAATCCCGTTTTACAACTACTGTATATGACTTTCAACTTTTTATGACACAAGTGATATTAAGCAGTATGACTGTGATGATTATTGAATGTGCAGCTCTGCATACATTTGTGTCTTTGATTTCTTCTTGAGCCAATTTGTGTATGAGGCACAAAACCACAATAAATGTCAGCTTTTTCTCCAAAGTAGTTTTCTTTCCCGGAAATGTTGATAGATTTTGAAGTTGGTCTTTAGAAAGAAACTACATTTGAAATTTTTACAGACATTCCTGCTAATATTGTAATCATGTATGGACACTGCACACAAATATAAATGTATCCAACACACACACACACACACACATACACACGTTTAGGCTAATTTGGTAGATGAGATGAGACCGATGATATTACCTTGGCTGGGTTTCTGTTCAGTGGTTTGCAATGGTATTTCTAGTGCACCTGTTCTTTGTGTGGAAAGTTGTAATTACCGGTGTTTACTGCCAGCCAGAGAGTAACAGGGCAGCTTGCATCTGCACACACCCATGTCTGCATCCTGTTTCCATAAACTAAACACAGGAGACACAATAATCTTACAGCAGTTGGATGCAAACTTAATTTTTTTTTCTCTAAATCTCTGAGGTGTTTTATCCAGAGAAACTAGTTAACATACTGTGCTTGATATGCTTATGTGTGTCTTTGTCTTTCTTGTCCTAGTTCAATGAGAAGGCCGATGCTGTTGTTCCATGCTTCAGGACCTTGGTCCAGGCTAACGTTCGGAACAAGAAGATCTTCAAGGAGGCCGTCATGCACATGCAAGCCAAAGGAACCACAGATTACAAGTCTGGCTTCACATTTGCCTTTGAACAGCTTCTCAATGTAAGAGTCAACAAGTCTTTCAGAGCAGGGAAATGCTAGCAAGCATGTTTGTCCATGTCTTAAATGACAATACTGAAATGACGTACTCTAGCTCCCGGCATGTTATTATACATGCTGCCGGAGTTCCTCTCTAATCGAATGATAAAAGCTGAATTTATAGTAATGAAAGCATGCTGACAGTGAGGGCTTCAGTTTTGTAAAACACATTTCTCTAGAATCATTATAAAAGGTTTGATTATAGCTGCTGCTGCAGTGGAGTGATGCTGCCGTTTGCAGCAGCCAGCACAGTGGTGAGTTCTGTCAGCAGCAGGCGTCCATGTGCTCTCGACACAGGTGCTGCCTCAGCTCCGTATGCTGCTGTGTATTTTAGGAGGCTGCCACCCTAATGGGCTCTGATGGGATGATTGATGAGCGCAGCCTAGAGGAGATCAGCCACAGACACTTTATATTCCTCTGGTGGGCTTGGAGGCAGAGAGCCAAGTACTGGCTGCCCTCCCACCCCCCCCCCCACACCCCTTCCCTTTGCCAGCAGCCTGAGAAATAAAACGGCCCTTTAATCGCTGTCTGCGGCAGACTCACTTTGATGATTGGCGGCAGAAGCACAATAAAAATATGTAATTGTAGCATTATTATTTATCTTTATTAGAATCTTTCCAGATTGACGTGCCGCTGGCCTGCACATCAATGGCAGCTGCCGTGCAGATGGGGGAGGGGGGGTATCAATGCTGAATGCCAAAAACTGCAATGGCACACAAAATATTGGTGTTCCAGGAAAGACACGGTGACTAATTTCTCTAGAGTGTCATGTTAAGTCATTTTTCTACCCTTCTCTATTTAGCTGGGTTTCGCTGGGTTTGCACAGCATATTTTGGACGGAATAGACCTAGTGTGTAGAGCTTCTTTAATATTTGAAAGCCTTCATGTATGGGGGTTCACAGGAGGAGTGGTTTTATACTGCTTATCCAAGTTATATAAATGCCACTGTTGTTATTGCACTCTCCCTAACCTGTCTCCCTTCATCTTTACCTGTCGTCGCTCTGCTCTGCTCCCTCCCTTCTCCTCTCCTCTCCTCTCCTCATGTGCTACAGGAGAGCAGTGCCCCGAGGGCCAACTGCAATAAGATGATAATGATGTTTACAGATGGCGGTGAGGATCGTGCACAGGAAATCTTTGAGAAGTACAACTGGCCCAACAAAACGGTAAGTCTGTTCCCATCATGCTGTTATCTATTCATCCACTCACTCCGCCAGCCTGAAACATCATGCGTGTCCAAAAATTGTCTTACCCGGCCCTTTTCCTTTCTCGTCTCCCACCGGTTTCTGCTGATGTTGTCTCATTATAACACAGACAGTCATATTAGTTAGGCTGATGGACATGCCAAGCGCTTCAATCTGTGCACATAATGTCCTCTCCAAGCTTTCTTCACTTCCATTTTGGCTGTCCTGATTTTTTTCCTCATGTGATTCATCTTCACCATCACCATAACCAACACTACTACCACAAACACACACCCCTCCCTTCAGTTTCTCTTTCCTTCTCTGTATTTCTGTCTTTTTTGTTGTTTTGCTGCTGGTGTTAACAGCTCTGACCTTCTGACTAATTAGCCACTTTATCATCAGAGGCTCTAAAATTACAGCCAGTAGATTCTTAGTTTGTGTCTTTGTTCCTGTCTTGTTGTCACTGCCACCTCTCCTGTCCCACCTATTTTTATTCTGATATCTGTTACTATCCAGTTCCCTCTTGACGGCTGCTGTCATATAGGAATAATCTGCAGTTTGACAACTCTCTCACTGCAGCCTGTGTTGCAGACAGTTGTGTGAGTTGCCTGGGAGGCTAATCTAATCATAGCCAACATTTGTGCGTTGTAGTTGTTGTGACACTGGACCTTTTGCCATCCAGAAGTAGGTTTGTGGGGCATCGTTTTGCTGTAGTGTTGCTGCCTCTGCAGGAACGTTTTTGGCTGTTTAAATTCTTTTAAACTGTTTTAATCTGCCCTTTCTATCATACAGTTCATTTCTTCGTTTCATCTCTGCCTCTTTGATTTGTTTTTTACTCCATCCAGGTTCGTGTGTTCACTTTTTCCGTTGGCCAGCATAATTATGATGTCACCCCTTTGCAGTGGATAGCTTGTGCTAATAAAGGTAAGTGGTCGAGATGTTTCTAAAACATGTGTTTGTATGTTAAAAAAAAAAAAAAGTCACTAATTGATTAATTGACTGTCACCATGACTGTGACATTTCCCACCATCACAATGCGATCAAATCAAATAAAGGACACTTCTGATGTACCTGTAAATCTTTTTATCCTGCATACACTAAGATTTCTCCAGGAGTCTTTCCTACTACATGCCATGTTCAGATCAATACTTTAATTCAATCTGAATCCACCACAGTACCTAAGATAACCCAGTAAATGGGTAGCCCTGCCTCTGACTGACAGTCTGACAGCACGTATGACTCAGCTGCTCTTCCTTTAGCTGCGTTGTCTTCATGAATCTCATGTCGACTCAGATGATTTTAGCCCGACCTAACTCAGACTGTGGTCGCTGTGCTGTGTTTTGAACACTGTTATTTTCAAACCATACCCCACTTCTCGTCCTCTCTTTTGTGGCTTGATTTAATATTGTTGCAGTTTATCTGAAGCTGCCCCTTTATGAGGCCTTTAACTGTCTGTATGAAGCCTCGGCCAACTGCTGCCGTTGATTAGCTTATTGCCAGTGGAGCCAAGTGCTTCAGAAGTTGTTATTAATTAGCAGGAGTAGTCTGGTAGCTGGGTGATTACCATGCCATCTCCCTGTCAGGCTCGGGAAAGTCCAGGATTACGCCTCTGTGCCAACATGCTCTCTGCTGTTCACGACTTGTGATTACCATGGTACTAAAGTCTGTGCCAACAAAAGACAATAGTGTTGACACAACAGCCTCAATGGAGCTGTCCTCTCATATCTTCACTACTTATTACTCTTTGGTATCTCACTCCAACAGAGCTAGCTCTCTGACACTTCCACAGGCCCTAACCCTTCACCCGTGACATGCACACATTTGACAACTGTAGTAGCGCACACACACACACACACACACACACACACACACACAACTAGGCCACTTGGAGATGCTGGCTGTTGTCTCACTTGAGCTGCAATCCCATCTTAAGAAGAAAGTAACCTCCGTGTGACTCTGAGGACAATGAAAAAATTCTCCATGCTTTCACACCGTGGAACAAAATCCAAAGTAGAGAGGTAGAAAGGGGAGTTAGCTTCAAAAAAATAAAAAAAATAGGTGAAATAGAGGATGAAAGCAGCAAATGTGTTATACAGCATGGGTGAACCTAATACGTTCACAAAAGTGTTTTTAATACAAAGCTAGTAGATATAATTTCACATCAATTCAAGATGGCCATCCACAAAAGAAGTAAATCCTCAAACTTATGAATGAAATTAGTTATACATGTTTACTCTGTGAACTTATGACAGCTTGTGTTTTCATGTCGGTCTACATACAAATAGAGGGAAACACATAGTTGTACTTAAAATATTGCATATTAATATTGTATTCAACCTACATAACAATTAATACAGAAAACTCTGAGAAAATATAGAGCTTATCCAGTTAATAGTTGTAAATGTTCATAACAAGGACAGATGCCGTCCGTCTCTTTGGCGAACAGCCAAATGCACCGGGACAGAATCTTGCCCTGAACAACATCATAATAAATAGCTGCACCCTGTGATTTTGTGCGCACGTACATAATGTCTGCAAGCTCACGTGTGCAAACGAATGAGACAGAGAAGGCAAATATCAACACAAACTACTGTGGCACAGCGCATAATGTATCCAAATAATGAGAGTCATCTCGGCCTTTTAACATTCTAGGGATGCTGTCTCCATTTTGCGGCTCGTTGTGTAAACACTCATGGCTTTAATAACTTGGGGAGCGGTATGGTTATTGACCCAGTCGGTCACTCTCCTCCATTCCTAATCAGCAGCAGCAGCGCCTGGGGTTCAACTTTCCCAATGAGCCTCCACATTTACATCTTACAGCACAGCCATGAGCGTGGATAGGTCAACGGCCACGAGCTCCGCCATGTCTGTGTGGCTCAACATCATCAGCTGGAGATGATGTGTCTAATAATGTGGAGAAGATTAGAGTCCAGTCTGACAAATGGATCACTTGTGGACACACTGTGACTGTTAAACTCTTGAAAATGTTAAACACAGACGTGCATTATGATAAAGCTTACATGCAAGCCGTCTGATTTAATAGTGGAATAATTCTGTCCTCTTAATCTCCAGGTTACTATTTTGAAATACCATCAATTGGAGCCATCAGAATCAACACCCAGGTAAGATATATAGACCTTAAGGAATCCACAAAAGCAGCAGTTTCAAACAAGAAGCTAGTCTATTCTCCTTTATGGTTGCTCTGATGATAATTACACTGATTGCAGATACCTTTAAGTACGCTATAACAAAGGGCCAGAAGACAGCACAGCTAGATGGCTAAAGAAAAGAAGTGACAGGTGGAGATGGAGCGATAACAAATACGGTTTTCTCTTCTTTTTGGAGGCTTTGATATAAAAAGCTTCAGATCTGTCTCTCTCTCACCGTCTCTTTCTTCCTCACTGCTGTGTGAGGTGCGTCTCACACACACAGTCACAGTACGTCACATACCCAGGGCCCTGCCACCGTCCACTCCCGAAGAGCTTCTAGGAGCTTTTGGGAGAGCGTCTTACCATCTGTATAAATTGACTCAGTTGCTGAGAGGTGGGGTAGCTACTCCGCTCACCCCTCCGCCCCCTCATTCCCCTCCTCCTCTCCCTCTCGGCCCCGGTGAGCGTTCACGGCCCAGAATAGACTGTCAGCTGTTCCATTAACTCTGGCATATTTATATTGTGAGAACTGCCACTTACTCTAATAGGTTTTCTGAAGGTTGGTGACTACAGCTCTCTGTATAGGCCCAGAAGACACATTGGCCTGCCTTATGTTATTTAACCGTAGTCTGCCCTTCAACATCACACACTCACAGTAGTCTCACTTGACTAAAATGAAAACATTCAAATAACGGATGGACTACAGATGCAAAACTATTGTATTTTTTTCCATACCATCTCACATCATACAATTGTGGAAACAATTTGAAAATAAATGATACTACATTTTGTGCCTCTGTGTGGTTATCTGTGACAGAAATTGTATTTTATTTGTGACTTATTTCAAGCATTGTGGCTTATATGCTCAGAGGAGTTAGGAGGCTGTCTTTGTAGTACGGAGTTTACAGTGTAATCATGGTTGTTATGTTACTCTGGGAGATGGAAGCATTTATTCAACGTGCAGAGATGCTGCTGCTGGAGTCTATAAGGCTCTGGCTTCTTTGGATCGCCCATCTCTGGTTGCTGACTTTTTATGTTTCCTAGATTGTTCTAGTCAGGCGGAAAATTTCCCCTATATCCTGTGAAAAGGTCTGGCTGTCATTGTCCTGATGGAATATCTCCCTGTGGCACGTTAAACTGGACTTTTATTGAGCTAATAATAGAATAGGTTACGCCTGTCAGCACCTCACTGTTCAAGCGATGAAAAACAAACGGTCAAAAGCATAATACTGAAATTGCTGCACATACACAGGGCGACCCTTTTGTGTATTAAGGATAGATACACAGAGGGTGGAAATGTCCTTTCATAATGCAAATTAGGTGGAAGAACTACTAATATTTGTATATCTTAACATTGTACCCAGAGAGAGCTCATGTCTTTTTTAGCTCATCTTTTTTTATATTTATTTGCACTGTGTTGAAAACCACAATGTTACAATCACCGGCTGCTGAATGAGTTTGGAGCTTCTGTAATTGCTGTAAATTTAATAAGATAACACTTTTCCCAGCTGTGGCACTGAGTACGACGTGCGACTGTCCCATCACTGAGGTGGATTTTTTTGCTTTTAAAATGTGTGGTTGTTCCATATGTCACGAGGTCGCTCACTCAATAATTTGACCATTTACACATCATTTCCAGAGTCACACGGATCAATAGGTTGTTTTCAAAAAAGAAAAACAAAAAAACATCTCAGCAGTGATGGCTCCTGAGAACAAGAGAATATAGTGAAAATGATGTATTGCTCGTAGACGTAACCCCTCACCTCTGTTCACAATCGCTGTGGGACATTCTCACAGAGCCGGTGCTGACAGTAGAGCCTCTGGGAGAATGGCCTGTTTGCACGTTGTGCCATTGACACCCCTAATGTGTTTTTAATAGCTCCTTCATAATGATGAAAAACGGCCTTGAGTGACTCAGGACTAGAGGCTTTATGGCTCGGCAGGACCTGGATGCTGCTGCTGCTGCTGCTGCTGCTGCTACTGCTGGTGGCCCACTGGTTTATGTGGTGACAGCGAGGACGCTGGTCAGGGTCTTATAGCTTTATGACAGATGATGGCTCTTCCAGCTCTTTGCGTTTAATGCCTGTACATGACAAGCACTATAAACGTCTGTTTGATTACGTGTGATTATTGTGTGCTCACACTAATGTGTGTGTGGCTTTTGCTGGTGCAGGAGTACCTGGATGTCCTGGGCCGCCCCATGGTGCTGGCTGGGCCTAGAGCCAAGCAGGTGCAGTGGACAAATGTCTACCAGGATGCTCTGGTGAGGGAGAACATTTGAATTTGATCAAATTCAGCAAATATATTTTCTGCAGACTAATTCAACGTTCGAGTATTGAATCATTCTGCTGCTTCTCACGTATAAATCATCAGTGATTGTTATAAATTCATATTTTTTCCTGACAAAAACACTGTTACACAAATTATTTTGTCATTATCTTTTACCTCTTCTACCTTGTTTTTAAATTTCAGTTATAATTTCAGTCATTTATTTGCAGCTTTATGTGTTGGAACTTTTAATTATGCACTAGTTATAATGTTTTTAATTGTATTTCTGTGTTTGTTGTGTTCCTGTAGGGTCTGGGCCTTGTCATTACTGGGACGATGCCGGTGTTCAACCTCACCGCTGATAGTGCAAGCTCCCAGGTAGAAACAACAAGGTCAACCTTTACAAGTGTATAGAGTTATTCACCCTGCGATGGGTGTTGTAGCAGGACGGCTCCAGGTTTTCATTTTGATTCTCTTTGGTGTCGTTGACCATCATCAGTCATTTATAGTGGCATACAGCCAAGTCCCGCTCTTCTAGACAACACCTCCCCCCTGAGGTGACAACAGACATCACAACCACCCAGCTGTAGTATCTACTGTCATCCAAAGAGCACAGACTCATGCAGCGGTGCAGCGATGAGGCCACAAACGAGATCAACTAGAAACAAAACAAAATATAGGCTAATCAGATTGCACTCAAAGTGAAGTCAAAGACGGCGGCGACAGAGATTTTATCAGCACGCTCGTAGTACAGCGAGCAGCTCTGTGTGATTCTCTGATGCCAGCAGGGGTTGTGGATAGAGACCTAATAATTGCTTTATGTGTTCTTCATACAGAACCAGCTCATCCTGGGAGTCATGGGAGTAGACATTGCAATCAGCGAAATCAAAAAGAAGACTCCTACATACCGAGTGAGCAGGCTGTACACTCAATATCATTCTCATAGCACTTTTACACTGCTCATTATTTAATCCTATCCTCATTCATCCTCTTTCTGCACAGCTTGGAGCCAATGGTTACACCTTTGCCATCGACCCTAATGGCTACGTGCTGCTGCATCCCAACCTGCGACCTAAGGTAGGACCCACTTCTCATACCGCCCTGTGTCTAATGAGTCTGTTCTCTTTCTCAGGCTAAACTTAGACGTCTCCATCTTCCTCTGCTTTTTCTTCCTTTTGTTCAGATCATTAACTTTAGGGAACCCGTCACTCTGGACTTTCTCGATGCAGAGCTGGAGGACAGCAACAAGGAGGAGGTAAGAACAACCTCTGTGAAATATTATCTTTAGTGTAATCCTTCTTTCTTCTATATGGATGAAATACTTTACTGATCGCCTTGGGGAAATTGTTATTCGCCACTTGTCTTTTCCCTTTCTATGCATATTTGTATGCCTACTCATCCCGCAGCATCCCTCTCCCTCTCTTTCCCATTTTAGATCCGCCGACTGATGATTGATGGCAAATCAGGGCAAAGGAAAATCAAAACGCTCATTAAATCAGTTGATGAGGCAAGTCATCAGTATATGACACTCAATAATGATCCAGAGTAACACCTTCCTGAACAGTGTTGTAATGAATCTGAATCATTCAGTATGTTTCGAAGCTGTTGTTTCCCTCCAATTATGCGAAGGGACGTGACGAGGATGTGACGGTGTTGCTTATCAGAATCCCTTTGTGGTTGTCAACAGAGGTACATAGATGAGGCCTTGCGGACGTACACATGGACGCCTGTGGATGGTACAGATTACAGGTAGGATTCAAATCAAACATCATCATCTGACCTCAGGCCAAACGATTGTGCAACTCGAACCTGTGAGTGGAGTCCACCTTTGACACTTTTTATTCGTCTGTTTTCAGTCACCATGTTGTTACTTATCAACCAGCCGCGTTGAAACCGCCGCTGTCGCTATCACACATTTAGAAGAGACAAAAGCTATCACTGAATAAAGGCGGCTTGCTCACTTGCCTTTTGTATTTGCATTAAATAATTCATCTGAATCACCCAAATTAAAGAACCATTTTTCTTCTCTCGTAAAAATCCTTGACGGTACTCTAAGCACAAATTAATTGCACAGTTTATTCATCTGAAAACTTGGTTGAACATTTGAGGTTTCATCATAATGATGTTTCCTCCAGGCAATACTCGGAAAATTGCAGTTTATGATATTCAATAGTCCTACAAATGCCTGATGTGTGGTTTTTATTACGTCGGCTGGCAGCGTGCCTGGTCCTGGATGAGTCCATGTGAAGCTTTCTCTGCCCATTTCTATAAATATTGAACTGAAAGGGGAATTCTAGTGCATCTTAGATTACATGCGTGATCTGCAACGTTCTCTGCTCCTATGTTTCCTACACTTTCGAATTTAGGACAATACTGAGGACTTTGCTCATAAAATTGATGACAGGATTTTTTCTTTAAATCTATACTAGTTTTTTATTCCAGTCAACGGTAGTGTTGCTGCCTCTTACTGAGTTATATTTTAGCTTTGCATAGCATCACAGATTAAGACGTCGAACAAGTATTTCTGTTTTTCCTCTTTTTAATTTCTAGCTTTGGTAAAATGGGGAATATGAAGCACATAAAACAAATGTAGATCAAATAGTTTTAGACTGTGACAGTGAGATATTACAAAGCAAAATTGACTTTTTATTATAAATGACTTGCTGTCTATGAAAAAGCTCATCTCACATATGTTTTATAGTGACAATGGTTCAGATGGCTAGGTGCACTTTTAAAGATGTTCCTCATAGTACCAAACTTCCCCAGCTCTGCAGTTCTCCCGATTATTAAAGAGCATTAAAGCGTCTTTCAGCTCATTCCTTTGCTTCTCAACTGTTTTGCTTCACTCTTTCTGCTTTCATTAGTGTCATTTGTAGCACATTAGGCACCGGTTTCCAGCAAAAATAAATAAAAAGTCTCTCGTTGACTGACGGCGCTATTTGTTCAGCACCAAGCAGCAGACAAAGTTGGAGGGGAGCTGGAGAATGTAGCTTTATCAGCTGAGCCAGATATTTCCCTCAGGTGCTGGTGGAAACTAAACAAGAACTAACACGTGCAAATGTTAGCTCCGTATCTGCTAGATGTGTTAACAGCTAACTGTTGGCTCGCGTGATTGCCATATTGCCAAAGGAAATATCAAATTAAATAGTAGTAATAGCACTGATAGGATCTTCACACCTGTTTTGGAAATGAGCGTGTGACTTTGCAGAATGTCTTTCTGAAGCGGGACCATCTGTGTTTGTGTTTCTTGATGTGACGGCTTACACGTGAATTGAAAATGTGTTTCCTGATTTTCTGCATCTGCCTCGTTACCTCAGTTTAGGGTTGGTACTGCCCACATATAGTGAGAACCACATCAAGGCCAATCTGAGCGACCAGATCCTTCAGGTGCAGTGTAAGTACTTGGGAATATCCAGCATCCTTCACTCTCTGTCTCTCTCTTCTTCTTCTCCTCCTCTCTTTCCGCTTTATTCTCCCCTCTCTCCCAAATATGACCTCACACTCTTATTGAGTCCTCTGTCCTGGGTCTCCAACATCATCATAGGGGGTGTCCGAGCGGAGTCGCCCGCCCCTCCCTGCCCTCCTACCCTTTTTTTCCCGCCTTTTTCTGCGCTCTCTGATAGGCAGGATCATACCTCGAGTCCCCTCGACTCCTCTACTGCCCCCTGTTCCCTCCTGTCTTCATGCTGTGCTGTAAAATGGTGATGTTTTTTCTTCACACTGGCTGAAGAAAAAAATAACTCAACTGACAGAAAGGTGAAAGCTGTGGTTTTACTGTGTTACTCAGGTGAAAATAATGGTGACGTTTGTGCTATTATTTTTTTTTGCCAAATGCTCTCGCCTCTTCTCCACCAAGTAATGATTCTGAAGCATCTGTGCTCTTAAGTATTTGATGTTCTTATAAAAACTGTGAAAACACGCATGCTTTTCACTCCTTATGATGAGTTTTCTGATTTGGGGAAATTTCCTTCTGTTATCTGTGTGATTTAAATTTTTGATTTACTAATTTATTTTCTTTTTCCGTTGGATTGTGTGTGATGTTTCTCAGCTTTGGAATCATTCAGTAGATAAACTCCCACACGGCCCCTGGGATAAGGGCTTGTCAAATGTGGGAGTTTGAGTTTTTGTGGGTCTGAATGGGGACACGTGTTGTCTCGTTCATCCTTTCTTTATCCAGACCCCCGTTGCTCCCCTCTTTTCATTCATTTCATTTGATTGATTGATTGATTTCTTTTATTCCACCCTGGTTATCTCTCACATTTACTGGTTTTGTCTTTACCGTTTTTCCTTTCCTAGATTTTCCAGTTTCTTTCTTTCTTCCATCGGTTTTTCCGTTTCCTCGTTTGCTCTTGCAAATAAGATGTTTGCTCTTCATTTCTTTTTTTCTCTCTTGTCTTGTTTGACTTAAATTGGTTTCTTTCTTTCAAGAAAACAATATTTTTATTCAAACAGTAATTGAATAAAATATTGTCTGTGATCCCCCCCCCCCTTCCCACCCGATCTCCTGTTTCTTTTCTTGCTCACTCCTTCTCTGATGGATCCACACAGTGCCATACACCAAGGGCAAGTATACTCAATATTGGTCCACGTTCCCTACCTTTACTTCCTACACCCTACCGCTGCCTCCTCCTCCCCTTTTCCTCCTCCCCACCTGCTGACCTCCCCCCTACCCTCACCTGTCCCAGCCTGCTTGCCTCTGTTCCTGCCCGTCTTGCCTTCAGGACCCTCCTCTTCCTCCCCTTTTCCCCTCTTTTTTTCTTCCTCCTCTTCCCTCTTTTGTCACTCCTTCTCTTATTCTTCGCCCTCTTGCTGCAGCTCAGATCCCACATCTCTCACTATAGCTCTTCCAGTCCCCCAACGTCATCCTCTACCCCACATATCTGCTGCTCCAGAAGCAAATAAAAAGCCTACTGCACCCAAGGAAGACAGATATTCATGTTCTCTGTTAAAACGTGTCTTTTGTCCACCCCTCCTAATCCTTCTCCTTCTGTGGATAGCTCCAAACGGGTTGTCGTCTTCCTTTCTCTCACTTTCTCTCTTTCACTTCCTTCTCATTTTCTTTCTCCATGTTTCTCTCTTTTTCTCACTTTGCTTTTCTACTCTTTCCTCATCATCGGTTCTCTTTCACTTTGTCTTTCTTCCTCCTTCTGTCTTTTTCTTACAGTGCCATTAGGCATTGATAGAAAAATCCCCTCTTGTTAGAGCAATAGCTTCACTATGTATAGTGGAAAATAGTTTGCTGTAATATTTTGATTATGTAGGTAGGTCTGAAATATTAACTCTTTAGTTAGCTCTAATAAAACGTCAGAATAAATTATGTACATGAAAATAAGAAGTAAATTAGGGTTTCAAGTGTTTTATACGTAATATAACTGTAGATGTAGTGATTTCGATATTTTAAAACCCTTCTTATGATTGTTAGCTGTCGTAGTATCTTTCCATAGCTGCAGGCATTGCAGTCTGCAGACTGACCCTTACAGGGCTGAGCTGTGTCCTGCCCACCCAGGTTCCCCTCATGTCGTCAGGTGTCAGGGCGCAGCACCTGACTTCTTTGTCGTCCCTCTGTACTCCTTGTCTTCATCAGCTTGTCTCCCTCCCTCCTCACCCCTCAGACCGCCAGGGTTATGGCCCAACACTTCCTCAGTAAACCCGACCCTGGATGTGCACGGCATTGTGGGCGGAAAACTACCTGGGCACTCTATTTTAGTTCTGAAATTCAACTCTTGGCTCCTCTGCTCTACAGAGTTGCGGGCTGTGATGGAATGAGGAAATAACATGGATTCATCACACACTCACCTGTTTACTGCAATGATGGTTGATATTTTGCGTGTTTTGTGTACGACAGATGAAATCAAGTTGCCCTTTTACATGCCCTTCACAATGCAATGCATCTCCTCTGATTATGAGTCTCTCGGAGCCCTCTCTCCTGCCAATCTGAGGGGTGACCACTTCCATCAGGACCTTCACTCACCTCCCCTGCAAAAGTTGGCCATGTTGATGCCTGCCTGATCTCAAAAGCACTCATTGTCTGTAATCTGTGTGAGAACTTGCTTCCTGACACATCACGTCTGGTCAAGTCAGTTCTCAGACTTCCGAAATATGTTAGACCCGAACTAGATCAATCAGGAAATGTTGACAAAGTCTTTTTATTTTAAAAAAGTTATAAGATGTGAGTGCTTGTGAATTAAAAGCAGTCATCCACTAAGAGTCAGGTTGCATTTTAGGCACCATATTGGCTAACGCTAGTGTTCCCATGATACCTCAGTGTTGCTATGGTAAACTCCCTTCTGCGTCCCCGCACCTCTGAAGAACAGCCGCTGTTTACCCACAACTCCCCACTGCCCTGCCCACTGCTCTTCCCGGATAATCTTCCCCTTTCTGTTGCAGATTTTGAATCACTGCTGCCAAACAGTTTTGAGTCTGAAGGACATGTATTCATTGCTCCCAGGTAGCCCTCTGTGTGAATGCTTGCTGTCGTTGATGATCATCAGTTTTTTGGTCTTGTCTTCATACACCTCATGTCTGCTCTTCTCATGTATTTTATATATTGTTTAATTTATTCTGCCCCTTCTGCACAATTTGAACTTCTAAATCTATCATCTTTCTTGAATTATGTTTTTGTGAGTTCCATTTCGAGTGGTGTGTTTATTTTCAGTGACATATTCTCGAAATGATTTTTTTTTACAAGAGAAAGTAGATAAACTATAATAAAATTCATTATAGTCCTATAATATGTTTTTGTCATCTCCTAAAATACCAAAGACACATTAAATCTATGTTTCGTTCTGATGTGGTGCTGCATGTCAGTGTTACACAAACACATTTAGGAATAACTAATGTAATGAAAAGAATCATTTGGATATCGGACTACTGGACTATTTGTGTAACTAGTAAAAAGGACTGTGATGTGCAGTGCATGTTCTGTTTTGCTCAAACCTCATATCCTCCAGCCGAACTCTCAAACACACTGATAAAATCACTGTTCACTGTGATGCCTGAGCTCTGCTCTGCAGTCCAATCCACTGTTTTAGTTTCGATTAACAGGTGATTAACAGAATATTATACTGTGAGCTTTCAAGACATGCATGCTGCATCAGATAGTACCAAGGAATGTGCATGGTTTCATGCTTCCTCACTTCGTGTTGTGCTTCCCTCTTTAAAGGATAAATGAGGCACACATACTGTAACAATGTGCATACGTTTGTATTTTTTATATAAGTTTAAATGCAATGTCTGGTCCTCAGGGAGTACTGCAATGATCTGGAACTGTCCTACAACAACACAGAGTTCCTGTTGAACTTTATAGCTCTCATGGAGAAGGTGACACCCGACTCTAAACAATGTGAGTTGGGTTTTTTTTAAAGTCTATTTTTTAAGCATGTTCCAACTCTTATAAAGCTTTTTTGTTTCATATTTACTAGTAACTGTTCTGGTGAACCACGCTTTACACTTGGTGGCATATTCCTTTATTGCAACAAAAATTGACACAAGAAATTGTCCCTAAGAAATAAATTACTGACTCCTTACAGGTGTTATGGAAGTATAAAGACAGATGCTTATTGTTTCTTTTGGTTTGTGCTTAGGATTTGTTAACAACAAGTAATATATGTGTCTACTTTATAATTTAAAACTTGTGACTGCTAATTAATTAGTATAATTACTGGTGTAAAACGTGCGATGCTGCATAAACATAATGTAGATGAATTAGTCAGTCACTGTAACTATTTCTCGTTACTGGAAGAAGTGACCAGATAACTACATTTAAATGTTTCTGTGCATATTTAGGTGACAATTTGCTACTTCATAACCTGATCCTGGACACAGGCATCATCAGGCAGTTGGTGGAGAAAGTCTGGAAGAATAAAGACTTGAATACGTGAGTATGGAGCTAATTAGCTAGTTCCTACTAAGGGAACAACATTTTTAGACTCGTGGACGGTAAATAAGATATTCTGAGACGTTTGTCTCCGTTTTTTCCTCCTCTTTCTGACATTTAGATATGGTTTTCTGGCCGTGTTTGCTGCAACAGATGGAGGTATAACAAGAGTGTTTCCAAACAAGTAAGTGCGCTTCTCATCAAAGCGGTGTGTCTGGACGGCAGTTTCTCATTAGTTCTGCTATGTTTCACACTTTGTTCCTTTTTTTGAAGTAGTAAGCTGTGAAGACTTGAAATGTTTCATAAACATAGGATAGCAGGACGCTTGTACATCACAAATTTCAGCTCTGTTAAATGTGGTCATAAATCTCAGGGCTGCAGAAACCTGGGAGGAAGACCCTGAGCCATTTAATGCCAGCTATTACCGCCGCAGTCTCGACAATAAGGGCTACATCTTCAGAGCGCCTTATCGAACAGGTGAGTGATGCTCTTAGGGTTATTTATCTCACACAGAGCATCATGATGTTCTTTGTCTCTAACCGTCCTCCTGGGTTGTTTCTCCGTTTTCCATCCTTTAGCCAAGGACGAGCTGCTGAACCCAGAAAATGACACCATAGGGATCCTGGTCAGCACGGCTGTGGAGATCACAATAGGAGGGAAGACCATCAAACCTGCAGGTGGGTCAGCGCTGACAGAGGAGATGAAACCCTTATAATGATAGATGTTAAGGAAAGTGTTTCAGAGCAAGGCGAAGATAATTACACGTCTGTGTTTGTGTTTCTTGTCTCTTTGTGTGGACGTGTTTGTGCTCTGCATCTATTTATCCAGCCCTTTATGTGAATTTGTCTCTGCAATTTGTGCATTTTTTCAGTTTCTCTCTTGAATAAATGTCTTTTCCTGACTCCTCTCAGTGGTTGGAGTCAAACTAGACCTAGAGGCTTGGACGGATAAGTTCAAGATACTTGCCAGTAACCATACAGACAACCGTCAAGGCTCAAATACGGTAACGTATAAAAATACTAAATGGTAAGTACATTTACACTAAGATGTTCTAATGATAACCTGTGTTTTTTTTTTCTTCTCTGTGGCAGTGTGGACCAAACAGGGCCTGTGAAATGGACTGTGAAGCCAACAGTGATGTAAGAGCTTCATCTGCTCAGTTGGATTAGCTCTATCAAACTAGTGCACATTTCCCTTTGTTTTCTAGTTGACAGTCCATTTTTACGTCTATGTGCAGGATCTGCTTTGTTATTTGATGGATGACGGCGGATTCCTCATCATGTCCAATCAGAAGGATGACTGGAACAAGGTAAAGTTAAAGCATTCCTTTTCACACAGTGCATATTGTTTTCTTCTAATCTCTCCACTTACTGTAGCTTGGACAGTGTTTCTTACTCTTATTCTGCGCAGGTGGGAATGTTCTTCGGCGATGTTGACCCCTTCTTGATGTATGCGCTCTACAACAATTCATTCTACAACCGCAAGCAGTCGTTTGACTACCAGTCTGTGTGCGAGCGGATGCAAAACAGTGAAGCTGGAGCAGCACCCAGAGGAGTGTTTGTGGTAAGAACATAATCTTAACAAGAAGGGAAAGAAATGCTGACTGAAAGGAAATACAATGAATTAATTCATGCACATAATAGATATAGTAGCATCGTCTATTGAATGTTTGATTATAATATACATGTACTCTGACATTTTCTACACTACCTGTCTTCCTGCAGCCCACAATTGCAGATTTTGTCAACCTGGCTTGGTGGACATCAGCAGCTGCATGGTACAGTACACACCCCAACATCAATAGTAGTAGGCTTGTACATAAATCAAAGGAGTTTCTTTTGTAGTTTGGTCATTTTGAGACAGGACTATCTTCTTAAAGGTTTATAACCTGTATTATGTATTACATACAGTACAGATGTTTATGCTCACCTCCTGTCTCTGCAGGTCCTTGTTCCAGCAGTTTATATATGGGCTTGCTTATCACAGCTGGTTTGTCACAGGTGGGTGCAAACAGGACCACATGATGAAACATTGGGGTCATTAGACAAAAGTCTGGACATACTGTTATGTTTTGGGTCACATCTCATCTGCAGGTAGTAAAAGAAATTTGAATGTAATTCAGCAACAATCTACAAACCTGACTTGCTGTAGATATGTAATCTATAAACTATTTTTTATGTTTTTCCAAGTATAGACTGTCTCTTTATACCGTTTAATGGTGTAAATCATTACTTTATTCTTTCCCTTTTTCCTGTATCCGGTACGAGAGTCCAAGGACAGGAGTGTCATTGTTGTACAGACTGTAAAACCCACTGAGGCAAATTGGTGTTTGACTGGATTAGATGATTGTTTGGGGGAATGAAGTGTTTTTGTCCTCAGGTCTTTCTCTTGCAAAAGAGATTTTTATCTCAATAAGATTTCCTCATTAAATAAAGCTTTACTAAACTAAGCTAATCCTTTGAAGTGACAAGTGTTCCTTGTATTTTTCTGTGCTCTGGTGATGCTGCAGATGAAGTGGATGCAGAAGGAATGGACTCCAAAGAGAGAAGTTGTGTAATGATCCAGACCCAGTACTACTTAAGTAATCTCTCCAGCTCCTACAACATACTGCAAGACTGTGGCAACTGCTCCAGGTCTGCACAGACACACACACACACACACACACACAGAAACACACACACCTAAATACTAAAAATACACATGCATTTGCTTACACATGCACACCACAAAGAATAATGCTGTGACACAGACACGGTTGGCAAGACAGATTCATCTTTCTATTGGCGCTAGTAAACTATGCTGATGATTAAGCCATATCAGCTTTAATGAAACAGTCATATCATTGGCTAAATGAGCCTTATAAGACTGTCTCATGAATCTTGCTGATCCATTAGCAAATGAGCCTGTGATGTAAGCGAACAGAGGGGGGTTGTTGACAGAGTTGTCTCTCTCTGCAGGCTGATTCACGCCAAGAGGATAAATAACACCAACTTGTTGTTTGTGGTGGCGGAGAAGGTACCATGCAGCACCTGTGAGATAGAGAAGCTGTCCCAGGAGGAGGAGGAGTGTATCCTTTGTCATATTGTACACCAGCTGGCAGGGAAGAAGACACACACACTCTCTAATCACTAGATTCTATCTCCTTATTACCATACCTGCAGAAACACAGACGTTTCACATTCATTTCAAGGTTATTTTTATCACAATGTGAGTTATGACCAGTCATTTACACCTGTAGGACTGAATGAGGAATAAGGGCGTGGGTGGATGATGAAACATTGCACAAAAGAGGAAATGGAAAAAATCAAGAAAAAAGGTTTTAATTTTTCCTCAATTGAGTCATTTTCCAGTCAAGGAGGATAATCCGTGTGAAGAAATGGCCGTGGCACGTTATCGAAAAGGACCGTCCACCTGCTTTGACAACAACATCGCTGTAAGAGTTTCAGACACAATATCTACAATGCAGTTAATTAAATAAAACAAGAATAGATTCTAATAACGTAACCAAGCTAGTGAGGTAAAAATCATGAAACTAAAGATGTTGTTACCATCAGTAATTTCAGTCAGCTTATGTTTTTTATCCTACATTGAATCATGGTCAGTTTATTTTGATTTTGGTCGTATCGTCCACATGCTGCAATTATTTTTTTGTCTTTAAAGGGACAGTTCAACATTTTGGTAAACACACTCATTTCTTGCTACATCAAATTGAGAATACTGCAACTTGTCATTTTTTACATTTTTTAAGCTTTAAATAACAGGCGATGCAGCTTTCATTCATTACCCGTATGCCCGACTTCATTTTTACTATAAAGACATAAGAGCAGTTCTTTACCAGATGGAAATTAATTAACGTATTTCCTAAAATGCCAAACTGTTCATGTCATAATACAAAACTCAAACATGTAGATTAAAAGCTGTTTGAGGTGGTGTACCCTCCCTCTTCTTGTTGTAAACTGATTCACAGTGTTACAGATGCTATGAGAGAATGAAATGTCCAGGATACTGTCAGGTAGTGAGAGAGGTTCCCCAGTAGTAGGTCCAAATTAGCCTGTTGACAGATAAATATCTGGTTTCCATAAACATGGAGTATTAAACACGTATCATATGTACTGACTGAATATGACTTGTTGTCGTTTCCCCAGGAGAACACATCGGACTGTGGGCGAGGCTACTCTTTCGGTCCGTCTCTCTACACATTACTGCTCATTCAGCTGCTTCTGCTTTATCCAGCCATCAGCCCCCACATTCACTCTCTACTACATTAATCCTATTTTCCTCCACTTATCCTCCCTTTAGTCCTCCCAAGCTTCTATCCCGTCCTAAAACCCTCCGTCCTCTCCCCCCCACCCCGCCATGCCCCTATGCCCTCCCCCTGATATAGTCATAGGTAATAATGGGACTTCCCATCACAGCAAGCTGGAAGCCCTGAGTGTCGCGCTACCCAGCTCGCTTCAGTTTGTGTCGCTTAGTGACAACTGCCGGACGTGTGTCCTCAGCCAGTTAACCTCCATCGGCAGGAAGAGGTGGTGCTACCAAACCACCTGGATCATCAGAAACAACGTCTGAAAAGAGAAAGAAAATCCCCCATGACCACTACACCGCCCTCGACATCCAGGCAAGGGAGGGGGGGGATAAGGACACATCGATGTCCCCGTCACAAACCTCCCACCTCACAGACTGGAGAGTTGAGGTTGTGCGTCTACTTTCACCTCTGTCAGTCAGACAGGCGGTGGGACTTCTGCTTCTCTCCTGCATCTCAGAGTCTCGCTGCTCTGTCATTCGCCTCTTATCAGAGGCTGTGGACCATTCAGTCACTAATAGCCACCATCAAAGAAAAATAACAAGAAAAAAAAAAAAAGAACTGTCAAGTATACAAAATGTCAAGTGTAATGCTGAAGTGATGAGTATTCCAAACATACAGTATATTTAGGTTTTAATATGAAAAAGGAAGTTGTTAGGTGTTAACTTAAAAAGACATGAATTAATTTATGCACTATATCTACTTGCCAAAATGAGATAGGCTTTCATGTGGTCTTATTTTTATAGCCAAAACACGAAGAGGAAATGGCTTCTGATTTAGATTTAGGATAAACCGTGAGAAGAAGCGGAGAGAAGCTCAGAAACTGAACGCTGATTCATTTCGTGCAGCTCCTAATTACAGATTATTGCTTTTAAAAGAGGTCCACTGAGGATTATTGTAATTACATGATGATAATCGCATTTCTTGAAGTGCTTTTTTCTGATATTTACTATTCAAGGCTAGTGCTATCTGGCTTCAGCACTGCTGACAGCTGTACGAATCAGTGTTCGGCTCCTGCTTGTCTGGTCAGGAGCATTGTTGGTGTCGTGTAGTATTATCCTTTATGATCAATCAACCATTCTGACCTCTGGTTTAGACTGATGTTAAAAAAATAACAAAACAAGAGAAAAAAAAAAAAACAAGAAATCCCTGCACTCTTTGATGCGAAAGCTCACCTCTGCCAATCCTCATGAGGCTTCTCCAGTAATCTCTCCCTACCCTCCTAGATACAGTTTGTACATGTGCTTTACTTCTGTTCACACAACAGACACATCAAGATCTCTGCCTCATGACCGTCTCATAGTTGCAGGTGTTTTCTTTATTTAATTTAGTTTTTTAATTCATTTTCTTTTTTTTTTGGCGGGGCTTTGACTGATGCTGTTGAAACGTCAAAAACCATTCGCTGCTGGGGGATAGGGGCTTATCAACATTTCCAACTAAAGTGCAGTAGAGGCCACTAAATATGGTGATCACGTACAGGTGTAGTCTGGCTGTAATCCATCACAGTTTGTCATCTGATTATTACAATGTGTGAAAAGTCATTTAGACTCCCATGTTTAGGAGCCGCTCTGTTTCATAGTGCCTTGATGCACTTTGTTTTGGAACCCATTGGCTGCATAAGAGTAGAGCTACTGTATAGTACCTTTATATAGCATCCATCTTTGAAGCTTTGGATAACACAGGTGAGATTATATCCACCGGCTATAGAAATAGCTTCACACAGAACTATCACGCTGACTGGCTCTAGCTTAATGTACAGTATTTGCTCTTGTGGGTTACACCTCCTAAGAGCCACCTGACTGCCATCATATGGAGTTACTATACTGTTCCTTTACAAAGCCATGTATAGAGCTACAATACACTTTCAGTAAACAGCGACTTCACTGGCCATAGAGGGGCACCTGACTGCTATAGTTCTGCCTGAATCGTATGTTTGCGTGTGGATGTATGTGTGTTAGTTGGCGCTAAAAAACTAAAAACCCTCAATGGGAATGTTGTTTGAATGGGGGACGACAGTTGTGGTAGCATAGCTGTTTTTTTCCAGTTCTTATGTTGCAACAGACAAAATCCAGTGTTGTTGTGGAGACAAAAAAAAAGGGATTTTACTGAAAACAAAAAGAATCAATTTTTAATCATCAGTCTGCCTAAATAGAAATCGGAGCAGAGGTGTCTGAAAGAATGTGTAGTTCATTTGTCTTTTCTGTTTCAAATGCAACCTAGTTAACAAAGCCTCTCTAAATGCCTTAGTATTACACATTACAGAGCTCGGATGTTTCTTCATTTTCACGCACACTCCTCGACACAAATAGATCCTCCAAAATATTCACTCCTCTGGTTCTCTTGGTGTTCTGCAGTAGGTACCATAGTGAGCTCTAATTTTATATTTTTACATCTTGGAATGACTCATTATTGATCGATGCCTGTTTGATTAAATGCTTGAAAGCTAGTGGGAGTTTTTCAATTTCAAAAGCCTCCGACCTTCGATCTTCGCCACCCACCCAAAACTTGCTGTATTACTTAGGTGGGAAGATTGACGCAACAATCGGAACCTTAACACACTGTACAGTTCTTGGTACTATTTGATGTTACAAATACATGCTAGCACAGTAACTGCAGCGCGGCTCTGAACAAATTGGACTCGCAAAATAATGAAACAAAAGACTTACAAATTCCAAATTTCAATATGCGTATTTACAATTTGGCTCTTTTCAGTGTAGGTTGTGGGCCGGGTCATGTGATGCTTGGTGCAGTTTTACTTTTCTGGCATTTGTTTGTCTCTGTCCTGTGCCATTAATTCTGTCTGTATTTCCCTATTTCCACTGTCTGTAAATGAACGCTACACGTGCCTGTGGAAATGTACCCCCTGCAACTTCCTCTCTTTTCCTGACTTTGTATGCAGTCTCACACATATTCGTAAATGTCTAGGCCTACAGTTTGTGCACCTGCACCCAGACATAATGTACACACACATAAGCAAACATGTAATGGCACTTATTAATGCCCAGCTGGGAGATGTCAAGCACCAGGCAGAAGTAAGCCACGGACGTCGCTTCCCAGGAGTTTTTTTTGTGAGCAGGCGGGATGTTAGAGGCAAGCTCAGGGAGTGGGTCTCCACAGAGCAGCACAGGCCTGTCAAACAGAAGGTCATGGAGGAGTCATGTAGTGACATCTGTGTGCGAATCCCAACGGAAAATGTCTTCTAAAGGGGCACACGTGTGATTTTTGTGGTTTGACAGATTTACTTTTGCCAAAAAAAGAAAAAATAGAAAAACTGGAGCAGCTTGGGGGATGAGATGGAGGGGGTCCGCTTTACGACACGGCCCTGAAATAAGTAAAGGAGGGTTTTTATGAAGCCCCCCTCCTGACCCTCGCTGCATCTGTGTTGGTGCGTCTCTGTGGGAAAGACACGTGTGTATGTGATTCTGTAGTCTGTAGTCTGGTGCTATGTGACCATGTTTGACAAGTGTGTGGAAAAAAATAACACTTAGAGAAAAAAAAAAAGAGTAAAATCAGTCAAATTTTAAGTGAAGTTTAAAATAATATATAGGAATACAGCACTGTTGAAGTTTGAGAAATGAAGTCAAAATGTTTATTTAGTTTTTACTTTTTTGTTGTTTTGTTTTTTTTTTTTTTCTTGTACGTGTGTGAGTGTGAATGTTTGTGTGTGTGGACGATGTCACTCCTTCTTTTCTGGGCACTGGTCCATGTCACTCCATTCTTTTGTACAGATGAAGCTAAAAAGAAGAGGGCAAAATTTGTAAAATATTGTGTCTGTGACTCCTTGTAAAATATTTTCAAATTGTTTATTACAGAGAATCAGTTATTAAATAATGTTCATATTTTTCACTTCATTTCGGCGTGTGGTGCGTTTTTCAGTCAAACACAGCCGGGCAGTTTTTATAAAACAGTATTAAAGGAGAATCGTACATAACGTGCATTTCTCACAGATATACATACAGGTATTAATCAAAACCTGGACATCCCTTTAGTGTGCTATAATTGTTATTACTGTATTTAGGGAAATTCACTCGTCCTCTCCTAAAGAGATTAGATGAAAAGATTGATACCACTATAATCACTGTACAGTAAATATGAAGCTACTGCCAGCAGCTGACTAATTTAGCTTCCCACAAAATCTGGAAATGGGGAAACAGCTGGTCTAATTATGTCAAACATTAGCTAAATTCATCTACTACCTGCTTTAAAGCACAGGAGGTAACATGTAGTGTCTTGGATATTCAAGCCATACAAAACCCAAACTATGAAAACAATCTGTTTTATGGGGGACTATGTTCCAGTTGTGTGATGCTACAGCTACAGACCTCCACTCAAAAGAGATGTTTTATGACAAATTAATGCAGAAAACAATGAAATTCCAAAAGGTTCACATACTTTTTCTTGTCACTGTATATACACAGTTTATCAGTGTCAATGGTGGTATCAATCTTTTCATCTCACCAGGAAGTTAAACAAAGCAGATCGCTGGACTTTACCCGTTACAGAAGATTTCTAGTTTCATTACCGACATTATTAAAAAGTCAGACAGGAGGTGAAGTGTGGCATAAATTTATACTGAATTAATAATGTGTTTATTCATGTGGATCATTTATGTGTGATTATGTTGTTAAGGATCTCTCCACTGATACACAGCGTTACATGAGAATCACAGCGTCTTAAGGAAGTCTGTGAGCGCTTTGTGCCAGGTGTCCGGGTCATCCAGGTAACATGGGTGACCCGCTCCTTTCATCACCACCACGCGGTGATTGGCCAGATTGCTCAGGTTGCGAAGCGACAATTCTCCCATCTGAGTGTCCTGGTCACCGTAAATGATCAGCGAAGGGACCTGGAGGAGACAAAAATAAAAATAACTTTGTCCTTTTGTCCAATTTAGACAAAATGTCCTACGAACTAACTATTTTTGAGCATAATTAAACCCTTTACAACTCTCAGGCAGACACTATATTACTCCCAGATTTACTCTGGACTGGTCACCTCTAAACTTTATAGGAGTTATCATTGAACAAAAACACTTGCAGTGTGGGCAGAAACTACATCACACCACACATCTACAGGTTCTGCACAGCCAGATGTGATGTGTTATCAGAGTGATCCTGTTATCACGATCACACATTTAACTCTGATTCCATCACACTGATGTCGTCAGGGTTACTTTAAAGCCATCAAAGTCATTGTACAACTGCTTTCATACTTTCAACATGACCCATCGTGACCTGTACGTGTCAAATAAAAGTAGTGGTGCATAAAATAAAGAATAAAAGAGCATAAAAATTCAGTTTGACATCTAAGAAATTATATTTTGAAACAGACTAGGGTTGGATGGAGGCCAGTGATGTTAGAAACTGGACTTACAGGCAGACACTGAAGCATTTAAAAAGCAGACTGTACCTTTACACTCTGATACTGCTCTGCTGTGAATTTGTCAGTACAGATGGGAGCCACGGGAACGTAGCCTCGCACCAGGGCCTGGTGTTGCATTAAGAAGGGGAGAGAGTACATCCCACTGAGGGATGGGCTGATCACCACCACCGGGCTCAGGTTCAGCTGCTCACACACCTCCTTCAGGAACCCAGCGGGGGCCAGTTCCCCAACTGGTGCCGGGGGCTCTGCTGACTTGGACTGGCCAAGTCCTGTGGACAGACAGAGAGAGGGGAGGAGCACAGCAGACTAATGAAGGCGTGAGCAAAGAAGACAACACTTTGAAGCATGGTTAGATTTACTTGAATGCAGAATCTCTAACAAATAAGTAGCAGTTCAAGGGTTATTTATATTGCACACAAATGAAGAAACCAACCAGTACCAGGTTTAACACGGACGTGTGGGAGAGTTGATAAGGGCACGGAGGAAGGGATATGATAAAAAGAAATGTAATTAGTGTAATTTGGTCAGTATGACACACAGTCAGCGGTTCTGGTAACAGTGGTGATTTTGAAACACAGGCCACAGGAACAATGCAATTTGCATCAAAAATAGCGCTCGCCCTCTGAGTCATACCTGAACTGACAAACATGATGCAGATATTTTAGGGTTCACTGTGCCACATACTTTCCAGGGATGTCATTATACAATTACCTAAATCTGCTTAGCAATGCAACAACTCCGGTTGTTAAAAGTCCAGAACTTGAGGATCATCGTGTTTCTAAGTTTTCTCGAGCATCAAAGTACTTCAGCGTGACAATAGTGCAATTAGATAAATTGACTGCAATAAAGTTGGATATTTACAACAGCCAGTGACAAATGACATTTTATAAGATATATATTTGAAGCAAAGTCACAATTATTCACTTTAAGTTTTATTTACCAGACCCTCAGATTAGAGGCATCAAATTCCAACAACCAGACCCTGTGGATGTGAGGCTGTTGGACCCGTTGGAGGTCCATTAATCCAGACTTGTGTGAAGTAGCGAAGAAGGCCAAGTTTGTTCCCCTCAGACTCACCTGGCAGGTCGATAGCCACTGCACGGCAGCCTGCTTTGGCCAGAGTCTCTAAAGTGCCGATGTTGAGCCAGTTTTCTGACGAGAAACGGATGCCGTGGAGGAGTAGAACTGACATCTTCGCGTCCCCTGTGGCAGGTTCGCTTTGTCTGTAGAAGAGTGGGGCTTTGCAGCTCTGCACCTGCACACTGCCCTCTGTCATCTTAACAGCTGACATCCTGAAAATCACAAAAACGAATCAGACCAACTTATAAAATATAAGATCAATTTATTGTTGTATTTGAAACCTCACAGATTTCCTTCACTTTAAATAGCAAATTTCTGTTGATATAGATAAATATATACACACAGATGTGTCAATAGTAAAGATGCATTTTTGTTGCTCTAATGGCTAAAGTGCATTACATAATCTTGAAGTATAAAAGATTTCAGGCAAAAGAAAAACTACACAAATAAAATGCAGACGATTTGTGTAAGTGAAGGGTTTTTAAAATATATATATTTTATATTCCACTAATATTTGTGCACTGGGAATCTTTCATAATTGTAATAATACAGTACCGCAGTGCTCAGATCTAAAGGTTATATTACATTAGGTCGTGTTTTTAATGTTGGCCTGTGGCTGAGGTGACTTCAAGTAACTCCGCACACACCCTCGTCTTCTTCTGGCACAGTTTCAACCAAAGTTAATCATTACAAGTCACATTCATCGCCATGACTTCGCCTTTTTGTGCGTGATATTCCAGTTTCTCCTGCGACTCCCCGTTTAAATAATGGACCTCTAATTGTAATAAATCACTTGACGCTTTGTTCAGTCCGCAATTGGATTAAAAGTCTGTTGTCGGATGAAAGTTGAAACACTGCGATCAAAGTCCACATGAGATCATTTTATTTGTAATATCGAGCTCCTCTCAGTACTTTTGCTCTTCATCACAAACACGATAAGACAAATAATCCACCTCTTGTTACCTGACAGCTCCGGCTGATAGTTCAACTGCGCTGAAAGCAGTGGACAACAGTGGACAACAGTTGCGTCTGGAATCAGCTGTAGTTTCACTTTATTTCCCGGAAAAAAACAGAAGAGACACAGAAAAAACCCTCTGGAAATTATTCTACTGACGTCTAGCGTCTGAGGGGAGAATTGGCTTTTTAAATAACACTTTTTTTTTTTTTTTTTTTTTTTGTGCAGACCACACTGCTGTCGAGGATGTTTGAGTGTCCATGTGCCACCGCTGATTAATGATTAATGCACCTATTGATTGTCTGTTTTTAGGGGGGTTACTCTGTTTGAGTAAAGGCTCAGTGGCCTGTTGGGCTTCAGTCAGGACTTTCTGTGTTTCCTGCGTCCACTTCCAGACTCCTTCATACTTTATGTTTGTTCTTTGATCACATTGACCTGATGAGAAGACGTTTTTATCCTTCAGTCCTGAAACAAATCACATTACCAGAGGATCTCACTGTGTGGACATACCTCCATCTAGAATTATAAAAGAGGAGAATAAAGAGTTTTTACCTTCAGACAACAAACAATGAAGCAGTTTCTGGCCTGTTTTCTTCTGGCACTCGGACTGGTCACTGGTAAGAAGATGTAATGATCCCTGTCTTTAATTTAAACAGACTTATGATTATTGATTTTCTGTGTTGTTGTTGTTGTTTTAAAATGCATTTTGGAGGCAGACTTAGTATATTCTTAAGAGAGTTGCTGTCTGTAATAATGTAAAACAGTGAATGAGCAACAAACCTAAACAATAAATCATTTTCAATTTGGTATTTTTGTAAGTACTCAGATTGTTATGTAATTAATTTGAGTTCTGTTTATATACCAGCAGTTGTAGTGGCGGGGGATTGTTTCAGTAACCAGTTGTGCTTTTTCTGGTCTCACAAACCTGTGGTTGTGTCTTCGTCCAAAGGTTATATGTGAGCAGGCTCATGCCCAAATGTTGCAGCTGGTGCCAGTGAGCACCTGCACTCCAGTTTAAACTGGAACTGCACAGATACAGATATTGATAGATACAGATATAGAAACATGTATAGATACACAAGTCCAGGAGGTCAGCCAGCTGAAACTGTGGTTCTGGCTGTGTCATAAATAAATAGGGTACCGCAGTCCTCTGAATGACTTCCAACGCTCCGAGGGCAGAGAGCTGGTTCCTACCTCCTGGAACTCAGCACGGGTGTCGTCGTTACCGGGTCTGAACCTGGAGGATTGTGCTACGCGCTGCTCACAGTCGCAGGACTGCAGGTATCAACCACGAAGCCAACAGCACATTAACAGAACATCAGTGGCATCAGGGGAAGACCCCATTCATTGATAAGACCAAAAGCTCCTTCTTGAGTTTGCGAAACAGCCTCAGAACCTGTTTGTGAGCTTTCAGTCGTATCACATGAGATTTATCACCACACAGAGTTTCCTCAGTCAAGAAAAATGTTTACATTTTCCATTTATCTGACTATTTCAACTAGTCATGTTAGTTAAGTAAGTTTCTTCTCATTTAATTTCACTTGAATCCTTCAATTTAAATTATATGTCCAGTTTAAACACACACACACACACACACACACTGCTCATGATGGGATTTTTTGTAGTGAAGTCCAATGGGGCAGGAAATGTGAGCAGTCAGATGATCAGATGTTCAGACATGTTATAAACAAATCAAGTTTAACAAGATTATGTAAACCACTTTATGGTAATGGAGCACAAATACTCTTAATAATCCCTCATTGCACAGAAAAACTGTGTGCATGCTATTCATTATTCTGCCATTAATTCTTCTGGTTTCCACGTTACTAATACTGAGTTGAGTCCGTAAATGCTTTGAGTCAGAAGCTGGTCACTAAGTAGACGATTTTTTCTGCTTGATCTTGTAAATCCAGGTACACCTGGGACATGATTGCCTGGGATAATCAAACTAACTTTCTCACTGCTCATGTTTCTTGCCCCATTTGACTTCGCTTTCACAGATCTTTTGAATGCAAATCCTAGTTTGTAACAGTTAGTTTGAATTGTCCCTGTGAAATATTGTTGTCTGCAGAGCGTTCAACTACGAGACTCGTCCCACTGTCACCTGTAAACACCTGCCCTGGGTGGGCGATGGCAGCAATGCAGAGGTGAAGAGAAACGTAAACTGTGACCTGTACGAGAAGAAAGGTAAGTGTGTAAGATTCTCTCGTACGACATTACAAACATCAGCACTGGAGTTGTTTGATTGTTTTGTTTTTATTTATTTAAGTGTATGTCAGGAAATGTATCGTGGGTAAAGGGGAGGACTACAGAGGGAAAGTTTTCACCACAAAAAGTGGCCTCACCTGCCAACAGTGGTGGTCCAAGTTTCCTCATGATCACAGGTGAATAATGATTAGAAGTATTGTTCTCGGCGTCTGAATACACCAGTGATCGATGGCAAAAACGATTTTTTCCGTTTGTCTCAGGTGGATTCCCTCACCTGCTAATGGCCTGGAGTTGAATTACTGCAGAAATCCAGATGGGGATCGTATCGGTCCGTGGTGCTACACCACAGATCCTGAACGACGCTACGAAAGCTGCAATATCCCCCAGTGCAAAGATGGTACATGCTATAAATACCCATGCTGAGTAAAGCTTTATTTATGGGTCCCATAATGTCTGAATAATTTAAAGAAAACATATAATATAAAATCTTATCTTAAATAGAAATCTTTAAGGTAAGAAGTTTTTAAAGAAAGGATTGTGAATATCACACGTGTTAAAGTGTTTTAATAGTTTTAAGAAATGTCCTTGAAAGAATGACTTAACTTTTAAACTCAAGCAGCTATATGTATTTTTTATTTCTATTGTGAATGTTTATTATACGTTACATGTTATACGAAACATGCTGTAAAAGAAAGTGTTTTTTTGTGGTCTTACCTTGACTCTGTGTTTGTGATTTGATCATTTGCAGAGGTATGTATGACATGTAACGGAGAGGACTACAGAGGGCAGGTTGACCACACTGTAAACGGCAGAGAATGTCAGAGATGGGACCAGCAGTATCCTCATCAACATATCTACCAGCCTGAAAAGTACTCATGCATTCATTACTATATCACCTGGCATGTTTCTAATTCACCTTAAACAGATGAATAATCCAAACGTATGTGTGTAACTGTACACTTTTTGTTATTGGGATCAGTCCCCATCTTGACTGTTTAAGCTGTATTTTCTCTTGTGGACATGAAAAAAGGCTCACATGTGTTTTCAGGTACCCTGATAAGAGTTTGGATGATAACTACTGCCGTAATCCTGATGCCTCCCCGGTGCCCTGGTGTTACACCACAGACGCTGAGGTGGAGCGAGAGAACTGCGAGATCAGCAAGTGCAGTAAGATGCTGCTTTGTTATAGTGTAGCAGTGCTATTAGCAGCAATAAGGCTATAAGTTTAATTGTTTGTCAAATTAACATTACTAATTACTTTAGTATATCACAGCATAGGTTTAGATCTTGTTGATTGTCGTTTTCCCTCTTTTGTTTCTGTTGCTTGTTCCCTCCTGGCAACACAGAGGACACGTGCACTAAATTGAGTCGATTCCTGTGGCATTGGGAGTCACAGTGGAATTAAAGAGTCTCATTAAGTCGCTGTAATTAAATTTAGAGAAATCACCTTTTTGTTGTTGTGCAAATGACTTCCCAAATCGTCAGAGATTTCGGAATTGCCCCAATGATCCTCTTTGATTTAAGGGTAAATGTGCTTAAAGTGGGCAGATGTTTGTCAGGAAGTCAAGCACTGCATTGTCTCACAGGGTTTCAGGTTAATTAAAGGGTAATTAAAATGCTTTTGATGATTTAATTTCTTTTTCGTGTGACTCACATCAGTTTCCACTTAGTTTCTGTGAGTTTTTACTGTGGTATGGCAGGTACTATTATTTCATATATACATAAAAAAAATATATATATATATATATATATATATATATATATATATATATATATATATATATATATGTGTGGGTATCATAGAAGCTAGTTGGTACTTTTCACACAAACCACACTGCACTTTGTTTGAAATGTGGTTTATTTGTTACAAAATTATATATAAATTAAATCGGTTTATTTGAATTGTAACTACTTTTAAGCTGCGGCTACTATGTTGAGTGAATATTTTATCAATTATATGCAAAACAGACATGAACACTAAACCTCTAAATTTAGAACATGAATAAATAAATAAATAAGCCAAATAGGCCATATGTGTTTTCTCCAAAATTTCAACATCAGTTGTGCAACACTGGGATTTTTACTTAGAGCAGAGATCACTATAGACTGAATGTGTATAAGATAGCACCATCTTGTGGTGTAGCCAGAATAATAAACACAGTTCAGAAATCATTTCTTTAGATCATAATCATCAGCAAAGGAAATAATAATAAGAAAAACTTATATTATGGCTACAAGAGGAGTAAGATTTATGATATACAGTAATATAACTTACTAATATAACCAATAGTCAGGCTCAATGTACACACACGTATCCGTCTACCTCTGTTTCAGATTGTACCACTAATTTATTTCCTCTTTTATTTACTCCTTCTCTGCAGCTGAGGTTCGTGCTGAGAAACGGCAACGCTCCAGCTTCACCACCAACTGTTTCCGTGGCCGTGGGGAAGATTACAGAGGTAAAGTCAATGAGACAACATCAGGCATCCCGTGTCAGCGGTGGGACGCACAATTTCCTCATGAGCATCCCTTCTACCCAAACACATATGAATGCAAGTAAGTATGCAAAAATATGGTACAACTACAAGAAAGTGAAGTTGAGTATGTTGGAGTTTATCCTGCACTCACTGCCTGATACTTTGAAAGTGTTCTGTTTTCCATGAATATTAATGTCAAGATGTCACTGCAGTGAAATTTCTCCCCATCTTATTTCTCTGCTGACAGTTGACAGTAGACGATAAATCATCAGAAACTATGTTTAAAGGAGAGTCACTGTTTGAGTGACATTGTTGATAAGAAATGAATATTAAACTTATTTGTGACAAAAGCGATCAGTCATCATGCCAACAGTGATTACTAATTTTTCAATCATGCATTTTCAGTAGAAGTGTTGGTATAATATCTGTATATACAAATCAGATGGTCAAACACACCATGTCTGTGTAACAGATCATTTGGTGCATCAGTGATGAGCCAGTGCACTTTGTTTAAGCTGACTCTGTTGTTGCGCCACAGGGGTTTGGAGGAGAACTACTGTCGTAACCCAGATGGGTCGGAGGCTCCTTGGTGCTTCACATCTGTGCCAGAGATGAGAACTGCTCTCTGCCTACAGATCAAACGATGTGCAGACGA
Source organism: Anabas testudineus (assembly GCF_900324465.2). Lineage (NCBI taxonomy): Eukaryota > Metazoa > Chordata > Actinopteri > Anabantiformes > Anabantidae > Anabas > Anabas testudineus. Next base: position 15,155,209 of record NC_046614.1, on the reverse strand, counting down.
TATAGAAGCTGAAGGTACGCCTCCATGTTGCTGAGTCGAGCAAAAACGGCCTGTGTCAGCATATGTAAATAAAGAGGCTAAGGTTAAGTTGTAGTGACCCGAACACCCTATGATTATTTACATGTAGCATTAAGAGGTCATAAATACAAGTATCCTCCAATGAAGCCCCGAGCCCTTTACAATTACGACTAATATATAACCTACAGTCTGTATATTTTGTCTTTCATTGTTGTTTTTAAAGCATATAAAGTATAATATTGTATAAGTATGTCTATATTAAATGTTACTGTAAATAGATAATCTGAGTCAAAATCCCATTTTTTAATTAGAACAAAATAAAAGTTGAAATTATGTTTCAAATCCCCACATTGCCATGATTTTAGTCCTGGTGGTCAAATACTGAATCGTTTTTAGAATGACTGTAAGCTTTACATTAGTCGCTTTAAAATAATGCAATCATACAGTGTAATGACTAATATAGAGTACATAATAATCCCCAATGACATGACCTCACTGTCTTCAATTACAGCTAAATAATTGGATAAGAATAGAGACATGGGATGTCCATATTTATTTATTTTTATTCAAATAGTAGAATATCACCACTGATTCTTATGGGATATCTGTGCAGCATTCAACACCATCTGTCCTCAGATCTTCAAACTAGACAAGAAAAAACTTCAACTTCAACAAGGAAATACACTGCCCATCCAAAACAAAAGTCTCCACCTGGATTTAACTATGCAAATAGGTATGCACCTCCCATTGGATAATTACTGCATGGATGGTTATTTTTCAACTGCAACAAGTTATTTAACTCTAACTGATGCAGTAAGTAGCTTCAAATTTTTTAAACAACCATGTCTGAAGACTGTGGTTGTGGTTGTGGAAAAGATGTGAAAAATTGTGTATTGTGAAAGTGTGGTCAAGGGAGCATGACACATCATTTTCACACATAGATTGGTCACCACAGAGTCCAGACCTTAACCTCATTGAGAATCTTTGGGATGTGATGGAGAAGACTTTGCGCAGCGGTCCGACTCTCCCATCATTAATACAAGATATTGGTGAAAAAACAACATATTAGTGTGAGTGTGTGACCTTTTTTTGGACGGGCAGTGTAGTAACTTCTTACTACTTTCACTGTGCCTCTTGATTAATTAGTTAAGGTCATGATTATAATGTATGTTTTTTTTCCAGATTGCTACCAAGAAAATGGAAAAAACTACAAGGGAATGGTTCGCAAGACCCGGAAGGGGATCACCTGCCAGAAATGGAATATCAACACACCTCACAGGACTAAGTACGCTGACCACTGAAGTGTTACAAAGATAGATGATTGTGTATCCAAGATCATAGTCTGTATTGCTTTGGAGAGATTTATGCTAGAAGAAAACTAAGGCTAGAGCAGATCCTACTTGTGCTTAAAGCTGTGTTGATTAGGTTTAGATAAACTTATTAAAACATTTTTGTACCAAGGGATTTTGTCCCCATCACATTTAAATGCAGAATGACTGCAGCAAGAAATGTGTTTCAGTGTTTGTATGAGCACATTAATATTGTGTAACATGTTTAAAACATGTATAAAATAAAATACATAAAAATTAGTGACTAATATAGACAGATAGATAGATAGAAGTCAGCAAACCAGGTCTGCAGAGATTAATGTACAGTATGCATACAGTTAGTATAGTTTCTTAGGGTGCTGCTAGCTAATTCATAAACCAATGGGACAGGAACTCAAACATTTTCAAAGATGAATGTTACTGCAATAAAATCAGCATTTGTGACATTTATTAAATACTTAAAGCTTTAAAATCTGATCAATTTTCCAGGATAAACCCGAGGACACATCCTGAGGCCAATCTGACAGAGAACTACTGTCGTAATCCAGATGGGGATCAGCATGGACCCTGGTGCTACACCACTGATCCCAAAACAGAGTTTGACTACTGTGCCATCAAACAGTGTGGTATAGATACCGAACTATGGCTTCCTTGTCTAGATCTATTCTTCCAGAGAATTATTAATGACTGATTTGTTTCTTAATGTTTTTAAACAGCTGGAGAGAAAGTGTCCCTGACTGAATCAGTTGGTTAGTCTCTGAATGAATGAAACAACATTTACAAGTTGACAACAAGACTCCACATATATTTTTACAATATTCCACCTTTCTTCTTCTTCATGTCTTTTTCTGAACACAGAGAAGATTGAGTTTAGTGAGTGTGGAAAGCGAGACGATCGCATCCCTAGGTCGAGGTTGCGGATTGTGAATGGGGTTCCAGGGAATTCCCCATGGACAGTGAGCCTCAGGGACAGGTGAGTCTGAGAGCTGAAGTCTCTTTGAGAGACACATGAACACCTGACTTGCTGTCCTGAGTAACATAAAATCGGACCTCTTGTGTGCAGGAAAGGAAAACATTTCTGTGGAGGATCCCTGGTAAATGCCAGATGGGTTATCAGCACCAAGCAGTGTTTCTCCTCCTGGTAAACCGATTGATTCGTTCTATTGATTTTCTTTTTTTTTTTTTGTAATTTTCAGATTATTTTATTTTATTTTGTACCATCAGAGGTTCATATTTGTGGTTTTGTTGTTAACAAGTGTTGGAGGGATTCCTGAGAAATGTATGTCTACTACAGGACAAACTGTATCACTGTCAGTGTCCATTAACCTTTGGAGGCAACATTTTAACTTTAATTTAAGTATCTACAAAACTAACACATTTTTTAACTGCTTCAAATGTAGTTTGTGTCAATTTGCAAAAGGTAGATGCTAAGCTGTAATGGTGTACAGTGTACTTTAAATTGTATTTCCTTTTGTATGTCCTCTGCATGGGTGTACAGCTACGTGGACCTGCCTGGGTACTCAGCCATGATGGGAACACTGTTTCGTGATCCACAAGAAGGAGAGCCTGGTGTGCAAACAATCCCCCTGACCAAGATCGTCTGTGGACCCTCGGAGTCTCAGCTGGTCATGCTACAACTGGAATAGTGTGTACTGTCAAGTGCCCCCAGCACATGCACACACACACACACACACACACACACACACACACACACACACATATGCACACTCAGACACACCCATCATGTCCCTCTGACTCTCTGTTCTTTCTGTAGCCCAGCCCAGTTCAATGAGCGTGTCTCTCAGATCTGCCTTCCTCCTGAGCGCTACATTGTAGCTGAGGAAACAAGCTGTGAGATTGCAGGATGGGGCGAGACAAGAGGCAAGTAGAATCTAGAAATGACAGAAATGATAGCTTGACATGGCATTTGCTACATACTGTGCTTGATGTTTATATTGTGATAATGACTAGCATGTTGTGTCTGCTGCTCTACTCTATTAGACCTTTGAGCAACAGATGCTGTTGCTATTTCCAGAATCCAAATCATTTTGTACCATTTCTCTAAATTCATTATCCACTAAATTGTTCCTCCTCATCAATGATTTTCAAGGCACTGGAGATGACACTGTCCTGAACGTGGCCCACGTTCCAGTTCTCAGTAACAAAGAATGCAACAAATACTTCAGAGGTCGTGTTCGTGAGAACGAGATGTGCACAAGCTCCTTCCAGGGTGGAGTAGGAGCCTGTGAGGTAGGTGACCATGCAAAAAAGCTTTACTGTTAATTATCAGATAAATATTTAGAGTTTTCATTTGAATCTGCAGTCTAGAAATGGTAGAGGGTAGAAAAAAGGTGCAGCAAGTGGCAAAGGTTCAGTTAAATGTAATTATGAAACATAGCTGAACTGCTGAGTCATCAGGATGTAACTGTATATTTATTGCAGTGTGCAATGTCGTTAAAGGAATAGTCAAATGTAATCTTTGCTTTCTTCCAGGAATATAGATTAGATTATTAATACCACTACAGGGGGTTAAAGTTTATTGATATCATCATCTGCAAGACAGAAAAGTGTGTTTCCCAAAATACCCTCATGTTCTTTAAATGACCATGAATGATGCTGTTACGATCTGAGAATTAATTCTTCAAACACTGATGGTGAAAAGAAATCTTTTGATGGTGAAATCGCTTTAAGCTAAGACTGTCCAGCTATTTATATGCCTCTATAAATCAAACACAGTCACCATTTGGATAATGGAGGTACACTAGACAAGATGTGACTGCAAGATGTTTCCAACCTCAGCAGTGACAGTCAGTCATAACAGAGACAAATAATGACTCCAGAGTGCTGTTCCTGTGTGTCTGCAGAGAGACTATGGAGGCCCTTTGGCGTGTCAGACCAGTGACTGCTGGGTACTTGAGGGTGTGATCATACCCATGAGGCGCTGTGGACACCCAGGGCAGCCCAACATCTTCATCCGTGTCTCTGTCTATGTGGACTGGATAAAGAAGGTCATGGAGATGGCTTAGAGACAAGGGACATATCCAACAAAGGAACTGATCAAAACCACTTTCAAACTTCTTGAACAGTTTTCTGTGGACACTTTTCTTCTTCATAGATATTTCTTTCTTACATTTATGTTTTAAGTAGTTTTAACACTTCATAAAAAGCTTTATAGGTAGACGTGCATGTTCATTCAACTATACCAGCAAACTCAGTCCAGTTACAGCTTATTTGAAGCAGCTACTACACTAGCTCCACTAGCCAGACTATATATATATATAAATACATACATACATATATGCATATATGCTGGCTGCAGAAGTAAAGTGCAAAACTACAGAGTGATGCAGAGATGATTTGTCATAGAAATGTACAGGTTGTTCAGTCGTAGCATGCATTTTCTGTAAGAGCTATTTATCTCTTCATATTATAAAAAGCACATTTTGATCAATCAGACATTGAAGCATTTCTACAATTTAACCAAATGTTTATGTACTGTCTATAAATGATGAATAGGAGTGCTGCAATTATTTGTTATTTATTAGACTAAAACATGCAGGGATAAAAACTACTACGGTCCCTACGTTTGAGCGTAGAGGAGCTAATTAACTTCCAATAACAGAGGAAGTTTGGGGGGTAGTGGGGAAGGGGTGGAGGGAGTTACAGCACAGTTCCCAGCATTCCCTGGAAATGCACCCTTTACCACAAAACTGTACACCTCCCCTCCTCTGCCTGGCATTGAATGGAACTCCAGAATACCTTCTTTGCCCCCAGCCTCTAAAGAAATCCCTCCTCTGCCTGTCTTTTGATGCCTGCCCCCACCTCTAAAGACATGCCTTTGTGCCTTATGCAGAACTGTATGCGCTGCACATTCTTTCTAGTTCTATAGGAGGATTTTTATAACCCGGTCCTGATGAGCCCACGGAATTCAGCTTAAATAAACCTCAAGATCAGAGTCCAACCGAATCTCCGACACACCAGCCTGCAGAAGGCTACTAAATGATCTCTCTAACACACACACAAAGACACACACACACACACAACTCCTCTCATAGATACAATCTCCCCTTTCTGTCTCTTATCAGCCGTTCTATCTTATCATTTTCTTTCTCTTAATTTTCTAACATTTTTTTTGTCTGGAACAATTAAAAGATACTGACATTTTATATATATATCTTTATATATAGTGCAGAAATAGAAAGTAAAAGGACTGAAGTGTAGACCATGTTCACCTCTACCTGATGATGGCCAATTATCTGTCTGCTGTTCGCGGTGTTTGAAAATGGCACCATTTGAAAATGGTTATGATTTTAGTGTCAGTCTGTTAACTTTCATTTAGTAATATTTATAGTGGATGACTAATCAAATTCATATATGACTACAAGTTCTGAGCAACTGCTGCTAAAAGCTTTCTGGGAAACCAGAGTAAAAAGTTTTAATAAATGCTGCTACACAAGTATGCAAATGTTTTCTTTGTTATCCTGTTTAGTGCATCTTACAGCAATGAGCTGACAAACCACGTGTAGGCTGTTTGAGAGAAACAGTTTGCATGTTCACATTTAGTGTTATGGGTTTAAATTCAATAACCCCGTTTTCACAAGACATTCAATTGCAGCGTGAATTACTGAATTACATAATGAAACCGACGGTGTAAACTGTTCGAGTTCCCTGCAACGTAAAGCTTTATATTTTGGTCTCATGCCAGCGCACTCACCTGACATGACTCCATGAGCGGTTCAGTATTAGCTGTCCCTGGAATGTCTATTCACTGTGGTTCAAAAATGTCCACGTGTAGTTCAGTTTTTGCAAACTTTGTTAAGGTTACTGCTTTAAAATCATGAAAACCACAAAGAAATGTTTATGGTAGAAGTTCAGCTGAGTGGATGTAGGATTCAGGGCATATATCTGAATATGCACCAGACTGGGAATAGATACTGTGAAACAGCATGTCCCCTGTTTGATTAGTGATTTTATTTATTTCATTAGTTGATAAATATGAATAATATATAAATCCTCAAACGAATAGGATAGAAACTAAAGGTTTATATATATATAATGTCCTGCTCATGCAGTCTACAGCCTATACATCTGTTTTTCACTGCAATCAGTTCATCAGTAACTGGAATCCAGTTTCCTCAAACAAACACACATCACACTGCTGCCGTGCACACGTCGTCCTCAGAAAACCCATTTGATATTTGTGCCTTTTATATCTCTAACGCTGTAGGTGGGGAGATAACAGCAGGGAGAGAGAGAGAGAGAGAGAGAGAGAGAGAGAGAGAGAGCAACCTCAGCATGAACCAGTCGAGACGCTCTGCTCTCACCATCACTTCTGCTGAAGCAAACCATGTCCTGGCTTCTGTGGGGAACTTCCCAGGCCCCCACTTTGGGAACCCCGGAACCAGACTCAACCCTCCTTTTCTGATGCCCGTCTCCCTCTCTCTCTCTCTCTCTCTCTCCCTCTCTTTTCCTCTCTCAAGTGGGTGGTCCGGTGAGCTTTTCGGGGCGGGGTCCCGTGTTTCAACCCTCCTTCGCTCTTTCTTGAAACATGCTATAATAGAGAAAGTATGCAATGCAAACTGTTCTGCTACAACCCCCCATTATATTGCAACTGGGGTATTCGTGACTGGACGTCTGGGGGGGTCACACACATTTCCGATTAGAGGAGGAGGAGGAGAGAGAGAGAGAGAGAGAGAGAGAGGAGAGAGAGAGAGAGATTACTCTTTCATTTCAGCCAATGAGACGGTCGATACACTAAGATTTTCATAGTTGTGCAGCAGCACAAAGTGAGCTGACTGTGTGAACTTCCAGGTGAAACTGCAAACCGACTGTAGGTAAGTTCAGCAGCCTCGGCTCTCATTGTGTTGCATTTGGCGCTGCCTGCGCTGCACGAACGGGACCAGTCAGCCTGCAACATGGAGCCTATAGCCTGAATGTATGCAGACTATATGCGCTTGTGCTCGGGTGGAAAGGAGAGCTTTTGCACCTGTGTTGCTCGCCTTTGTCCCCTCCTGGTAAAGTTTTTTTTTTCTGTGTGTGTGTGTGTGCAGCTCTTGCTGGCACTTGGTTTTCTCCATGTCGGCGGACCTGTTATCACTCCAAAACCCAACACATTTCAGATCGATTGCGCAAGTGATGGGAGCAGGGGGATGTTGTGCGGTGACCGCCGACTTTATGCTTTTTAAAACACGGATGGCCTCGACTGTTGTTCTTCAGTCAACATGTGCCAGTTGCTTTGGCCAAAGTGTGGAAGATCTGGATTCGCCCGCTCGCCTCACGGGTGTTTTTTTTTTACGCATCTTCCTTAAAAGACTGTTAAAGAATTGGGGGTTTTTTTTCACGGGTGCAATTGCCGCCCATATACAAAAAGTACATTCAGTCCCGTACTTGACTGCCAAACAGACGAGTGGAGCGGACGGTCTGCTGCTGCAGGAGAAGTGCAGGACGCTTGTTGTCCTGCTCCCAAACGAGTTTATATGCAACGAAACGACGTCGTGCGTCTCGTTTGGCTTTAAATTCGTTTCAGCGAGGACGTAGATTTCTCAAATTACTATGACTTCCTGCTTGAGTGCGGCCGTTTTGATAGGCTGTGTTGGCAATTAGTGTGTGGCACATTCCTCTTGCAGAGCTAGGCGTTATGGTAAACGAGCACCTCAGCAGACTACAGCCCCCAGTTGTTGCACTTTGTTGAAGTGAGTTAATTAAGTAGTTGCATAAAGAGCACATAGGTGAATACTGTATTAATAATGCAACAAAGGGATGCAATGTTTACAGTATGTGTGCAACCAGAAGTCACTTGTGCTGCAACTACAGTTGAAACAGTTAGTCAGTAATGAAGTATTTTGAGAATGCATTAATCATTTCAGCCATTTCTCAGGTGAAATGCCAACTGATTTAACATTTTTGCACTGTTCATGACAAAACAGGCTATTTGGCTGTGGGAACATGTGAGAGTTACCAGAGTTATAGTAGACGTTAAGCAATTATTGACAGATTACAGCATTTCTTCTTGATAAATCATTGTTCTTTAGTTGATAAAATGCCAGAAAGTGCTTGAAAAATGTCACAACTCCCTAGTCCAAGTTCAAAATGATGTCATGTTTCTGTGACCAGCAGTTCAGGACCCACAGATTTCCACTTTACTGTCACAAGTGAGACAAATCAAAGCAGCAAATCCTCAAGAAGCTGCTGGTAGATCATGTTTGCCATTTTATTAATGACATTTTTAACTGATCATCAAAAAGTTGCAGATTATTTTTTTCATTCATTTGCCATTTAATCCACTAATTATAATCACAGTCATTTTTGTAGTGATTTATTTCCGTTGACGCTGTGCATGTAGCGGGGTTTCTGTGTTTGAGCGCTAAATGCTTTCCTAAGTTGCACCAGTTTTACAGAAGAAGTTGTAGCAGCACTGACACGCCTACCACATGTACAAACCCATTGAGAAATACCTCGCAGAGGGCACATGGAAAGACAGCGTACAGTACAGTAGATACAGATTTTGGATGGGAGGTTGAGTTGTGAATATCTGTGCTACTTTTAGTCACTGCACACCGCTCTCATGTTTCCTCGCATTTGCCAGACCCCTGTCTGTGTTCCGATGATCTCGGTGCCAAGCCTTATATACAAGCAGTTCCCACGCTTGCTCTTGGAAAAAGCTCCTCTGTGATTCTGAATTACCCATTCAGTGATAGATTAAGTCCTGATTTAAACTTACTGTAGTAATACTCTAAATGGAAAATATTTAAGTGGTATAAAAAGAGTTAATTACCCCCAAATACTTCAAAGATCATTTCTGCAGAAATGCATTCCAAAGTTGTCAAAGTATTCACTTTTCTTTTGCTCTCGTCTGCAGCTCCTGATACTCAGGTCTTTTCTACTTTAAGCCCTCGAGGCCGCTCCTCCAAGCTTTGATGCCCGCACGTCTTGAAGCAGGTGGACAGACACAGGCATGAGTAACAGTGGGACCAAAGAGCCCTCTCCCCAGACGAGCACCGCCCAGTCACCTCCTGAGCCACAGCGCAGGGGCAGGGGTCGGCCTCGGAAACAGCAGCAGGTATAGGACCGAAATAGTGATATGTCATTCAGGAAAACGCAGATGAATGGTTAGGTGTCTGCGTTTTCTAGCTGTGGAAAATATGTCGTAGAAACGAATGTTGTTCACGCGTCAGTTATGGCTCCACATCCACTCTTTCTGGACAGGAGCCTGTTGGACCCCCAACTCCAAAGCGACCAAGAGGACGACCAAAAGGCAGCAAGAACAAAGGCCCCAGAACTGCACTGAAGGTTGACACTAATCAAAGCTATTAAATATGTATAAATTATAGAACTGTAACGTTAATAAAATTACATTATAGATAAGTACAAGAAGGGTCGTCGTGAATATATGTATGAAAATTAAGGAGGGTCATCTGTCCACATATTTATACCCTAATTTTTATGGTCCCAACATCTTTCCAGTGAATCTGAGAGGTTTGAGAATAGTGTCCTTAAATGCAAAGATTAATATCTTTTGTGAGACAGTTTAAGACAGTTATCAGTCACGTTGAAGGCGAAGGTGAGAACACAGAGCGAGAAGCTGTTTCTAAATCAGTGCAGCCTGTGGGACAGGGGTCAAAGATGAGCTTTGGCTGTTATGATTTGGAGGAATGAAAGATTGACACTATGTATTGCCACTAATATATATTGTCTGCTGCACAGTGGTAGAAAAATCTGAGTACATTTGCTCTATGTACTGAATTTACTCAAGTATCTCCCCTGGAAACATTCAATTCCACTACATTGATTTCATGTAGTTACTTTGTATTTCAACAAAAAACATAATCTCATAATATACAATACAGAACTTTAACATTATTTTATGTACTTATGATCTCAACCAGCACAGCTACAACATAAAAATTTATTTTACTACTAAAACACATTTTTTAACTACAGTTGATAATACTTACTTACTAGTGAGTACTTATGTGGTGTAACTGCTGCTGTGGTTTTGAGCTTATTGGATTACATTTCTTATGCTCGATGATGCTGAAGATGCTTTTTATAGTTTTGCTAAATATGAGAACACAGACTCTCCCTCTTTGAGTTCAGGTTTGAGGATTTCAAGAAGGCTGTTTTATCAGGAGGGAAGGTTGATGCACTGCCCCTGCTGGCAGGTTTCCATGCAAATCTGAAGATTTGTAGGAACTGCTTCTGCATTTCTAACATGCTTTTGATGTATAAATCAACTGGTCTTTTTCTATACATATGGAAAAATAACCTCTGTCATTATTTTTGTTTAGTTGGGACAGACATAGAAGGGACTTTTTTTTTTACATTACTCACTCTGGAAAAACAATTATTGTTAAGCACTGAACTTATATATATATATATATATATATATATATATATATATATATATATATATAACTCATATATTTACCTGCAATTAGACACGTCAGTCAAACATATAGTCATATTTTGAACTAATTTGCATTTCTTAGATGATATGAAAGTATAAATGCGCACAGGCCGTTCAACTTGTGCACAGCATGACTGATATAATATGAGCCTCTCTTTTAACCATTCATCTGTTATTCCTCAGAAAGTAGAGCCTGTCGGGGAGAGACGACCACGTGGACGACCGAGGAAATGGGTACCGAGCAATCACTGACACTTACTGACATCATGGAGTTAGTTGTAAATGTCCAAAGCCTCCAAGGTACCTGCGCTTGCTGGAGTCCTGAAGGGCTGCTCTACATTTATGTTTAATTAATGCTTGTTGCTCCTTTTCCCACAGCCCCAGAAAGTAGTTCAAGAGTTACCTGAAGAGCAGCAGGTGAGGAAAAGGAAATCTTTAAAAACCAGTAGGGTGGTACAGTTTTGTTTTGATGTAGCACTTTAAGCCATGTGTTTCCTCAACTCAGAGACGGGTGTGTTTCGATTTAAATAGGTTGTGTTGAGATGACTGGGACTCTTTCTTTATGTTAAGCTTAAGCTTTATGAACTAAAGCTAAACACTTACTTAATACTCTTCACATCAAACTCAACAGTGGAGGTACTGTATGCTACCTCAGCTTCAGTTGAACCGTAATCTCATTTTGTGTCACACAAACCTTTTGACTAATGCCAGTAACATTGATTCTGTAGGACTGCAGCGTTGATTTGCACATGTTGATCTCTTTTAACCACCCATCATTATCATAGGCTTTTGTTCATCATAACAGACCTTATGTTCACCATCAAACCTAAACCACATTCAAATCCCAATTACAGCCCTTAATAAGATGCCTGTCATTTGTAGATAACTAGACTATGTATTATCAGTATCAGTATTACAAATATAAATGAGCTGTTTAGTAACGGAAGCCTTTGTTTGTAATGGTGTTTTCATTAAGTGATGGGAGAAGCAGTAGACGGGGACATATGTCTAATACAACTCAAAGTATTTCTTCACTGGTTTCAAAGTTAGTTTTTTCTCATGTTGTATCGATTTATATTTTTATTTAGCATTTTAGTCTTCATAATTTTTTACACTAGTATTTTACATCACATTACATTTAATTTCATCACATATTTAACTAGTGCATTCCATTAATTGCTCCAAGTCTTATTTTATCCTATTACAGAATGTAATATTAACACATATATAATTGCTGTTGCTTTAGCACGTTCTTTGCGCTTTATATAAACTTGACTTGACAGGTCATATGAGAGGTTCTTGGAAATGCACAGATGGCAGTGCTAAATTCCCCAGATACACCTCCAAACATCCTTTCTTGACATCCAGTTTTGGTGAACATGTACCGCGTGTTTCTCCGAATCTTCGGTTCGTTTAGCCATCTTGTTCATGTTTCAAACGAAAAAACATTGCGCAACACTCAGCAAAGCGGGCCACTTGAGTTCTCTTGATGCCCCATGTCTGGCTTATCGCATCCTCCCCACTGAGCAGTTAGTCAAAGAGGTTATGATGCTTCAAGAACTGAAACCGTTGAGACAGACTCCCTTTTTCAGACACACGCACTTGAAGGGGAAGAATGAGTCAGTGTAGAGAGGGGAAACCTGATCTAACTGTTCTCTTCCTCTGTCTTCTTGGTTTCCTGACATAACCGTCATCTTCCTCACATTTCTAGGTCTGACAGCTGGACCTACTTCTCCACACGCAATTAGTTTGTCAATGAGATTTTTACACTCATTCTTTCTTGCGCTCTTTCTAGTGTTGATTCAGTACTCTGTGCAGAATGAGTCACTCGACTAAACACTATACACTATAGCTGACAAACTGACTTTGGTCCCCTGCTGTTCCAGGGCCCATCAGAAGAAGCTGAGGAGGGTCCATCACAGGCTAAGCCCTCGTCATCTCAGGTTCCAGCACCGGAGCAAGGGGAGTAGATTGGACACCTACCTCAAACAAACAGGGGTAAAACCTGACTCCTATGATGGGGATTCAGGAACACACACAAATAATAAAAACAAAATTAGTTTCTTCTCCAGCAGGATATTTCTCCTGAGCTGATTTGATATGTTGGTTCACTCTCCAAGTTTGGTGAACAAATGTGCAGAATTTGATCTATTAATAGGGCTTTTTTTAAGGTTTGTGAGGAAATAGTTTCACATTTTGGGAAATAACTTTCACATATGTATGGTCAAAGGCAGGAAGCAGAGAAACAGCTGTCTGGCTCAGTTCAGAAATCCACAACGTACTTACTAACATGTCTAGATCTCACTAATTAACATTATGTCTCATATCCTAATTCCATTCAATACCAAAGTGTAAAAACAACAACGTGTGGTTTTACAAAAAGTTATGTGCCTTGGTAAGAGAATGTACAGCTGAGTTTTAGAGATGCTAGTGGGTGGATTTAGTTTTGTGTTTGTTACCTTTGGACAGAGTCAGCCTAGCTGTTTCCCCTTATTTCCAGTCCATATGAGAAGCTGTGCCTATTAAGCTTATTTCCCAAAATGTAGGACTATGTGTATAAAGATGCCTGTTTTCCTGAACCCCTCAGTGTGCGTGTGTCTGTGTGCGTGATTGCGTGGAGAGGGGACGGCGTTTGCAGGCTACAGTGAGAGGAGGGTTCAAACAAAAAGAAGCCAAACTTACTGATACACGTTTCTAACTCGAGTATCACGAATCCTCATATGAAACGGGAGTAAGACAGTGGCATTTTTTTTTAGCAATGTTACAAGATACAAATGGTGCGCTGAAGTCATTATTGTGAAAGTAGATGTGAAAGGTTTTATTCCAAAATGCTAAATCTTATTTTGGAGAGGGAAAATAAATGTGTCATGTTCTTTGCTTTGGAGGAAAGTACATAGGTTTGCATTAACTCATAGGTCAGTGTGAGCACAGTATTACATTTGTTAAAAACAAATATATATTTCTTATTTCAGATAGAAAGTGCCCAAAGGTTTGAATGGATCGCTCATTTTGGAAAGAAACCTTCATATGTACTATAGTCAACAACCGTGTTGACGAGTCATTTTTACCACACTCAGGATTTTACTGTTACAGTGCTTTTACACCATATTGAAACCTCAGGTACAAAACTATTCAGGAACAAGTTGTCAGTCTGCTCAGTAATAATTATTGCGCTCTGTTTGTTGTGTTTCTGATCTGTATTTAACATTACCAGTATGCCTTGACACAAAGACCTCATGTTAACCTCAGTTACCCTCAGTTTTTCTTAATCTCTCATTCTACCTCAGTAACACACAAGACAGAAGATCTCCAACAAACGAATAATCAGCTCTTGAAACACTTACTGTAAGCACACACGCAGGCTCATGTTGCAGATGTACAACACAGACAGACAAAAGGTTTTCAGCCCTACACGCAAACAAAGGCACAAATATACAGACATTACACTCCAGTAGAGGATTTTACTATTGGTGTACAAATAAAAGCATCAGTGTCATTTCTTTAAAACTGTTAAGCTGAACTGAGACTTGGTTTGTTCTCCTGGTAAATAAAATGCAGCCAATAGTCTACAGCAACTTGATGAAATACTTGCTTTTTAGAGTGTCGATTCTTATGAAATTCTTGTTTGTTTTTTGTTTTTGGGACTGTTACTCCTTTCTGATTTTTACTACATCATGTATTTTCTGATTCTTACACTGTAAATTGTATGTGTTACACTCTTAATTCATGTGATATGAAAGAAAGGGCAGCAAATAACCACGCAGTGCTGAAATACATGACAGTTAGGGAAAGCAACGAGGCACCACCACAGTTACTTTTTGTAAAAAAAAGAAATGCCAGACAAAGTTGTCGGTTATTATTTCTGAACAAAGTAACTAGGTACAGAGAATATAACGTTTCGTGAACATAATGCTAAGTGTAAAATGTAGCTAAAATGCCAGCAAACAGGCTCAGTGACCTTGTTTATTGAGTAATATCTATGTACTGTAGATGTAGCAGCAAAACCATATTTGTACTTTTATTGACGGTGTGTTTTAATGCTTATCGTTTCACCATTTCATTAGTGTTTATTTTCCAAAAGTTGCATTGTCTTGCTTTAAGTAATTAGTTCATCCAAATAAAAAAAGATTAACCAGCCATGTAGATAATTTAGATTTCATTTGTTTGCATTTTAGTGTGTCCGTTTGTTAGATTTCTGTTGACAGCCCAGTAGGTAAAGTGGAAATTTTAACTGTGGCTGCTCAGACAGTGATCTTTGTGTTGGGAATAGTGAATAAAACTGTCCGTGTGATTAGATTAAGAGTAAAGTTGTTTTTTTGTTTTTTCTTTAAAGAACTCACAGTTTAAAGTCAACTTGTTTTTAAAAAGTGGTACATTTGACCTGTAATGAATCAATAATAGATTAGTATAACGAGTCATATGAAAAATAGAGGGATATTGTTTTCTGTAGATGGACTAACTGTTGTAAAAATGAACTATAAATAGATTTCCTTTATTGGTCACGATTTCAGCACTTAAACTGGACAGTCTCAAGTTTTTTGTCAGTGTCCTAATGTCATTGTGCGTGGTTGACATTTATCCCACATATCACTTACTACTTGTTTAATATGTAACTTGAATATCACCCTTCATTTACTGTATATATCAAATGTTTCTTCACTAAAACGCTTTATTTTATCACGGATCTGTTGTATCCCAATGATTTTATGTATTTCAGCATTGTTTACTAAAGTGCTGCCAGATGAGCTCAATTCATTTATAGGCATGCATGTTTTCTTGAACAACTGCATTGACTTTACATTTTTGCTTGCTGGACTACCTCTGAAAACAAACACGCCTGGGACACGTCTGAAGGAAACGTTTGGTTAGTTGTACCTGATCATTTCCATCAGACTTGCAGGCGCTCGCGATGTCTTGAAATAACTGTCAAACTAGTACTGTTGTAGTCCACTCATCTCATCTCACTACGTTCATATTACCATAAGTGAATGGAAGTCAACCTGAAGGATGCCTCTTATCTAAACTACAGCTGAGTCAATGTTTGTTATTTTACATGAGCTGTGTCTGGAAAATTTACTCTCTATATGGGGACGATGTCTTTGTTGTGATCATACTGATAGTTTTAGAGTTACATACAGTACTTGATCTGTTTTCAGCTATTGAAAAGTTGAAAGTGTAACTTGAGAAATCATCTTTTATGCCTTAACGTTTAACACCATTTTGTAGTTGTGTTTATTGATGTGTCCTCATCCACTTCATTACTAGAACTCACAAACCTGTGACATATTTTGTTGTGATTCTTTATCATGTGATTTGTGTTATTCTGCTTCTTTATCGCCTAACAATAAAATATCACACCTACCAACTCTCTCTTTTTGTTATAGATTTGTTTAAGAACCCCAAACACTTTTTTTTTCCAGAAATACATTTAAATAGTTTTAATGTATACACACAGAAACAATAAACAAACTTTCTCAATAAAAGAAGAAACAAAATGAAGAGGGACAGTTCACTTAAGGATGGTAACACATCCAGTGTTCAAGCTTGTCAGACATACGACCACAAAATCAGTATAACACAAATTTACACTCTTCCTTTATCAAACATGGAAGAGGAAGATATTGAAACTCTTTTAAACTTTACTGACAGGGTAGCCAACATTTGAACAGCAATTACACGATTTAAGAAAAGTGCATCACACTGCATTTGTGTGGCAAATGATAACAGTGCAAGACCCTATGTGATGCCTCCTGTTACACTCCCTCATCGTACATGCACCCTCTTTTTTTTTCCCCATAGTTTGAAAACCATTTCGCATACTGTGTCACAGGTGATAAAAGCGTTCTCAAACACGGTCTAGTTTGCCCTTGGTTTTCCATCCTGAACCACTGTATCTCAAAGAGACCAGTGACCCTCGCAAACGAAAATCAGCTAATGGAAGAGAGCTGTTAAGCGTTGAGAGCTTTGGCTACATCCGTGAACACCAAACGACTGGGCCTCTGCGTGGTCCCCTGTGAGGTTGTGAGAGTCTGCAGAGGAGATAAGCATCATAAAATGGTATTGTAAAAAACACCAACAACAGCTTGTTGTCCTAGTGTAACATAACAGCCCGTGCAGCATGTTTTGCTAATTTCACTTATGATACTTCAGGATTCATAATGTGATTATGTAATGAGAGAAAAAAGTTAGTGCCAGGGGGGAAATATATAAAAGGAAATATGAACTTATGTCACATGTTTAGGAGATTGTGGATAATAAAAAATGGCAAGGTGATGCTAAAATGTCTTTTTGATTGGTTGTTGTGTACAGTAGATGGAAGTAGATTAGGACTGACACAACTGACAAAATAATCTTTCAGGATAAGCTCACAATTTCTCAAGTCTGTCTTAAAACTGTTGTCAAGTGTCCATGTGAATACTGAAAGAGGTTTTGCTTAATGTAATAATTCCTCCTGTTAATACTGGCCTTAACCGAGCTTCCCACAATCATTTATATGATTTCAAAGTACCTCTTTGAAATCATATAAAACCATTTATCTGATAAAAAATATGAGGCTGATAAAATATGAAGCTTTTCAAATTGGGTAAAGTTGCAGTTCTTTTTAGTTCTTTTTTCCTTCATTTGCAGCTCAACATTGCGAAGCACTGTGAAAGGAAATGGAAAAGAAAATAGTATCTTAAAAGACTTAAACTTACTGTTCATATGGGCACCTGGCTGTTTTTTTTTTTAATTTTGAGACAGACATGAATAATTCACCCATCTATTTTCTTTTCATTAGGGGAGATTGCTCATTTTTAATTGCTGTGGTTCATCACATATGAGATGCATATTAAAGCTTGTGTTTTCAATTTAATTGTATTTCTGATTTTTATAAAGTACTACTTTCCTTTAGTCTTCAGATTACACTTTGCTTCAAGGTGTGATGGCACCACATTTGATTTGTTAAAAACAAACAAACAAACAAAACAACACATTTTGGTAATTTTTACAAAACATACAGTGTGTTTCCTGTGTAAATATTTACTTTCATACAGATTAGTTCACATGTTAAAATGTTTAAGTCTCCAAAATCAGTTACAAACTAAACTAGCCCACTATGTTAATATTTGAGGTACTGAAATAATGATGGAGGATGAAGGTTGTGGAGGAGAAAGGCTTAAAGAGACACACAGATGATACTTTACCATGCTTGCCTTTAACTGTAATGCCATTGTCAAAACTTAAAAGACAATAAGATAAAAAAACAAAACAAGGAAAATTATGATTAAAAAAACAAGTTAAATTATAATTACAAAAACAAGACCCTGGTGCATTTATCAGTAGCTTACGTTAAAGTATAAATGTGCTATAATACAAAATGCAAATGCAAAAACAAAATAGATAAATGTAAACACACAGACACAAAAAGTAAAAATAACCACCACAAGCCTTAAGAATAACTGTTGTGCATCTAACTGAGTGGCTTCACATTTTGATAGTGTGGTATAAATTAGTATTTTGTTATTGGTGGGAAAAATTGACTCTAAGCTCCTGTACAAAACGTTCCATCTATAGATTGTATGAAGGTGAAGGAATATAAACTATGGTTGTCGTGGTTTTTGTGGTCATCAAACCAATCACCACTTGTTGTCTGTGATCGGGCTTCTTTTGTTCAAGAAGACGGTTGGAACAGGTAAATGGTTCAGAGAAAAAAGTCAGCACGCTTTCCACCAAATACTTTCCACCTTACCTTGGCATTGGGACCAGCGAGGCTGCCTTCCCGGCCGTGGTCCAATAGCTCCTGTTCCAGCAAGTCATCTTGTTCTTCAGCAGGGTCAAAGTTGTACATGGGCATGAGCTGGTGCCTAAGCTTCTCCAACCTGCAGGAGAAGACGTTAGAGGTGAGGAACACTTGGCAGCTATGTATAAAAAAAGAAAAATCCCTTGTTGCAAAGCCAGATTAACTCCCACTATCAACCTACTCATACTGCTCCTGTACACTGTGTATGAGTGGGTTAGATGCTCATAGTTATGATTGTGTGTTTAGAGAGTTGTGCCATGTGGGCACAATAAAAGTTAGAAATAATAAAGTGTTATAAACTAGATTTTGGAATTAGATTCATCTACAAGTCATGGCCACAAAATTATCTAATAATGTGGGACTCGATTTTGTTTCCAGTATTTTATTAGTGTGAGTTTCCTGAGAAATTTGCAAATAATGAAATGTGTTAATCCAGCATTGCATGGTTGTTTGATCAGCACATAAAATCTTCATATACTTACCGCTTCCGTTTCCGAATATACAGCATCTTGGATAGAGAAAGACAAACGAGGAAGGTTATCATTAGAAGTAACCAGTCCAAACTAAATAAGAGAAGGCAAGTGTATGTTCACTTGCAGGTGTGCGTGACAAATACAGAAGAATTTAAACTCTATAACACTATGAGAAAATTAAACATTGAAACAACATTTTAAATGATTCCTTACTATTGCCACTGCTAAGCCGATGACAGTGATGATACCAAAAGGTACGAGCACCATTCCCATTCCCGCGCCCTCCATCACCACTTCTGGAAATGTGGTGGCATTAAAGCTGGTCTCGTTTGTTGTTATAGTAACAGTCATTAATGTTGTTCTGGAGGTGACATTGTCTCTAGTGTCTGTGCTTGTTGACAGGAAGGGGATTGTGGTGGTCGTGGCAGTTGTGGAGAGAAAGCTTGCAGTTGTTTTAGCTGCAGTTACAGCCATGGTCAGGTTCAACTGAACAATGTATTTTGAATCTTAGTGTGGATGTTGAGATGTCGCTCAGGCTCTAGCACGCCTCATGGTTGACACAGGTGTCTTCCTTCTGGTGTGGGGTCTGCTGAGACGTTGGTCATGATGCTTTGGTCTGGAGAATAAAACCTAAAATTAGTACACAAAGAATGAACATTTTATCATTAATAATGAGCTAATTTGCCTTTTTTTTAAAAGAAAAAACAAATGTCTGTTTAGCTTTTGTGCACTGACGATCTACTTAAATCTTTGTGAAACTAAATTTATAAAATGAAAACTCTAACATTTCAGTGTTGACACCCCACTCCCAATTTCATTCGAACCATGGCTGATAGTGCCAGCAGGGTTGTGGTAGGTGTTTAAGGCAGGATGTGGTTAACAAAAGCACAGGAGGAAAGTGGCATAAGAACCTGATAGAATACAGAGGAATACTAACCACTCAAACTGTAAAATGCACTGTGAGGAAATGTGCTGGCAGTGATGTTCAAACGTCAAAATCTTACTTACACCCACACACACTCACTTCCACACACAGAGGTTCCATGAATATCCACTGCATCCAACTTGGTGCATGTACCTCCCACCCACGCACATACTGTACTACTGTACACATCCCATGAGCATGAAAAGCAATTATTTATATGAAGATTTTCGTATGTGAGGAGTAAAACTATGAATGTAATTCCTATTTTAAAGCAGTGAAAATAAACATGTAATCCAGAATATGCTTCCTATTTTAAAGCAGTGAAAATAGACATGTAATCCATTCCTCTCTCCTTAGTGCATCCTGTCTGCTTGTGCTCTTAATGAGGAACATGTGCAGCCGGAGCCAACCACCAATGAGAAGCAAAGGCTGGATTTAGTCATTGCTGTTGTCCAGCTAAGAATCCCTGCACCGCGACTGACAGCGAGACAGAGCACTCAATGTTTTCTATGGTCATCTTTGCAAATCTGTTCAATCAGTTCCCAATCTTATTGCTGTGTGTTATTGATACATATTGTGTTATTTATAGTGAAGATGCACTGTCTCTCAGCTGTCCGGTACAAACAGCTGTGCTACTAATCCTGTCTATGTGACCAGGTCCTATTGCATGTGTCCTCTCAGATTAGTGATGCATACATACCTTAACATACAACACGCATGAGTTCAGAGGTAAGCTGCGGCAGGCTGGGGCTAGCTAGAAAGGGGAAATTTTCATTGGAAGAGGCAACATTTCCTCCAGTGCCTGCCCCTCCTCCTCTTCCTCCTCCTCCTCTTCTGCTTCCCCCTTTAGCAATGCAGGTACTGCACAGGCTGTTTACATTGACAAAACAGCCATTTTCTCAGAAGGTGGACTCCACACACCAAAGTAACCCTATCCCGGCAGCCTCTAAGAGATCCCCTTTCCGTTCTCCAATTGCCTCCAGGGATCTACTCCCTCCGTCTTGCCCTTTCTTGTATTTCACACAACAGAGGCTGCTCTAGGGATGCTGCAAACAGAGATCAGTGCGGGAAGCTCCCTCCCCCTGCACCCTGCAATTGGTCTAATGGCTTCAAGATGATAGATGTGGTTGGCTCCCTGAGCTGTCCATTTGGCTTTGCAGGGATGAGAACGGGATTTAATGGTTCTGCACACCAGATGCTGTCAGACCCATGTGAATGACTGCATCCGGGTGGCAGGTCTGAGGAAATTAACCCTGTAGTGTCTCTTTTTTTAACTCACTCAGAAGCATACAAACAGGCAAAATAATCACTGAGCAATTACTTTAAGAAAAACATTTTATATGAAGAATTTATACAGTTATTGACAAAAGAAAGCCAGTACTGTATGTGGTTGCACAAGAGGAAAATAACATATTGTTTTATAATTGTGTGTCTGTGGAAGTATCTTCACAACAGCTGCAGAGAATCCACAGGGTTCAAAGTGAGACTTGTTTCTTCAGCTCATTTTAAACAAATTCCCAGTCATCATTGCCACAAATTCTGAAAGAGAAATAATACTAATTTACTTCTCATTTTGTCATCTTAATTATTTCAATCTAAGGACACATTTTTCATTACATTAGTTAATTTTTCACACAAATTTTGATTTGCTAATTTTCTTTCTTTTGATAATACATACAAAAATTACAGATTAAATCAGCTATTTGTTAAAACATAGCAGGTTTATCTGGTTGATTATGAGCACAGATGTTTAGATAAAAACATCTGACTAATTGTGACAGAAGAAATAACCATAAAGAGGATTTTCTATAAAATTATTAAAACACTTTTGAAAAACTGTTAGAAAAGACAGCTATGTTCCAACAACATTTGATAGTCTTGCTCAAAAAAGAAAAGTTGAGTGGTTTTCTATAACTATAACTTATTCTATATAATAGATACCTTCATAATCAATGGTTCCATCTCCATCTTTATCAGCCTCCTTCATCATCTCCTCTGCCTCAATCTCATTAAGTGGTTCTCCTGCATTCATCAGTACATATCTGAAAAAAAAAAACATTTCACAAAGGAAAACATGGAACAAATGTGATGACAAACTGGTGGACATGTTTGTGGAAATATTTAGTATGTTTTGTAATTTGGTAATAAAATAAGACATCACTTGGCACGTAGTTAACAATTCAGTGACATTCAGTGTGCAGCGAGTGCAGGAGCTGACAAACAATTCACTACTTTACTTATGTGATAATTATGAACGTTATTCTTACTTGAGTGTGTTCCAGTCAATATATCCCTTGGCCTCTTTATCAAACACTTTAAAAGCAGCTCTGAGTTCAGAATCCTGGTTCTTGGTTCTTTCGTGGTAAAGTGCCATCAGACCCAGGAAGCCGTCACAGTTAAATATCCCTTTACCTGAAATCTCATAAAAATAATCATCAACTTTAAATTGATAGTTTAACAGACAAAAAGGTGCATGAATGCACAAGCCACAGAGTAAAACAATACATTGAAGAGTGTGTTCATTTTTAGTTGTGATAAAAATGAAGGCGCAACTCCTCACCCTTAAACATAAACATACACATTCTCCTTTAAGTTCAGAGAGAGAAGCATGGTGAAAAGTTAGGAGGAGCTGACAGTAATGCACATATTGAAGCCCCTAGAAACAGTGACAGTGACTAGAGATATAGCCGTAAGTATTTATTATTTTATGACTTCTTCTCCTGTGTCACTTATTTTCAGAGTGATGGAAACAATTTCATACTATTAGGAAACTAGTGGTGTGCACACTGTGATCCTGAACTGGTCATGGAAACTTAAACTTAAACTGTCAGTTCTAAAAATGTCCGGTTGTCTCTGTGTGTTTTGCCACTTGCAGTTATTGAGTGAAGTGAAGCTCACTGATCAGACATAATGAAATACTGCCATCTAGTGAATAGCTTGGACACCTTCAGTCAGCACAATGCTGCAGTATTAGATAATATTACAGCTTCTCCTAATGCAATATTACTAAGGGTGCACATGGGTGGCTCAGGGTGCTTTATGAATCCTAAATCCGCCTGGATTTGCAGTTAAATTCAGTCAGCTGCTGTGGGTAATTCCAAATACATTTTTAGATTAATTCCTTCCAAAGCTTGTCAGAACAAGTAGAAAACATCCCTTTTTTATACCAGCACTTTAGCTAATGTGAATGGCCGGTCTATCATTACAGAACCTAATTCTGCCCTTTAATTACTGGCCTGGTTTGGGTTGAACTTTAAAGAGTTGAAGCTTCAACTAGCACCTTCACTTTGGTGTAGCTCACCAAACATACATGGTATTGCTTAAAGGCATTCTGAAGCACCTACTTTATTACAAATTCAACATCATAAGTGGCAGTTAAATACATCACCGCCAATACCAACTAATCTAAAATCGAAGTTGAATTAACAGTTTTTTCACATAGTGTAATAACACAAACTAGCACTTTACCCTAAACTCTATCAGTCATCAATTAAGGTTCAAGGTATTACATTTACATTTACTCATTTGGCAGATGCTTTTATCCAAAGCGACTTACGTTGCAAAGGCAGGGGTAAGCGTGAGGAAGTCTTGCTTCAGCCTTGATTCAAATCCCTAAAAATGTGTTAAATGTGTTTATAATGATGTAAAATCAGCAGTATACTCACCGTCTTTGTCCACATCTTTGGCCATCTGGCCGAGCTCTCTCTTTGTTGGATTAATTCCCATTAAACTCATCAGTCTCTCCAGCTCCTGCGTCTTCACATCTCCATTTCCCTCTTCATCAAACATCTCAAAAACTCCTTTATACTCTGTAATCTGCTGTTGTGTTAATTTGCTAGCCTAGAAGGAAATAAGGGCGCTATTAACCGATAGGTGGTAATTCATATTACATAGATTTATATTAGATGTCCTGTCTTGACCCGGACATTCTTGCAAAAGAGATTTTCAAACTTAAGGAAGTTCTCCTGCTAAGATTAATGTTATGAAAAATGTTATTAAGCCTTATCAAAGCACATCTTAGTTTCTTTTCTTCATTTTGAATTTAAGAAGGTTTATTACCTATGTTAGAATTAACAATTTTATATCTGAAGTTAGTCCCTATGTGTTATGGTACTTACCATTTTTCTGGTAGTTCAAATACAGCTAAAGACGTGGACAGTGACACCACTTGCTGTAGAATAGGAGGATGACTTGGCCTCATCATTACTACACTTTTAATGTCCTTTCCCCAGAGTTTAGAAAAGACTGATTCAAGACCTTTTATGGCTCTTGTAGGATGGACTTTCTAATTGTGGATGA
This sequence comes from Anabas testudineus, assembly GCF_900324465.2. Lineage (NCBI taxonomy): Eukaryota > Metazoa > Chordata > Actinopteri > Anabantiformes > Anabantidae > Anabas > Anabas testudineus. Next base: position 15,130,980 of record NC_046614.1, on the reverse strand, counting down.
AGAATATTTGGATCGTGATCTCAACCAAAAAACAGTAAAGAGCAGAGCTAAGCTGAAATGGTTAAGCTGTAATTAATTAAAATTGTATTTTATTTTTAAAGCAGCTAAGACAGAAGGTTTTATAAAGAAGATAACAAAATATGTAAACAATCAGATGCATTTTCTCTGACCTCAAAATCACATGTTTCACTTGTGGGAGCTGCAATTAGCTCGCTACGAGCCATTAGCAGGTGTTCATGCAGCCCCGAGTGACTCTCGTGAAAGCAGACAACTAAATAAGGAGTTACTTGAATACAAGAAGTTATTTCCAGCGTTGCAATGGGAACATTGACAATTTCACATTTGTTGTCCATTGAGAAGAATAAATTCCTCAATATATTCCTCTAATAACTATCTGTTTTTAGTTTGAACAACATATTCAGTCACCCTCATCAAGTCAAATCTAACTACAAAAGATTTGTGTATTGTTTGTTGGCCATTTAAGTATGAAGGCATTATGATATTCTTCAAAGCACTCTTGTTATGATGTTTGATTTAGTTTGTTTGATTTTGGCATGATGTCATGATTTTTGCAACCAAATGTATTTGTAGATCAGGTCAAATTTTGTTATGACAATTCTGCTCCCGTAACCTTAATAATAATCTCATAGCGTTATATGGTTCTAGGCTATGATGTACATGTCTCAAGCATTCCTCATTTTGCATGTGCTGCAGCTTATAAATAAAATGTGCAGAAAATCAGGTTGACAGAATTTTGAGCACAAATGGACATTTGACATAGTCAGACTTAGAATTACACTGTCTCATTTTAAGTATGGATAAAGAAGTGTGACGGAGGGGTTGTATAGTAGGTTGGTCTGGGCCAGATGAACAGGAGAGTGGTGCTGGTGGGGTATTTCAACTGAAAGCAATCATTTTCTAAATCCCCTCTCTCAGACTGTATTTTAATATTAAAAACAAGTGTGTGATATTTTGCACTGTTTTACAGAATGGACATACACTACTCATTATTCAGTATTAGGCATGTTTTAAGCGTGTTTTTTAGATGTGTCTTGAGTAGTTCTCAAGAGATGTTTTCAGTGAGTTCATATGAAGACTTTGTTTGATTCATTCCTCTTGTCCTCAGTTATAAAGAGATCCTTAAAAGAAGCGATAGAAGACAAAATCCACAGGCATTTACATTGAGCAACTGAGGGTTCAATGTCTTGCACAAGGACACTTCAGCACATTGGAGGAGCTGGACCAAGCTGTCAAAACCCTCAGTTGGCTATTCAGATTTCACATTTTTACACAGAAAGAGAGCGGTTTTATCCCATCCAGAAACAAAATGCTAGTGTTCTCTTCAATGCCTTGATAACAGGATGGTCACAGGAAGCAAAATCTGTTCCTGTGTTCAAATGGGTACCTCACAACTAATTTAAACTATGGAACAAGTTAGCCAAGTTACTGTGCTGTGTATAGATAATTAGTAATACTTTCCGAAAAGGGGAAATTTGTGTATTTTCCCCAGTAACAGCTTCCTACTGCACTGCCAATGGACTAATAACTAACAATTATCATATATGATCACACCCAGTATTTTATTATAAGTGCCTATTTCTATTATGTGTAATCTACCTATTTACTCTAGAAACACACATTATACGTCAATAAATGCAGTCTTTGAACGCACTGTGTCCATATTATTTATTGACAGATTATAATTTTGTCTCAGTTAGAAGCAGCTGGAGTCCTGCTGAAATAACAATAATATCACTTCCTACTTGAAGAAGCAAAGTGTGTGTGTGTGGGGGGGGGGGTTCAGCTGACAGTGTGGTGTGCGGGAAGGGAAAGAAAAACAAATAATCACCATAAGTAAAAGACGCCACTAGTGATCTGGTGTGTTGTACACTAATGAAATAGACATTTTGAAGGGCCGATCGTGCAGCTGGAGAGGAAAACCGATCGAAGCTTCTCTTCCCAGCTCTGCTGCTGCAGCGTGGGGTTTCCCACCGCTCACTGCAGGGTCACCGCGCCCATCTCGTCGTTCGATGGCCGGGAGACAGTGTTACTACAGCAAGGGCAGATGTTAACCTTGGCAAACGGGAGACAGTAGGCTGTCTTGTTGAATGAGGTATAGTGACTTTAAAGATAAGCCTTTTTTTTTTTTTTTTTTTGTCTGCCTGGGCTGTGTCTCCAGGACTGGTGGGTGTGATTTCCCCCTCCCCTCTCCGGTTGGTTGACTGAGGTAGACGAGCTCCCTAGCTGTAGCCTGCGTTCGGGAAGGGCTGCTACTCGGAAAACTAACGCTAGCTGGCTAAGCTAGTTAGGAAGCTAGCGTTGTGCTGTTCGTTGATGCGTGGATCGGAGGTATACGACGTCTTGTTTTCCAGTCAATGCCAATAAGCAAAAGCAAACCCAAATTGAACCAGGTAAGGTGAAATAAAGCGTCGATCTTGGTGCTATCGCAACTTTGACTCTAACTGTTAATACCATTAGCTGCTTAATCGTGGCTGAATTGGACTGCCCGGGGGTGGGGTAGTGATAGCTAGCTTCCTAGCCACTTAGTTAGCTGCTGTTAGCTAACGTTCAGCTGGCTATTTTATTATAATCAAATACAAGTGGTTATGGTACTAGAGTGTCTGCAGCGGTGGACCGTGGCGTTAAGTATTTGCGGCGGATAAGCAAATTGTTATAAAAGTCGTCTCCACTTTACTTGCTTATGCATCCTGTCAACGGAGACAGGTTATCTACTGTTAATGTTAGCAAGAGTGTCTGGCTGGCGTTGAAGTAACGTGAATGCTGGCCAGTGAGACTTGGTGTCGGCGATGGGCCAGCGGAGGTGCTTCTTGGCCTAAAACACAGCACTTGAAGTACTGGGTGGTTGACAACCAAGAGGTATTGAATGCAACTCATATGAAAGGGTTATCTCCTTAAGATTCAACGTGACGCTATTGTGCAGCTTTCTACTCGAAATGTTCCATTTAAAATGTTGGTTTGGGCTGGAACAATAAACATCCCGTAAACAAATTAACAGTTACACATAACATTAGTTATTGGCAAAACACACAGCAGCCAGAACGATTCTTAATTTAAAAATTGCACACTGTATATAAACAGTTTCATGTTGTTAATGTGAGTTATTGTAGCCGTGTTAACACCCTGTCTTTTTTTTTTTTTTTTTTTTACAAGCCGAACTAATAAGTTAGCATAACGCTGTCTCCCTGCAACGAAACAGCAGCACCGGTGCAACGCCTTTAGCTGATAGCAGCAACGTTAGCTAGTTATTTGTCAATAGTTAGCTAAGTAATTTGCGGTTATGCTGCATGGATGATAGATTATCGTCTACTTTATGAGAAATCACTGTCGTTACATTTGTTGCTCAACGTTACTGAAGTCAAACAGGCCATCGCCGCCCGACCTTGCAGTTTTTACAGGCTCAGCTCTCAGTACTAGGAAACAAATTAAATATACAGATACGCCGTAATCAAATCAACTGGGCACTGTCGGCTTTAATGAGCTTGTTGGTATGTAAGTAAGTGGATTTCTGTAGGCCAAGCAGCTAGCGAGCTTCAAGATTTACCCAGTGCTGGCTTAAAAGCTAAATGCATAGCACTCCATGTAATTGCGGAAGAGTAGCGGAGTCCACTTCAAAGTGGCTGTGGTTATTTTGCATTAGATGATACCAGCTATGGTGTTTATTTAGCATAAAATACAGTTAGGCTCTCGTTAGTTCTATTATGTTTACCAGGCGTTGTCAAATCTTAAGTGAGGCTGTTACTAAAGAAGAGATCGAGTACATTGCTTTCCTGAATACTGGATCTGCTCTGCCTTCAGGCCTACACTGTCAAGCCTGCTAGCAAGCTAACTAGCGGACAACAGTCTTCAAGATGGCGTTTAGCTGCATCTTCTGAATTTCCATCAGTGCAGTTCATAATATTGTTACTGTGTTCAACTTTCAGTAAATGTCTAAATTTGATTAGAGTGAGTCATGAACAAATAGTCTTATCTGTAATATTTAAAGAACTGGCCTGGCATAAACCTAAAGGAGTTTTCTCCTGAAATATACCCAGAGCTTCTGTAGACCAACCTTCTAACCAAATTAGAGGAGATCAAACTGGCTAAAATAGCTGTTTGACAGTCATTCAAATACAATGCAAACTATCCTACTGTTGAAGGCAAATCACAGTACTGCACACAGTCACTAAGTCAACTATCAGTACATTGCATACAGTGTTGGGAAAACCTGTGCACATATGTTTGATATGTTTATGCTAATAATTACTGCTTGCATATCTTCTATCTGCCTATAATTGCACAGAATTTGGTCAAACAGGAACTTTAGAAGAAATAGACAGTGAGTAATACAAGCTGTGTGAAAATCCAGGCACTTTAAGCATGTTGTGTATGAATTAAATAAGATTAAACTCATCCTTTTTATGATTGGGGAAAACATATTTCTAATGACTTGACTGGCTTTGCCAGCTGTTTATGTTAGTGACCATGGATAGGATTAGAGACTCATTGACTGAGGATTTTAGCTTTTAGGATTATGGAGTTGCTCAGTGATATTGCTGGTTATGGCTTTTCTGTGATCCAGCTTTAGACCTGTCAAACATTGCATTATCATCTTTTAACACTACAGATAAGCTGATTGGCCTTTGAGAGCATATGTTCCTAAGTACTGCAGAGGTTAAGATATATATTTTTTTAAATTTAACTGGAAATGCAGGTGACACTTTTTCAAAAGAACAGGCATAGACTACCCTTAAGGGACCTGAGAACAGCTAGTGAGCTACAACTCCAGGCTGTTTGCCACTGCTCATTGTTTATCATGCAGTCAGCTGACCATGATCAGGCGCTTGGAAAGGAGAAGTGATGAGAGAGAGGAACTCGTTATCTGTAAGCATCCAAGAAATATTTCTAAATGTGTAATATTTAAAACTCAGACCTATAAACTAACTCCAGACTGTTATACATTTCGATGTAACATTGCAGTTATGGTGTAGAAATTGTCTAAAAACTGTTATGAATGGTAATGAATTGCATATTGGTATCATTTGATCATTCAGTTGTGACAGAAACCTCAAATAATTTAATTTGAAATGCCAGGATTCGAATAATTCAAAATAAAAAATGCAAAAAGCTAAGAATGGACTTCAGTGCTCAGACATTTAGGTAGTCAACCCTGTTTAGTTTCATTTGTATAGCACTTTTCATACACCATTCAGATTGCACAGTATTATTTTGCTAATAAATCACTATTGAAACATACATTTTGCAGTTTGAAATTGTTTGAGTCCACCTTTCTAAAGTAACTGCAATCTGGTACACCAGTCATTCAATAATGATTAAAATTTATGATTTTCAAGTCACAATATACAGTATATATACAGTATTGTATACATTTGAAAAAAGTTGATAAATATCTACAATAGTTTTCAAGTTAAAAAGTTGTGTGGTTACTTGATACTGCACAGTAATTACATTCCATGACATGTTTATTATAAGATTAATGAGAGTAAGTGGATAACGTGTTAAAAAGGTCACCCCATTAGAGGACCTTGTCATGTCATTATCAAGTATTTCTTATTTTGTCTGTAATGTCTTGAAAATACATGTGGTTGGGAATAGGGATGGGATCTGATATAGATCTAGATATGTTTCTTTTATTTGTGGGATGCTAGCTAGATCATGACTTGAATTTTTGAAATGTTTTTTATTAGATGCCTCAAGGCTCTATATTAATATAAGTGGCGTATTGATCACTTGGCCAAAAGAGTATCCCAAGGATCGAGGTTTAACAGGATAATAACTGCTTTTTGGATCATTGGAAAGTCGGGCCTTAACAAGATTTGCCTGGCGAAATGTGTGTTGAGATTATGTTAGTGACATTGAAGTGGGAAAGTAAGGCTGAACTACGATCTGGGTGTTACATAAATTGAAGGTTAACAGTTTACTCAGTTGAAAAGTCAGTGACAATCATACCGAAAATGTTTTTGTTTGTTTGTTTTTCTTTTGCCATTAAAATACTTTGTTGTATCTAACTTGCGAGGGTTCAGACCCATTTTTCTTGGCTTGGAAATATGACAGTGAATTTACAATTGGTAAGGTTTGTGTCAAATGAATAAAGTGCTTCTCCTTATTGTTTTTTAGATCAAAAAGTGCCCCTGTAGCTGGAGAAAGGTAATTGAAAAAGCAGAATAAAATGAGTGAACAGGACCAGTTACGCCAAGAGGCAGAGCAGCTCAAAAATCAGATCAGAGTGAGTAACAAACCCTTTTCCATTTTCAGTAACATCATTAAGTTAAAAATCAGTAATTACCAACGCCATTTATAAGTGATGTTTATACAACTAAGATAGATGTAAGACCTGCCCTAAAGATTTCACTTCTTTTTTTTTTTCCCAGGATGCTAGGAAAGCATGTGCAGATGCCACGCTATCACAGGTAACATTTAATGTTGCAGTCTTTTTCAAGTTCAAAAGTATTTAGTCTAAAATGAACCACAGTGCTGTATGTTCCTTTTTCTTTTCTTTTTCAGATTACAGCCAATATAGACCCTGTTGGCCGAATCCAGATGCGTACAAGACGAACGCTGCGGGGCCATTTGGCTAAAATTTATGCCATGCATTGGGGAACAGATTCCAGGTAAACTGCACCATGAGAGTTGTTGCACTGATACTGTAAATACGATATTTAGTGGTCGACCAAATGCTCGGGCTGATCTTTGATATTTCAGTCTGCATCGGCTAGTGTCTCTGCTTATGCTGGCAAATTAATTGGGGGACAAATGTATGCAGACACATGTGCATATTTGACTGAAAATTACAGTATAAGAATGTGAAAAATTATTTTTGCAAACGACTCACAAGGATGAATTTTAATATTTCTTGAAGAGAGCAGTGATTGAGATTAGGATGTCTGAAAGCACAACTTACGGTGTTCATGCTGCAAGTGTCTCCTCTCTGTGATAAAGGGTGGAGCTCAGCTCCTCCACACTGAGTAGATCATGAAGGAGAACATGGTAAGGTGAGACTTGACTAGTTTACGACTGTAAACCATTAGACCTGATGTCAGATATAAAGTCAGTGAAAATAGCTAATATAAAAACAAGCTGTTAAACAAGCAAACTCTTACAATGACAAAATGTGCTTATTAAATGCTCATGTACATGTCTCATTTGTAATTAATAAATTGTTGTATTTTATCAGACAAAAAAAGGAGAACATAAAAACAAACGTATCGGCATTATATATCAGCCACTGGCCTCCCTGTTCTGTAACAGCGTCAGCCTTTGAAAAACCTGTATCGGTCGACCACTAATCATATTATTACATTATGTTTTTCAACACTTTGGCCGGCATCTTAATCCTGCAGTCTTGTTCCTCAGTTTTGGCTTTTGATTGTAGATAAAAATAGATATGTGATAATTCAGTTGTTGTCACCATGTTTATATTGGTTTTCTCATTTTCATAGGCTCCTAGTCAGTGCCTCTCAAGATGGCAAACTCATTATTTGGGACAGCTATACCACAAATAAGGTAAGTCATATTTTTATGGCAGGGATTAATGAATAGTTGTATCTGTAAATGCTCTCTCTGTCATTTTATACTGTGCAAAGTAACAAAAGCACTAATTTAGACTTCCATGTTAAGGCATGCCGGTGTTGCCAGCTACTTGCAAATAAAGTAATAGCAGCTGCATTTTAAATCTTGAGGCTAGTGAGTCGCTACAAATGTATAATTTGTGCTTTTTTACATCAACATTTATATTGACCTTTATACAACAAGCAATAAAATGAAGGATTTTAAAGATCCCTAGATCTACTGAGAAGATTAGCGCCCAATTTGAGATCCAACTGATAAATGGAAAACCTAAATGTACATAGGGGGAGGCAAATGGAAACGATGCTAGTTTTGGCCTTTGTAAAGGTAACCTCCACATTATATTCAGTGTCAGTGTCAGTAAATAGCAGCGTATTGATTGATGGATACTATCATGTTTGCATCAAATTGGAAATAATGGTGCATAATTAAAGTGGATGCTGCCTAATCTGTACATTCTGGGCTGTGTCTTTCTTCACTTCACTCTCTTGTTACTTGGGTCAGTGATGCTTCACTTAGTGGACTGGTCTTGATGTGTTTTAGCAGTTGATATCAAAATAATAAGTTTAGCATTAGAATTGGTCATTGAAATGTTTATATCAGACCTCTAGGTAGTAGACAGTGGTTGTGGTTGCCAGTATTGTTTATTAATTATCAGTTTAGAGTGTCTGTAAGAAGTAGAGAGAGAGGACTTTTTACATGTTTCTAAAATAACTTTACATTTTCAGTTAAAACAATTTGAAAAATGACTATATACAATAATGTTTTTTAAGTTAATTAATTTGTGTGTGTGTGTGTGTGTGTGTGTGTGCGTGCTGTCGCCTTTTGTCATAGGTCCATGCCATTCCACTTCGATCTTCCTGGGTCATGACTTGCGCATATGCACCTTCAGGAAATTATGTGGCCTGTGGTGGCTTAGACAACATCTGCTCCATTTACAACCTGAAAACACGCGAGGGGAATGTACGTGTGAGCCGTGAGCTTGCTGGACATACAGGTACATGATCTGTGACATGTTTATTTACATTTACATAGTCACATAATTTCTTAATCACTGCGATCACAATTTTTAGTAAATTACATTATTGTTTATGGCTATTACAATACTGTTTTCTGTAACTAATTCTGATAATATAACTGCATAACGGTGCAAAAACAGTGATTGTTCTAAGTAAATATTTGTACTGTAATTCCATATTAGTGAACTCTCATGATTCTTTGATTATCAGGATACTTGTCCTGCTGTCGCTTTCTTGATGACAACCAGATTGTTACAAGCTCTGGAGATACCACTTGGTAAGTAAAGTGACACCTACATTTAGTTGCATTAATGGGTTATTAATTTAAAAAAAAAAACGGAGTTGTTGGAGAAATGGCTATTTTTATCATGTGTTGTTATTTTATAGTGCACTTTGGGACATTGAGACTGGCCAGCAGACAACCACATTTGCTGGACACACAGGTGATGTCATGAGCCTGTCATTGGCCCCTGACTCAAGGTTATTCGTTTCTGGTGCTTGTGATGCCTCTGCTAAACTCTGGGATGTTCGAGAGGGCATGTGCAGACAGACATTTACTGGTCACGAGTCTGACATCAATGCCATCTGTGTAAGTTCTCTACATAATTCAAAAAATAAAAAAAAACTTAAACTTAAAGATAAACTTTAAAAAATTAAATCTACAAGATGTAACTTTTATGGCTCATTTTAGCTAAGACATCAAATATTGATGCAGTGTCAAAAAACCCCATGGCATCTCATAGATGTGCGCAAGTTATGTTTCACATCAGAGTGTGACACACATGGTTTAATGTTCTTTGATTGGTTAGAAGGAGGAGCCTTGCTTTAAAACCTTATGAAATTATCTCTACCTGGCTGCCACATTGGCATCTAGTCTGTTCTGGGAGTCTGTATCACAGGACTCTTTGATAGCACCTTTCTAAATTAAGATGATGTCAAAATAAAGTTACATACTGTAGCTTTAAGCAATTTTAAATCAAATCCTTCAAGAAGGGAAGCTTTATTGCTGGACAGTTAGACAATAAGACTGCATTAGTTTTAGCACCAAATAAACTGTGTATTCCTCTATTCTACATTAATGATTTCTCTTTTGTAATTTTTAGTACTTCCCTAATGGCAATGCCTTTGCCACGGGCTCCGATGATGCCACCTGCAGGCTGTTTGATCTGCGTGCTGATCAGGAATTAATGATCTATTCTCATGACAATATCATATGTGGCATCACCTCTGTTGCATTCTCAAAGAGTGGCCGTCTTCTTCTGGCGGGATATGATGACTTCAACTGTAATGTGTGGGACACACTAAAAGCTGATCGAGCTGGTTAGTAGTTGCATGATCTCAAATAAAAGCCGTATTTAGTTTCCATTAGAACAATAAGACATAAAAGATGTAAAATGGGGTGTTTTTCCTTGTACACTAAGTAATAATTGCCATATCCTTCTAGGTGTGTTGGCTGGACATGACAACCGTGTTAGCTGCCTGGGAGTTACTGATGATGGCATGGCAGTTGCAACGGGATCCTGGGACAGTTTTCTGAAGATCTGGAATTGAAGCATGAAGGTTCTCTTTTTTCCTACATTTGTACCTAAAGATAATAAGAAGCCTCACGTTTGCTCAGCTAGAGTATAATATGATGTGTTTATTATGCTACTTTTGTCCTCTTGCAGCTTAAAGAGCTGAATCCTCCATAAAATCTTCTTTTGCTGGTCTGCATATTTAAAACAACTGATGGCTTGAATGGATCTTGACTTTTTCTTTTGCTTGATCATCAAACAGGCAACTGCTTCTAACATGTATTTATTTCTTATTTTCATACAAGACAGGCAGGCACCTATTGATTAACAAACATCTGGTGGATGTGCTTTAACTGTACAGTAATACAGTTCTCAGTACATCTCAAATAGACCATTTCAGCCATTTAGTCATTTCAAACTGAACTTAGCAGTACTTTTAAGTAATTGCGGTTATAGAAAGCCACTTTAATAGTGACTTCAGGTTTTATCATTAACATTTTTAATTGCATTAAATTCTCATAAAATATATTGTAGATTTTGTAGGTTTCCCAAATGACCATAAAACTAAAAAAATATTACAGTTGGAGATGTATATATAATGAACAGAAGCAGCTTTTTGCATGCTTATAAGTAGATTGTTAGCCGTTCGATCATTAAACTTTAGGTCTTAATATTAAACTTTTTAAACACCTGTTTCATACAACAGGTAATTAGTTATGTTCTCATGTGTTTTAAAAGGATAATTGATGGGATCAACATACATATACAGAGAAATGGTTAAATTGGCGGAGATCTGGTCAGATGAGTTCAATTCTAAATTGTATTTCTTTGTTTCCCAGATGTTCTTTTAACTCCAAAGTTGACTGGAAGACCATTACAACTTCAGAATGTTCACAGCATCTTCTTCAACACTGTTTAAACTGACTTGGACACCACAAAAACGAAGGGAAACTAATGCCTTTCCTACACACAGAAGAGCACAATTGTTTATCACCTTAAGAAAGGATCTCCTGTGGTATCAAATCAGAAACTTGTGCATTCCTTCTTGGACCATTTTATGTTACCTTGAAAGAGAAAACAACACTATCATCCCATGCAAATGTGTGCGTCTTGAAAGCAAATGTTGGAGTGTAATTGTACAAATTATTTAACTTTTTCTTTTTTTTTTTCTTTTTTTTTTTTTTTTTTTTTTTTTTAAGAATTCTATTCTGATGGTTTGTTATTCTTGATGGCTTTTTGTCATATTTCTTTAGTTGTTTTAGATATGTTTGAATTACAGCTTGTATTTCTAATCCAGTAAAATCATATAAGACAGACGAGAGAAAACATGCAGAAGTTAAAAGCTTGGATCATATTACACGAGCAGCTTTCAAAATGTCCATGATGTATTTATATAGTCGCTGTTTTTGTTTCATCACAGCCTTTTGCACATGAAGAAGCTTTGCCTCTCAACTAATACTATGTTAACTAACCAAGCACATGCTATAAGTTATGAATGCTCATTCCAGTACAAAAGGGGTTATGAGTAACTTATCCAGTTAACCCCCTTAATATTTGTACATGCCTTTACTTTGGGTGGGAAACAGTGGGGTAGCAAGGTAGGTGCTGAGATAATCGGGGCATGGCTGGATTTTATTATATGGGGGGAGGGGTTGTGTTTAGTATCCACTTTGAGTGAAACACCTCACCTGACTAAATAGACACTTCCTTTGCTTGGGACTGCAGTTGCAACTCTGTGAATGAAATGTACAAATCAATGTCTGAAAATAATGGTCTGATGTTTTAAGTTAAGACATTTAATTTTGTCTGCCATGAGTTAATTTAGATGTGCATGCTGTAGACTTGCTTTCAATGGTGCAAAAGAAAAAAATCCTAGATTTTTTTTTTTCTTTTTCTGAAAAGGGGAGTTAACCTATTGATCGAACTTCATAGAAGCCTTCGTGTTTTTCTTTTTTTGTTTTTTTTGGGGGGCTCAAACTCTTACATCATGTACTAATACTGGTAATGCTATGCACCAGAGTGAGCAAGAATGGAGAAAACTTAATATTGACTTCATACTTAGTGTAATTTATGCTTACCAGTTCTATTGATGCCAATTTTTGTAATTATAACAATCATTGTAAGAATTCTATCTTTGACACGTCCCTTACTCTCCTTTAAATCTTCACACTCAATGGAACAAAGACGTCCTCACATACTGTCCATACTAAAACTTTTGTACATTTTTTTCTTGGTCTTAAATTGAAAATCGGAGCATCTGATTGACATTTCACTGTATACAGAAGCACTTTTTTAAAGTTGTGACATATTTTCACCTTTTTTCTTTTTTTTTTTTTCCTGCAATGATGTACAATAAATGTGATGTATTTGTGTGTGGCCACAAGTGAAAATGCAATTCAACAGAGATGGATTCCCTTTTCTCTTTCCATGAATATTATAGAGCTCTGCACCCTTATGTACCTTTTCACTTTTTGTATTTCATTTCAGTCTGTTGGTGTTCCACAGTGAGCTGGATGCAAGATAGATACTGTACTAAATTGTACTGTTATTGATTGAAAAATGTAATAAAAAGCTGTTTGAGATGTCTTTGTTGATGTGGAGTTCAATTCAAAACCTTAAGTAGATCTTTTTTGTGAAGATGTGTTCTAGCCCATGTTCCATCATTCAGATTTAACGTTGCTCTTATTGGCAACAAGTTGTACAGGAATTACTTCAGGGAGGGTGGGGATCAAAGTCAGGCCGGCAACATAAAACCAAAATGAAAAGGAAATGTTATAGTAGTTATTGCAATGTTTGTCTGTTACAGCAGTTTTTCTTTTATCTATGTAAAACTGATTGTGTCAGTGGTCCAGCTAATTAATCTAGCTGAGCGGCAACAGACTGACTACTAGCTCTTAACTTAGCCTTCCCTTGACTTTTTATAAATATACAATATATTGTTGATAACTTGCAAATCAAAAAATATCCCAGCTAACAAGTACTATTGCCTGTGAAATCAAAGTCTTCACCCTAATCATCTGTGCCTCTGGGCCTATACTGTCTAAAACACACAACATCAACAAACAATGACTTGCAGTATTTACACCAATCTGTAGTTTGTTATAAACCGTATTGGTTTTAGACACAGTACAGCTAAATTAAATGTGTTTATTTTGCAATCTTAGAACAAATGTCTGTCAGACACAGACAGTGCATGAAGATGTGGCTCTTCTGCCTCAAGTGGGGTCATTTCTAGTTTACACTAACTGAAAAGATGCTGATTCATTACTGCTGCGTTTTTTTATTTTGCTGATAACTGGTAATTTATCTCCAAGTATATAACGTTAGCTAGTTACATACACAGCCTACACACGTACAAGTACTTATGCTGCTATTGCGACTAAAACACCGTCGCAGCAGTTATCGATCTCTAATAGTATAAGAAAGTCCTTAGGTTAATATCTTATCATTCAGAGGTTTCACATCAGGGGCTGCAGCCCTTAATTTTAGATGTTAGTTTCACAGTTTGTGCTGTAGCTAATGTGTTAGCCTGGACCACCCGCCATCTTCCAACCAACATAGCAACGGAAGTGGCTGTCCTGGATCTACTAACCGGTCTACCTTACAGGGGGGAGCAAAAAAGAAAACAGGTTGTCAACACTAGACTTTATTTAACTTTATGCCGTTTTAAACAAAATGCGATCAGATACGTTACTGCCAATATTGGTTTTGCAGCTCTTTGATGACGAATGATTCAGTTACTGTCCATATTTAAAGCACACTCAAGACAAGACAACACCTCCGTGAAGTAAGCCGGTCCGCCCTGATGACGTAGCGCGGTCTTCGTCGAGATGATGCCATCTTGGTAGGCCGTACATGGTGCTCTCGTTTTTCGCCTCGTGTAAAAACAAAAAACACATTACTCGCTGTGTTTCTTTTCTTATATTTGCAACAACACGGGCGCTTTGTTTACGTTGTTTAACTTCTTCACCCTTTGCTAGACATTTTCAGGAAATATTTTTGAGAATTAGTTGTCGGAGAGCCGTACGCAGTTTTCAGTAAGAGTCACATTTGAACCGTCGTCGTCCGGTGTTGACGACACAGATCCCCGAACAAAGGAACAGTAAGGCCGGTGTATGCTTGTTAGCGCAGTCCAGGGGCTTTTCCAGTTTAAATTAAATTGCATTTTCGGTTTTGTTGTCGTGTTTTTGACTTGACACGTCGTTGACTCTAAACAACTGACCAGTAAGCCTGATTCATTCAGACGTGTTAGCAACGTCGGCTAAGGTTAGCCGCAATTGTGGACAGCTAGCGAGCTAACTGCTAACTTTAGCGTTGTTTTGATTGGAACCAGAAGTTTTCTTTGTAGAGGAAAATGGCTGAAGTGTACATTCGAGTAGCGGAGGAGGAAAACGAGGAACCCATGGAGATCCCCTCGGAGGATGACGGCACTGTTCTGCTTTCAACCGTGGCAGCTCAGTTTCCAGGGGCGTGCGGCCTGCGGTTCAGGAGCCCTGTGTCTCAGTGCATGCGGGGAGTGCGTCTTGTGGAGGGGGTCCTACACGCGCCAGAAAACGGATGGGGCAATGTCGTGTATGTGGTGAACTATCCAAAAGGTAAATAAAACTACTCCACAAACACTTAGTCAGCAACTGAACACTTCATCTGAACAGGTGGTCAGTATCCTTGTTATTTATAATTCATGATTGTGAAACAGATGAGAATAAAGTGACGCGCGGTGAGCCCACGCCCACTAAAGTGCGATTTCACAAAAGCAGCATTTTGTATATACAGCATCGCAGATTTAATAAGCGAGCTTAGTACTACAGTCCTGCAATAAATCAGTTTATCTGCAGCTTTAAAAAAAACCAAACTACAACTTTATATAAACCTTGTAAATGTCTGTCTTCAAAAAAGATGTGTGAGAGGGGTATCCAGTCAACTTTAGGATTATTTCAGAAGCTGCAGCTGTCGGTGAATTGCATTTAGAGATTAATGGCACACAATTAAACAGCACCCCCAATTAATTTCTAAAATCATATGGTCATGAATTTTAACTGACACAGCTCCATTATAGTAGAGAATACAACACGTTTATTTCTCAAAGTTAGTTTATTGAAGGGGCGTTGTATTAGTCTGTACTGGGAGAGGATAGGAGTGCCTAATAATCATCTATGAGATGAATAGGTGTTGACTGCACAGTGATCAGTATTATGTGAGGAGATTCCAATTTGCTTTTTGTAAAACTCATGCATACATGTACAGATACTGGAACAACATTGGACATAAAGTATTTTGCCTACTAAACTTGAATAATATATCTCGTACAGCAGTCAGATTAACACTCAATTTCTGTACTGATTATATTGTAGACAACAAAAGAAAAATGGATGAAATCGATGCCTCCTCTGCTGTGAAAATGAAGAGGGGGGATATGAAGACATCTGACCTGATTGTTCTGGGTCTGCCTTGGAAAACAACTGAACAGGACCTGAAAGACTACTTTAGCACATTTGGAGAAGTCATCATGGTTCAGGTATAATATAAATAACATTAACAAAATACTCATTTGATTTTGGTTATATCCCCAAATAATCTTTGTTGCTGCATGTTTGCTTATCTTTCAGGTAAAGCGAGATGCCAAGACTGGTAACTCTAAAGGGTTTGGCTTTGTGAGGTTTACAGAGTATGAGGCTCAAGAAAAGGTGATCTCCCAGCGCCATATGATTGACGGGAGATGGTGTGACTGCAAGCTCCCTAACTCGAAGGTGAATATGGTAATGTCCGTGCATATACCAACACATTATATAAATAAGAATGTGAAAACAAAACGTCCACACTGCTCAACCTGTACTTCTTTATTATTTTTTTCTTTTTGTTTACAGCAAGGTCCAGATGAGCCACTGAGGAGTCGCAAAGTGTTTGTGGGTCGCTGTACAGAAGACATGACCACAGATGACCTGCGACAGTTCTTTATGCAGTATGGAGAAGTCACAGATGTCTTCATTCCTAAGCCGTTCCGTGCTTTTGCCTTTGTCACATTTGCAGATGATCAGGTATGGTGTTGAATGTATATTGAAACCTCTATAAGCCTTCTTGGTTTAGTGGTATTCATGCCCAGCTAACTTGTTTGTCCCTTTTTCCCCCCCTCACAGGTTGCCCAGTCTCTCTGTGGAGAGGATCTAATTATCAAAGGCGTCAGCGTTCACATCTCAAATGCTGAACCCAAACATGGCAATAGGCAGTTTGATCGTACGGCACGGTTTGGGAATGGTTTTGGAGCTCAAGCATTTGGTAGCAGCCGTAGTGGATTAGGGAGCAGCACTAACAGTAGTCTGGCTAATTTTGGTTCCTTCAGTCTGAACCCTGCTATGATGGCTGCCGCTCAGGCTGCTCTACAGAGTAGTTGGGGGATGATGGGTATGTTGGCTAGCCAGCAGCAGACATCCACATCAGGCAGCACCTCAAGTGGAACAAGTTCTAGTAGAGACCAGAGTCAGTCTTTCAGTACAGGCAACAGCAACTACGGCACCAGTTCAGCCAGTCTTGGCTGGGGAACAGGGTCAAACTCTACAACCAGTGGTAGTGGGTTTAGCTCAGGGTTTGGGTCCAGTATGGAATCAAAGTCATCTGGGTGGGGTATGTAAGTTAAGTGTTTGTCTGGTAAGTATTGTGAGAAAGATGAGTCTTTTCAAAATTTATTTCTGGTGTCAGTGCGTATCTGAAAACTAAACACTTTTGTGGAAAATGTTTTGTACATTTGGAAAAATGCTAAAGATTTAATTTAGAAAGTGCTGAAGTGAATTGTTTACCAGGATGTCCAACTAAAGTGCTATTTTTGATGTCTCATTTGTTTGTATCCATTTCAACTGGATTCTCTAATGCATGTATTGTGAAATGTATTATAACCATTTTGAAAATGCATGAATGTTTGTGGTTCACCATTATCCGGCTTTGTCATCAACTGAAAAGGCAATCTTGCATTGGGAAGAATCTGGTTGAAACCTAAATGTTTTAAGTGCAACTTTATTTGCAGTCAAGTTCTGTGGAAAAGCCTTCATTGAAATCTCTTCTGCAGTTCACCTCTCTTCCATTTTCCTGTGAGGAATCCCCTCTTTGGCAGCATTCTTGGGGTGATATCGGTATCATTCTCCCTCTTCCCACCTGTAAATGCTATGCCATCAAAGAACGGCTTCACTCCGCATGTTCTAAGAGACGGTGGGTGTTTTCACTTTTATCCACTTTTAAATGGAAAGAACTGCGCAACTGACATTTTAAGAACTGATGAGTGCGATTGAGGATGGCTTGTGGCGAAGAGTGAAGCGTTGAGTGAGAGAACAGAGAGACGCGTGAAACGGACTGGTTGTGCAGTGAAAGGGCCCAATTTGACTGCTTTTTGAGTGTGTGAGTGGAAGCTGCAGATGCTACGAGCGCCTCCCCTAACACGGACATTCTTTAATTAGTACTTCAAGATTTTTTTTTTTTTTATCTTTGCAAGTTTTTCCTTACTCTTAAGTATGTTGATCAAGTGCAGAAATATCAAAATGTAGTGGAATGTTGTGATGAATATCTGTATTGCTTATATTACCTGATTTGAATGCTGTATGGTGTGTGCTTTCATGTTATTGAACTGATCTGTAAGTGTGTACTTGATGTGGATGACACCTGCTGAAGACTCTGGGGGACGCGAGTGATAGTGTGAGAACGTGGAGTGGTGTGTCCATGGTTCCCAGTAGTTCTTGTTGTTTGTGAGGTGTTTAAAAAAACATGTCAAATGAAGGGAGTTCTCTAATAAAGTTCATTTGAATAGATGCTTAGTTGATATTACTTGAGTCAATTTGTCAAATAAAAAAAAAATCTAATTCGATTCACATATCTAGGGACCTTGGGCTCTGCTGGTCGAGGTCTCCGTTTGAACCCTGACTGAAGTCTGTTCTGATGGACGACGACGGAAGTTCCAACACTTTCAGTGTGTGGCCTTCTCAGACATGACATGGGGTAGTACCTGTCTTTTTGCTGCTTTTAATGGCTTGTCAGACTGAATTATCCCTTTGATTATTCACAGCTACAGTTAAGGTTAGGGGGTGTTGTCTTTATTTTAAACTGAAACACAAGCTCAGCAATGTGGTATCACAGCTCTAATTTGGCTAAAGTAGCATGACGACCAATGGCATATTGCTGAGCTTTGGAATTGGTGATGGATATTTTTTTGATATCCTTATACATTATGGGTTATTTACCTGACAGGCTTAAGGTTATGTTGTACAAGACATGATCTAGATCATTTTTTCCACTTTGGAGGAACAGATGGAATAGCAGTTCAAACCAGTCAGTCATCCTTAGTTTGTGTAGTGTCTTTACCGATGCTTTACAATATTTATCAGTTCATACATATACTTTAATATTGAATGCCAAATGCGCTACAGTTTGACACTGCACTAGAAGGTACCAGGACAGACGTTTTCTGCCTAAATTCTAGTGTAAAAAAAGACCACTGTAATAAAGTACATCAAAATATCGTGCTGTACATTTCTTTAATAATCCATAATATCAAAAGGAAAAAATTCACTGGAACTTTTGATGACACTTAACTGTCATGTATTATTCACCCTGTATGTTGTTGAATGTTGGGGCTCAAGTACAGGCCTGCCCATGTCTTGTCCTTACTCTCTGCTCTCCTCTTCAGTCTCTCTGCTCTTCTTCTTCCCAGTACTCTTCTTTTTCAAATCCTGGTTCAGTTCTTCACTTTTATTTTGTATGTAGATGGACTGAAATTAATAAAGGCAAATTAAACACAAAATTTGCTGTCTGCTGTAGAATATACACCCCTACACAGGAGCATTAGATTAGGTTGAAATTATGATGTCCTGGAGTAGCCAGTAGCCATTCTGACTTTAGTGGCTCTCAGCAGTTAACAGAGACAGCATAGAAGACTTGGGTATTGTATAATGCTTACCAATGCAGTACTGCGACGGGCTGCAAGTTTTACATCTTCTGTAGATACTGTGTTTCTTTTAGCGTGCCTTAAAAAAAATAAAAAATGAAGATGTGTCATTAGGCTGGTACTAAATCTTACCAGATATTAAAGTATATATTGCTAAAGACAGTAGAGTGAACTCCCCTGTTAATTATAATAAGAGATTCTCACCTTGCAAAAGCCTCCAGATCCTTAGCAAATATATCTGGAAAAAAAGTTAAAGCCAAGAGTTGAATGAAGTATATATATATATATATTTATATATTTGCTTTTTTATGTCATTATCTATAGACAATCATTTCTTTGAAAAATAAATAAATAAATGGTTTAGAACATGTTTTTGTTTGTAACACTGACTCCACATTACACAGGTGGACAGAGGAGGACCAAGAGGTGGAGAGGAGTAGGTTATGGGCAGTGACAGTGTAATGAATGCTGGATATAGCAGGGTTGGATCAGACTGAGAAAGACATTATTTAATAAAAGGGAAGACAAAAGATGTGAGGGGGTTGTAGTTGAATGCCAAAGTCAAAACTGTGTAGAACAGCTGTATACCTATTGTTTATCTAGATAAATTAGTGGCAGCTATCCTATGCATGTGGTATATAAACATGCTTTTTAATATTGGAAAGACTTCAGTTTTGTCAATTTTGGAATCACTCTACTAAAGTCATGAAATACACTGAACACTGCAGGATTTTCTAATTTCTTTATGTGATGAACTGAACTAGTAAATTCAGTACTTTAAATGCTCACTTATTATTACTTATTTTGAACTCAAACGCTCATTTGTGCAAAACGTTTTTTTGCTGTTCTAAGGACATAGAACAAAGGGCGTTGGTCTGGCTCCAACCAGAGCTGACACGTCCGGTGTCTTAAACCCCTACAGCACAAAGATGCCCGAAAATTCTTTTCAGTGGATGCATTAGTTAGAGATTTGGCAGAATGAGTTAATGGTGAAACATTTTGGTTGCATAAGGGCATTCTACATGTGAAACTGCTGTAGTCTCATATTCAGTTGTAGAGCACTGTGTGAAAGTTAAATTTAGAAATACAGCATTGTGAAAAAATATTCAGCTGCCTCCTGATTTCTTCTATTTTCTACTAAATTAACTGAACATCCCCATAGTTACTTCATACAAAAACTAGAAAAACTAAACTGATCATTTTGGGAAGGGTTACAAAGCTATTTCTAAGACTCTAGGACTCCACAGACCCACAGTGACACACTATAACTGATGGAAACTTGAATTCTGCTCTTTACCAGAGAGTAACAAAAGAAAAGGTCAGGTCATCGCTCTGTGAGCAGAAGCTGAAGTGCAGCTAGGTTAATTTAGCAAGACAATCATTCCAACTGTAAAGTAAAGTAATTTGACCTCTGAATGTCTCCAAATGAATGAAAGTTTTGGAGTGGCCCAAAATCTGGATCTGAACTAGCTGTGAGGTGCAGAGGACAACTACCTTTCGACACAGCTGTTTGAAGTATTGGAGTGTCAGAAAAGTTACAAATTATAAGTTCTGCAAGATCCAATATGTAGAAAGATGTTATTAGCTGTCACACAGTATCATCAAGGATCTGAACATACAAACCATGAACAACTATGTTCAGAAACAACAAGGATTCCTACAGCAGATGCAGAGGCATGACCTGACTGAAGCTAGTATCATTGTTGACACTCACCACATTGTCTGAACGTTGTCTCGGCTATTGCTGCTATGACCTGTCGACTGAACTCTCGTCGGTGGTCATCTCCCAGCTTCTGACACAGTTGGCCGACGGTGTAGTGTACTGCTGCCTTTAACCTCTGAGATTCAAAACATTAAATCAGAGGAAAAGAAATGAAGATGGCACCATGCAGAGTTTCTACAGTGGTCACAGAATTACATTTAAGACTTTTAATACACTATTTGATAAAAAAACAAAAACAGTTCGAGTTATTTGCATCACATTTTTCAGTACTTCTCAGCTGAACAGAGAGAAATGAGCCTCTGTCCGTACAGTTATGTTGCTGTTATGAAGGTCACAGACAAATAAACAGGAAAACGAACAACTAGTGTTAGTTTTGTGCTTCATTCAGTCTCAGGGTCCTGTATATGAGCCATTGTATGGAGGACCTTTTACTTTACTCATGTCTGAGCCCACATGCTCAATAGATCAGTTTAATATAAATAAATGTATTATTATTAATATATGATGTTAAATTTATTAATTAAATTTCTACTTTTTATAAGTCGACGGTGTTTCCTAGCAACCGTCTCACAACAGTCAATCGTACCAGCATAGCTAACTAACGTTAGCGTTATAGATTAGAAAATGAAATAAGTAAATGTTAACATTATACCTTTGCTAATTAAGGCTTACAAGGTATGTTTAAAGGAACTTATCTCAGCTATCCTGAAGACCAACAGATAGATTTTATATAATGTGGTGTAGCCAACATTAAACCACAAACAGCCGACATGTATGTCAGCTAGTTAACGTTAGCGTGAGCCACACTTCGCTAACGCTAAATAGCTAACTAGCGTTAATTTATCATAGTTCACGCTCATAAATATATTCACGTTAGCTAAAAGTGATGAACTGTTAGTGAACCTACCCACCTGCTGGGTTTCGTGTTCATCGACTGACATTTTCTTGTGGAGAAACTTGACCAAGTACCCCAACAAAACGGAGTTAGCTTAAACCACGGAGCTAGCTAACGTTAACAACGAAGTCGGTCAAATCCTCACAAAATCAACATATGACATAAAAAAACAAAACGTTGTTACCAAAAACATACTTCAGGTTGTGTCCGCGACCGCTGTCGAAAAAGAAAACTCGCGGCAAAAACTGTAGCAGCGGACCAACGAGTGCGCCGTGCAGAGCGTTTTCTGCGTACTTTTCTGTAGCGCCATCTTGTGCTCCGGAAGTGATACTACAGCTCCAGCCGACCCTACAATAAACACGCTGCCTGCAGCGAGTGGTGGAAATAATAAATAAATAACCAGTTAACTCCCCTCAGATCTGCTCTTTAGGTAGTTCAGCAGGATAAAACTGGGATGGGACAGAGGTTGATTATTTCCACTAACACTAGTAACCTCACCACATCATGACCAGACTCAAACAACAGCAACAATTTATTTTAGCAAAACTGTCAAAAATCAGATGGAGCGACTGCTAAAGTCTAACTTTGTTGTTTTCAGTGATCGTAAACCCAATATCTTTATGTTTTTGACAAATATATCATGAGTAGGCTACAGGATTAGCTCCACCATGACCTACTATAACAAAACAAATTATAATCCAATATATACCAGTATATCACAATATATCGCATGACGAGTCATTTTTTGCAGAATGAATGCTTTATTACCTGTCAGTACTTCTACAATACACAATTTTTACTTCTTGAGTATTTTTACACAGTTTTTCTAAAGTAAATGACAGGAAACCTTTCTCCATCACTGACATAATGTTGCAATATCTAAACTACATTATCTGGCTTTGCCCATTTCATTTAAATGGTTTCAACTGACATGAACTATTATTAGTACAACAAATCACAGAGTTCTTTTATAAATTTGATTGCAGACTTGGTCTCCACAGGTAAGTTCCTGAAAAAAGGAAAACAAAGGCTACATTAATTCCTATTTTTGTGTTGTGTTCTTGACAATGTCTGAGCACAAATGCTACGATCACAAACACTGAATGGACAGTAAAGGACCCCCAAGAATAAAAACTGCAGTTATACCAGATGAAGCTGGCCATCTTGAATCCAGTGAGTCCACCCTCTATTCTTCTTCTCGCCTTTCTGAACACACACAAGCTTATCGTTGTCCCAGTTGACCACAGTCTAATGGAAAATAAGAAAATAAAATATAGTAAATGACCTTTAAATGTGGTTTGTCATAACCATACAGCCACAGAAAAACAGTTGGGAGTATGAATTAGTATAAAAAAGGCTGTAACCAATTCATTTTTTGTGATTATTTTATATCACAGAAACCATTGCATCGAACTTTGTGACTAAAGCACAGTTTTTGAGAAAGTTTATACCTGGCACAACCGGTTGTCCAATCCTTTCGTCACCTCTTTGAACTCTTCTCCGATTTTGAATGACACGTCGTAATTTTTAAAAGTAGTGAACGTCTTGATTGTAAAACGGTCGCCGTCTTGTTCAATCACTTTCTGAGGTTTCAGCATTGAGCCAATCTTGCGTGTTGCAAAGTCAATGCCTGCATATAAATAAAAAAAAACTGTATATTAAAACAAAGTTGCTCGTGTAAATTCATGTTAACTTTACTTTGCTTAAAATAAAATCACTTTTACTAATTGTTGACTTGACAAAAAAGATATTCGTACTTCTAAAGCTCACAATGCTCACTTCTAAATAACAGGAATTCAATTGCAGCATTCCTCAAGAAGCACTGACACTTACCAAGAGCAACCATGTATCCCTCAAAGTTGACATTGCTGATAATGTCCCATGTCCCACTGTAATCTACAGGCATCTTGGATGTTTGACTTTCTGGACGACTCTCTGGACGAGCATCAGGAGTCACCAGAATTTAAGCTCTTCAGCAGGATGATTCATTGTGTGTTAATATGGGGCATGGGTAATGTGCTGCTGGCTGCAGCTATTTTGAGGAGGAACACTCGAGGACCTTTTACACATATGAGGAAATTAAGCTTGTTCCAGCAACGACAAAAGCATCTGCACAGGATGTTATTCTTAAATCTTACGAACACAGCATCTTTAATGCTGTGTTCATACGATTAGTATGAAGTTAAGTTGTTTATGCACAGGCGTTTGGCTTTTGTGGGAGTACAATGTGTAACAAAAGTCTCTGTGCTCATGCAGAGTGAAATCCAATCCTTCTTCCGGCTCACATCCAGAGCAGTTGGCAGTTCTTCAGCATCAGGAATAGTGTTACAGCATACAGTGTGTCTGCCTGGATTTGTAACATCGATGTTTCTCTATTTGCTCATTTTCACGGCGTATCATAGCAGCAGATGGCTACCAAGGAATCAGAGGTTAAAGTTGTAAGTGTTATTATAGTTGGAGATGATAGTTAACTCACAGTTCTGTTTCAAATAGATATTTAAAATATCTGTACGGCATTGTTTTTTCAAGGAGTTTGACCAGTACAGTTTTTTTATTGTTCTATTTGCAGTCAACTTGTGAATGCAGTCTTCACAGCAATTGTTCTGGCTCCTCAATTCTACGTCATGGGAAGGTAATCAGCACAGAGGGACAGAGGTGATGGCATCAAGCCATAGAGACCATGGGTTATTTGTACAAGGGCTAATGTTGCATTAGTAACTGTGTCTGTTTGGTTTGAAGCCCCAAATCCTCAAGATACTGCAGACAGCCTCTTCTGAACAACCTGTCGGCCTCCATCGCCTTTTCTTTCATAGCTTCAGGTAAATCCCATCAGATCAGACAACTTAGAAAACACGTACAAACAGTATTTCAGACAAAAAAAAAAAACATGATAAAACCTCACACCACAAGAAAGAAGCGCATTCACATGAACATAACTTACATAACTCTTTCAATAGGTTTCTCTGTGATTTTCACGTTGATGGACCCGGTTCCTCAGAGCTTGTGGGCTTCCTATCATGTGTTCGGCCTGCTGTCTTTTGGACAAGGATTATGTACTGCAGTACTGACTCTGGCAGCAGCAGCATGTGTAAGATATTGGCTTCAATCTTATTACTGAGTTCTACGGAAATGAATCCTACATCAAGATGATTCCTATGTGTGTATTCACAGGCCAAAACCACACCTGAACTGTACCACATGTCCCTTGTTCTAACAATCGCCTCCATTTTCAGCACAGGTACATTTCCTATTAAACATACTGTAGGGGGGCGTTCATACACAGAGTCTTCATTTCAAAGAAATAACACCTGGTTTTGTCTGTTTAGTTTTCTTCATAGGTGAGAGGAGGACTCTGGTTGACTAACAGGCGACCTGAGATGGACTTGAGATGAAACAATGTCCAACTAAACAGTCCAGCTGTCCTGCGCTGACATCCGACACGGCACATATTAAGTTTTCATGTGGTTTCCGCTGCTGGTGCTGGTTACTTAAAACCATGGGAACAAAAAACCATGAAGATGAAAAAACAGATGTTTGAGTTGATTATTTCAACTGTTTGGATTTTATTTGTTGATTCGTTTACATTTATTTCATGTGACAATTGGTCATAAGAAGATAACAAATATGTACCCTACACAGTAGATTCAGTGTATAATTTCACATATAAAAATACAGATGTGAACTCCGTATACAGTACTGAATGTGATATTTAGCTAATTAAAAAAGTAAAAGTACATACACATGGTCAAGAGGATATGCTTTACTAAAGGATGGCCAGGTTGAAATACTAGGAAATCCAGATGTAGTACAAAAACATAAATACTCCTCATCCTTTGAATGGTCTTACAAAAATAAGACTGTGTGGTGACTACTTGATGCATCAAAATGCTCTAATTACAGTCCATAAATATACTGCACAGGCACTTCTTCAGTCTTATTTTTTTAAAGATTGCTGTTGTGGTTTGTAATTATGAGACTACAATGTAGAACTGATCATTAAGACGACCAAAGCTAAGCACGATAATAAACTGTGATTAAACAGCACTTCACTGTCACTTCAAAAAAGCCTTCAGACATCAGATGTATAACTATGACAAGAAAACGAAAGAATCCTGCACATCGCTGTATGAACATGATTCGTTTAGTTTTCTTTTCAAGTCAAAGAGTTTCGGACCCTGTGCGCCTGCCACCAAGACACTGGTTTTTCTAAGTGGAATGTAAATGGGTCGGAAATGTGCTTTTTATTAATAAAGCACCAAATGTAATGTTTGTATTATACAAACTAAATATATTATTTATGCAATCAATCACATTTTCAGTTTTTTATTTTACTCACTGGTTCATTCAACAATATAAAACATTCCATCATGAAGTGTAGATTAATTATTAATCTGCAAACCTAAGGATTCACAAATTCACCTGAGATTTTTTATAACTGAAACATGGAAAAGTCCCTGGGTTGTACTCGGCACAGAGATCGTTGTGTTTGTTGGATTTTGTCTTATGCACCAGATGTTCATAACATAAGAGATAGTGCTACATACTCTGTAAACTTCACATATATTTTTTTTTACTCATATCACACTTAATTAGGCTTAGAGGAGCCATCGAAAGTCTGCACACGCATTTTACATTCTGAGATGCAGAGAAAGTGTTTCAGCTTAAAAAAAAAAACCAAAGGACTATAGCAGTTTTAACTCATTAACTATTAAGTGCAAGTACTTAAAATTCTTGGCAAGACATTTTCAAAGTGTTTAAATTAAACCTTCCTTTTATCACCTTAAAATGCAGGTGCAAATTGTTTTGCTGGTAAATTCACAGGCTTATAAACTCCACATTCACTTTCTGACTGGACCCAGGTCCCTTCTCAAACCCGTGAATCCAGCAACAGCAGCAGTTCTGTTAAAAACTGTTTCAACTGCCAAACTGCAGTTGAAAATAGTTTTTAGCGTTTTAGGAGTAGCTATAATTGATAATTGATGAATTTTAGTTCATGTCTCTGCAACTCTAACAAATGACTCGTGCAAAGGTAAGAAATCAATCACAAGCTGATGATATAACTAAAAGAAATACAGCAGCAACGATCAGTACATGCGCGTTATCTTATGAGATCAAGCTTGTAAGATAACAGGTCCTCATACAACATCCTTTTCACCAAAAAGCTGTTGAATTAAAGCAGCCCTAAAGACATTCTTCTGACTGAAAGTTAGAGATATCTCTATCCTAAAAGCGCATCATAGTCTATATACCAAACCAATCTGCCCTTCGCAGGCTTCACCCCCGTGACAGGCCATTTGTTTGGGTTGTCCTTCACTCTGCTTAGCTGGGTGATCAGTTCATGCTTGCCTTTACCCATCACTAAAAGAGCAACCCTATGGGCTTGGTTGATGGCACTGAAGGTGAGGCTCATACGCTGGTGAGGCTTCACGGGGCTCTCAGTGAGGGCAACCAGACTCCCCCCGAGTTCATCCAGTTTACTGTCAGGGAACAGAGAGGCTGTGTGGCCGTCATAGCCGACTCCTAGCAATAAAAAGTGGAACCTGGAGCCATTGACTAAGTTGCTGATCTCTTTCTCATACAGCTGTGCTCCTCCATCCTCCTCCACACATAAACGCTGGTTGAGCTGCACCGGCATGGGGTGGATGTTGTAATAGGGGATCCTCACATGTTCTAGTAGGTGGTTCTGTAAGGTGTAGAAGTTAGACTCCTGTTCAGTCAGCGGCACACAGCGCTCATCCACCATCCACACATGGGTGTTTCTCCAAGGGAAGGAGAAGTGGTGCAGGGCCAATCTGTGGAATAGGGCGAGAGGAGTGGACCCACCAGATAGTGCAAGATGGAAAACGCCGCTGTCGTGCACTGCTTCCTCCGCTGCTTCCTGTATGTCAGCAGCTAGCCTTTCCACTAGCTCCTCAGCCCAGGCAGACACCATGTCAGAGCTACGAAATTTGCCTTGCATCACTTGGAAACTGTTTGCCGGCGTTCCCCCCATCTGATCAGAGCTGATTATTACCACCTCACTGTTGTAGCTAATGTCCTTCCCTTTCAGACAGACATCCAGCAGATCTCCATTATCGGTGCCACCAGGATAAATGCGAGGATAAGTGCCAGCTAGGCCAGTGAGGAGTGGCGTCCATATGTCCCAGGAAGCCAAAAGGTTTTCAGTACTAATGAAACTATTCCTACGTCCAGCAAAAATGTGAGAGATAAGTTCTGTGTAAGCTTCCCTCTGCTCCACTGGAGTTTGCACATAGTAGTCTGAAATAGGTAAACCTAAAACACTGACATCTGCGTGCTCCGTCACTTCCTTCCACTCAGAGTTCATTAAAACTGGCTTGAACAGATTCTTACTTACGAGAATTGCTGGATACTTAAGGGTGCCGTGTCCAAAGTAGAAAACGATCTGTTTAGGCTTGCAGTGAACAGCGTTGTGGTTCTCAAGACAAAATATGTCATTCTTGAAAAGTATGCGTGCATATCCCACACGTTCATCTAACATCTTTCCTGAGATCAAAAGAACTGGCACACCTTCATACTGGGCCTCATCAACGTGTGCTAATACAGCTGAAATACACAAACATCACATATTAACTATGTGTTGTAAAGCAGTTTCTTTACATCTACTGTATACAACAAAGAAAACACGTCATCTTAATATTCTTTCATCACCCACCTGCAAATGTTGGTGTGAGACTTATGTGATCGTTTGTCTTATTCAGCTCCTGCTGAACCTCTGACTTGTATGCTTGGTACTGGCCAACCACAGCTTGATTCTTTCCTAAAGGCAACAGGGAACTGAAGATCTGCATCTTGTTTTGGAGGACCTCCTCACTGCTGCTCAGATTCTTTGGAAGCCTCATGGTCAACAGGGCCATGACCTCTGTCAAGTGGTTCTGTATCACATCTCTGATCACTCCATACTGGTCATAGAAGGCAATACGACCTTGAGGACAAAAAGACAACAAGGGCTAAGGAATTCTTCCTGCTGTTTTATATCACAACATAAGACTTCTCTGATTTGATGCATTATTCAATCACCTTTAACATCCAGGGTCTCTTTCAATACAATTTCCACTCTCTCAATGTGGTGCTTGTTCCAGATGGGATCAAGAAACTTCTTGTTCTCTATTCTGAATGGAAATATCTGTGCAACCACCTTTTAAACAAAAACAGCAGAGAAACATACCATGAAGTCAAATACAGTGTTTCAATTACTGATGCACAAGGGAAAGGCACATACTGTGAAGATGTCCTCACCTGCTTCCCCAGATAATGGTCAATTCTGTACATTTCTTCTTCCTTCAAGGAGTTCCCGAGCTGGGATGCTAGTACCTGTGCACTCCTCAAGTCATGCCCAAAAGGTTTCTCTAGCACCACCCTCAGCCAAGCCCCAGCTGTCGGCCTGCAACTATTATTGATTTTATCAGCAATATCTGCATATGCAAATGCTGGAACTGACAGATAAAAGAGCCGTCCTGCCTCTTTCATTCCCTCTTCCTGAAGTTGTTTCTCAATGTGCTTGGCCAGATCCTGGTACTCCTCGAGGCTTTTCAGCTGTCGATACTGTGAGAGACGTAGGAACTGCTCTTTCAGGAGAGCACAGCGCTCCTGGGATACATTGTTTGTGCAGGACACCGTCTTCAGGATCTCAAAGAAGATCGGCGTGGCTTTGTCCGCAGGTGACAGTCCTCCGGCGTAAAAGGAGAATGTGTTTCCACTACTGACCTGGTTAATGTAGAGCTGGAAGAAGCCCTGCCACAGGTACTTCTTCGCCAAGTCACCTGTGCCTCCCACTATCACCACCGAAACATGGCCCGATCTCTGTACCGTCTCTCTCTCCTCTCCATTTCCTCCCTGGGCACACAGGGCGACCAGAAGCAGGACCACAGTCACAAACATGCTCTGGTCCCAAATGTTCAATCTCCTGTAACGAAAACAGCAGAGAGCGACATGACATGAAGGCAGTTAACCATCACGAAACTGAGACATGCAGTCCTACCTAAATATGCGATGGACACAAATCAAAATGTCTGTAAAATGTAATAAAACTAAAAATATCCATTAAAATATATTCAGATGTCTTGCATTGTCCAAGAAGCTGTTCAGACATTGTTATAGGGCAAAGAATAACTACAAATCAATACAGTTGACGATACGACCTTTCCAATTTTTACATTTCAACCTGAAAGTATTAATCTATTTTCATAACAGAGGATCATCAACTAAATGAATAATCAACTTTTATTTTCAGATCTAATAGTTTCTGAAAAATGATGCATGCCTCAAAGCAGAAAAGCTAGATATAAGAAATGAATGAAGTCACATTCACTTCATGAACCGTCAACATTTCAACATATGGCAGTGACGATTATCCCAATTTTCATTTAACAGACAAGATTAAATTAAATGACCCCAGCTGATCTAATGACCAAGCAAAGTTAAGAGTATAAATAAATCAAAGAGTTAAGCCAGTCACACCCTGTGGAATTAAAGCAATAGTCAATGAAACTTCAATATACTGGAACCTAGGAAAAATGTTCAAAGACAAAATAGATAACAAATTAATTACTTAGCAAAATCTCTGTCCTCAACTCTACTTTTGTCCCTGCAGAGCTGCTGTGGTGGTGCAGTGATTCTGTCATGAGTGTAGTGATTACTGGATACTCATGGAGCAGGAGTGACCTGTAGACTTTGCACTTCACTCAGAAATACAGAGATTCCAGTACATGAGTTGAGAAAGAGTGGGGAGAGTCCAACCCCCCTTTATATTAAACAAATAGAGCACACTGCTTCAAAAGTCTCCACATATGCAGTTTTACTCTCCAAGATCTTTAATGTGATATTAAAATAGTAAAGTCGTCCTTTTGCATTAGGAGCCAGTGTGCAGCAGGACTTCATAATGAAAATCAAGATTTTTATATGATGGGAGAGTTTATCCTGTTCTGTTGTCCACAAACTAGATGCAAATGTTAGTGATAATAATGGTAATGATAATAATTAGTAATGAATAACATTAAATGTGAGGTGTGTGGTAGAGCATTGTGCAACTGCATAGCGTTATTCAGCTAGTGTGCTTGAGTTTTGGCCTTCATGTGATAAACCTGATTAATGATAAAAACCACTTTATTTCCCCACAGTGTGTGTAGTGAGACTTCAAATCATACAGTGGACAGAATGACTGAGCGTAACATCGGGAATTCCTGTGTTCCACCATCATGTTTACACAGTGCCAATGCAAACAGCAAAGGCCACATCACGAATGCTGAGTGCATCAACAACAGCTGAATATTAGCTGGGACTTACTTTTTTAAGAGCTACTGCAGTCCAACTTTTTAAATCAGAAACAATGCAGCTTCTTACGCAAATATGTAAAACATTAAAAACATTGTAAAACTAAAAGAGAACAGCTGGAAGTAGATTATTTCCTCAAATAAAGTGTCATAATATGCTGAACGGCTCCATTCAGGATTTAACTCTAACTAAAGTGCTCTAGTTTACTCCAGCACATGACTCCTCCTCAGTCACAGGCTGCTTTCATTTGCTATCACCGTAGGAAATCTTCCCTCGCACCACATTCACACATAATCTCCAGGATTTCCATAAATAGTGAGCAAAAAAATTAAAAGAGCAGCTGTTGCTTTTCTGAGCCTTTCACACATCACTCTCTTACCTTCACAAAGCTTCCTGGCACTGACCTTTAACCTGGTCAAATAACTAAGTTTCCATATGTTAATACTGCTTGTGTTCAACAGCCATACAAAAGCCAATAACATGCTTTTAGTCGCCCATTAAGATGACTGGATTATGTGACAAAGGAAAACCTCATTTCATTTAAATTGCTCATAATGTTTTTGTCTTTGGCCTCTCATGCACCATCACTTATTATCTGCACAGGTTTTTACAGTTTGCATCTTCTTCTGCTTTCATGCAAATTGATTCCGGTCGGTGACTATGTTCAAGTCACAACATTGAGTTTTAGAAACTTCAGACTTCCTGCAGCCCCAGTTTTATGTTTCAATGCAAACACTGGTTTTATATCCACTGAACAACACGTAACTTTAGGTAAAACTGAACTCCTTTTAGCAAAAACACACCTGGAAGCGACACATTTTACTGTGTGTTGTTGTCTTATTTAGTGCTCTTTTATATTATTTTATTATTAAATGAGGATAAGCACTAACTGATTCATCTTCCCTTTATTTCCCTTACATTTACTGATTGATGACAAAAACCTCCTTAAGACGGAGGATTATTTCCCGGAAACGAGTCCACCTGCCGTCAAGCTTTACTTCGGCTAAAAACAACGTGCTCCCAGTGAAATCCCTTCATTAAAACTGCCCATAAAATGTCACCAACAACAAGTCTGACCACTAAACTAGTTTAAAGACACGCTGAATAAAGTCCGGGGGTACGAACCTGTCCTGCTGCACCGACACAGAGCGCTTCCTGTCCTGGTCACATGACTCGGTTCCGCTCACATCATAGGCTGATGACGGGGGGTCAGAGATGAGTAAAACAGAGCTGCCACGTTTAATTAAAATACATTAGAATAAAATCTGTATCTGATGTAACGGAGTCTGTTTAAGAGCTGTATTGTTATTTTATATTTATTTTAGCAGCAGATGCTGGTGGCCCCACATGGCCCAGGTTCAGTCCAAATAGCTTGATTTGATTAACTGTAAATTTGCACTACACGTATGAAGTAATTGTTGGGCCGTTTTATGTTAAAAGTTATTATTTTACTTAGTTTTTATTGTTACATTTTAAAGTTTTTATACAGAAAACCTCTAGTAAAATGTTATAGGGTTGTTGTAGGACTCTATTAATAGAGTTATATTAGTTTCCTGAGTATTTACTGTATTTGGTAGTGGATTACTTAACAGAGCTACGACCCCAGCCGACAGAGGCCCAATGGCTGAAACAGTAAGAAGTCACAGGGTTTTCTTTCTTTTGAGAATCCACACACAGGAAGGTGCAGACTAGTGTGGGTCTCCAACAAATACATCGTCTTTACAGACAATAATATGATAATAAAAATAATGAGGTAATAGGGTTGTTACTACAGGTAGCAGCATTCCGATCATTCTTTTAAAAAGAAGTCATGTGGCTCAATTAAAATGTGCAAAGGGACCAAAATTATTAAACACAGACACACAGAAATGTTCACAAAGACGCAAAAACAACTACAGAAAATGACCCCAGAGAGGCAGAAAATGCCCAAAGCAGACATGAAGATGATCTAGAGGACACAAGAACACAATAAATAACAAGAATACACAAGAAAAAAATAACCACAAAAAGGAAATAATTAAAATTACACACTTCACAAATTGCCAGCTGGATTTAATTGTTTATCAAAAGTGCTAATTATTTGCTTGTTTAATCCTTGGGAACAAGCAAATAAAACCTCCGTGCACAGTGGGGGTTAGTAGCAGCCCCAAACAATGTTTATCCCTAAAGGCCCCTTGGAGGTTAATCTGGCCATTCAAGACCCTCATCTCTTAATGATAGTTTACCGATGGGAGTCCTGGCTAGAGGGCAAGAATCCCTGAATCACCACAACGTACATAATCTAACGAGTTCTGTAAATCAGCTTGTCTGGGAGACAGGAAGTGAATTAAACAACTTTATTTAGTAATTTCAGGTTTACATTGAATTCAGACATGCATATACAGAACATTACATACATCTGTTGTAAATTGCTGTTGCTGAAAATATATAAAAAGAAAATGTAGAATATAAAAAATAAATAATTGGCAGTGCCAAGACACAACGATCTACAAACAGACACAGCCTTGACATTATTGTATTTATTAGGGTCAGTCTCAAACACAACCTTCAGCAACAAGTCTCATTACTATTTTATTTGAGACTTTCATGGTCCCTACCTGTTGCCTGACACTTGGGGGCAGCTTTAGACTGCATCTCAGTGGGATAGAGAGCGCTCCCTGTTGGTGTCTGTGCAGCATAGATACTTTCCATTAGTGTCAAATACTTTGCATAGTCTGAAGCTCCTCATGTCATCAGCAATGAACGGCCTCGGTTCTAAATGTTACATCAGCAGCCATTTAAGATGTGGACAAGAAGCCCGCTGAATTTATCCACTGTTAAAAGCAGGAATGAAAAATCAGAACAACACAAACAGTCGACTTAAGTAGATAAACATACAGAGCATTATTCAGCTGTCTCATGTCACCCTCTGAATCCAGGCCTAACCCGAACAAAGCAGGTGCCAAATAATGATGTGACTGTTGTGGACCACACTGCCAGTCACACTTTCTGGTCCTCATTTTTCCTTTCTGAACAGTTGTGGTTGTTACAGTGCAGACGTGACTCAGTGATTTCATGGTCATATTGGTAACATATGTGTAAACTATCAACCGGGGCTAGACAACATAACTTCTCAGAAAGAAACTAATAGAGGTGACTACAAAACCTGGTAGCACAACTTGTTATAAAACAAATCTCACTACAAGATCCTCAAAGTCTTAAAACACGATGTTCCCCAAACAGTTTTTAAGGTCAACTTTTACGTCAACATGGACGAGAAGAAGTTAGAAAATCTGATTATGACAACCACACAGAGATAATGTGGTAAGATACTAAATTACCTGATTATATAAACTGATATTGTGACAGTCGAGAACGAGCATTCAGTCTCAACAATTTATCATTGTTTAACTCCGAATTCCAGCACAGGCAGCACACACACACACACACACACACACACACACACACACACACACCTAACGAACAGCTGTAATGCCTGGGATCACACTGTAGTGCCCTCCCATGAAGGCTAGCCACTGTGAAACGTAAACAGTAAACAGGATGGAGCATCCTGTGAGTGTGTGCGTCCTGTGTGTGTGTGTGTGTGTGTGTGTGTGTGTGTGTGTGTGTGTGTGTGTGTGCATGTGTGCAGGGGTTGGCTGCTAAAGAGAGAATGAGCCCATGCTGCCCAGCTGTCACTGCTATAACTTCAGACTTGAGAGACCACAGGAGGCAAGCTGGAGGGCCACTGTGTGTGTTTTAAATGTGTGTGTGTGTGTGTGTCTGTTGTCACCCCTCCCCACCCCCAGGCATTCTGCACAGCCCCTGGCTTCCTTCCTCCCCTTTGTTAAGTTTGCGGGGCAGACTTTGTCAAGCTGAGCATACAAACAAATGCATATGAATGTGTGCTGTCATCTTTATTAGGCCCCCTTTGCCAACACTCATTACTTTTAACACGGGTCTTTACTGATTTCGCTTTCCACTAAGCCTTCGTCCCCCAGACGAGGAGGATTACTGTGACTTTAGTGTGGGATAAATTTGAATACACAACCTGTTGCATACCAATATGAGAATATAATACTGACTAATGAACAAAGGCTCATTTGAAATGTCTTGTTGCACACCCACGTAATTTCACGCTTGGTCCTGGCTGTTGTTTGAGCTGTAATTATAAAACCACAGTTGATTAGTGGTTGTTTGGATTTCAAAGGTGAGACACTCCTGCCAAATATATTGTTTTGACTTCTCTCCAAAATATCTTCCTGTCTCTACCTGTAGCGTTCTTTTTTTTTCTGCAGCTGCTTTGAAGCATTAGGTCAGTTCCAAAGCAGGCAGTGATGACTGATCAGGGCAAAGCCACAAATAGACTATACCAATACGTGTATGAGTAATGCTTCATGTTTTTAACCACATTCTCACATTTCTTCACTTCAGAAGATGAAAACTTGTCGTAGCGCGTTCTTTCTTTTGTTTCCAAACGCTACGCTGCTCACAAAACATCCCACACAGACAACAGTCGCCCGCCCCACATTCCAGTTGCGAGAGGTGGCGTTTCCAGAGGTGGCATGTGGAGCTTTTAAAATGAGATGGAGACATGGAGGAGAAAAAAAAGAAAAACAATGCACAGGCTTTTCAGCAAAGTCCAGACAACAGAACACACAATGCCTTAGTTGGAATAAAGAAGCTTTTGTAACGTCAGTTGTTTTTGTGTGGTAGATAAAAGGATGTTGGTATGTGGAGCTGTCCTCTGGTGTTATTATCAGAGTACCTTTGTTGGTAAATCCTTTTAAATATGTGTCTTGTTTTTTTATTTATGTCAGAAAGAGACTCTACACAACAATGTTGAACTTGATATGCAAAATCATTTCTGTTTCTATTTTATCTGTACTTGATATCGTGATATTGTGTCATTTATTATGAATGACAGGATGAGTTAGTGTACAGTACAGCTCTCTTAGCATTTTCCTCAAATGGCCTCGAACAGTGCTGTGATTGTTGAGCAGAGGGAGAGCTTTGTGGTCACACGTGCATGTTTTTATAAAAGACGGCTTTGGCCTTGTGTTATCTTATTATCGTGTTATCTGGTCAAAGGATTGCACACTCTTGCTATGGGTCGGAAATTCCTATCTTGTAGGCTCATAAAATCCTTTGAGAACCCACAGGATTATCTTAAAAAAAATGAAACGTCTCTCACAAGCGTGGTTGCAAAGCTCTGAATCAGACGCCGCGTGCTGGAGTCTCTTCAGTGATTCATGGCCAGTGTAAATATCTGGCTAAAGTCACCAAGACAGGCTTTCTTAATGGATGAAAAAAATGATTGTTGTCCATGAAAAGTGCTGTTTCTGCAGAGAACACTCAATTATGAACAGACTTTTAAATATAGCAGTCTCTAACAAATAAATGCTACTTTACGTTACGAGAACCAACTGATGATCATTGATGAAAATCAATGTTTCAAATATGTTAAATTTAAAGTTCTTGTTTTTGTTATAGCTATAGTTTCTAGTTATTTTTCTGGTTGGTTTTTGCATATAAAATACATGATTACTTCACAAAGTATGTTATTTTAGATGAAAAACCATCCATGAAGTAGCTATTCTACTTAAATCCATAACATGAAACACTTATTTCTGTGAAATAATTAAATAAAATTGACAGATGCCGTTCAATAATTTTTTTTTTATTCTTTAGGATCATTTTGAAGCAACTACTTCTGTACTCTACTGCAAGTTTGAGTACTTCTTCTACTACTGATCATCAAACAAATCCATCATTCCTTAACTGGGGTTCTTGGGTGGTGGGATGGTGGAAAACAGCAGGCTGCATTTTATGTTGGCAGGACACAAAACCTCCCCAGTGCTTTTGAGAAGTGTTCCACCTCTATGTTTGCTGAGACCACAAGAAGTGTGAGGAAAGCTGGTGTGTGAGGGGAGCAGGATCTGAATGACATGGCGTTGCTGCCTCTGCTGCTGTTCACTGACCCACAAAATGCAGGCCCAGCCCCCAGTGTGAAGTACTTTTGTGTTGTCATCACCCTCAGAAGCCCGATACCCGAAGTGGGGGGTGTTTCTGAGCACTCCAAGGGTTTAGCGCTGTGAGGCTGCCGTCCACTCTCCAGCGGGACGCATGCTCTGTTAGGTGAACAAAAAGAATCCTGTATTGTAATGAAAGCATTTGCATACTTGTGTGTTAGAGAGGGTGTTAACCTTTGACACGTTCGAGAACTGGATGACAACAGAAACCACTTCTCACAGACTAAGCATTAACACACTCGAAAATAACACCTAAGCGTACCTCAGTGTGTATCAAAACTAATAAGGAGAGGAGAGAAAGAGCTGCTTGAGCACTTAAGATGACGTTTCCTTCAAGTAGCAGTTCACACTCCAAACAAAGTGTGAAATTTGAAAGTGAGGGATTTCTGGATCTCACAGCGTAGTGTTGAGTCTGTGTGACAGTGGAGAACAGATCACAACTAAAGTTTGGTTCCTTCAAAGATCTGATATTGGAATGATGACTGGATATTTGCAGAAGCTTTAAGGAACAATGAAATGATACTGTTCTCTTAGTGAACCTGAAATTCATCAGCTAATATTTTTAAAACACAAATAAAAAAGAATATAAGGATGCATGCAGGTTTATCTTTCAGTGCCATGCATGTAAAGTGCTGGTTTCCTTGAAAATGTCCCGTCAGATTCAGTTTCATCATGTTTGTCGCAATTTGTGTTTGTAGGCACTCCAAGTGCCATTTGAAGGTCAGAAAGTCATAATTCAACCCACACTTAACTTGTTAATCTATTTTGTTTCCACCAACAGCTTTCACTCTGCCTGTTGTATGATTAATCTCCGTGTATGGTAACGTTGGACTGGACAATGTCTGCCTCTTCAGTTGATTTTTTGGGGGGACTCTTTGTCAGGGTGGCAGCCTGTGTTTGGCGCTCAGCCTTTGGGGCTCTCCTGTCCAAGTACAAGGCGCTTCACAGAGAAGACTTGACTCTGAGATTCCACCAGATAAGAGTTGCTAGGTGATGCTATTGTCAGATCTTTTTTGTGTTCACATATTCATACCCAAATTGTAAGGTTCTTTATGAGCACCGTCTCATTAGTAGTC
The DNA here is from genome assembly GCF_900324465.2 of Anabas testudineus. Taxonomy (NCBI): domain Eukaryota; kingdom Metazoa; phylum Chordata; class Actinopteri; order Anabantiformes; family Anabantidae; genus Anabas; species Anabas testudineus. Next base: position 15,092,944 of record NC_046614.1, on the reverse strand, counting down.
ATATATTCATACCAGACCACCCCCCCACTTGACCCTTCCTTTACCAGTCGTGGGAAAGACAAGTCCTGGACGAGATGTGGAGGATCCAGGCAATTACTTGAAGGATGGTCAGAAATGATTGTCCAACTTAAACACTCTGTCGTTTTTAAAGATGTATGCCCAAATGACTCACATACTGACACATTTACAACAGCAGCTTTAAAATCCAGCAATGGTAAAGCATCAAAAATGTTTCTGAAAGAAAAATTAAACGACAAGTGCACCAGAGCCACAATGCATTGTTTTTATCAATGCATTGGTATAACTTTAAATTAAATTAATTTAATTTAAGAGACTCTAAAGCTACAAATATAAAGTAACAGACTGAAAACTAAAAATATGATAAAAACTGAGTTTAATTGTAATGTTTTACGTATGCACACTTGCTTAATTTGCTGTATTTAATAATAGAGTTCCATTAAACTTATTGTATGTATTGTCCCCTCCTCTCCTTGCAGCTAGTTTCCTTAGATGAAGTACTTCAAATTAAATAAATGTAAAGAAACAAAAATGACTTTGGGATTTTATTATTGTTCTTGCAATTAGTGGTGGAAAGTAAGTAAAAAGTGAACAAAACAATAAAATAATTTCTTATTTTACTTTGTATTTATTACTACACTTACATTTTTAAGAGGCAAATATTGTCCCTTTTACTCCACTACATTTATTTGACAGTTACAGTTTATAGTTTGTTAGTTAAGTTTGAAAACTGTAATAAAACTACATTGGTTCTTACACATTGAAAATGGAGGAATCAGCAATAATATAGACAATTTGTGAGTTAGTGCTGCCGTATTTGTAATTTTCCAACGTGTTTGTTCCATGTTGTACTGTTCATTCATTCATTAATAACCTATTTACCTGTCACTACATTAGGATCCTTCTTCACACTCAATGAAACAGGTGCCGCTCTGGCCCCGCCCCCCGGCGGTACCATATTTGGACGCGGGGCGGGGCGATGACGACACCTGTTTGTGAATGGGCTGCGGGCTCGCGCTCACTCAGCTGGTCGAGCGGAGTCGGAGGAAGGACACGAACCGGAGTGAGACATGGAGAACCGGAGGATTACCGTGTTCCTGGTTTTATTCATCAACCGACTGTCTGTCAGCCTCCAGTCGAAAGAACGTAAGTAACCTGCTCTGTTTGAAGTGGCTGTGTAAAAAAGTGAACCGCCGGAGAAACGAGCCGGACTTTAAAGCCGCACCTCATGAGTCAGGAGGTCGGAATTTCATAACCTGCTTTAAAAGTTTTCCACTGTCAGGTTAAAGTTTGAAAAAGTTCTTCTTCACTTTGTTTTTCCGTTTTCACTTCACACACTTGCGTTAGGACAGAGATACAATGTCACTTTGAATGCGCTCCTTTAACATTTGAACTTAGTCTAATTAAAATAATCAGAACAGAGAAGTTCACGTTTCCTTTCTCCCCCTCACTTGAATGTTTTAAAACAAATTCCTCATCAGTATTTTCCACATTATGTTGTAAACCTGGGGGCTAAGGGGGCACCTGTAGACTGCTAGACATGTCCGACTCTTTATTTCACATGTGGTGCCGATTCATGTATTTCTCTCGTCATGGCAATTGAACTACCCACGCCTTTCTCAGACGTGATTAGTCCTGTGTGCTGGACTCGGAGGACACGGTAAATGAAGTCCTGAATCAGACCGACATGCCTGATTAAACTGTCAAAGCATGGCATGTGCCCCCCATAAAAAGTTGGCCCAGGAGATCAAGGCAGAGGACTTGGTTGTACAGTCAGTGTTATTTCTGATTATTTACAGCCTAATCAACCAAATATTGACTTCTTTGTCTGTGTAAGAGGGCCAATAAATTAGGTCTATGGAACTAATAAGACATTTTAGTGACTTTCTTCATAAATAAATGATAAATGTGTATCACACATTACAATATAATAATAATGATGTACAATATTTTCTGTGATGGATTAGGTAACACTTTTCTCCTTGTAACCGCATCACACCTTTTTCTGTTCGTCTCTGCAGAAGTATTGCTGGACATGAAAGCTTCAGGATCAGAGTTGGGGTGGTTGACGTTGCCATATGAGAACGGAGTGAGTATTTATACCTCAACTGGCATTTTTAAGACTTCAGGTTCAAGACTAAACTTCCTCTGTGGAAGACGGGAGGTATATAAAATGCAGCTGAAGATTTGTTCTTGTTAACATCTGAACTCTGCTCAGCAACAATACAACACTTCAGAGGCCTCTTTCCGCCCATTAAGTCCACCAAAGAAGCTCTCTGGGATAGAAGGAATGAGTGGCAGCTCGATGAGGTTTGGCAGAGCTCAGCTAGCCTTGCGTTAACTCTACCCTTTCATAAAGAACTTATGAATGCCATTAAAATGTCAAGGTTCAACCTACATTTAAATTTACAGTACCAATGTGCATTTTACACAATCACAGTAGATTGTTTTCATTCCACCGCTAAACCTCAAAGCTAAATTTTAGGATTCATTTGCTTGTGAATCTTCTCTGACGTTAGAGGTTACAGTAGCAAGATGATCCGTACAGTGGGAAGACATAAGTGATAGAAAACGAAAGACTGGTCCATATGTGGAGAACCATCCCTCTATGTATAGTTCAGTGGCTTTCCATCTATAAAAAGCAACAGGACATGGCTACTTCCACAGTGTGTGGCCTACGTTTCTCGTGTGACTGTTCTCAAAGATCTAAGGATTCTTGTTTTATCGGATAGGATTTCCCCTTGTCTGTCAAACATTGCTTTGATCTGATCCAGTGTATTTAATTTTGTACTACTGATTATTGTTTGCAATATATAATTCTAGCTTAAGGAAACACATTTGAATGTTTTATTTTCTAAATGCCCGATTAGACAATAGAAACTGCAAAGTGATTGTAAATTATCACTGAAGTCCAGTATTTAATGTGGACGAAATATAAAAATCTCAGACTTGCTGATTTGCTATGATTCATGAAAAGCTGATCTAATCTTTTACCAGTTTAACTTTCTTTTTGAAAAGTATGGTTTCACTTTGGCATTTACCACATTTATTTTCTCTATTCCAACAACAGGTAATGTTTAGGTAAATGTAAGCACTAGTTTAATCCCTGAAACACCAGCGCTGTTAACGTGACATGTGGTACATTTTAACGGTGAATGAAGGCTTTTAATCTTTCTACTCGTCATTGCTTCCCTTCTTTAAAAAGTCTTAATTGCTACCAGTTTTGCTGCCATGCCTTTGCACTGGTCTTATAAAGCTCATTTCACTGCCATAAATGTTGGCTGGTAGTATTTGCTAGATTTACGTGTGTCTCACACACTTGCACTGTTGTGCTAGTGGAAAACCACACACGTTGCGAGCGCTGTACATGTCCAGACCAATATTCTTAAAGTGTGGAGAAAAAAAAAAAAAAAGCTCCAGCTCACTTCTGCACTTTATGAGCTCCTCACTCACCATGAAAGGAGAGGGGTCTCATTAATAAAACTGGTTCTAGGCAACAACACAGCCCCTGAACCCTATACTTATACTGTGAAAAAATGTGTTTTCTCCTTTAATTATTGTAGCTTGGAAACTGTGACTTTTGCCCTTTAAACTGATCCCACTCCTCTCTCTTTTCTTTGGTGTCCAACAGTGGGAGATAGTCCAGACGGTGGTGAATGGCTCACTTTTCTATACCTACAGTGTTTGTAGTGTAGATGCTACTGAACAGGATAACTGGTTACGAACAACATTCATTCAGCGGCGCCCAGGGACCGCCCGGGTGTCTGTGGAGCTCAGTTTTGTTGTGAGAGACTGCAACACTTTTGATGGCGCCTCTGTTGCCTGCAAAGAAACATTCAACCTCTTCATCTCTGAGGCTGATGCTGACGTGGGAACCAACTTTCGTAAAGGGCAGTTCCGCAAAGTGGCCACCATTGCTCCCGATGAGGTCACACACGGCCGTGTGCTGAAGGTCAACACAGAAACAAGGACTGTTGGGCCTCTGTCCAGAAAAGGCTTCTACCTGGCTTTCCAGGACATGGGTGCTTGTGTGGCAATACTCTCGGTCAGAGTTTACTACAAGACGTGCCCATCCACAGTGCAGAGCTTGGCAGCCTTCCCGGAGACGGTGGCAGATGCTCTCAGGGAGGTGGAGGGAGCCTGTGTGGAGAATGCCATCAGTCAGGCTACCCCACGAATCTACTGCACAGCTGAGGGTGAATGGGTGGTTCCTGTGGGCCAGTGCCAGTGTCTTGCTGGCTACGAAACCACTGGGGAGTCCTGCCAAGGTAAGCACTGCCAGAAATATTCCACGCACTCAACTGAGATGTGTTTGTGCTGCAGTGTCAGCTGTAGTAAATGAAACGCCTCGAACCACCACTTTGGCGAGGTGTGAGGAATGAGTGCACAGGAATGTTAATTGTATCTTGTTTGTTTTGCTGCAAAAGCCACTTCATATCTTTCATGAAATACTGTAGGTCAGGTAGAGCAGTACTGGGCTTAGGTAAAAGAGAGAAACACAGAAGGTGTCCAAACATGTTTGTTTTGTTTTGGTTTTGAGGCAACCACAGATTGCTCCATATAATACAGATAAAAATCACAAAGGAAATTTCAACAGACCTTCATTAATCCTCGTTTCTTTACCTGTTGCCCAATGGCACGTTCTTTCCACTGTCTTTCTGTCAGGACTCAGGAATGGGGCTGGGTGGGGCAATGACTTTATGAATGGGAAGTGGTAACATACAGTACAAGAAGCTGTGGCTAAGATGGAAAATAGACTGAAGGATTCTCAAAGATGTCTGCATGTGTGCTAAAGATAAGACATGATTCAGAATGTTGAATTCTGAAGTGATGAGCATGACTGCCTAGAATTCAGTAGGTGAATTTGGGCATGATGTCAATTAAAAAAATGTAGCCGTGTACAGTAAAGAACAAGCTGCGGTATTCGTATGGTTTGTGCAGAAGCTGCCCTGTCTTTTGGCATACTGGGGTGTGGTGTGTTGAACTTTCTGGAGGAAACGTGGGAGGAGAGAGGGTACTGAGAGAAGAGGAAGGAGGGAGGAAGGGCACTGTATGCTGCGGGGATTTCTGAAAGGAATTCTTTTACCATCACGTCACTTACCGCACTGACTAAAGGAAGGGCCGTGTGAAATGTGTCAGAATAACTACCTGAGTGGTGTGTCCTCTCCTCACAAGCATTTGTTTTGCGTCAGTTGCCAAGGTTGCAGGAGCCACAGATTACAGGGAAGAGGCTGACACGCCTTCAGAGGTTAGACTGAGTCAGGCTGAGGTTTAGACTCCTCATGGCACCTTGACTGGCAAAGTTTGGTCTCTTCCTGTAGTCTGTTCCTAAAAATAACCAGGCCATGCTCGCCAGCCTAAATAATATCACTCTAAACTGGATATATTTGGTTTTTGACTGTTGGTTGGACAAAACAATGCATTTTCACAATTGTTTGGGCATTTTTTACATGAAATAATAATCAAACTGAAAACAAATTTAATTAAAAAAAATTAGCTACATACATTTAAATAGGCACGTACTGTGCTTTAAAAAGTAGATCCTGTACTCAGGTTGTAATAATAAAGGCAGAATAAGTGAGGAAGTAAAGGCAACGGATTGTTTAAGACTTTGAGTTTCCTCAGCACTGGTGGACTCCAAGCCGACCACCTGAAACGGATGTTGTTTGTTGAATGAGGCAGCTGTTGAGGAAGAAGACAGGAAATATTTGACTGGAAAAACTGTGATTTCAAAGTCTGGAGGATGACCTGATCATTAGGATGCAGGAAACTAATTTTATTACATCAGTAAGACACAATGTTGCAGCATTTTCCAGCCAACTTTGTTTGAGGCTCATGTCTAGCATATGGATTCCACTGACGAGCCCAACTGTTGTGGGAAAAGGAAGTAAGTGAGATGAGGAGGAATGCTGACTGACACAAATAAGCAGGTTGTCCTTGGTCGGAGTCAGAGGGTGGGGAGAGAGTCGACAGTTGGTGCATGAGGGTGGTTAGTTCTGTGGGTGCTTAGTTAGGTGTGGAGTGTAATTTGGTCAAGAGGATTAGTAGAGCAACAGGACAGCTGTTAGCCAATGACATGGCTCGCTCCGTCTCCCTTTGCTCTTTCATCCGGTTGTTAACACACACACAACGAGCTCCCTAATCCACGTTCCCACTCATTAGAACAATGGGCCGACCCAAAGAGCAAAAAACAGATTCAATTAACAGATGCACCGGTGCGGAACATAGGTCCTTTTCACATGTGTGTTGTAGTCAAAGAGAGTGTGGGACAATTAGAAGCATGATTTCAATTCACAAAAGAAAATAAGTTTGTTGAATGAATGAGCAGCACTGGATCAGGTTGAAAAGTATTCAAGATAATATTTAAACTTTTTTTTAAATATAATTCTTTTGTGAGACTCCACCTTTGCCAAAGTTTGCATTAACAATGTTTGTATTCATGCATTGCACACATGCCTCCATTTGTGAGCTGTATAATGACTTATACAACATATTTATGGCACCACTCTGTCCAATCTCAGAGACAATAGATGAATAGGGCTGGAGTTTCTTTGGTACGTGACAGAGGTCCTGCTGCTCCAGCTCAAGGTGAAATGGGCTGACCCCCTTTTCTTATGCGAAAAGACCTCAGCTACACCCCCACTGCTGCCAAGTAACTCCCCAGAGAGAACTTCTGTTGGTCCTCTAGACATTTACCCCCATCCCCCATTCCTTACATCCATCCATCTATTCATCTCTTTCCCTCCTACTCAAATTCAACCTGTTCCTTCTCCTGCACTGGAGCAGTACTCAAAGTGCTGCCACATCTTCAATCCAGGACTGACTGAACCTCTTGTCTTGGCCACCAACACCGGGGCCACATGACAGCAGAATAAAAGCAGTAGCAGGAGCTGTTCTACAAGATCCATTCTTTTAAAATTTGTCCTACGCTCTGAGGTCTTTGTCACCCCAGAATCTTTGTGCATCTGTTTCCATAAACACACTAAAAATCGGACTTGTCTTCAACAGCATTTCCTCTTTCCTGAGTCTCTTGTCCACTAGACATTCATCCTGGAATGCTGTAATTTATGACTAGTGTCAGGGGTTAGTGGAAGGAAGGAAGACGGGGAGGAAACGGCAGTAGAAAACTGATTTGCTGGTCCTATGACTTGGTTTCTGTCCAGTCTGCATGTTCCTTAACCTCCCACGCCCTGTGCATTGAAATGTACCTCACACTCCACAAGTGTCAAAAGTATCATTTCCTTTGGCAAAAACATTAAATATTATCTGCCAGAGAATATGAGCTGGAAACCTTTCAGGGGAAAGGCCGATCAGATCACCTGATGGATTTCAAGCTCTCCTGTCATCCGGTTGACACCTGCAGTGTGACCTGAGATTAGGCCTTCAGGCAAAAAAGACAAGTAGAGGCAAATAGTCAGGGAAATCCCTTTTCATTCCTCCGGATACAAGACTGAGTGATCATAAGTTACTCACAACAAATGCTTCCTGATGGGTTGAAAGGGCTGGTTTTACAACGGCGACAGTTTCATTGTTTGCTTTCTGATTAGTCATTCCTTCCTGTGCTTGTCTGTTTCGGAGTAAGTCTTAAATATCAGGTTTAAATTAACACACAGCTTCTTTCTCTCACACAGCATGTAAACCGGGCTACTTTAAGCCATCTGTATCCAGTGAGTTATGTCAGGTTTGTCCTGATAACACGAAGCCTTCCTCAGCTGGTGCCACCAAATGTGAATGTGAGGAAGGTTTTTTCCACGCCCCGTCAGACCCTCCTACATCTCCCTGCTCTGGTAACAGTCCCACTCACTGTCATCTTCCTGTAAAAACATTCATATTCATTAGAGCCAGTTTGGATGACCAAGCTAACTTTGTCATCCACTTCCTCCCCAAGCTCCACCAAGTGCCCCTCGTGACCTGACCTCCACCACCCTGTCAGCAGAAGGCAGGCTGCAGCTGTCCTGGAGCCCACCGCTGGTGACTGGGGGGCGCAGGGACCTCACCTACAGTGTGTTGTGCGAGCACTGCGATGGACCCTCATGCATCGCTTGTGGTGAAAAGATCCGTTTCGAGCCAGGTTCTGCAGACCTGCAGGAAACCACAGTCATTGTTAATGACCTGGATTCACATCTCAACTACACGTTCACCGTGGAAGCTCACAGTGGTGTGTCCCAGTTTGGCACAGAACCATCTACTGCAACCATCACCACCTCTCTGGACTACACAGGTGAACTTCGATTTAACCTCGGAATCGTAACGTTTTGTTGACATTGCCATTACTTCCTTACTTGCATCTAACTAAAACTCAGCTAGCTGACTGAAGAGTGACGTTCCCTGTGTTACAAACTGAACTTGTACATTTGATAAAGGCAACAAAACACAGAAATAGACATACAGCGCCCAATATGCATGAACAAATATCTTTTAATTTAGTTTGCCGAAAACTCAATTACAGACACAGAATGTTTGTTGGCCAACATAGTTACAGTATGTTTGAGGTCAATTCATTGAACAAACTAAAGTTCGCCAATAGAAATCTTATCTTATCTGTATGGGAGGAGTGGAGCTGCGTCAGAAGCACTGTCAACACAGATAAAGCATGCAAGCACATCTTCTTTTACAGCTGTAATAGTAATGTGTCCTTTTTATGTAGCAGGCTTCTAAAATCTTCAGTTCAAAGCCATGTTTATGAGCTGTTTTCATGAAATTAGGAAGCTTGTGAAGTAGGAAGGTGATTATGTTAAGTGTGTTTTCTCACACGTTAAAGAAGTTCCAGTGTCTCCATGACTATTAAAGGAGTGACACAATTGTTTAGACACTTTTCTCTGAAATAGTGTTAAAGTGTAAATATGCTGTACAGAAAGGACTTACTAGACCAAGAGGAATTCAGTCTGACCAACTGAGTCCCAAAGGCTTTCATTTCCAAGTGTCCCTTTGCAAAGACTATGATTAGTCACTAACCATTATTTTGCTTTCTGTCTCTGACCGACCGTTAGATCCCCCAAAGGTGACGTTGATCCATCTGGATGATCGCAGCCCCACCAGTCTGTCTCTGTCCTGGACTCTGTCTCGCAGACCTCCAGCCCGCATCAATCATCGCTATGAGCTTATGTACCGCAGAAAAGTAAGATAGAGTGCTGTGTGCTCTTTTGTCCTTTTCCTCCCTAGTCCCTAGACTCCCAAGTGCTTAGGCAAAAATTATCTTTTAATAATCATTTGAACTTTGTTTTTACAGGACGATGATGGCGAGCGAGATGTGACCACCTACACAGTCCTGATTTTGGAGAAAAGCTCAGTTCAGATTAATGATCTCACCCCAGACACCACTTATATATTCAGGGTCCAGGCACTAAGTCCCGAAGGCAACCCTGGGAGCTACAGTGTGGAGCATGAGTTTCACACTTCACCAATAGGTACCTGCAACTTTAGAATCTACAGACCAAACTCTTTCTCAAATGTCTGTGGTCTACATTTTTATTTCACATGCTTGATGCATCTCTTTCTGTAATTTTGCGCAGCTGAGTCTCAGATCCAGAACAACTCCACCATGGTGATGGGAGCTGTAATTGGCGTCGCGGTTATTCTGCTTGTTGTGGTGGCCGTTCTGCTGCTGCGTAAACGGTTGGTTACAACACTCTTTGTATCCACATTTAATGGCTGTATCACACAGATAAATATTATCTACAGACCTGCAGACTGCATGATTATGTGCCACAAGCTCAAGTAAATGAAGGGCACTCTGTTATGACAGTGCATGGTGGGGTTATGAGTAATAGCCAGTGTTGTTATAAAATGGAGCCTTGGTCTTTTTCAGCTGAGACTGACCTGCAATTACTAAAAAGCCAGTCTGTATTCTGTTTAGTCTTATAGTGATTAGTCTTGTTTTCCTCTCAGGAGACTGAGTTCCCGTGGCAGAGGAGGACCAGAAGATCCCTACTTTTCAACAGGTATTGAAACAGTACATTCAATAACAGTTCAGCATTATTCAGTGATCAAACTATGCATTCAATTAGTATTTAGCCTGACGTCATGGTCTTTGTTTTCCTCCTTAGATCAGCTCAAACCCCTCAAGACTTACATTGATCCACACATGTATGAAGACCCTAACATTGCCATCCAAAAGTTTGTCACAGAAATTGACCCAAGTGCTATTAGCAAACACAAAGTCATTGGTGTAGGTGAGTGTTTTTAAATCATCTACCTTCCATTTGGTGAAATCTCGGCGCACAGTTTCTGACATTTCCTCCTGCTGTTCATCAGGGGAATTTGGTGAAGTGTTTCGCGGAGTGATGAAGATTCCTGGGCGAGGGGAGGTGGCCGTAGCTATCAAGACACTGAAGCTGGGCTACTCGGAAAAACAGAGGCAAGACTTCCTGAGCGAGGCCAGCATCATGGGGCAGTTTTCACACCCGAATATCATACGTCTAGAGGGAGTTGTCACCAAATGTGAGTTAGAGCTTTAAACACAAGTCAATTCATAAATTGCAGAATCAGGTGTTTGTATGTATCGTTTCTCTAAACATGATTTTTTTTTCTTTCTAGTCAAGCATGCTATGATAGTGACTGAATACATGGAGAATGGTGCTCTCGACACATATCTAAAGGTAAATACTTGTTCCTTGCAAAGTCACATTTCTCAGTGTGACGCTACAAACTATAACAATATATTTCTATTTCTTTATATCTGTACTGTATGATTTTAAAACAGTCATTAGAGGAGAGATTGTTTTTTATTAAACTATTCTAATTTTTGTTTTCTTTAGGATCGAGATGGAGAGATTCCTTCCTATCAGCTGTTGGGAATGCTTCATGGAATAGCTGCAGGCATGAAATACCTCTCAGACATGAATTATGTCCACCGTGATCTGGCAGCAAGAAATGTTCTGGTGAACAGCAACTTCGAGTGTAAGGTGTCTGATTTTGGCCTGTCACGTGTATTGGAGGACGATGCTGAGGGCACCTACACAACCAGAGTGAGTCTCACAGCTACATTTCAAACCCCAACTAGGACAATGCATATTTTTAGCTAGTAACCACTATCACACTGTTAATAGTTTATTCTTAAGCACCTAGTCAAACGTCTTTCAGCACTTTGTGTTTCCACTCCCTCTAATCATTAAATATATGATTTGTTAATGTTTCTCTTATCAGGGAGGTAAAATCCCGATCCGCTGGACTGCCCCCGAGGCCATTGCATACAGGAAATTCACCTCAGCCAGCGACGTGTGGAGCTTTGGCATCGTCATGTGGGAAGTCATGGCCTTTGGAGAACGGCCCTACTGGGACATGAGCAACCATGAGGTATGTTTAATCTGTCACAGCCACTTTCCAGATCTTATAGCTAAATGGGGGATTGTTTTGGCTTGTGTAGGTCCAACTTTAATGTAATATATCACTGAGTCTGTGATGGGGAGGTGGTGATAGAAAGTTGCCTGCAGCATAGTTTCTACCTCCCATCCTCTTTAAATTTACTGTTAATGTCAACATATGAACACAGTGCTTTTTTTTTGAATGGCTCCCTGTTTCTAACGCCAGAACTGTTAAATCTATGCACTTTCTTAACTCTGCTGTGTTCTCTTCCTCAGGTCATGAAGGCGATCAATGAGGCCTTCAGGCTTCCTGCACCGATGGACTGCCCATCTGCTATCTACCAGCTCATGCTCCAGTGTTGGCAGAACGACCGCTCCAAACGACCTCGTTTCTCAGACATTGTCAACATTTTGGACAAACTGCTTAAAAGCCCAGAGTCTCTGAAAGCCATAGCTGACTTTGACCCACGGTAAGAACAGTTCATTTTTGTAAAATGTATATTTTGGTAACAAAGTCAAACATGTGAAAAGAAATGGTCGCCAATTAATATAGAAAGAACAATAGTATGTCCCACCTGCATTCACTAGTAATTTAAACTAAGAAATACTCATGTACAGTTCAGTGTACAGATTCTTGTGAAAATACTTGTATTGACACGTTTTTATATTTGTTCAATCTGTGCAAACAAAAAAAAAGACAATTGGCGAGATTCAAGGAGCAGTGATTTCAAAACTCTCTGCTGGTAACCGTCCATAAAATGACAAATTGTTGTTTTTACACTTCTCAAACTGCCAAACTAAAACTAAAACTGGTTCTCTCTTGTTCATACGTACATCATAAAATGCACTCTGGAAACTAAGTACATGTTGCGTGTTACAGTGTGTCCATCCGCCTGCCCAGCACCAGTGGCTGTGACGGCACCATGTTCAGGTCGGTGCCCGAGTGGCTGGAGTCCATCAAAATGAGTCAGTACAACGAGAGCTTCGCTCGTGCAGGGATCACGACCATGGAGCAGGTGCTCGCCTTGAGACATGAGTAAGTGCACACATGGCACAGGTGCAGCCCTGCCGTGCCGCACTGATCTGGCATCGAGCCACATTTTGTAGTAACACAGAGAATATATTGAGCTGTCAGCTTGAACATTTGTTATCGCGTTTGTGATGCAGGAATACCCCACTCCGCCTCTAAGCGTCATTCCTCTCATTCTTTTCTGCCCTAACTTCTACAGCAGTGCTTCCCAATCTTTTTTTTGTCTGATGCACCACCCAATCCACCCGTCATGTTACAAATACACAATTGAAGTTTGCTTTTGGAACTAGTTGTTATTTAAACAAAGTTAATTGCGAAGGTCTGTTTAGTCATTTGTGCTATTAGCGGTTAGACTGAATGTCAATCACCTTGTTTATCCAACATTTTGAACAGTTTAATTTCTTTTATTGAATTATTTTACCCACGTTCTGAACGCAGATACTTGCTTTAGAAGCTACTTCAAGATTTTGTTATGCAAAACACAAGTCCATTTTGTTTTCAGCACACTCAAAACTGTGTCGTTTATCTTGTTTCTATCAGAGACATCAGGAATATTGGAGTGCGGTTACCCGGTCACATGAAGAGGATAGCTTACAGCATCCTGGGCCTGAAAGACGAGACCAGCTCTCTCAGCGTGTTTGCAGTGTGATCTAAGCATTCCTCCAAATCAAAGCGCACTGACCGACCGTGCCATTTCACTTATGGACGAGGAGGACTGAAGTGGAGGGGTGAAACTGAGCTACACTGCAGGATTTTTGTTCTTATGTGGTGTTCACAGTGTTGCCTGACTGAAAAGGATCTTCCACGCCACTCAGAAAGGACTGAGATTGAAAACACTTATGTACTTTATAACAGAGGAATAATTTATGTACAAATGTTTTATATGTTGAACATAAACAACTTCTGAAATGTAGTAAATGAAACTATTATAAAAGTAAGTGAAAATGTGAGACCACGTGAGAGAGCTCTGCTTTGCATTTACTGAGTGACTGAAATATTTAAGGCTCTTTGTGGTTGAGGGCTGTTTTTTCCAGGCACTCTTTTTATCTTATCTACACATTATGTGATCACTGAGACTATATTTTAAATTAGAAATAACTATTCTACTCAGGGCAAAGAATCACGTTCTTAACTTTTTGTAGTTAGTCTCTGTATCACATTATGCATTCTCCTCAATTGTTTACATCGCGTCTTAATTCAACTGTCCATTTTTATTTAATATTTATTTTATTTTCTATTTATGTCATTTGTTACATGAAATATAAGTCTGATCTGGCGCATGTTTGCCAGACAGTGTATTTTTGTGTTTAAATAAAATCATTGTTTCCTGTAATTGGATTTCTTTCTTGGAGTGAACATGCATTTGCTTTTCAGTCATCTTAGCAGCGTGGCTCTGCATTTTCACACTGTAATATCTCAGCTATTAAATGTATTATTGACACTGTGCACGGACATTCATAGTCCCCAGGGAACGAATCCTACTGACTGTGGTGATCCCCAGTTGTTTATCTGTAGCGCCACCTTGTGTTTGACGTGTAGTTCAGCATTGATTTATCTCAACCTGTGGACAGTTGACTATGCAATCAGATGCTGCCGTTCAGTCTACGTGAACTTTGTTGAAACATGTTTATCTAGAGTTATCATCAAGTCACAATTTCAATTTGTGCAGTTCAAAATCAAAGCGATTCCCATCAGACTCCGCTTTATATTGTCCTTATTAGCAAATATTAAAAAGCTAACAGGCCAGAACAAGATGATAACCATGTTAAACACTGATGAAAACAGTGTACACTGTAAAGAAATGGCCACCAGTGCATATTATAAACGCTAAATGAAAAAAATCTTTATTTATTTAAGTTATTTTCTGCTCACACTGTCACATCACAACTCTCTGTGACTTTGCCAAAGTGGAGCAGAATTTCACACTTAAACGCGACTGTGCTCCATCATACCACTGACACGCAGGCGTGGCGTTGTACCTACACGCGGTTTCCAGTGGAAATCTGTTGGTGAAGTGACATTTTTGTGACAAATCCACTTTTGCCTCAATGAGGCTGAGTAATATAAACCTGTAGAACATACTTCATTGTGTCATATTACATTTATCGGCTTTAAGCTGCTGGTCACAGTCCACTCAATGCCACACCTGATAATTATATCTTATTTCTTCATACTGAAACATCTCCACACCCATTCTCACACACCAACACAAAGACTCATGCTCCCAGTGAAGGGTGCGGCTAGAAATTCAGGACCGCTTGACAACGGTTCAAAAACGGTTCCCTCACACTGAATATCTCCAATCTGTGTCATGTTCCAGTCAAGATGAATCATCAAGGGGGGTGATCATACCCACAAAGCTCCCAGGAGCCTATAAAAGAGTTGTTTACAGTGACAGTTTTATTGGAGGAAAGGGAGAGCTTAATCACCTGTGTTGGGTTTGTGGTCATCAAAGATACAGTTGGGAATAAATAATCAACTTCTGCAGCCTGAATGGAAGAAGACAGAGGATCATCCCCTCAGCAGACGAGTGCAGAACACAGATTTACGGGTCTGACAAAGAAATAGAAAGAAAAGAAAGAAATCTGATCATGAGGAACTTTCAATTTGTGTCTTATCCTGTACGTAACTGTTTTAGGTCATCCGTGTCCCACGGGGAAGACCCAGGTCACCGGAGACGTCTTCCAATTCACAGTTGATGTGAGTGAATTTTCTCCAGAGGATGTTATCGTCACATCCTCCAACAACCTTATAGAGGTCCATGCTGAGAAGGTGAGTCATGCAGTCAGTAAGTATAGAAGCTGCAGGACTTTCTTTGGTAGTTGGCTTGTGTCATTTAAAAAGAAGTACTTGGTGTTTGGCTGGATTCTATTGATGCTGATTTTACATTTTCATGGTCTTTGGTTTGCTTGCAGCTGGGAGAAGATGGCTCCGTCACAAGCACGTTTTCCCATCGATGCAAACTCCCATCAGATGTGGACCCCATGTCTATGACCATGTCCACGGAGAGCAGCGGGCTCCTAACCGTCAGTGCTCACAGGATATGTTAGTGCAAAATCACTCATAGTTTTCTTCTCGCTATAACTGACATTTCCAAATAAAACATAAACAATCTTTTCCCTCTTTACTTTATTATTACTTGGTATTCCAGATGTAATCTCAGCACTACACCAGGGGCTCCAGGACCCTGACAATGTTGGAGTTTAGCGACCTCTAACGGTAGGAGAAGGAATGAAACACTGAACCATTTACGTACTGTCGGAAATCTGAAAAACCTCCGACAAAAGAACGTGTAAATAATCATTGAATGTCATTCGTGCAAGTTTTATCAAATTAATTACCAATAGCACACGTGACGTTATCACCATTTTGTGCTTTTTATGTAGCATTTACCATACACTTTTTTAACGTAAAGTAACCAGACCGTCACCTAAAAAGACTAAAAGGCTTGCTGTCCCGTTGTATTTTCTGAATACTCAAAGACTGCTCTGATTACTGATTTCTAATGAAACAACAACAACAACAACAACAACAACAACAACAACAACAACAAACCATCAGCACCTGAAGCTACTTTGATAGGAAATTGAATAAATTACTTCTTGTGGTCCCTGAAGGCAACGCAACATCTTGACGGAAGTGACGTAATTGGTTGTCAGGAGACGTTTTAGTGTACGGAAGTTTTTTATCAGGTAGATTTTTATCCATTACAGTTCTTGTTATTAAAGCGCTTTATTCTTAATAAAACTAGTTATAACTATTTTGATACTAACATTACTTTAAAAAGCTGTCTACAGCCGCCCCAGGCCTTTGCTTAGGCAACACGGACTTGTGTGTGTGATGCTACCGCGGTTAGCTTCATAAGCAGCAACAACATGGCACAAAGTCCTGCTCCCGGATCAATCGTAGTATCTGACTGGCATCGATGTAAAGACAGCAAGGAATACTTCAGCAAGATTTTACACAAGAAAAGGCGCAGAACCTTCGGTATGGCATAATTATTTACGGTTGTGTATGTGTACAGTATAAAAGTAAGTTAGTGAAGTGTTGTACAACTTCCAGTTAAGTGCATTACTTGGCTACTTTATAATCCACTACAGTTTATTTACTTTTCAAACTAAGATTTTACACACAAAGCACATGAAGAGTTGATTATATATATGTTTTTTTCACAGACTTGTAATACAATGACGGATGTACACATGAAAACTGATTTTCCATCATTTTGTTATTGGTCCAAAATTTTTCCAAAAAGTAATAAAAATAAAGTAATTTGGAGATAGTAGTATTTAGGATAGTACGAGAATAGTTAGGCATGGCACTGACACCTGAAGCATTGGACCTTTTGATGCCCGTTTTACAGGCCTGTTGGAGTCTCCAGTGATGCCACCACATGTAGCTGTGGACACTGTTCATTATAAGATCTTCCTCTCAGGCAAGAGTGGGGTTGGAAAAACTGCTCTTGCTGCTCGTCTTTCTGGTAGAAATATTCCCAACATGCACTATGAAACTACAGGTGGGTGCCTGCTCCACACTCGGTGATGCTTATGTCACAACAATGATCATTTGTAAAACTTTATTAAGGAACTTAAAACTATTTTTTTGTAAATGAGAGCCTACTAATGTGAGTTGATCTTTCATCACTGAAGGTATTGAGACGACAGTAGTGTATTGGCCAGTGAAGCTCAGAGAAAGTGGCAGAGTGCTTTTCTTCCGTCTGCAGCTGTGGGACTGTGGAGAGAATGCCCTGCGTAGATTTGACCATTTGCTTCCAGTATGTATGAAATATACAGTATTTCCACAAATTTAATATATTGTATTGAGTTCTGAACTAATGTGAAAAAAAAGAATTAGAAACATCATCCCACCTTTTGTCAAATCACTGGTTAATGTGTATTCCAGTCTTGTAAGGAGCAGGTGGATGCCGTCCTTTTCCTGTTCTCCTTCACCGACAGGACATCCTTTGATGATCTGCCAAATCAAATTGCAAAGTGGACTGGGGAGCCTGCAGGTAAAGTTGTGAAACTGGTGGTGGGCACCAAGTATCCTTCTGCTCTCCTGTCAGTTTTTGAGTAAAGGGCAAGGGTAAACTCACAAAACTAAAACTCATCATACTCTATGCTAGTAATGTTGTGCATTGATCCTATGTGGTGCCATACGAAGATTGTAATGCTCTGTACATCAAACATTCAAGTATGCAGTTCAAAACATGCTCACTACTTCCCAGATCAGTTTGAGCTACATCAATGCACAGGCCGGCATTTGTCCTTAACATTTGGTTCAGATTTGACCTCTTCATGCACTGTGATGTGAGAGAGAGAGACATAAGGGACTTCCAGGAGACATGGAGCTTACCGGTGCTGCGTATGGGAGGAGAGGTCAGCGATGGACTGGGTGACTTATCCCCCCTCCTCAACTGCCTGGCAGAGCAGCTGTGGTATCAGGACTGTCTCACAGCCAGCCACCATTCACAGCAGGAGATAGTGCCTCTATTTTAATACTGAACAGGATTTCTAAGAGACAGTTGAGGCAAACTAAATTGAACTCCATGTAAAGGTAAGATTAGCTGGAAGTGTTTGCTGCTGGGATGAGTGGAGAAGTGTCGGTAGGGTATGAGTAGTTGTCAGTGACTGATATCTTGTGTTATCTTCTGAATGAACCAGTACTGACAATGTTGCTTTAGGCTGATATGAAAAGGTCAGAAAGTCTTATTTTCTAATAAGAATTAAGAACACATTGCTAAAAACAGGCCAGTGTTTAATACGAGTAGAAGTTAAAAAAAGTAACAAAGTAATTAGTGACAAGTTCAGTGCATGTTTGCATTCGTACATTACGAACATCAGGTGCAGTCAAATTATTAAACATAAGTGATCAAGTTAACGAACATTCATGATTATTAATGTGCAAGTTAAAACTGTCAAAATCGTGTTCCATCAGTGTTTACGTGACAGCACCTTCATCCAGGTCTCTTTATCTGACCTGCAGAGAAGGAAGAAGAAAATACAACTTATTTATTAGCAGGTGATTAAAAACTTTCGAAAGATGTCCACTCTTACTTTGTGTGTGCAACGAGTATCATGGCTGTCGGTAGTCCTGTTTGACTTCGAGAGAGGCGTAGCAGGAAGGAGTCTGGGGGCAGACCCAGGACTTCAGTCTTTAGATTCTCGATGTGGACATGTGTGGGAAACTCTGCATGATCCACAACTTTAAACCGCTGATCCCTGAACATGAAGCAGAGTCAGCACAGCCTAGTCGAATGGCGGCGAACATTTCCAAATAGGACTGAAATGAGTGAGATTGGATTGATTTGATTGACAAGTAAAGCATTTTCTAGGATGTTGTTTGTTCCACATCGTTCTTCATCAAAGACTGTTAATAAACTAGTCTGATTGCAGAAGTAAGCTTTTAATTTTAGCTGTCAGAATTCTTGCATTGCATTTAATGTGCTACTTAAATAAAAAGTAATGTTATTAATTGTACAAGTATACAGTGTATGTCAGATACTTCTTCAAGGAGATGATCAGAAGGTCATTGAAGAGGTGGAGGTAGATGCTGCTGAATGACACTTTGGGGTTGGGAGTGCTCTCCACGATCTTCTGTCTCATGGGACCCTGGTGAACCAGAAAACGTCTGCTCACGACCAGAGGAACTGACTGCACAGAGAAGGATGTAAACTGTTCAAATTTACTGCAATCTGCAAACTTATGTTACTGAAGAAGAAGCAAATTATCACCTTAACTTTGCCGAAATCCAGTTGAGTTTTTAGACAGACCAGCTCCTCGAGTTGTTTCATTTGTTGGACCCCGTTGTCACAATCTATCACTATCTGGCGAGAGGACAACAGGTCGATAAAGTATGCAGCTCTTACAGTACAGTGTAAACTTTCTGATGGTCCTGTATTCAATATGTTAAGAGCACTAAAGAATCAAAGATATATAGTACTAAATGGAAAGAACCGCTAATGCACAAAGAGCCATTTCAGAATACTGAACCTTATTGATTATTACAATGTCTACAGTTTAATGTTGCTGGGAACCAGTAAAGTCAGATTTTAAATACATTTTAAATTATTAATCAGTGATACATTACACTGTTTTCTATCCGATTTATGGTCACTTACTGTAGTTTCAGCATTAACTTACAAATCTGAAACAGAATTACCTCATGAATGGCTTGAATCGCTTTTTCAAGATTTGAAAGCGAGTCAGCGTCCGCTTCTGTGAGTTTCAGGATGCTCTGAAATGTGAGAAAACCCAACACAATCCTAAGCCGAATCCTAAAACACGCCATACAGAGTAAATTGATTTTTAACTCCACTAACCTCCAGTAAAAGCTTAATACGAGTAATTCTCTGGAAGGGAAGGACAAGGAATGACTTCAGGCTCCGTCTCTGACAAACCGGGTCGTTTTCAAGCTTCTTGAGTAAATGCACATAGTGTCTGTTTTGCTGCCTTGAAGAAAAAAGATGATATGACTGAATATGGCTTATTAAAAGTTGTTAAAATGACATCACAAAACAGAGACTTACAGCAGCTGGTTGTGAAGAGTCTCCTGGTACATCATGTTAGTGACATATGGCACATACAGTGCGTGAAACTTCGGGCAGTGCTTGAGCACAATGTCTCCAACCTGAGATATCAACACCTGTTCTCCCAGACGTATTTCTAAATCCATGAAAAACCTAAAATAATAGGAGAGAAAGAGATGCAGAGCAACAGCTCAGCGTTACATCAAGAGTTAAAAACATAAGAGGATATGTGGAGCCCTCACTTTTCACTGGCTGCCGTCACATGACGAATGTTGGAAAACAAGATGTGGTGCTCCCTTTGAGACAGGGCTTGTTTCAGAGCCTTGGATGCACAGAAGTGATTGACAGCGACTTCCAGACTCTTCAAGTACGATGCTTCGGAGCTGATCATCTCAAACATGCACTAGAGGAACAAAAGGAGACAACATGATTATGTTTGCTGTTGTTTCTCTCCAGCTTTCACTTTGACATGAAAAATAAAGGGCTAGTAATAAATCAATAAATTCACAAACAACCCAAAACCAACACTAAATGGATGAGTAAGGTAAAGCCTGGTACAGATGGAATTAGATGGTTGTTCAACATGCTGTAAAACCTCCTCTGACATAATGAGTGATCATAGTTATCACTCGATGTTTTATTCTTCCTATTGCTGTCGTGAGCAGTGTCACAGAGCTGCTATCTGCTTCTGTCTTGTTTAACGTTTAAAGCATGACGTGATTTTCTTCCCCCCACCTCCTGAAGACGGATCTGTTTTCTGGTCAAGCTCGTGAGCAGGCCGGACGCCTTCACCTCATCTAGATCTTGCCAGAGGGTACATGGAGTTACCCTAATAGGGTGGGTTGGAGATGAGGACGGAGTTGCTTTAGGAGGGCTTTGTTTAGGGGAAGAACAGCTACGGTGGCTATGAGGAGACTGCAGACCCTTCAGATACAGGGGTGTGATCAGTTCAGACACAAAACTCTTGTTCAGTCTGTTCAGATCGTCTTTCAGAGCCTGCAGACAGTAGTCCTGATACAGTGGGACTGCAAAACAAAGGCGGAGGAAAATGACCTTACACTGACTGACTGTCACCGATTATGTTCCATTATCCAGTGACTAACAACAGGAGACGGGGAAACTTACAAACGTGAATGTACTTTGACTGGTATGATACAGGCAGCACTTCCTCCTCAGGTGGCTCTGCTGCCCTATAGGTTAAATAAACAGGCCACGTTTAGCCAACAGTAAACCACAGTAAAAAAAATGTGAAACTTGTCTTACCCTTCTACACCTGTAGCCTGATCATCAAATGGGGACAAAGTTGGATTTTCCTCCTCAGATCTAGGTGTTGAACACAACTTGGGCCTTTCCTCCACGTCCCCTAGCATTTTCAAAGCCACCGATTTGAGGGCTGAACTAATGTCTATGCAGGGACTAAAACAGCACAAAGACATTTCACAGACATAATCCTAGGATAGAAAAAGTCTGTGTTTCTAGAATGCACCATGTGGTCCTTACCTGCTGTCCTCAGTGCAGTTCAGGGAGTCACTGCTCTCTCCAAGGACTCCAGTATCCTTTTTTTTTCCTGGAGGAGAAAACCATAATGAAAGCTGCTCTCCAGTCTTCATGGTTGGTGTTTGTGAGTACTTCTCAAAGTGTGGTTCTTCTCTTCACTGCAGTCAAATTAAGCCATAACGTTTCAGCCTGGAACTGCCGTCTCAAGCAAAGGCTGCCACAAGACAAACGATTTTAAAAGTCTGTCCAAAGAGCAACAGTGACTGCTACTGCTGCAGCATCTTTCCACCTTGCAATCACTGACTAAACTGATTCAGCCACACACAGTCTGACCTTTCAGCAGCAATCACATGAACTAGAACCAGGTGTGATTTCTCTCTCTCTCACTCACACACACCTTGTTCTGTTATTGACACTAAGACAAGTATTGCAACTAACAACCATCTTCATCTCTGATGTATGTGCAGTTCAAAAGTAAACTATTTGTTTTTCTTAAAGAACAGCAAGAGATGCGACTGAGAGCAAGAACCATCATATATGAAACACAAGTCACATGGTATACAAATACTAGTTCCATTTTATTTGCAATTTAAAATTTAATACAAGATAAAAGTAAATAATTAAATCTGCCTGAACATTGTTGGTATATGACTCAAAGTCATAAAATTCTTGATATATGATGTACTGGCAAAACATCTGACAGCCATAAATGGCCATATTCTAACATATTACAAAATGAAAATGGGTGTATTTAAGGTATGAACACACACGCAACACACACATACTATGATTTGACACAAAGGTTAGTTTCTGAACAGGAGCTACAAACAGTTTTGTAATCTACACATGGCAAAGCTTTCAAACTGTGGAGGATGATTCATACAGTACAAGATACCTTCTGTAATACGCATACTGAAAAATGCCATCTCCAATCATACTTCAACACACACACACACACACACACACACACACACACACACACACACACACACACACACACACACACTTGTGGGTCACTTCACTTTTAGTTTGATAATGGCTGTGAATTTAAGGGCTTCCACTTATCTGCAGTAATGATTGGTAAACGTGATGAAACATCATCAATTGTTCTGATCTGTAAACTGAAGGGGCTCCAAACGTAGAATCTCTATGCTCTAAATATCCATGAGTGTACTGGATGGTCTGACGCTCACCAAGCAGAGCTATTCTGACTTGGGGGGTGGGGGTGGGGCAATGATCTGCATTTTGCAATTATTTTATTGATGAAAAACTTAAACGCTTGCATAACAACTGTTGTATGATATCAAAAGGGAAATTATAACAATGTTTAGTGGTTCAAGAACAAATCATATTGGGCATTTAATCATGTCAATGTTGGATAACAAAACAAGAAGAAAATCAACCTAGCATACCAAATCTCTAAAAACGAATGAAATGATTGGGCACCAAAACATCTGCATGCAAACACACCTCACATATCGGTTATATCCAGAAAAGTATTCATGTTGTCATTGCTTGTTCTTGGATATTCTGTACGACAAACCATGAAACAGCATTTCCCTGTGTTTAAATGTGCTCCCTGTTAAAAAGGGATTGAGACATCTGGATCAGTAACAAGGTATAAATAAGACAGATGCTGAGTTGGGAGGCTTGGGACTCGCATGACTGGTTATGAGTCTAGGTGGGCACAGTGATACTGCGGGCTAGTAGTGCCAGCAGAGCTAGCTCCACAACCCCGTGAGCTTGTTCCAGAGCTTCTGCAGCCTCCCGAGCAGAAAAGCCTGCTGCCTGGATTCTCTGGATGTGCTCAGCTGGAAATTGTTCAATAAAGGGATGTGGAGAAGGGAGAAGAGGAGCTGGAGATGCAGGTTGAGGAGCCTGAGCAAGAGGAGGGACAGAGGAGGATGAGATGCAAGAGACTTCCTCGGGCGAGCCCACTGCCAGTGACAAAGGGCTGAGAAAAGTGTGCTCAGTCTGGAGAGTGTCTGGGGTGTTAGTGCCAGAGTCTCGCCCATCTGCAACCCCTCTCTCCTGCTGGCCCTCAGGAGGTTCCCTGAACTCAAGGTCCCCTGCAGGATCCGGAGGAATCTCTGGCTCTAGTTGAGGAGCGCTGATGTTACTGGCTTCATCTTGCCCACATCTATCTGCCCTCCACTCCCCGGAGACATCTGGATGCTGTGGTGGCCCTTGTGTCCCCACAGTCTCTGCTGTATCTCCACCCAGATGCTCATTGCAGCCAGAGGGGTCGGGCATAAGACACGTAGACGGTCCCTCATCAGACACAGCAGCAGCATCGTTGGCTTTGGCATCGCTTGGTTCTGCACCAGCTGTAATGGCAGAGGAGGGAGTAGACTGGGTGGTTATGGATGACGGGGTGCATGGCTCGGCCACTTCATCAGTGTCTTGTATAAACGGACATGAGGGGGAGCAGGAGGTGCTGCGGTTATGGGCCTGAGCCCGGTTGTTGGATACCAGTAGCTCATGAAGCTCCATCAGAGCGGCTGCCAGCGAAGGGATGTTGTCAGAGCTGAAGGAGCGCTCCCCTTCAGGCTGGTCCCTCTCAGAAGTCACCACACCATCGGAGGGTACTGGGCACTCCATGTCAACCGAGCCAGATTGGCTGCGAGGACTCAGACTGGCTTCTGTGATATCAGCTGTGACAGACTCTGCTGTCTCCTGGTCCATGGGTTGACTGGGAGGAAGTTCCTCTGCTTGGGTAAGCATTGAGCCGTTCAATACTTCAAATGATTCAGCATCACCTTCAGAGGTTCTAGACAATATGTCACCCTCTGGATACTGGGGCATGGTAGTCATGTTGGCAGAAGAGGTACACGTAGGGAGGACATCTGTTTCGGGACTGGGTAAAGGGGACATTTTGGAGCTGCTATGGACATGCAGGGGGTGCGGATGGACCTGATGGGCTGTAGAACCAGCGTCCTCTGCTTCGGGCAAATGCAGAGGGAGCTCCTGAATGCCAGGTTGGTTGTGGCACTGCTCTGGTGCTGAGGCCTGCTCCATGGCGGCCGGGGCAGACTGCGAGCGATCCAGGATCTGGGGCTGGCCAGAAGAAGGGCTATGGGAAGGGGATGTGGATGAGGACATTTGGTCTAAGGTTCTGGGTAATGTAAATGGTGGAGGCTGTGGTGAGGTAGTTTGTCCATCTGCAGTGTCTATTGTAAAAAAAAAATACATTTGGAATTATAAAGTTGCAATTTCAATACTAAGTTTGAATAATCTGCATTTTTACAATAGCTTGAGAAATAACCCAAAACACTAATTTCTTTACTGAAACTTTTACAGCGTATAGTTTTTTGACTGTTTTATTTTACTTCTTTAAAATGCAATACTTTCAGAATAAGAGAAGAATAAGATAAACACACAAATAAGTAAAATGAAACTACAACATCCATCAACTGATCAAGCAGCAAAGTAAGAGCAAATAAAAAAAAAGCCTGGATGGACATAGCACTGGCAATGGACTTGTGAATTTGCAGTACCTGGTTGGTAGGGCCCTCTCCAGCTGTCTCCAAATGCATCAGTGCTGTCCTGCTCAGGGGTTAAGGAGCACACCACACACATCATGCAAAGGGATGAAGAAAGTTAGCAGTCACACACAGGGCATGCACCAAACTATCAGCCTTTTCACACACACAGATGTGAAAAGTGTCATCCAAAAACAAGTTAGGCCTCGTCTTTGCAGATAGGCCATCACATAACTTGTCGCTAAACCTCACAATGCTCAAATGAGTACATGGCAGTAGGACATCTGATCAAAATCATGTCGAAATCATCAGATAATCAGAACTAAAACAGGTTTAACTGTGAGCTGACTGATGTCTAAAGATGTCTTCTTGTTAAAGTCTTTCCCCAATATGCAGCCAATACTCAGACCAGCTGAAACAGTAACAAAGACTAAATTTATCCCTGACATGTGAAAAAATGTAAAGTCAACCTTTAAAGGCATTAAAGGGAAACAAATATTTATGTTTTAATCATTCTGAACTCTGGTTACCATTTGACTGACGTGTTACTGACATTGTTTAATGATTATTTTTATGATTAGTATTATAACACTCATGCATTTGTGGTCATAGTTCAAGCACACACACAAAAAGCACACCATGTTTGGAACTAAACTTTGACACAAGCAGCATTTCTGCTACACATTACATTTACGATACATTTGAGATATTTTATTTCACAATTACATTTTAATCATAACCAAGATTGATATCTTACAAGTAAGTGATCATTTTGTCATTTGCTAAGAGGTGATTCCGATTTTGCATAAAACGCTGCTGTTGCTGTTGTGACTTACTGATCTTGTTTTATTGTCTATGTAATCTATTGGCTCATACAAATAACCACCTACGTTTGTTAGCACTAGATGTTCCTGTCTGTTTGCCTTTGTAGGTGGCTTCAAATGCTGTTCACACACTGCTTCAGAGATCAGTCTGCGCTGTTCTCCAACAATTACATTTAGCAGTCCACACGGATCTCATGAGAATTAGACAACCATGTTACCAATGCTAATCACTGATGTCTCCTTTAAGTCAAGTATTTTGTGAATCTGTATGGTTATAAACCAACATCACACCTGTCAGGAGCATTGCTTATATTCAAATTGTCCAGCAGTGATGATAAACGCTTTCAAACAGGGCTTCAATAACAGAGAATAGAAAAATGCCAGCTGCTTATGGAGGATGAGCCCAGTTGCTAATGAGTTGTTTCCTCAGTAACTTAAAAAATAGACATACAGTTTGAAATCATGAATGTTTCCCCTTAAGTCCAAAAACTTGATCTCAGCCATGGTCTTTCTTAAATATGCTTATATTTGCTTGACAGTTATCTTGATCTCACCTTATTCTTAAGCACATTACATTTGCTGAGGTGGTGACATGTG
The DNA here is from genome assembly GCF_900324465.2 of Anabas testudineus. Taxonomy (NCBI): domain Eukaryota; kingdom Metazoa; phylum Chordata; class Actinopteri; order Anabantiformes; family Anabantidae; genus Anabas; species Anabas testudineus. The sequence goes on along the minus strand of NC_046614.1, from coordinate 15,066,665 downwards.
ATGATCATGTGACTGAAAATTCAGATGACTGCATAAATGGGGTTGAGATTAAGAAGCTTTAAGTGGCACATGCAAATGTAGTTCTAACTGAGCTGAAAAACATAAATTAAAAAAAGCTCAATGAAAACACCAGCTAATGTGTAGAGATGAGAAGCAGTTTCTTACCGCTTTCCTGTATGGACCTCTGAAGCGCCTCTGCCAATTCTCTGTCAGCAATTTCTTCTGGGCGGGCATCTTCACGGCCTTCGGCTCCGTATGCCAGTCGGGCACATTCTGGCAACTCTGCCTCCGATAGGAAGCGAGTTTCGGTGCCTGTAGTGCCGATCAGAAGCACGCTCTTCTTCAGGTCAATTGAACACTACAAGAAAAACAAAAATAGTTAACATGGATTGTTTTTCTTCTCAGACCTGTCTGTATTATGTTGCTCATCCCAGTCCAACACTGTACTGCATAGTGCTCAGATAAAAGGGGCTCACACCTGGTGTCTCTTCAGCATGTCCAGGCCAAGCAGCATGTCCATTGGCTGATCCTCCAATATTGAGAACGAACAAGGAAGGAAGTCTCCCTCTATCTGGACCTGAGCTACAAGGATGTAATGCATCAGACTATCTTTAACAACATATTATATGTCAGAAGGAAGTTTTATGGATTTGCTGAATGGTAAGCTTAACCTTAATCGCCACTTTATCCGCAACAGGTTTATCATTTTACTAAAATAAGATTGATGGAACTTATTCATAAGTACATATTTTAACCCAAAACTATGGCTGGCGGGTGAACAGGAAGTGGACACCATTGACATTGTCACCATTCAGCAGATTTTCAATTAGCATGCACTATCATAAAAAAGCTAATCATATCTAACTGGTGTTTTCAGAAAGTGGACTGGATAAATACTTAAATGTACTGCTGATTAAAGAGAAACCTGGTACCAACCCAAATGAACTCTGCCAATGATCTTCTGGGTTCCCACTCCCTTAGCAATCCCAGCCCAGCGTCGGTCCACCAGTCGCATGATGTTACAGCGCTCAGCACATGCTTGACTCATAATGGTCATCTGAGCTCCTAACAATAAGGACGAGACCAGGCAGAAATGTTTAACCATCACCAAAAATCCCAAATGCAGCAGCTATATCATATTTCTGTGTTCAAGTATGAGGTTCATCTTTCAGATCTAGGTGATTCACACTGGTAAGATCACGAGAGGAATTAAATGACTAATGCAGTCGGGCACACTGTGGTTGAAACAGATTTCTGCGGTGGAACAGTTAGCATTTCCACTCCTCCTGTTCAGCCCCCCATGTTTGAGGCTCGTGGTATGAGTGGTCCTGGAGCGAAATTGGAGCAGGACATAGGTGATGTACTCTCTATCTGAGCAGCTCTCTCTAAACTACACCTGTATTGCGCACACAGTCAGTAACAGCACAGATACACACACGTTGTTGGCGAGGAATTTCTTACTGTGAGTGAACAACATACAAAGTTCTGATTTATGTAAAACCTATAAGGTCAAAATAGGCCATGGAGGAAGACCATGAAAACATTTACTTGTTACTTTTTTCTGTTTCTATTGCCTTTTGTACCCATTAACATCTGGAAAAGATAAAATACTGCACATCATTTTTACTTGGAGTTTTGTCCAGTAACCTGGTGGACTAAAAAAAAAAAAAAAAAAAAAAAAAAAAAAAAAAAAAAAAAAAAAAAAATATATATATATATATATATATATATATATATATAAATAATTTCTTTAATTGCAATTAAATTAATCATTAAAGAAAATTACAAAAATGTTTGCGTATGCAGTCAATGAGAGTTTCTAGCAAGATTGGAAATTGGTAGCGACCAAGAAAATTGCAACCAGTGCATCTCTACTGGAGACTTAGCCTGTGTGAACAGGTTAAGTCTCCAGTAAAGTAAACATCCTTTTTCGTGGCAGGAGTTTAGAGAAACCACTCCTGCTATGTCAACTTGACTGGCTTTAATCATTCAAATCCATGTGTGATGTGATCTGATGTGTTGCTGAAATACTGTAATGAAAAGGTGCAAAATTGTAATAATGAGATTAGTGATAATACAAGTGCAAGAAACAGTAATTATGTTTCGTAACCACACGGGAATTACTTATATCAACTGTGGACATGTTTGATCAGGAATTCCATTCTTGCCATAAAGTTGTAATGTGCCGCTGTTTGCAGTTGAACCAAATGAAGGTAATTTCCATTAAATGTTTCAGGGCTAGTGGGAAGGAAGAACTAGACCATATCATCTGATACTATGTGATACATGTTTAAAATAAGACAATTGTTCTAAAGTGCTAACTGTCACCGGATACAGGAGAGTGTTCCACGACTGGTTAAAAATTGGGAGCACACCAACATTTATACACCATTGACGTTCATGGCCCAAAAAACTATAGCGACAAATGAATCAGGACTTTATGTTTGTTACCTGAGTCAACAAAAGCTTTCACAGGGTGGCCATTGACTCTGCAGTTAATGTAGAGCATAACCACCTGTCCAAAGCTTTCAGGGGCCTCTTCCATAGCAATGGTCATGTTCTCTTCCACATTGTGCTGCCTGGAATACACACAAATCCAGTGGTAAGAGACAAGTATTCTGTACATGAGATACAAACTGGTTTTCCTTCATATATGCAATGAAATTTCTGAAAATCACAAATACTACCACACTGCACAACACACTCTACGCCATACCTGATGTCCTCCTCAATCTTTGCTTGGGCTTCTAAATCAAAAGGATCTGCAGTCAGAAGTCTGATCCTCTCTTGCTCTCTCTTGGCTCGATCCTGCTGTTGCTCTAGCAGCACTTTGGTGAAACGCTCTGAGAAGACAAACAGTTTCAATTCTTGTTAAAAGTAAAAGATTATAAACAAGTCATGGCATGTGACAGATATTTTTTTTTCTGTTTACCCAAGTCTCCGCTCAGCAGGGCTTCAGCAAGTGGTGGGTTTCTCTCCTTCAGGAGTGAAAGCTCATGGGGATTGGATAATAGCATCTGCTGGAGTAAGGCAGGGTCGTCCAGCCCCTGAGGAGAGGAGCCTTGAAAGGTCACTGGTGTGGAAGGTTGTGGGGCACGCTGTGCAGCAGGTTGCTGTGGCCTCACAGCAGCATGTTGACTTGTTGAAGAAGAGGTGCCCGGAACTGTGATGGAACGAAAGTCGATATGAGGCAGACCTAGAGGAGACAGGATACAGGGTGGGAGTTGGCACATAAATGGGAACATAAATTTCTACTTATACAATACAATAGACAATATACATTACATTACAGTCATTTAGCAGACTATATATCCACTATTTGTCTTTTCAGTATTATTACTTTCTGTACTTGGATGAATAACATTGATTTTTACAGTCAACACTGCATAATGTTCTCTTCCTGCATTCTGCATTTATTTCCTCATACTTTGAACTGAACGTCAATATTGTTTGAATGGTAAAAAAAACCTGTAGGTCTGCCTCTCTAACTAGAACTAGTAGCAGTAATACACATTAGGTGTGAAACAACCTAAATCCACATTATACCTGAAAACCAGAAACAGCCCTTTCTAATGTTCTATTTCTGCATTACCTGGGAAGGCTGGCTGAGTTGGTGGCGGTCTTCTGTCAGTCTGCCTGAGAACCACCACATCTCCATCCTTAACACCATAGGTCCCCAAGGCACGAGTGGGGTCTTTTAGGGGCTGTTCTACATATGTGATCTGGATACACAAAAACACAGAATGATATACAGCACTCCTTACAGAAATGAAGACAACACTGAAATCACACACTGGATCTTAATGAGAATGACTTAGCGTTGGGTGCACTGATACATAATGTTCCTAAGGTGCTCAATTTAGATTTGATTTAGATCTGGGGAACATGAGAGCTAATCAATAGTATCAAAAGTGCCTACAAACTGTGCCTCTAATCTTTACACTATAGCTTATTTCACCACATACCACAGAAACAAGGAAAATGTGATATGAAATCTCCCTCTCAGGGGTGGAGTAAGATGCTTTTTAAAAATCATTTCTCATAATAGCGTCTCCTAACTGGAGCTAATGTTATAAACATTACATTATCGTGAACGGTCCCTTCTCTAAAACTGCCACTAAACATTTAGTTCAACAAAGCCGCGGCTAACTTTGTCAAATTAGTTAGCTTAAACAGACAACAATTAGCTAGCGTCATTAGCTTGTCGTTAGGTAGACTTTCTCTTAGGGGTCAGGGCTAATCTGGCACTTTGTAATGGTTTGCAACCTTTGGAGACACGACTCGGTAAATGTCTCTGTTGTTGATAAAACAGGTTTCGCAATACCCCCCTCCATAAAACCAGCAACAGTCCGATTCATGCTAGCAAGTCAGCTACCTAGCTGTTAGCTGCGTTAGCTGTGCGGCTACAGCTAGCTCGGGTCTTCACCTGAATTTCTCCAGCTGGGATTCCCGACTCCAATTCACAGAGTGCTACGAAGTCTCTCAGCTCCAGGTCTGGGGACACATCGAGGGCAAAAGTGGTTTCTGGACGATCCCTCGGTGCGCAGAAAACGGTGACCAGCATCGCTTTTTTGAGACAGGATCACTGGACAAACCCGCTGTAACAGAGTGCGGTTAGTGTAGTTGTTTGTTTCACAGATGAAACGCTATGATTGTCAGAAATGTCCCCAAAGTTAAGACGTATTTTAGTAGAAAACAGCGTCGAAGGAGGACCTAACAGTAAAGCGAAAGACAGTGACTGCTTTGCACTTACTGGTCAAAAGCCTGATCTGTCAGTTTCTCTTTTAACAACTACAACAACATCAAGTATCGCTCGGTCGTACCGCATTTCATCCAGCGTGTTTCCGACATGTCGCACTACACGATTCAGTGTCGTGATAAGTTTCTTCCTCTACCTTTATAAACATCTTGTCCCATTACCGCCATCTACCGGACCCACTGGACATTACACACAGTCAATACCACACATATTGAAACTTATGGAAGCCAAATTCTTCTTGAGTATTTAAGCTGCATATTGTAAATGAAAATATTAATAGTTACATGTTGAGTAATGTTATTACTGCTCAGTAATCGTGTGCTGTACTTCAAACAACATGGGCATAGCTGAAGCTGTACCATTTGCCTTGGAGGCACAGAATACTTTTCTAGTAGCATTGAAAATGGAATAAATAAATAAATACTAATTCAAAAGCAACTCAAAGTGCTCAACCAAAAAAACAGGAACTAGGCTACAGCATAAAACAGTAATATACAAGAAAAGGACAGCAACAATTTAAAAATGAGTAAACCAAGACGTAAACTGTGTGTCTGACACTGTGGTCTGTAGCACAGGCGCTCCACAGGGGACAGTGCAGTCCCCTCTTCACCCCGTACACATAAGACAACTCAGAGTCCTGCTATCTCACACGTTCTCTGATGACTCTGCAGTTGTAGGACGTATTCAGGGTGGAGACGTCACAGTATCAAGCGGTGGTGGACAGTTTTGTGGACTGCTGTGGATTGAACCATGTTCAGTTCAACATCAGTAAAACAAAGGACTTCAGGAAATCTTGGAGTCATCCCTCACTCTATACAGTGGGAGGCGGTGTAAAAAGGCTCAGAGCCAGTTGTACTTTCTGAGGAGGCTCAGGTCCTTCAACCGCATGATGCTGCAGACGTTCAGCCAGAGACTGATCAACATTAAGTGCTCCACAGAGCGCCACCTGAGATCCTTTCTACCTGTGGCCATCAAACGGTACAACTCCTCAATAGTCATGAAGAGTGGTCACATCCCTACTGCTTTTTGTCCAAGGACAGAGGAAGGCTTGATGGGAAAACCAGGTAATGTAGATTATTCTTTTGTGATAAAAGTGTACTGTGATTAGTTACACATTGTGCATGTTTATTAAGCTGAGACAAACATATAAAGGGGTTTACCCTAATATGATTATTATTTTTCTTCAGACCACATGTTAGTTGCGTAATATCTCAGTTGAGTTTATGTCAGTTGTGAGTTTTACCTCTTTCCCCCTCCACAGCAACTACAAAGCATTAACAATACACCTTATCTCTTTATTCCAAGAAAAGCTGCATCTGAAAAAAATCATAAATCAGAGCATATCCTGTGGATAAAAAAATTAAAAATGAGTTGGTGTTGCAACAACCATACTTTGTCTGGTAAAGTTGCTATATATGCAATGTAGTGTTAGCTGGTAATTGTCAGATTGTGTACAGGTCAAGTTCCACTAAAAATCCCACAGCTACTTTCCTCTTAGCGAGCATGAAACCTCCGTTCTAGAGACACAACTTGTCAAAAAGTCAATCAAAAAATCAGTGTCTTCTAAATTATTTATAAGTGACATGAAGCTCACACAAGTGTTTCAGCTTTCATGTCTTTATTGAGAACAACCATAAAAACCTCATAGTGATAGTGGAAAAAGTAAATAAAATAACCTCAACCAACCAACCCAACCTCACGTTTTATATACTGTAGACTCACGAACAAAGATGTTAGCCAGTTCCAATGATGCCTTCAAATCTTTGGCTGCCACTCTGGGTTGTTTCTTCACCTCATTAATAAGTGTTTGTTGTGCTCTTGGGGTAATTTTGATGTGTCTTCATTTGTGGATTGTTTGTCCGACTGTAGACTGGTGACTTTCTAAAGTCTTTATGATCCCTTTGTAACCCTTCCTAACTTTATGGAAATCAACAATTCTTGATCATGGTGAGGCATGGCTCACGTAAGGGGTTTCTTCTTGTACAGAGCAAACTCAAAGAGTTTTCTTAGTCAGTCAAAGTAGCTCTAGTCCAAACCTCCAAACTAATATTTCTTATGCTAACACCTGAGTATGATTATCTTTTTTTCAGGTCATTATTCTAAGAGTTCACATACTTTTTTCATTAGCACTTTGAGGTTTTTATAGTTGTTCTCAATAAGGACAGAAATTCTTACAGGTCTCTGAAAGAGAACTCTGTATAAATTTAACTTTGCTTTTCACAGGTGCTTTTCTGCAGGTTAATCTGTACAGTCACAGACACAATCATCATGACACATCATTGCTTAAGTACTTTTGGATGTTTTGCCCAAGATCACAGGAATGCCACTTGTCAGTTTTTTCTTACATGAACTTCTTCCATTAAAAAGTTCACCAAAATGTTTTATGTGGAACAAAAAAGGAGATGTGTTAAACATGACACCACAGTTCCACTTTTCTATCAAGCTAGGAAACATGTTTAGGTGTTTGTTTGTTTGCTTTACTGGACTTGGCCTTGTCTGTTCAGAGTTAAGGACTGGTCTCCATTGTTTGTACTGATACTTTATATATGGGAAAACATCATCTCACATATACTGTTTACACTCCCTGGCAGACAAAAACAACTCAAAATGACCTTCTGTGACATCAGATCGAAACAAACAACAGGCTTTTACTGATCAACATCTTGGCACATGCAAAAAACAGCCCAAGGCTGTTCTTAGTTTTTATTCTGTGTATTTATCATTGTCTATATTGTTGACTGAAAAATTACTTCATCACTCTCCTTTGTGGTCAAATAGTCGTTACAAAGCCAGGAGGTGTTTTGAGTCATTGTCCTGTTTAAAAACAGGTGATGAGCTGGCTCATCCAAAACCAGATTGGATGCTGTGTCACTGACGAAAGTTGCAGTATCAAATTCTGGTTAGGTTTGCTGCTGAATACTGAATAGATTACCGCCATTGCCATCATATAGCACCTGCACAACATTCACACCTCCTCGTTCGTGCTTCACAGCAGCAACCACACATGCAGATGCCGTCAGTTGAACTTGAGACTGGATGATTTTGTGTCTGTGTGAAGGGGTAGTCTGGGCTCTGACAGGATTTTTAAAGCTTACTTGTAGAACACAACCTTTGCAGTATTAGTTTTCCTCTGTTGTGGCCCGTACTCATAAGCAGTCTTTCCCACCAAACTCAAGGATGGTTACAAACTGCTGCTTCTCTTAGCTCAGAGGTCTTTGCCCTAATATGGATGACAGCAGCTAAATGTTACTATTTTTTAATCCAAAGTTGCTCAGGGACACTTTTCTTTCAGTTCAAAAAATGTATTCAGTTCTGAAATTCGTACTACTGATCATTTAACAACTGATGCTACAGTACGGTGATGACATCTCAGTGTGCTTCACTTCACTGCAAATATTAATTAATTAACTAGATTCGTTTTCCTTTCTCCACTTTCTAAATTGACTAGTGATCATGTTACATCAACATTACTACAAGTCATTTAAGGGGTTTTGTGATCCTCTAATTAAAATGTTTTTCATAATTTTATTTAATGGCAAAAGTCAAAACTTGAGCGGAGGTGTGTTAACATCCGCTTCAAGAAGCGAGCTTTTAGCATTTGTGTGGTTGTATCTTGCAGATAAAGAATGGTGGTTCCGTCTGCACTTTGAACCCATGCACAAAGGTATTGTATCATGCTCTTACTGGCATAATAAGACTGCATAGTTTCCGATAGTTAACCACAGATTTCTTACTTATTTCCCTATCAGTCCCGAAAGAATAAAAAACAGCCCTGACAAAGGTTAATAAACAGAAAAGCTCTAAAGCTACATATCATGATAGGTGATAATATTCTGTTTTCTGAAAAACTTTTGTAATGGAATAAGCAACAGTACAGATGGAACATGATAGTCACTTTTGATGTCATGTATAAAAATAGAGAGGTCATGATACAAAAATCTAAGACATTTATTTACTAGTTTATTAATTAGTACTATGGTCAAAATACATATATTCTAATTAAATGTTTAATGATACATTTAAGGGCTGTTTGTACAATTTAATTACTGACCAACTGTTTTACCACAAATTTAAACAAAAACAAGAAGGGAAATAAGGACAACAAACATGTTGATGGTAAATATGGACTGTAGAAATAGTGTTAAAACTAATGAAAAAAATTATAAAAACTTAAGTCTAGTTGGTAGCTTTTTCCAGCACTTTCAACTATATTTCCATCTTTACTTTTATCTGTCACCTTTATGATAACTGAACAAAAAAAACACACATTAGATGGCTTCAAAGTCAGCTTTTTGTTAAAAATAAAAAATTTTCTCAGTAACCTTAATTAAATAAATATGCTTTGGACTTATATAGATTTGCACTGACAGAATACGTTAACAGAATATTATTGTCCTTAAGTGTTATCTTAAGTGTTAGTCAGATAAGACACGTGCTTCTGCTTCCTTTATACTCTTCCTTTATAAGGTTGTGGTGATTCCAGTGTGGGGCGTTCTGAGTCTGCCACTGTTGGCTCGTCTCTCACAGGAAACGCTCAGTGGTACTTGTCAATGATGAATATGCATCTGTCCAAAGTGCTCCTATTCACACTGACTTTTTGCAAACTTGCCATTCATTCAGACGCCACACGATGCCTAAAAGGTAAAGTAAGACTTTTATATATGTATGTATCTGTATCATTTCTTCCTCATTCATTCATGTCATTGAACATACAGTAGATGTTGGATTTACAACTTCCTCTGTTACGCCACGTGCTTAAATTTGGTATTATGATTAATGTACATGGTTTCTTTTGATACTGTTAATTAAATCAAGGTCAAAGAGTAACACGTCAAGGCGGTTGTACTGCCTGTTCCAATGGATATTACCAGCCTGAGGAAAATGATTCCCAAGAATGCAGACCATGTACAAATTGTAATAAAAGTGAGTGTTAAAGTAATCTATTTTACCATAAACAAGTTTGATAAACCTACCATAATGTTATTTTTCCCACTTGGCTACGGAATGATTAATGCAACTGCTCATGAAGCTGAAACATTGTGCGACAAAAGAAAGGGCAAAACTTCCTTCTTCAGTCTCAGCCTGCTTTTAATGGGTATGGGATTTTGTTGTTGTAGATTGGGGAAGTTCTGTTAAACAGGAATGCACACGAGAGACCGATAGGAAATGTCAGTGCCGTGCGGGATTTACTCCCTGGGAGGATGATGCTTCCTCATGCAAATGTGACATTGGATTTGGACTGAAAAATAACGGTACACAGGAAACATCAAGCAACATCATACGTCATGCAGTATGCAATGAAATCTTCTTTTTTATTAATTCATTATTCTCCTTTTCCAGAATGTTTAGAGTGTGAATATGGATATTTCACCAGCGAAATCAACTCGGTCTGTCAAAAATGGAAGGAGTAAGTGTACTGGTTTCTTTTTAAAACTGTGCCATGCTTTATGTGTGTGCTGTTCAGTAGCAGCTGGACACAATCTGGATGACTGAGAATTGCTGCAGACATTTAATACACGTAATCTTAAATATGTCTAAAGCAGTTACGTGTTGTTTTCAGCTCAGCTTCATCTTGACTTATTCATTGTAGATGCAAATCAGGAGTGAAAGTGAATGGAAAAAGAACCTCAGATGCCATCTGTAATGATCCGGAGAGTGACTCTGCTATCACTAAAACAATCATACAATCAACATCCCTCCGTCCACGTGAGGAGCCTCAAACTCAGGCTACACGTACTATGACCTTCAGCACAGCTCCTCCACAACACAAAGGCACCCCAAAGAAAGAAGAGGCGCAAAATCCCCATTCAAATGCCGGCCACTACACGGGTAAAACATTTGCTGATATTTTTTATGACAGAACTTTGCATTAAAAAAACAAACAAACTATAAAGTAACTTATTAGTTGCTTGTTTTGTTTAGGCATGGTTCTCCTCATATTTGGGATTATTGGACTGCTGATACTGACCGCGGTGACCTGCAAGCTTCACATCACTCCTTGCATGCAGAAAAAAACTGCAGTACAAAGTATGTTGAAAGATAAAAAATGAACTTCTTTTTTAGTAAAAGGGAATAGTATGGTAATACAACCAGGCTCAGGTATTTCCTGGTGTCTTGTGACACAACAGACAAACACAAGAAGTTGATGCTCATGACACACAACTGCACATCCCAACACTTCAGGGAAGAAATAGTAGTTTTATGTTAGAGAGCTTTCGAGTTTCAGAGAAGCACATTGTGTTACACTACGACAGAGTCAGACAAGGTGTTTCACCTAGTTTCCAGTCTGTAAATGAAACTGATTTCAGCTTCAAGTCTTGCAGTCTGCACAGCATTATCTCATCCAATTCTTGGCAAGAAAGTGTAGAGGTGCATCAGCAGTTTCAAATGAGATGCATTATTCTTTAGGTAACACCCCTTGCTACTATGTTTTATTTTATTCTGCTGTGGTAGGAAGTGGGCAAAACACCTAGACTGCTACTGTAGCAAGAACTCACTGACAGTAAATAATACTGTATAATACTGCAGTGTATGATGCTCAGTGGACCACAATGCATGACGTGTCCCACTGTCCCACATGCGTTCTGCCTTCTTAATATATAATATGAAAACATGAATTTATATGGTGACAAAGTCATGTTGCCATGTCCTGAAATGATGACATATTATTTTGTTGGATCCACCCTGATTTACCATTTGCAGATCAATTTCAGAGATACACTGTGTCACATTTACCTTTAGTTATTTGGTAAAGTAAAGCTTTTAATAAAGCTTTTGAGTGCAGAGAAATGTTTAGAGGAGTTCAGTTTTCAGCAAATTTTGTGAGCTTAGGTGACAAGAAGACGTTGTTCGCTGGCAGAGTGCAGCGGGCAGGAGGGATTGTAGACCTGGATGAGGGAGTTCAGGTTGAGTTGACCACTTTTGTAGGCAAGGCTCACTATTTTGAACCTGATGTAAACAGCTACAGGAAGCTTCAGAGATCTGAAAAGGGAAGCTGCATTGGGTTCATTTGGAGGAGTTTGATGGTGCATGTTTTTCATAAATACAAACCTAACAAAGCAATACGTGTTAATGTTCCTTTTCAGCAAAGGACTCATGTCGGCGGCCAGTTGAGGAGAGTGGTGATGGTAGCCTCTCCTCTTTTAAGCTGAATCCTGAAGAGCCCTGAGGTGAAACTTTCTTTGACATCAAACTAATGTCAATTAATACTGTGAATATTTAGGTCAGGTAATCATCAGCTGAATCCTTTCATGGCTGGTCATTTAACAATTACTTATATTGTTGGTTTTACATTAGAAATACAAGACATCAGAAAAACTATTTAGTGTATCTGTATTGTAGCAGGTGTATTCACAATCTGCAGTGTGGTCAATATTTGACTTTCGTTCGTTCTGCTGTAATAGAATATTGGGTGAATTTTTTGAAAGTTATGTATCATACCTCACTTTTTGTTGTTCAACTGTACAACAATTTAAAGTCAAGCAGCTTTTGCTACTTGAGTTGTACTTATGCCTTCTTTAGTAAGACAACTGCACTCAAAAAATTCACTTTCTGTGTAACCTTAATATTTATTACAAATTTGGATATGAATATTTTTATATAACAGTCTTGGAGATTGTATCACTAAATGTGTAATTCTGTTTTTAAAAAATAGTTTTTACTCTTGCTAACATGCACATACATACAGTACACAGCATTTTGTGCTGCTTTAATCCCTGTAATGTTATATAATGTGACAATTATTGGGGCAAGTGACAAGCTTCTGAGAATTACAAGCTATAGTATGAATATTAAATATAGTAAGGATGGTAACTATCCTAATTAGTAATACTGTGGAATGAATTCCTTAAGTGTCTCAGAAAACTGTTTTGCTTTCTTCTTACAGTGAACCTGTCTCTATTTCTGTCATGTTTTTATCATACTTTGTTTTTTTTAGCTCTGTTCCACTGAGAACAGTAAATGTAAAAGACAAAAAAACAAACTAACATGCTGTTAGTGGTAAAGTGTGTGGGGTTGGGGGAGTTCCCCTTGTGGAGCTAAATGTGTTTCTTTTTCCCACTGAGAGATACTTCCTCTCATGTTTTCATTTCAGCCATTGGAAAGATTGATGTTGTAAATGTGAGGACTTTCAAGTTGTTTATAGCCCTGTGGAGACTTTCCCCAGATTAGTAGAGTCAGAGGAGTTATGAAACAGCATTTTCATTCACTTGTTTTGCTAAGAAATCAGATATGCAAGCCACAGGTGGTTCGGCATGTACCTGTCTGACTAGCAGGATCTATACTCGGAAAAACTGCAGTTCGGTTCCATCTCATTTATTGTGCCAACACAGCACCCTGGGTTGGAAGCCGTGTGACCTTTTCTTTAAACTATAAAGTAAAGGAAATATCAATATAATGTTTGGAATTTGTAATAACGGCATTTCAAATCCTTCTCAAGCAAAACGTAAAGTATAAAACTATTAATAACTTTAACTATTGTGGTTGGATGAGGTGCAGCAGGTTTGAGATCTTTATATCCAGCCAACTAGATCAATGTGAGGGTTTGTAAGATGATTATAAGGTAAGAAATAAGAAAACAAAAACCCTCTGATACACAAATGTGTCTGTTTTAGTCTAATTTGTTATAATTAGAGCAGTTATTTAAGAAACGTAGAAACAGCTTTATGTTAAAACTGCTATAGCAACTTATACACTTATACTGACATATGAAAAAGGGACACAACTAGACCCTCAAATCACAAAACTATTAACCTCCAGGTGTTTAGTTGTATTTTTTTTCTTTCTTTTCATCTCTGTTTATCCAGAATCTTAATCTGTAGTTGAAAAAGCTGCTGAATAAGTGCAGTATAGTAAAAAGTAATAAATACATGTTATTAATGTAATAAAATGTAAAAGTATCTCTGGATTGTAAATGGCAAAGACAAAGTAACTGCTATCTGAATTCTGTTGTGCAGCACCTACGGTGTTTTTGTTCACCGATAATTGTTCTCTGTTTTCAAAGGGCACAATGATCCCCTGAGAGTGTCTGAATAAACATTTTTAAATAAACTTGGCTTTTTGTACTAACTAAATTAAGGATCCGCATATGAGCAAAGAGTACGCATATTCAGTGGAAACAGTCCCTGCAAATGCTTTCAGTAAATGTCAGTGATCCAGGAAGTAGGTGTGTGGTTTCGAAGGCATATATAGCGCGTGAACCAAACTCTTTCTACGTAGGGTTTTATAGAAAGAGCAGCCATCTGAAGTGAAGCAACTGTACTCACGAACAACGAATATATGTCGCCAGCTGACAACAAATACATTGTTTGCATTATCTTCCTTGTACACATATGTTTACAATTTTAATCTTTTTTTATATTTTGTATGTAAACTTTAACTCTGTAAATTTGATGTGAAATGTTTTTTTATTTTTAAAGTCAGTTTATATTTAGGATTTACATTTGTATGTAATTTGATTACTTTGCAGACCTCCGTCTCTACTTTGACATTAAAGGGTCTCCTTAAAGGCAAAATTACATTCACTTTTCTTAGACTCTGTGTTTAATTCAGTACTGCACTGATTTAGTGCTGCACTCATGTGACTTTACCAACAGTACATCTTGACCAGCAACAGTTCAAGTTTGGATGTGTTATGTTAATAGACACAACTGCACAGCTGCCTGTAGAGCCATAGTGCTAAACAGCTAAACAACACACTGATCAGTGGAATTGCCCTTTAAAGTCCTAAAGAATGAACATTTTGATAGGGCTTGAACACGGGTGCTGTAATTTCCATCTTGTTTCTTTAATAGTCAGATTTCAAAGTAGAGAAAGGTCTTCAGAGTTTAGGTAATGTCACTGTATTCACTGGGAGCAAATGTCATAACCTTCAGTAAACCTCTTACATTACCATGCTTAAGTCTTCAACATTTGCATCTTCTTCCCACCCTTACCACATAGTCACATCGACAGTGTGCACTGTGGTAATGTGCAGTGCAGTTTAAGGGAACTCCAACTTTCTACAGTACCTTTATTACTCTTTGTGGCTATCCAATGACGATACTGTCTACCTTTGAGACATAGTACGTCTATAGTTGTGTCACATCCTGTAGGAGGGTTCAAACACTCACCCCTGTGGTTTTGACTGTGTATGAGTGGCACAGAGAGAAATGTCTTTGATATAATCAGCCACATGTGAGAAGGTTGTGACGGGTGTGAATTCAGCAGGGGCAGTATCACTAAAACATCTACTCAACCACTTGATTTCGTGTTACTGTGGCTTATGATATCATGTACAATGAGCACACAGACTTGTACAGATCCAAGTAGCCAACAGATCATTATCACAGATCAACATCCGTGTGTACATTACACTGTAAAAAATCTTTTTTGAAAACTAAAGTTTCTAAGGCAACAAACTTCAGCAACATTGTGGGTGATGTGATCTAATTATTTTTTTTATGTTTAGGCTTTGAGTTCATCCAAGTTAATATTTTTAGTTCTGTGACAACTCAGAATTTTTACTTCTGTTAACTTATTCAAAGCTAAAGAAAGTCAAATTTCTGTTTTGTATCCACTTAAAACTCTCAGTTTACAAGTAAACAGGGAACCTTAACCAGCTCATTAAGACTTACACTGGGTGTATACTCACTATTTGCGAACGTGTAAGCAGAGATAATAAAGGTGTCATTGCTTATGCACGTCCTTGCGTACTTTGTGTACGTCTGCAGGATTTAAGAGGTTGGCCATTAGGGGGCAGACTATAGCCTAAACATTGCTGACTAAGGGAATTCCTTCCTCAAGAACTTCTGCCTTTGCAGAACATGAACAGAAACCATGGCAACACAGATAAATGTTGGGATAAACGACAGAGAAAATGTCAAGGACAACATAAACGTCTGGTTTATTGTGAAAAGCTCCATTATACAGGGAGTTGCAACTTGCATCTACGTGTTGTCGAATTCTGACGACGAGGGTACTATGTTGCATACGAATCTGTGAAATTATCAGACAGCTGACTGTAAATTACTTAAATAAGAACAGGGTATGTGTATGCAGTGCAGACCTTCATTGTGGTTTTCATGGTTTTAATTCTGATCAGAAAAATAAGTTCTGATTTCACTGAGACACATCGAAAATATTGGAGGAATTTAAACTGAAACAAAAACATGAAATGCACGATGGAACTCAAGCTTTTCAGTTCTGAGACTGATAAACTAAAGAGGTCAAATCAAGTCAAGACAAAGTTACAGAAGTTAGCAGTACTGATTTATTGGTGCAATTTAAGTTTTACTTGATAATTTTGTTTGGAAAGCAAAACCACTTTAATTTATACATTATGGTTTCAACAGTGTATGGAGGTGTGAGCAAACATCATCTCTTGTACTGAGATAATTTCCCTTTGAGGAGAGTGTGCAACCTGAAAAAGAGTTTTTATGAGGAAGAATGCCCTGTGATGTAGAAAGGGAGAGGATGGCACTCAAGTATGTGAAATACACCTTCGCTTCCTCAATCCCATTCTGAAAGTGTTCAGATCAAATCATTTATAACCTCCTGAACAGAAAGAGAAAATTGAGAGAAGGCTAAATAACAGTTTACTTTGCTTTTCTGTGAACAGCAAACTTACTCAGCCACCCCCTTCCTAAGAGATGTGAAACTGGTTTTACTGTTATCTATGAAAGATCCAAGGAAGATGCTGTATGAGTGAAATGTATGACGTCTCTGCCAACAGTTTTCGGTATTAAAGCTTGTCTTAGTCTTTATAAAGAATACAGTGATGCAGTCCAGTCCCATCCCATCTAGCAATGAATGACCATGACTATGATTAGTCTTGACAAACCACTTTTGAGTCCCATGCATGATATATTCCTTATACAATCTCTATACAGTTAAAATCTGTGTACCAATCTTCCCAAATCAGCCCAAAGTAGACAAGAAATCAGATTACTCATCAGCTGCGTGTATACATAGATTTCCAAACAAGCTTCTTAAGGACATGCAAAGCCGTTCCCCGATTACTCCAGAAAATTGTTTCTTTTAATAACCTGGTTTCTCATTTTAAGTGATTCAACATTAGTTTTCTCAGATTTGTTCATGAACAGTTGAAGTAGATAATAAAAAAGTGTCAAATGTAACTTAAAATATCATGTATATACATATGGAAAATGATTATAGCTAGAAAAAGCTATTTGGCAGTTGTGTTGAACTCTTGTCAGGCACTATATACATGGTACAACCTGTGCATGCAGGTTCCTCCTCAACTTTCCATCCTTAAAGTTTAGAAATTGGTACAAGCGTAGGTATGTCTGAGAAGAGACTTCTCTTATTCGCTGATCATCAAAATTTTTGATGATTCATTTTATTTTACAACTTGACAAAACTTTAAACTGATTTGCTGATGATGTGTGAACTATTCAACAGCCAATGGTGTTTATCAGGAAAGTCCAGCCACCTGCACCAAATGTCAAAAGACCTGATCACAGTACACCTTAAAAACTACGTAGATCTGCGTCATAGAGCCAACATGCTATTACACATGTAAACATTCTACAGCAAGTAAATTAAATTTTACATAAATAATATCAAAGCACACATTTGCAATCATTTGAAAATAATAATAAAGAATAAAAAACATGTTATTAAAGTGTTTGTCACATACAATGGTTTACATTTAACTTACTTCCTATTTTGTGTGGTTCAAGAGACCTCTGATGAAAAAACTGAAAATCAAAACACACTACTTTAGATGTGCAGTAAGTAAGTCAAATTCTACAAAATTCAAAGTAACGAAAAAACAACGAAAAGAAAAAAGTTATTATTCTTATTCTGTTGTTGTTGTTCACTATTTCAGAAAGTCACTAGTGGTCCTTTCACTTCCTGTACTGCTCAGTCTCAGTGCCTCTTGACAAACCACACTCACAGTGACGTCAGCAGCACAGCAACCAGCTAACATAAAACCCTGAGGGCGAGAGCAGAGCACTGGTCATAATGATTCCTCTGAAGCTTTCATTGGCAGCAATATGTCTACTTACTTTTTGGACTATTGGATCTGGCACCAGCTGTGGTCGCAACCAGGTTTACATGGAGGAAAAATGTTGTGACATGTGTCGCCCAGGTAAAAACACCTATTCACTTTAAAAAAGTAAGATAAGATATGTTTAACATAAATGTGTTCAATTGTTGGATTCAATCATTTAACATTAGAGTGATTGATTAATTTTTTTTGTTTGTTTTTTTTCTGAAGGGGAATATATGGAGGGGTTCTGCTCCAATGACCATAACACTATCTGTAAACCCTGTAAAGAGGGATACTATTCAAGTGAATTCGGCATGTTTGACAGATGTGAGGCATGCAAGTCCTGCCAACAGGGTGAGTTAAAAATAATAAAACACATAAAAAATTGGCATGAAGATAGCGAAACACCTGCAAATGAGGCTTTATTATTTGGAAATCCTGTGCTCTAAGTTGTTATGTGCCTACAGAATATGCTGAGAAATGCACAGTGACCACAGATGCAAAGTGTGCGTGTCACTCTGGTTTCCTGTGTTCGAACAAGGACTGTTCAATTTGTGAGGAAAACAAATGCGCCACATGGGAAAAACTGAAGAGGACAGGTGAGATTGGACCTCTTTTGAGCTAAAAGAAAAAGGTTATTAAAGAAGCTACAGGTAGATCCAAACTTGAAGCTAGTGCTCGAATAGATGAATCACTGTTGAGTTTGCTTGCTGCTGTGGTTGTCATGGCATGAGAGTAAATACGTAAATGGAAAAGAATGTAGGTTACAGACCACATGTAGGTAGTTTTAACACTGCCAGTCTCATTATTACTTGATAAGCTACACAATATTAATGACTACATGTAAAAGATTTGTATACATTTGAAAAGTTGTAATATCTCAGTTCAAACTCACAATTGGGTTAATTGCGATTGGTGGTTTACCACATTTACCTTCTTAGCGTGTTAACATAGTAATATTATTAGAGCATAAGTACAGCTTTAATTCAGCACTTAAGTGTTGGAAATATTCCCATTTTAACCTGATGAAGATGTTTTAAAATGTTTTATCCCAGTCAGTTTTATAGATGTCGAGTTATTTCACAGCAGAAGTGTAACATTTGACCTTTTGGTCTTTAAATAAATCAGGGGATTACCACGCGCATTATGAGTCATTTTCTGGACGTCATGGATGATTGACTTTCATAATATGTGTGTACAGCTGTATATAAATCTGTTTATACATCTGTCTTCGCAGACATTCCCTCAGGAGAGACGACAAAGTATTCATACCAGTGTGAGCCTGAATGCCCTAATAATTCTACATATTTTGATGTGAAAGATAATATCTGCAAACCATTTACACAGTAAGAGCCATTCTGCTACAACAATACTGTAATTCCACACAACATCCTAAACTGCACTAACGAACCGTTTCCGGTCAACAGGTGCAGTGCATTTGGATTTACTGAACGGTTCAGAGGCAACAAAACCCACGATGCAATATGTGGTACGCATGGTATGTAGGCAGAATAATATAACGGATGAAGAGATTTTTTGTTTTGGTGTTGTTGACAGTACATGAATGAAGCAGCTGTAACCGCAACATACATTCTGTGACCTGACTGTGATGTGACATTTCAGGAAAGAATGGAGGAGACTGGCTGTATGTGACTCTTGGCATCGGCTTTGTTTTGCTCTCTGTCACCCTCCTTGTGTTGCTGTGTTATGCTTGTTTAAAGAGCCTCAGGAAGCACAAAGCAAGTAAGTCTTACTGGAAAAAAACATGATGTGAAAGATTTTATCTAAGCCCACATCAGTACATTTAGATCTAATTTATTTAAAACATGACAATGGTTTCAAGAAGTCAGTTTGATGTGGCTGAAACTGAATACTGAAGCTATTACTCACAATAATGACTCATCTTTTTTAAATTGATGTTTACAAGAAAGTATACAATCTAAACATCTCTACAAGAAGCAGGCAAGGAAAGATGAACTGTTTTTCACTTGTACAGAGCATACATTGAATCAAAGTAGATTTAGATGGGAATTTGAATTTCAAAGTTTAAACAGACATTGTTATATTAGAGAAATGTAAATTAGGCATAAATGCAAAATACTTTATTGGAAAAGCACACAACTAAATGATCCTCGGGCTGTTTCTGGAAAGTCACTTGTGCTTTTAAGGCACTTCACTTCACACTCAAGGGATTGACGCCGAATAACTCATTAAAACATCGGTATCTGGAAAGTACACCTTCTGATGAGTCAGTATCATGGTTAAACCTACACCATGAGCATCATTTAACTCTCAAATTCCCCCAAAAAGTGACTGATAACTAAGAAAATTTAGTAGCACTGTGTCAATCTGCATCAGGTTGCAGAGTGAAAGGGTAATGTATTTTATATAATGCAGTTTAATTGTTATTCTTTATATTGCAAGAAGATGCTGCAGGAATAATTTAGAAAATCACCATTGCACTATTCAGTCTTGATGTTTAGGCACTGTAAAATGCAGTTTGATTATACGATTTCTGTATTATTTTACAGCAACAAATCTTTACCTGCTACTGATTTCAAAACATTTTATCTGGATTTCTTCTTCCTGATTTAGAAATTAATCATACAGCAGTGGAGACCAGTGAATTTCACCTGTCAAAGGAGGAGAGTGGACAACAAATCATTGCTCAGGATGAATCTAAGGACAGTTTTAGCCACCTGGGAGAGGTTTCCATTGTTTTATACCCATGACTCGATCAGTTTGATATTGTTGATGTAAAGTGTTTTGCTATCAGCATTTATTCTGATAGAAAAAACCCTGTCAGAGAAACCTGGAAAGGTTAGAGGTGCTGCTTTGGGATTTACAAGTCCCTAGCTTGATCTCTAGACCGACCGTATCAGATTGGACAGTCCAGATTCTCAGGTTCCCTTGGGCAAGGCACTCAAATTGCATCTGCTCCGGTACAGCTACTCAGCAACCAGCTGATCAGATGTTGTTTGCAACATCCAGGTTTGAATGTGAGTAATGGTGAGTGTCGAGTACACTGTAAAATAGCAATATAAAGTAAAAATAGTTTAAAAGGAGTTGTGAAAAGCTAAAGATTTACCTTTCAGAGTTGACTATCCACTTTGTTACTTCACTAAATGCTCTAAGAAGCCTGGACTATTACTCTAAAGATTATACACTGCCCGTCCAAAAAAGAAAGAGTCACACACTCTAATATCTTGTTGGACCACTTTTATTCCAGTTTCAGTAGTTGCATCAATCTCCTTAGATGTTTTCTTGGCTAGATCCTTCTGAAACAAATTAACATTATTATGACGACCACAGGATGAGTCTTTCCACATGGTTGTTTAAGAAATGAGAAGCTACTCACTGCATCACTGTTCGCTTAGTTAAATCCAGGTGGACCCTTTTTTTGGACGGGCAGTATATTTTAACATGATTTTACATTTTTTAAGGGACTGTCGTTTTGTCATTTAATGAGTGGTAGAACAGGTCATTGTGTCATTAACGTGATTGTTGGATTTACAGTTCGCAAGCTGAAGTGTTCATTCATGAGCACTCAAGATGCCAGTGAAATGACCAATGGCATGAACTTTGTGCTTATTAAATTGGTGGTGCTAATAACATTTAAAAGATTAGTTTTTTATTTAGATTATGTTTTTTTAAGTTAATGAAATCAATCAGTGTGATGTCATAAACAATGTGATGTCCACAACCTTCCATTGTAATATTGTGTTTTTGACTTTTATTGTATAAAGTAAACTTTAGAACAAAAAACATCTCAAGAAAATTATGTTTTTTGTAAGAAGGCATCAACTCAACTTCTCTACTGTTGTTCAGATAGTTCAGATATTTATTATTTATTAAGAAATCAATGTATTCAAGTCAGTTGGTCGTCACAGATCCTAATTCAGACATTCTGATTTATTATGTATTCAGATAACATAATGTTGTTGTATTATCTTGTTTTTCTTATATATATATGTATATATATATATATATATATATATATATATATATATATATATATATATATATTAATGACATTAATGTTTGACATTGACATTTGACATGAAACATCTTGTGTCATCTTCTTTAGTGTTCTTGTGCTTTTATCTGTTTTTTGTTGCTGTCATTTTTTCTAGCATTATAAAACAAATATCATTTTGTTTGACATTTAAATAAATCAACCCCAGCTAATAAAGTTTCAGTTTCAGTTTTTTATAGATATTAATAACAATAGTAAAAAAAAAAAGAGAAAAATATCTAATACAATAATGACCATTCACTTGTTCAGTCATTCAATTAAATGTAGAGTAAAGAATTCAGTGCTTCTCTCGAAATGTAGTGAAGTAAAATCATATAATAACAATAAATATAAAAAAAAACAGATAATACTTTAGTTAATGTACTTTGCTTTCTACCTCTTAATGTTACATTAACAATGTATGCAAAAATCTCCAGATCACAGAGCTATCTATATTTATTTTTTGAGCTACAAGTTTGAGCTATAGTTTGTTTGCTTATATTGACTATTTGAGTTTTAATATTTGTTCAATTTAATCTATATGTATAATCGTCCTGATAGCTCAATGTGCTGCAACACAATCAAATTATGAAAACAGCTTCATTCAGAAAACTACACTGCAGATTACAGAGCCCTTTAAGGGCCACGGTGGCGAATTCTTTCCGGAGCTACTTTTTCTATTATCTGTGGTCCATATAGAGACTTATTGTGAGAGTATAGCCTGTATCGTGCAGTAGACCCCCGCTGGCTGTGCCCAGATAGTGGGTTCACCCTCAGCTGATATCATTGTAACTCAGACAGATAGAGACAGTTGGTAACAGAGGATATAACCAGCACTGCTGAGGCTGATTGAGACAAACTGTAGCTGGGATGGAGCTGCTGATTGTGACTGTAGCCGTATCTCTTGAGGTATTATTGTATTACTCAGTGTGAATAAACACTATATGAACCACTCAGTAGAGTTAAACAGAGCTGCAGATCACCTGCATGATGGTTAAACATCTATATACAGAGTGGCCGAGCACCTGTGTATCCTATTAGAGCTCCTTTGAAAGGAGATATAAATGCATCTCTCGTTATGTCTGTGTTCTCCCCTGATGTAGGCCGTGAAGGCAGTGACAGTGTATTAACTTATACATTACCTGACTGGACTTACTGTTTGAATCATAAGGATTCATTAGTCTGAACCGTAGACATTGTTAAAATGCAGTCTACACTTCACCATAACAGTGTTTTTACTTATACATAACCTGAATTGAACATGTTACAGCAATGTAGTTAGATGGACACAGTTAGTTACCAGAGCCTATAAGCGGCTGATTGAACAGCAGATGATGGTTAAACACTATATGAATTAGTCAGTGGAGTTATAGCCAGATCTGCACATCACCTGCACCTACAGTGAAAGTGTCGGATGCTGGAGCAGATCCCAGCTGTCCCTGGATGAAAGGTGGTGTAGGGCGGGGATCTACTGCAGGATACGGTCTATAATCTCAGAATAAGTCACAATATGCACCAGAGATTAAGCAAAAGTAGCTCTTTTTTCAGAGCTACACTTATATACTTTCCAGTTTGACAGGCACAGCCTGCAGCTGCAGCGAGAGGTTTCTCTAGAAAAAGTTGACGGACATGTAGGTATTTGCTCCCCACAAACATTTCCGTCGTCTTTGCTACTTGCAGCACGTTTTGTTCTTGGCTGCGTTGTGAATATTTGCAGAGTTGTTTTGTGAACGCTGCAGCTACATTCTCAATCTGTTTTCTTAATTTGCACGTGTATTGTTATGCTGCAGCGCGTGGAGCAGCTCTCCTCTTTTAACTAGAGCCTGTTTTGTTTTTACTAGTTTTTATTGGGCTTTTTTTTGTTTTTGAAAGAGCTGCAAAAAAACATAGGTTGAGCCTGCACCTGTCACTTGGGGAGCTCAATCTTTTATTTGAGAAAGAAAGGCAACAGGAGCCATGGATTTCCTTTTGCTTGCTTACATTGCATGCACACATACCACCCAGTGCATCAGAGGTCATTTAACAGGCAGCTTTTAAAGAAACTTGAATCAACTATCTGAAGGGGTTTGCTGAAGAGTCATGACTCTGGGTGCAGTTCCTCTCGCCGACAGTGGGGGCGCTGTCGGCCCCTCTTTGTTTGCCTGTGGTCATATGACAGCAGCAGGCTCCGTCCCACTTCCCATGTCCGCTGGAAAACGCCACTGACCGGGGAGGGAGACACACACGTACAACCGCAGGGCTGTGTGACCGCTGACTTCAAGATGCTGGCGCTAATAAACCGGCTCCTGGACTGGTTCAAGTCCCTGTTTTGGAAGGAGGAGATGGAGCTGACCCTGGTCGGTCTCCAGTACTCGGGAAAAACAACATTTGTAAACGTGATCGCTGTAAGTCCTCAGCTGCTGTTAGCCACCGTGCTAAGCAGTGCTAATACTATTAGCACTAATAATGGGATAAGAGCTGCTAAAGTAGGGAGCTGTTACCTTTAACCTGCGCTGTCTTGTTTTGGGATCAGTGCAGCAACTTAACCTTACTCAGCATCCACCAAACACCGAGTCTGTGTCAACAAGTCCCCTGAGCTAACTAGTCTGATGCTCGTCTGTGACTGTGTTGTGATCGTGTAGCACGCTAAAACCCACTTTGCTTGGTGCTGATTTTCTTGCTCCCAAGCTAAAGGGTCGTTTTACACCGAGTTCAGCGTTTTCCCCAAACACCAGGAGGCTTATTGAAAACATATCGACTATGAAAACAGCTGTTTGTCGTGAAGCCAAACAGGATGGATCACACACAGACACGTTATCATGTCTCCACCTTTACACGCCTCCAAGTCTCCTGCAACAAGCTGAAACCATTAAGTTCACACTAATAACAGCCTGTTGTAAGGGTTTTTAGGTGTTGCTGCCTGAATGCAGCTGACAGGCACAAAAAGGCACCAACTACTTTTGCAGCACACAACCAGCACCAGATCCTTTCTGTCTTACTGTGGCTGCTCTTGATGGTAACTGTGATAAAGACACACACACACACACACACACACACACAGTTGACTGTATCTGATGCTGTGACCTCATGTTGGCGAAGCTGGGCAGCATCCGTTTTTCTGGGCAACTCAATTTCTCTTTCGCAACTTTGCAGGCATTTCTCAAAACTGGTATTTCTGGTGGAGCAATTTCCATTGGTTAATTGCTGCACAGCAAAGAAGATCTGAAGCGGCACATTGCGAGAAATCGTGTAGTTGTCGTAGTCGTTATCAGTTTGTGGTGCTGATGGTTGGCACAACATTTTGCACACATCAGTTTTACCCAATTAGCTCTTTCTGACAACCAATCTAATAGGAATCTGCAGGTTGTAGATTGCTGGCTTAGTCTGACCGTGTTTTCTGTCTTGATGCAGCACTTTGTCGATTGGTTTAAAATACTCTCAACCAAATTGGGCTTCAGATCAGTGGGGAATATTTTACATTTAAATATATTCATATTCATACTTAGCGTACTGTGGAATGCAAATCTTTTAATTGACCTTTAAATTGTTATCAAATTGTGGAGTAATACTAAAAATCATGAGAGGAAAAGATGCCTGAGAGATGTAGCAAAGCTCATGAGAGCCCCACATTAGTAAACCAAGACCTTGTCATGCTCAGGTTGATTTTATACTATAGCTGAAACAATAAGTTGACATAAGGAAATTCATTTTATAATGAGCTAAATGATTATAGATTATATTTGTGATCAAAAATGTCATTCATTGTTTCCAGTTTCCCATTAGTGAGGTGTAATATTAATGTCTTTATGTTTTGGACTGTTCACTAGACACAACAAGACGTTTATGTCATCTTAAGCTTTTTATTGGCTTCACAATGATTTAGATTTTAATTCATAAAATAATCAGTATTGACTGGTGTTGAAAATAATAGTTGTTTCTGCCCTATCTCTAATCTCTACAGATAATCTAAGTTTTAACAACACAACATTCAGGCAATAATTTCAGTAGCACAGTTCAGTAAAAGACTAGCGGAACATTTACCAGGCAGGAGCCATTAGTGTGCATTTAAGTTTAAAAGAAGACCGCACAGTTTCTCGGTGTCTGACTGGATGTCTGTGCACAAAGTGCATCAGGTAAAACCAAACCAAACAAAGTGTGTGACGAGGAAGTTGGTTTTTGGGGTTGGAACGTAACTCTGCTCCTTCCTTTACCACTGAAAAGACGAGAGATATGCACTGCAAGCTTGTGACACAGAGTTTTAGTATGTGAATGGTTGCAGTGGGGGTGGTTCCTCCTCCCTCAGTCATAAGACTGCTGCACTCATTTCCACTTAGCTTCATCAGGTGACTCCCGCAAGTCATGTGCAATGTGGGTACAGCAGACAGCGTATGCTCGTGGGTTTGCAAAGGAGGCCAGGGAGAGGGAATATATACGGCTCGCAAGTGTCGATGTTAAAGGGGAATACCGCTGATTCCGTATACTTCAGTGGATTTTTCCCTCCACTTGTGCAATAATGAGCATTCATAAAAGACAAGTGCAGAAACAGTTTGATCATTTAGCTTGTTTGGTGTAAAATGATTTATTGTGTATTTACTCAGAACATGTTTAGCTTTTCACAACGTTTTTTAAATTGTAATTGTCTGGTTTGAATGCCTTTTTATAAAATAATGATATAAAATGAACCCTAAATGTCAAATCCTAATCATAGCTAGATTTTCTCATGTCTAATTTTATTAGTCCACCATGTGTTTTATGAAATCATAAGTGTTACTATTAATTCACTTTATAATTGTTACATTATTTTCCATGCCACTGTATGCTCACTTTATTTCTTAATAAACCTTTGGTAATAGATCCTATTCAGCTTTTAACTGCTATATTACTTTTTTCTAATTATTATAAATGAACTATTTTTGATTAACTATTGTTGGTTGTAATTACATTACGTTACACTCTCTGCCCTCTTACTAGGCTGGAACATACTGATGACTGATGTGAATGTTTTCCCCCTTTCAGTCTGGACATTTCAGTGAAGACATGATCCCTACAGTCGGGTTCAACATGAGAAAGGTCACCAAAGGAAACGTCACCATCAAGGTTCAGATTTAATCTTTGTGCTTGCATCAAAATAACACAGATAATTAGTCAGTTAGTCCATACAGTCAAATTACACCAGACAGTTTTTACAAGAAGGCAGTGATTAAATTATATTAATGACACTCGGAAACAGGAATATCTTGTGAGGATGTGCTTTTGATTCTGTAGATATGGGATATAGGAGGGCAGCCAAGGTTTAGGAGCATGTGGGAGCGCTACTGTCGGGGAGTTAATGCAATTGTGTGAGTATGCCACTTTCTAGCTTTCAAAGTAAATTGTAGAAACAAGCATCCGGTGTTGAACCGTACATATCGTATAGTTATGCAAATCAAATTTTATTAATTGCTTCATTTTTAGGTACATGGTTGATGCAGCAGATCGAGAAAAGGTGGAGGCTTCAAGAAATGAGCTGCATAATTTATTGGACAAACCTCAGTTGCAAGGAATTCCTGTAAGTCTTCTCCTGAAACCACTTTAAAGATTTGTGTGTTTTTTGCACCAGTCATGCAAAACTATGTGGGTTCTTGCTGCTACTGCAAATTTCAGTTGTAATCTGTGTTCAGGTTTTGGTTCTCGGTAACAAAAGGGATCTCCCCAGTGCTCTAGATGAAAAGCAACTCATTGAGAAAATGTAAGTAATCAAAAACAGATTTTTAATTTACAGCCGATCGTCCAATTGAGTATTTTTACTCAGAACAATAAGATCTTTCCAAAAGGTTTCTTGTTTACAGTTCTGCTGGAAGAATTGTTAAGGATTTAATGTACAGAGGTAAAAAAAAAAAAAAAAGATTGATGAGTGTTCGTTGTGCTCTTGGGGTGATTTTAACGGGCCACCCACTTCTTGGTAGAGTAGCCACAGTCCCACAGTGTCTCCATTTGTCTGTTTTTCTAACTGTAGACTAAACTTCTATAGTATTTGACATCACTTTGAAACCCCTTTCATCTTTTTGTAAATCAACAATTCTTGATTCTTCCTCTGAAAGCTTCTTTTTGGTGAGGCATGGCCCACATAAGCGTATTCTTCCTGTGCAGCGAAAACTTAAAAGGTTTTTTTTTTTTTATTTTGTTCAGTCAAAGTAGCTCTAGTCCACACCTCCAAACTAATTTTCTTAACAAGACTCCAGGTATGTTCACATCTGAGTCCAGTTAGCTTTTTCCAAGGTTTCATATACTTTATCCATTAGCACTGTGAGGTTTTTATGGTTGTTCTCAATAAAGATATGAATAATCCTCTTAATTTATCACATTTTGTGCCAAATTAATGCAGGAAACCATGAAATTCTGAAACCTTCACATACTATTTCTTGCCACTGTAAGAATATTATTGCAATTATTAATATCACATATCAAACCCCTCGGTGTGTTTTTGTGTATTTTAATCCTACTAATCCCCATACTAATGCAAAATAAAATCAAAAACAGTTTCCTCTTTGTTTCCTTTATTGTTAAAACTGGATATGTGGAGCTGTGATATGTTTGCTATATGCTATGAGGAACTGGCTCCCTCTGCTGTCAACATAGAAATTAGCGCTGAGAGTAGTGATGATACAAATGAATCAATCTGCATACAGAACTTTTATTTATTGTTTGTGCACTTTTTTCCTTTTATAGGAATCTGGCTGCTATTCAGGATAGGGAGATATGCTGCTATTCCATTTCCTGCAAAGAGAAGGACAACATTGGTAAGTTATAAATAAATACTGCACTGTTCTTTCCACTGGCACTAGAGGGGGATGTCCCCCATCACACAATTTAAAGATTGAATTACATTTTACATTGGTTTAAAATGGGTACCAACAGTCTATGCAGTCATGTCATGTGTTGCTAGTGAGTTAAAAATGTCTAACCCAGCATGTATTTCCTTTTATTTATTTATTTATTTTTTTTTATTCCAGATATCACTCTTCAGTGGCTCATCCAGCACTCAAAATCCCGGAGGAGTTGAAAATGCAGAAGCTCTGTCCCTGCTGTGTTTGCCATGTTACTGTCATGCCACACCCTCATCACTCTGCAATCATATACAGTTGTATCGTCTGCTACAAGCTGCTCTGTTTGGCTCGTGTCAGATAATTTCTTTTCTCCTTTTTGCCTTGTCATTCTGTCACAAATGCTGACAATGCACTACTGAAACATTTATTCTGGTACCACATTTAAGGAATTTAAGTGGCATTATATGTCCTGAAGCTTTACCTGATTCTTGATCTGCCATTTACCTTTCAGACATTACAGGGTTGAGACCATGTAGTCAGTGGTTTATAACACTAAGCTTCGGTATACAGCAACAGTACAACAACACCCTCTGAACGAAGGCTTTATTCAGTCAAACAGGCCTCACGGGGGTTTCACAGCCAGCAGATGTCTGGAAGGCATGCAGGTTTTTCCTATTCTGTTGAGCTCTACTCTATCATTGTTTCCGATAACGGTCACCCTTCACTTGATTAGATTTCTTCTTTCAAGGACATGTCCATTGTTTTAGAAAATTGTGCATTTAAGCAAGTCAGGGCCAGCAGGTCTGTACAAATATCAAGCTAGTATGATTTTTACTGATGTGAGATGTGTGTGTATGAATATATGATTCTATTTAAAGTCTGACTGTACTAAAAGTAAAGCTGTACGGGGTTGAGTGATTCATACTGGTCTCTGTACGTAGCCTCAGTGGAATGATGTCCTTTGTGCTGCCTTAAAGCTGAGAGAGTGGCAGCATTTAAAGTGCCTTGTGCAGTGGCTCTCACCTCTGAAGCAAAGCAGCACGCAAGGTGTGCCTACCTGGCGAGAGTAAAGAAACACCACTGAATATATTCAAGAAATAAAAAGGCATGCTTTTTAATGTAGACACTGTCCTGTTATCTGTACCTCCATGTGAGAACTACAGTGTGCAATATTAGGAACGAAAACTGCTAAAACAAAATAGGGGGTGGGAAATCCACAAGTAGCTGTACAGCAAAGTCACAGTGTTTTCAATTACCTGTTTGATTATATAACACCTGTGCTCAGGTTCAGGTACTGTCTTACATGATTGCAGGTTTGTTTATATGAGGTCACCAAATTCCACATTAATAAGAGGTACAGCAAAACAGGGAAGTCTGGTACAGGTTGTACACACCCACACAGTCCTGACAACAGATCTACTCAGGTGAAGTGAGAAGTCCTGCGAAGATGTATTATGGGTATTAAGACTATTTAAAAAGTAAAACGAACTGAGTACACTTACCACAAGCATTGTATAAATGTCACAACCTGTAATGTAGTAATTCAGTTTTTTCAGGAAGTGAACTTAAGTGTCTTTCACTTCAGTATTTTAAATGCTAGTCCTCCACAAGTGCTTTCAAATTGGTCTGATTAAACCTTGTGGAAACTGATAATGAAATAACTGCATGTAATAAAAGCACACATCTACTGTACATTTATGCAAAAATCTGATAATTTAATAAAAATTGTGAACGCATAACATAATAAATTTTTTAACATAATGTAGTAAATTATTACACTATATTAAAGGTTATTGATTGTTTTTGAAGCAATTGTTTTAATTAGAAATATAACAACTTCACACACACTATTTCGATTCCAACCCTTATGGCCTGATTCCCATTTCAGTTGTGTTTGCAAAACACATACAATAGTAAGTGTTTATTAAAGATGATTTAATGGGTATTGTCTACTGAAATTAGGCAATTTCCCCCAAATCATGAAAAATATAGTTCCGTCTGTGAATGCACAGATGTAGCATAATGTATATAGCACCTACAAATAATTTTATTATTGAAACTCCAGCACAGTTTTAATAATATTTTGTGCATTTTTACATTATGCAAGATCATTAAATTATCACTTTCTATAAAACTCCCACCTGGACTGTGCAGGTGTTTGGTGACTATCGCCTCAATATTGTGCAGTTCTTTTATTACAGTAGTGAAGGACTTTGGGCACCCTCATTCATTGTTTATCTGAGCTGGAAATCTAGATCTTTTTGCAACTCATGTTGCAACTCATGTCATGTCTACACTCATTAAATATATACAAATTCCTGCACGCAAAAAAACCTCTTATATACATAAAGGTTTCTTTATATCTCTGTGAGAGATCACTACTACTTTCTAGTAATAGAGGCATTACAAAAAAAAAAAAAGTTATTGATAAAATGTGTATTATTTTTTTATACTTTATTAATAATGCAGTTTCTTTGCATTCACCTTTTTTTAACTAACCAAATCATATTTCAGTTTTGTGACTTTCGGTCTTGTGGCTGTTTTCTATTGGCAGAAGTTAAATTAAAGACATCCGGAGTGCCACGAAACGCAACCATGTGATTGACAGTTCTCCGGCCAATCACCGAACGCATCTGCTGTACTATCTGACTGACGACATAAGGGAATAACCAATCACGCCTCGGGATCTGGGAGGGGCTGGTTTGTTGACAGGAAGTGTGTAAGACAGAATCACCACAAGTGACTACAAGCAGTCTGTGCTTGTATGTTAGCTTGACAAGAAGACAGAAGATTTCTCAGTCGTTCACCCTCTCGTTGGTGTGTGGATTTAAATTATGCGTTTTAAGAACGAGCCGGGGCAAAGATGCAATGGAGGTCAATAGTAGTAGGTTTGGTCGTACTGAGACTTTCCCTCAGCTGTGTGCTGTGGCTAGCCTTCGGGCTGGGACCTAACGTTAGCTGGGGGTTCAACTTCCATCTCAGCTTCAATTTGCACAAATTGGACTTGTTATTTAGAGAGGAAAAGGGGACCGAGTCGAAGGATAACTCGTGGTCTCAACGAATACAGGCCCATAAATATGAAGAGACGGCGACCACCTGTGCAAAGGTTGAAGAGGAGTCACCTAAGAGGTCCTACCTGAGCTTCTTCGATGGCAACAAGGACGAGTACGTCCGGAGATACAGCTCCTTCCCGGACACACTGAAAGCAAAAATGAAGGGCATGGCCAAGGAAATGTTCTATTTCGGATATGACAATTACATGAAATATGCCTTTCCCGAGGACGAATTGAATCCTATTGACTGTGAAGGGAGGGGACCAGACGTGTTAAACCCGTGAGTCATTCAAAGCAGTTTCTAACTAGCTGAACAAATAAGACACCTGCTGCTGTGAAGTGCAGTGCACATTGTGGGACATCATAACGGTGCCCTACAGCCCGGACTATTTGCATTTAGTTTATAGTCAAATTAGCTTGTACTGCTCTCTTTGAACAGGTTAGGGCTCAGGCACAGTGCAGCAGGTAATCCAGAGTTTGATGCACTTCCTGGTTGTTGCTTTAAGTAGCTTCTTGACCACTTTATGTGCATTTAAAATTATAAGTGAGACCATATGTGAAATTGTAAACCAATGAAGGTAATCCAGCAAAGTAATAATCAGATTAATCGGCAACAAACTGAACAACTGTTTAATTAACTAAAGATTTACAATTGGGCTTGAAAGTTTGTGAATCCTTTTTCTCATTGTTACACATTGCCTTGAAAGGATTTCAGCTCATTTCTCCTTAAACTCATTGATGATGGTTTGCTTGCTTGCATGAGATGCACGCTTCATGCCCTTCTACAGCATTGCTATAGGATTAATTCCTTTCACATACTTATGTTCACACGCAAATATTTAAGATTGGTTAATTTCCCTAGACTGATTTTTGTCATATTTATTTATTATTATTATTAATTGGGTCTTCTTTATTGTTTTAGTAAAAATGTCATGCTGCATCATAATAATGCAGAAACAGAGACAATTTTAAAGCTTTTTACAAATTTTCCAGTGTTGCCATCAGCTCCTAAAATATCACATTAAGTCAAAGAATAAATTAAAATGAACAAGTTGTGTCTGTCATTATAGGTAAAGTGCAGAAAGTTACAAGAAGTGTTAAAGCTCTGCTGATTTTAGATCAGTTTCTGTATTCACCACAGGGAAATAAAATACTCAGACATTTTGCCTGTCTTCTTCAGTGTGCCATAGCATAGCTGATTTTGTGCTCGTGTGCAGAATGCAAAAAGGATAAGGTTAAATACAAAACACACAAACAAAAAAACTTGATTGAGTTGGGATTGTGAAAACTACTCATTGTACCACTTATTAAAAGGTTTCCCTCTTCATTCAGCATTTGACTTCACAGAGTCAAATCTAGTCATGCAAATAGTTTTGTGTTTTGTTTTTTTTTAGCCAAGATATCTATGTAGATGATCTCTGTTGCCACCCAAATATAATGGGTGGAAACAGAGTACTTGTGATGTGGTTCTAAAAAATTAAAAATAAGCCAGTGAGTACTTTCTAATCAAGCAATTTCTGTAACTCTCAATGAGACTTCTGCACCTGTCGTATTTTGGTTCCAGCTGTCTCAGGTTTGAAGGGTGCCTTCTTCCAACTGCATGTTTCAGCTCTTTCCACAGATGTTCAATATGATTTTGATGTGCCAGATGCAGCAAAGTAGCCCCAGAACATGTTTTTGTTTTGTGGTTTGTCAATATGCATTTTCTAATTTTATTATGGTTTGCTTTCAGCAGTGGAGCCCTCCTCGTCATCTTCCATTAAGTTTACTGTTTCAGTAACAACTATCTGAAACTCATCTACCTTGACCTTGGAGTTCACCCCTTATCTCTTTAGAAATAGTTCTAGGCTCTTTGGTTACCATTTGTAACCACCACCACACATTACAACATTTACCTTTAACATGTTTGTCTATAATTTTCTTTCTAATCTCCTGATTCAGCCCTCTCATTATGTTTCTGTGGTCCATGTCTAGTGTGGTGCACACCATGATACCAAACAGCACAGTGACTTTCTTACTCTTTTAACAGACACAGACTGATTACTAGTTTGAAGTCACCTGTGATGCTAATTACAGGACACCCTTTAGTTTAACACGTCCCTATGGTCAAATTATCTTCTTCTTATTATTATCTTTTCTAGGGGAACCATCATATTTGTTCATGCCAGTTTCACATCTATTGAACCACAACTCAAAAGCAATGTCTGATTTTTAGTTAGAGTTTTAGTCAGACTTTTTGAGTTCATTTTTTAGTAATTTTAAAGTAATGTAACAAAACACTTTCTATGACAGCTGCAGTCATTGAGTCAACAATGTTTTTTGTTAGCATCCCTATCAGGCAAATAACAGAAAATAACTCTTCAAAATTTAACTCTTCACTTGAAATTAAACTGGTCTTCCACAGGCACAAGACAAAACAATAATGGCATCTTTGCTAGAGCTACAACATTTCAGTTGATCATATGAAAATGTAACATGAACTATTTTGATGACTGTTAAGAAATGCTAAATAATCCCTAGTTGTAACCTCTTATTTATAAACATTTCCTGCTTTAGGAAATTGTTAGTTTTTATGATTTTAAAATAAAGTGATGAAATCACTTACATAAATGCTGTTAGATTAGGGTTAGTCATAATAATTGATAGTTCAGTCCAAGTATTTACTGTCAAACCATCATACAGGTATGTAATTAAAGTCAACAACCAGTTTTCATGACCTAGATAGTGGGAAGACTGAAATATAAATTCACATGCTTTTTAATTTAGTGTTCCTGTCTGTTGCTAACGCTCCACTTTGTGGATTTAAAATATGCTTTCTGTTGTATAACCTGTTTTTTTGTGTAATACTGTTTGTTTCACTGCTTAATTTCAGGTCAAACATCAACATAAATGACGTCTTAGGGAACTACTCACTTACACTAATTGACACCTTAGACACTCTATTGGTAAGTTACCTTCAGCTAATGTGTCTGTGTTTTCTTTCTTATAGCGGAGATTCTGTGCAAGATTCATTATAATGTTTTACCTACTGGTTAATATTGACATTTGGCACATATTAAATTAAGCCTGGAATTGACAGAGTAGAGAGGATCTTAATGTTTTTATTTTTCTATAGCAAGAAAAGGGAGTTTTCCCCTTCTTTTTAAACTTTACCTGTTCTGCAGATAGCAGCTGTTTGCACTACATTCAGTAGCATGGTGGCACAGTGGTTAACATATCAAGGACTGACATAGAGTCAGGTGGTAGCAGAATTTCAAAGCTGTCTGCAGGTGTGAGAGTGATAGAGGAAGCTTGGAAAGGAGAGTTTAAGGTGTCTTGTCTCCAGCATACACAGTATTGAACAGAGATGATTGCTTTAGGTGCAAGAACCTCTATATATACACAAATTACATTCATTGCACGAGACTGTTTATTTTAAGAGATCTCCAGTAGAGCTTCTTTACAAATCATGTCTATCATAATAAAAAAAGATTTTTTCTGAAAAGCCTTAATTGTGTAACAACATAAGCTTGTTGATATAGTGTAGTTATATAATGTGGTATTTCTCTCCAGGTGCTTGGCAATGTGACAGAGTTTCAGAGAGCCGTCAAGCTGGTTATAGATACTGTATCTTTTGACAAGGACTCTACGGTGCAGGTTTTTGAGGCAAACATCAGGTACGAATGTTACTGCTATTCTGTGAATGATACACAAGTGTGCTGTTAATACTGCCACTCATCTGACTAAATTCTAAAACTTCTAAACTAAGTTTTAATTATATCAGCGTTGTGTAGACGAGCAAATAATCAAGTTTAACATGATTTTGTATATGTGCACAAATATCATCATATAACTATGAGTATCAATAAAAAATCTATTTCTGAAGGGAAGCCCAATGTAATATTTCTCTTTTTGTCAAAGGATCTTGGGCAGCCTTATCTCAGCTCATATCCTGCTGACTGACCCGAAGCATCCTTTTGGCAACGTGGGCTTTGAAGGTTATGATAATGAGCTGCTTCACCTGGCTCATGACCTCGCTGTCCGTTTACTGCCGGCCTTCGAGAACACCAGCACAGGCATTCCCTACCCGAGGGTGAGTGAGATTTTACAAGCTAGCTGCTAATACACACACCCGCCATTTAACTAGTCACAAGCTTTCCTATAAACAGTAACATAATGACTTATATATTTGTCTGTTTATTTCTTCCTGGAATGCAGGTAAACCTGAAGACTGGAGTTCCTCCTGATAGCATCAATGAGACTTGTACTGCAGGTGCTGGGTCCTTACTGGTGGAGTTTGGGATTTTGAGCCGCTTAATTGGTGATTCCACATTTGAGTGGGTAGCCAGACGAGCAGTCAAAGCTCTGTGGAACCTGAGAAGCAATGAAACTGGTCTGTTAGGTACAGTATGAGCAGCTGGATTCTGTAGTTCTATGAAAAGGCTGTTTATTACCTTCCTGGATTTTCTTTCCATATACTTGTTTTCTTAGATTTTTTTTTTTTTCTTCAAGCTCATTTCGACTTTAGGTACAAACAATACCAAATCTGCCAACCTTCTGTTTTTCTTTTCTTCACAGGGAATGTGGTTAATATCCAAACAGGCCAGTGGGTTGGCAAGCAGAGTGGTCTTGGAGCTGGCATGGACTCCTTCTACGAGTATTTGCTCAAATCATACATCCTTTTTGGCGAAAAAGAGGACTACAAGATGTTCCAGGCTGCGTATGAAAGCATACAGAACCACCTGAGGAAAGGGTGAGTTTCACACCGAGGGAATGTGACACTTGGCATCATTAGGGAGCTTCACATGGGGTTGTGCCCCACCTGAAATGTGAAACTTTACAAGCTATGTAAATGACTCTCAGTGTAACATTGGGCAATCAAAAAGAAATAAACCTGCTGACGTTCTGTGGTATTATTTTTCTGGTGGATTTGGAAAGCTGAACTTTGAGGCTTGTACCTGTCATGTAGATATTCAAACAGCAGTGTAACCTCTTTAACAACCATTAATAAGTCTCCACAGAACAAGACACATATTATATAACTATATAACTATTATAGCTTACTGAGGACTGCCAACAAAAAACTATTTAACAAAATAGTTTGGACAGTATAGAGTAGTTAGACATATTTGAAACTTTGTCTGCTACCTTTTTGTTCCAGGAGAGAGTCCTGTAATGAAGGAGAAGGTGACCCACCTCTGTATGTGAATGTGAACATGTTCAGTGGGGAGATAATGAACACCTGGATCGACTCCCTTCAGGCATTCTTTCCTGGGCTGCAGGTTAGTTTTATGTACTTTTAGAAATCATACTATATGTGTGCGTGGTGTTCAAGTACCAGAATAGGTGTTACTGCTTTGTGTCCTCTGTAGGTGCTGAATGGGGATGTGGATAATGCCATTTGTTTGCATGCTTTCTACTATGCCATCTGGAAGCGCTTTGGGGCTTTGCCTGAGAGGTACAACTGGCAGCTTCAGGCTCCTGATGTGCTCTTCTACCCCTTAAGACCAGAGCTGGTGGAGTCGACCTACTTACTTTACCAGGTGACAACACTGACTTGTTGTTACACAGCATTAGGAGTGCTGGTTGCCAAATGCTATTTTATTATTTCTTTCTATTTTCACAGGCGACCAAAAATCCTTTCTACTTGCATGTTGGAATGGATATTCTTCAGAGCCTTGAGAAAAATGCCAAAGTCAGGTGCAGATCATGCTATATAAAACCTTTTCAAGTTTTACAGTTACACTTTGATGTGTCTACTTAGAGCTAAGCTGTAATATTTGCATATTTGCAGATGTGGTTACGCCACACTCCACCATGTCGTGGACAAATCCAAAGAGGATCGCATGGAGAGCTTCTTCCTCAGTGAGACCTGCAAATACCTTTACCTGGTATGTTCTCACCGAGCATGTCAGGGATATACAATATGACATATATAGATATAATGAGAGCAAAATTTAATATTAGATATGCTGTACAGTTCTTATGATTGCAGTAGACTAATTGTTTTTATTCTTAAAAGAGAAAATCATCATATATAATACAACCATCTCTTTTACTTTGTAGCTCTTCGATGAGGACAACCCACTTCACAGATCTGATAACAAGTACATCTTCACTACAGAAGGCCATGTCGTGCCTATAGACAAGCGCTTCAGGGAGAAACAGTGGAATGACTTGTTTCCATGTGAAGAGGGAGCGCTGGCAGAAAGAAAGCCAAAGAACCCGCCGCTACCGAGCAACATCAGCAACGTAAAGACATCATCTTTGCTCCAGCCCATTTCACTGCACCATTCTCCCCATGTTAGATTCACTTCATTATGATGAGGTAAAATCTCTCTATGTCACCGTCACATTGTTTCTTCCTTTTCTGTCATTCTGTAGTGTAACAGGATCCCAGAGGAGCGACGATACACTTTGCCTCTGAAGAGTGTCTACATGAGGCAGATTGATCATATGGTGGGACTATTCTGAGTAAGAACATTGATGTGGTGACAGAGGCACGGACGGGTCTTCAGTGTGTGGTACCTGCTCAGCTGCAGACACAGTGAGCTTAGAAGAAATCCACTAAAGTGAACCTGAGAAAGCAGTTTGATACCTTTCTCTAATAATAATAAAAGTGTGTAGGTATTGATTGGTGGGTGAGCATGTAGTCATCAAAGGTGAACAACAAACTTTTGTGCTGGGAAATTGAGTGAATTGATGCTTCAGAGCTATTTGGTTGGTTCTGAATTGCAGTTGTGCGTGAGTGAGTGAGTGAGTGAGTGTTTGTGTGTGCATAATTTTAAAATAGTTTTGGTGGAAAGTGTGTGTTCAGATATTTGTTAATGTATGAATGAGTATACTGTGTGTGTGTGTGTGTGTGTGTGTGTGTGTGTGTGTCTGTGTGTGTGTGTGTGTGTGTGTGTGTGTGTGTGTGTGTGTGTGTGTGTGTGTGTGTGTGTGTGTGTGTGTGTGTAGTGCTTCTTTAAATTACAGCTGAGCTGTGAATTAGAATATTGCGTTTATGGGAACAGTGCCATCTAGCCACAACCTTGGAAAATGCATATCCTCTAAAAACTCACCTCTGAAACATTTTCTCGAAACAGGATGATTAGTGCCTCATTGCAGTGGATTCACTTGACTAGATCAGTGCTTTTACATAAGGGCTGTGACTTATGCACAAACAGTAAGAGAGCCTCTAACATGTTTTAGATTATACTTGTAGGAAAGTTATTCGTCTCGTAAAGGCCTGAGTCAGTTCTTTCTCACTCCAGTTTTCTACATTAACACGATTAACCATATTGTTTTAACAGTTTTAAAATGCTTTAGTCTCACTTTTCTTTTCCGAGAAACGGACAAACACAAACCCAGACTGTTTCCTGCTTGTTGGCTGTTAATACTGAGGAAACTGAAGTGTTCATCTGTCAGTCTTCTAGTTACTCATTGTCTTAAAAAGGCCAAGCAGATGTGCCATGACTGTGCGTGAGAGAAAGGTTCAGGATGACTCGTGCTATTTCGAAGTGCCTTTAATTTGTATTGCCGTGTCTGGATGCTGTACAGTGCATATTAGTTGTGGATTACATTGTCAAGTATTTTTTGAGGCCACTGTTGATATTGCACAATAGATGTCATTCCATATGTATGTACAGTTTTACACTAATCATGACATGAGGTTCTTTTTACTTTTTTGATGATGAAACAAGCCATAAGATGTATTTTTTATGTTGAAGAGTGAAAATGTGTTTGTTTGCCATCAGTTTTCTTCCAGACACATTTAGTACACAGACTGTCTCCTGCTTAGTTTCTAACGTACGTGGTTTAAATAAGATGGACGTCATCATTTGCTGTTTCTTTTTCACATAATTGCACATCGTAATACTTATTATCATGTGGTGAGAACTCAGGGTTTAAAGGACAAACAAAACCTTTCTTGAACTGTTGTTGCCTACAATTTCTTAGATGGCCTTAGGTATTTATAATGCAAATGTTACAACTTTTTCATCTGAGGTTGAAGAATAATTGCACTGAACTCAAGTACAGTTGTACTGTGAATATTCATCAATGTTTCAGACAAACAGAAGCGTAAATATCCTCTCCTTGCTGTGATGTTTGATTCATGTACAGCTCAACCGAGGAGTGTTTTCTCACTGCTTCGTCCAGAGTATCTGTGAAGTTCAGCAGCCTGCATCCAGCCGAGCCTCTCAGGCTGCATGACTCAATTACATCACTACACTGGCACCTTGTTTGGAGACAGCTGTTCGTTTTCTCAACTCTTGTTCAAACTGATTCAGAGTTTTCAATTTAACAGACATCACCCCGACCACTTTGTCCCTAGAAAATATTTGTTCAAGGTTTTGGGAAATATTCCTTCACTTTCTTTGTGAGAGTTAGATGAGACGATCAAAACCACTTGTTAGAATCATGGTTTTAGGTTTGATTAGTAAAACATCTATTTTACTGCAGGTGGTGTTATCAGAACTGCATGATGCAAATTGTGTACAAATACCTGTCAGCAGCCTTTTAGCAACCAGTTAGCTTAGACAGACGGGGAACAGGAATGCAGCTAACTTGCCTCAATCGAAAGGTAACATAATTCTAAAATGATCTTATTAATACATTATATGTTGTTTGTTAATTTGTACAACATTTTAAAAATTATACAATCAAATGTAACTCTTTACCCCTGTATCCAGTTTTCATGCTAACAGGTTGCTGGCAATAGCTTCATACAGTATTTATTGTACACACATAGTATTGATCGTCCCATTTAACTCTAAGAAAGTGTGTTTCCCAGACGATTCCTTTATTCTGTGTAAAAGAAAAGAAAATAATAAATGACCGATTAGGAACAAGACACTGCTGTGTTGCTTTTTATTTGTGAAAAATGTAAAAGTGCTCAGTTTTCTACAGAAGCTTTAATATAATTTAGTCAAGGTTTACAGTTATTTTTTCTGGACAAATGGCCTAAAGCTTCAGTTAACTTTAGACAAGGATCGAAGACTTCAGTATTAAGTATATTACATCTACCACTGAACAGGTTTCAACACACTTCATTAGAAATCTATTATATACAATGGACCTTTCAACTATTGCAAAAGTTAACATTTTCTAATGCTTCCATCAAAAATTCAGTTTGTTATCTGCTTTAATTGTGTCTCAAACGTCTCTGGAGTATGTCTGTACATGAAAACCTTTTCTACTGACTTTGTCTGTAAATGTTTAATAGGAGTTGAAGTGCGTCTGCAGGTGGTGAGGCCAACTCGATCGCTTTTTGGTTGTATACTGACCAGTTACTGGAAATTAGAGACAATGCATTTCATCTATTCACAAAGAATCTGTTGATCTTGACGGAAGCTTTTGAAATCTTAACTACAGATTGCATAGCCACCAGTGACAAGTTCAACACACTCGAGATTAAAAAGTTAGCATGACTAAAATTCAGCTCTTCTGACATCTGCACAGGAAAGTCTGAAGCTGAAATCCTCGGTCAAAGCTCTTATCTTAGTTTTGAACGCAAATAGTTTCTTATGTTTTGCCTTTGAGTGTTTGAGGGTAGTGATTTTAGGATGTAGTTTCTCTTGGCTCCAGTTTGAAGTTAGGAGGGATTTTTGGAACATCACAGGGCAACAACAGCACCCTGCAAAAAGATATAAGTTGACCCGTTTAGGTGATCCAGCAGTAAGTTTGAATTATCGTTTGAATGCTGCGCAGACTTTACTTACTGTACCTTCTTCGGGTTCTTCCGCATGGCTCTTAGAAGAGACCACAGTCTTTCAGGTTTTCCTTGATGATGATGTCAGTTACAGCATCAAACACAAATTTGACGTTTTCTGTGTCCGTGGCACACGTCATGTGAGAGTAGATCTCTTTGACGTCTCGACGCAAGTTCAGGTCCAAGAACTGCACTTTGATGTAGTTACCAGCATCCTCATAAGTATTGGGTCCTTAATGAAAAGACATATATTTAATTGGTTGTCACTTCATTAAGATGCTGTGATTTATGTGCAGTGGTGGTCCTACCATCATATTCTGGGAAGCACATGCTGAGATGAGCTTTCTTGATCTTCTCAAGGAACACATCCTTCTTGTTGAGGAAGAGTACAATGGAGGTGGTGGCAAAGTAGCGGTGGTTGCAGATGCTGTTGAACAAATGCAGACTTTCGTGCATCCGATTCTGAAAGAGAGATAGTTCTTTTACTCACCACTCATTTAAACCAACTGTCGACTATCTTAAAAGGATAAGACGCGAGTAGCAGGCCTATAGCATATCAACTGTAGTGTTATCATACCACTTCATCATCCTCCACAAGCACCATGTCGTAGGCGCTCAGAGCAGCAATGAAGATGATACAGGTCACACCTTCAAAACAATGAATCCATTTCTTCCTCTCGGACCTCTGACCACCCACATCAAACATTCTGCGCACAAAAAGATTCATATTATCTTCATGGTTGCCATCGACCACGGTTGGCACCACTGATGATGGGTTGGTGACGATTGGTGTTATTCTTCAGAAGAAACCAAGCACTGACTCACCTGAAATTGAGATCTTTGAAGGAAAACTGGGTCTCGATGATACCAGTGGTCTTCACTCTTGATCGCAGCACATCCTGCTCAGTGGGGACATAGCCGGGTTGAATCAGTCGCTCCAAGTCATTCAGATAGCTGAAGGAGGATTAAACTTATTTAAACATCAACACTTACTGTGCCACCTACTATTTAAGACACCTATAATATTTTAAATGATTGGGTATGGTGATTTACTTACTATCCAGCAGAGTCATTGAGTTGGTACTCTGACGCTCTGTCAAAGCATGCCTGTATGCCAGAGTCCTTCCACAAGCGCAAAATGATGTCTGACAGCTCTTTTGGCATGGTGCCTTCTTCAATGGTGTCTGCAAGATGCATGAGCTTTCTGGCATCATCCTATGGAGTAAATACAGGAGGACCAGCACACATACAAGTTACAGCATGTCTGTAAGTGTGAAATCAGTTCACACAAAACACATGGAAGTGTGTCTTAGCTGTTACCTGCTGATCTGAATGGCCGTAGTTAATATTGAGCGTGGACATGGCCTTCACAATGGCCATGATGGACTGCAAAGTGTTGCTGTAGATGATGGTAATAAACTCCAGGCACTCTTCAAGTGAGTAACCATCTTTGTGGATAATTCTGTAAAAAACAAACAAACAAACAAAAAAGAGAACCTGTTAATAGTGTAATTTACTCACTAGAAGAAGAAACAAGCCTTTGTGTAAAAAGTAGCTCCCGATCTTACTTCATCTGTTTGACAATTGTACTTTTGCCTGATTCTCCAGCACCTGCATAAAAGAAAAACACAATAAATGTTGTTTTCACCATAAAATAAAATAATAACAAACTTTATTTTAAAAATGTTACACAATATTCCCAGGATTCAGGAGATATCACTTTGTCATGTGTCATAGCGTTTGTGTTGTTATTTATCTTTTGGATTTCAGTAATGAGTATGAGATGAGAATGATATTAACTACATGTTGAAGGAATTCCTCACACAGAGGATCCCAGTAGGTCATAATACGCCTTACTACAGGTCTAATCTTGTTCAGAGCTGTCAGGAGGAACTTTTTCTAATCCTGACCTTCATTTTAATCAACACTGATGATGATACGATATCTGTTATATTGCCAGAGATACTGAGCTATATATCTAATTTTAACAATACAAGCTTGGAAGTGAATGTTTAAGCCTTTTAGTTGAAATTTGTATAAAAAATTAAGAAAAACTAAAACAACTTTTACCTAAATGTAGAAATTTAACTAATCTTCGTACCACTGGTATAGTAACATACTACTTGTAATGTTTGGTGTTTAAATACTACAGCTACCTGCTCTTTTCTGAGTTGGCTAATAGGGTAGCTGTGTCCTTCAGGGTTAAGCCCTTTGTAATGGAGGACCTGTTGTTTCAGGATTAGCAAGGGATTGGATTGAGTGATTATTAAAGTGTATTAGTAATTCAGTGACACAGGATATTAGCCCTCATATTTATATACATTCTCCTATTTCAGCTTGCAACATGATGTCTGGTTAAGTGCACAGAACATGTAAAGTAAGGCAAACATTACTACAAGGGACATGTCTTTAACTCCTCATACAAAAACGTTCAACTAGAGAGAAAGAAATGCAACTTATAGTTCAAATAAAAAGCAGCTCCTTAGCCTCAATAGGGCCCCTAAGTATGTGTAACCAAATGTTTTTTCTGTTATTGCATTTGAGCCCCCACTCAGCCAGCTTAACTGTCTTTACCTAGCAGCAGCAGCTTGACAGTTCTTGCATCCTTGTCGGCATCCTCCTTCAGCTTCTTCTCCAGCTCTCTGGAGTGTTTCTCTTCAGCGCTCGCTCCAGCCCCCATCCTACTTTTCCTGGCTTGGGCCCCTCTGCTCAAAAGCCAAGAAAAATGGAAGAAGGTCC
This sequence comes from Anabas testudineus, assembly GCF_900324465.2. Lineage (NCBI taxonomy): Eukaryota > Metazoa > Chordata > Actinopteri > Anabantiformes > Anabantidae > Anabas > Anabas testudineus. Next base: position 15,022,647 of record NC_046614.1, on the reverse strand, counting down.
AAAATGATCACCTACTGTCTGACCAGTGCTGTCAGCGATGCAGCTGATGTGTCAACTGTCTGCAGCAAACACTGGGGAATGTTTGAGTATTTGCTTGTCTTAGGAAAGGATTTTGGACATCCTCTACCCACCTGACTGGGGGGGACCAATGGAGCACAAGGACAGTGGTGTTTTAGGGCTGAGTGAAGGTGTGATGAGAAGCAGACATGCATCAGTGTAGGAGGGATCCAACCTTTAGGGGGACTTTGCTGTGCTCAGCGGAAGATGAACATCGGCTCAAGCGCTAATCTCTCCATGTTGTTCTTAGGTGCCTTTAAAAGAGAAGCATGTAGAAGCTCAGTAGTTTGGTGCTTGTGCCTAGCTGGGATCTTAGGTATCTACATTCATCCCTCATCAACATAACATATGGATATGGTGATGATGAAGCTACTTGGATAAGTAGCGAAACATTTCAACCTAACAAGAAGGAAGTCCAGTTGCCATGATTCAACTTCCAGATAGGAATATAGCGGTTAAAGAAAGAGTATTAAAACACTGATTGAATACTGGTATAAGGATCTCACAATTTACATAAGGCTAGGGTATTATACTTCTACTACTACTGTGGCTCACAGGGTAGAACATCATAAGCTAATCATAGCAAAATCATGGCAAAACTGCTAAAAAGACCATCTCAGCAACATCAATGAGGCCTTTATCCATACGGTGAAGCAGCATCATGCTTTGTTGGAAAGGGAGATTAGGCAGAACTGAAGGAAGGATGGATGCAGCCTAATAAAGGTCTTGGTCCTTAAAGAAAATCTCTAGAATGGACCCGACCTGAAGTCTGGGGTGATGGTTAACCTTTTCAGCACGATCATGACCTGAACCACACAGCAGCTTCAGGATAAGTCTCTGTTTGAAAACTACTCACTGTTGGGTGTGGTCTTGTATTTTTTTGGTGGGTATGGATGGATAACACTCAACAGTCACAGCTAATGGGGTCAATGAAATACTCAGCCAGACTCTCTCCTCCTCAAGCATAAAGAGACGTACTGACAATGTACTCTTAGACGGTTCTGCAGACTAGAGGCTGAGTTCTGAAGTGCTTAAAGGGCTTTACGGTTTCACCTGACAGGTCTCATTGACCTCAATCTGCCGCTGGTTAAGGATCCTAATCTACTCACTATCAATTATATATGCGTATGTGCACTGTATGTGTAAAAGCACTGCACTGGACTTTTCTACAGATATATTTATTCATTAATTGAAATCCATGCTTTAGATAACAACTCCTGCAGACTATGTGCTCACCAATGTCAAACAAAAGAGAACACGTGTTATTATAAAATATAGAGCTTTAATTTATTAGTCAGCAACATTGATGAGGAAGAAAAGATAATAATTTTTTACAAGTCATTACAATAACATCAACTGTGCATTATATCATACGTTACTTACATTACCTCAATGACCCAGATAAAAGTCTGCCGAGCAGAGAAAATAAAATAGATGCACATGGTTGAAATAGATGCAAATTAGTTTTGCAAAACTTCTGAGAACAAGAGAGAGAGAGAGAGACAGAGAGAGAGAGAGACAGAACATTTAAAGCCCCAATCTGATCCTTTGTATACTTTCAGTATTTCCCACCATTAAAAGGCGTCGACACATCTCTTGCCCTGATAGTATATCCATATTCCCACAACGAGAAAGACATTCACTGACATCCACAGCAACATAGCATTGTAGACAAATACCATATACACATACTGTACATACCATGCACAATGAAAATTCACCTTTTCTGAAGGGTACTGATACATGTTTGTCTTCAGATTTGGAGGTGAACAGCTTGCTCGTGGTTTTATTTGTGACTTTTTCTTCCTTTCTTTTTTTACTGTATGGATGTTTCAGTACAAATCCAAAGTTTGTGGCACAGTTGTTAGCAGGATGGCACTAGACTAACAGAACTAGAGTAGCAGCTGTGAAAAAAGCTTTGTTGTTAACCAGTTGAGACAGTTAACACGGCACCAATAAAATCTGCCAGTCGTCAAGAACTGCTAAACAACAATGTGCCACTTTCTTATAACTGGCCACACACACAATATTCACCTGGTGAAACCAATATTTAGCATCAAACTGTCAGGAATGCAAACCACATGCTCTCTCTTGTGTAATTATACTGCTTAATATATCACAGATACATGTGAAGCATTTACTGTTCATCAGGATCCCCAATTTGGCAACAGAAGGTGCGTTGTCTGAAATATTTGTATCACCAACTGTCACAAAATCACATATAGCTGCCTGCTGGAATTTGTTGTCTCCAAAGAGAGAAAGAAGAAGGCAATGTTATATTTTCAGTTTTTGTCTCATTAACAACCCCCCCGTGACCAAAAAAAAGAAAAAAAAAATCAAAACAAACAAACAAACAAAAACAGCTTATCACAGAGATCACGTTTGTTAAAGGTACAACATTGAGATGTGATATACAAACGAAACACACGCACACATGTTGGAAGAGTTTGGGTGAGTGATGGAACATCGTGACTTGAGACCAGGCTGGACCACGTCATGAGAGGAGAGACATCTTACCTGCCACAAGGGGCCTGTATTACTGTGACGCACTGCCACAGCTGCAGTCTAAGAGCATTCATTATCGTTGAATGTCCCTTTAAATGCCACCATCTTTATGTCAACAGCTTGTCTCTTGCAGTTAAAAAAAAATTATATACATAGAGAGTTCTGGTGAAGACATGTAGGGAAGTTGGAGGAGATCAGCGACTTCCTGTTTCCAGCTTAGAAACTGAATACTGCCAGCAGTCGATTGATCCAACATGGTCGCCTGTAACAGTCTCTGAGTACACATACATCAGTTCTCATCCATGTGTGGATACTCCCAGTGTCCTGGGTTATCGTTGCTGTTTCTCAACAACACCAACCATAAAGATACTCTCAACATAATAACACATTGTAATAAACAAATAACACTACCAATAATTATATAATAACAATATCTGCACAGATTTATCTATTCACAAAAAAAACATGATTTCTAGATAGATACAAAGAAGTACTTTTTACAACCTACAATAAATATTGTGTTTTTTTTTTTCCTCAACAGTTACATAAAAACAGTTTGATGCTGTTGCTTTTGGTTGAAGTGTCTGTCTTGTCCTTTATGATAATTAGAATTTTAATCATTTCATTAGAGTCATTCCCCTAAATGAAGGGTTGCAGTGTTTAGGAAGTTGTGTGAAAAAGTCAGACAAGAGCTGTTTGAGGATGATGCGGTGCGCGCCCAGCTCCTCATGTCTCAGCAGGAGTTGTTTGCTCATCGTGATGTCGACGGTTGCGAGGCTTCTTCTGTTCTTTCAGCTCCTTCAGGCTTTTGCCTTTGTTGTCCCCGAGGCTGCCATCTCCAAGCTGCCAGTAATCCTGGCAGTACTGGTTGATCAGGCCCATCTCCGGCTGGCTGAGGATGGTCAAAAGGTCCTTATACTGGCCGGCGCTTGGAGTCCAGGCACTGGACTGGAGCGGAGGCAGGGCCGGGCTTCCCGTCTCCATCAGCGCGTTGTTGACGGTGCGGCTGGAGAGGACCACAAGCTGCAATTTGATAACTGTGTGTTTGAAGTTTTTCTCTGTGGATGTGCACTGGTAGATGCCGCCGTCAGAAGACTGCAGCGAGCGGATTAGAAGACCTTGTTCTGTTTTCAGGAAGCGGCCCTCTGAGCGCAACTGGAAAGAACAGAAGGGCAGAGACAACAGCAAATTGAAAAACTTGAAAGTAAAGCCCAGACAAGACATGCTCTCGATGAACCTGTTCAACTAGCAGTGGAAACATGAGTGTAACAGCTTTCACCTCTTTCCTCCTATCGCTGTTTTCCTTCTGCAGGTGCCACTTGAGCGACATATGAGGCGACCTGGCCTGGCACTCCAGAAATGTAGTACTTCCCTCCACCCCATACTGAACTGTCTCTGGAGTATCCTTTTTGGCTATTAAATAAAAAAAAAAGATACAGAATTCAAATGATGTATTATTCCTAACTAGATATACAAAATGTGTGAGCAGACACATACAGCTCAGTTAAAGTGGTAGCCAAGAAATACTTTAGAATAACAACACCTGTGTGTGTGTGACCATGCACTATGGGTTTAATACAAAGTTATCCTCACCATTAGCGTTATAACCTCTGCACTGACGTATTGGGTTGCCATATTTTACATCCTGCCGACGGCTCCGTCTAGAGGAGTCAGATCAACACAGAAAAATAAAAAGCTCAGCATCTTCATATTAAAAAACAAAACACTATTTCAGAAACAACACACATAAAAGAGGCTGTACTAAACAGATATGTTTTGTACCCATGCACGTCTGTCTATACGCTCTTGCGTCTCACCTCTTCTGTGAGGCCGAGTATCTGGAGCAGGACTTTCCATCCCAGGCGCAGTAAGGGTCTCTGGCCAGACAGCAGTCAGCGCAGGCCTCCCCATACACATCACAGCGATGGAGGGCCAGGTGGGTCACACCCAAGACTGATCCTACATACAGTTGTTGCTATAATGAAACATAGGTCAACAAAAATTGAGCAACAGACACTTTTTAAAATGTATTTTATGAGTAAAGTATTGTGTAATTTATTCATACTTTTAGTTAAACTATTTATCCGAGCAGTTTCTGGGTAGCTTACCCGTTTGGATGAAATTTTCATGGTGGTTATTGGCGTAGGGACCTGCAATGAGACAGTTAAAAATAGCTTTTTGTCATAAGAAAACAACTAGATTACACATGCTGTACATGTACTCCACAACAGGATAGTCAGAGGGGAAGAATAATACAATATTAATACATAATAAACAATAATACAAAATAAATAAAGAATAATGTGGGGTAACTGACCTTGAAGACCTCAACTTCCTCTAAGACCAGCTCCTCTGTTTGCAAGTCATCTCTGGGCAGGACAATCACTTTCTGGACTGTCCCCCGATCTGTCAAGCATGAGAGAAAACTAAGTTCAACTCCAACACCGTTGACTAACTTCAGAATACTGAACTGAAACCATCTATGTTTGAGTAAAGCCTGGGCTGGAGAATTATACACCATACAAACTAATGAGATGTGATATAACTGGACAATGGTTGCATGATGTCAGCTCAGGTTGCAGACCACTGACCTGTGCCTAGGAAGAGAACTTCGTAGCTCCCATCAGCAGCCGTCACTTGGTCAACAGCAATTGTGGTGAACTCATAGTCTACGTTGGTCCTGACCACTAGGGGGCGCTTGTGCACTGGGTATACAGCGTTGTACATAGTGGGGTGGTTTCTCATGAAGTTGATAACCTCATCTGGATAATCCTTTGTGGATTTCATGTTGGGGGTGAAAGTGCCTCCAGGACACTGTTGACACAAAAGAGATCTAACTTTCAAACCTGCAATTTACCAAATTCCTTCTTTGGAGGGATGACAAGCAATGTCATTTGTGGTAGGAGGGGTGTATACGTGATGTGTTTGCTGTTTATAACTCACTGTGCCAGGTCGTGGATAGGGGATCTTCCCAGTGTATGCCACCCACTGGTAGTTGGGCCCTTCCTTGTGGGCAAACGGCCCATTGAAGACCATACGGATGTCAGCCATGGAGTAGACGCACACTGCCGAGCCTTTGAAGACGGATCTGGAGGAGTGCAGGAGAAGAAAGGTGAACACAAAGAGGCAGCAGCAAGTGGATACAGATTAACTCGCTCCCTGGGATAATTACTGTGGGTGCTCTCTGCGGCTGCTAGAATCTACTTCCTTCCCACGTACTCAGCCAGTCTCTTACAGGAACGCAATGAAACATTATGACGCACAAACACACTCTCAAACCAACTCAACTAGAGTCAAGCTGTCTGACATACTGACATACAAACACCCACGTACTGCAGAGAATCGCCAGAGCCCAGGCGTTTGCTGCTGTGTGGTGGGTGTACTATGTTTGTAACTCCTGTCATGCGCCTCTATCATTAGCGCTGCATGTGTTTTTATCAGCTGGGTTTAAAACGCGCCTAATGCCTAGGGAGAAGATATAACAATAACAGTATTTGTTTCTCAAATACATTAATCAAAACATGTTTATTATGACTCAGTAAGCACCTCTCCCTGCTTGTGTGCAGCCAGAATCTCAATTTACATGTCTGGTTGTTTTGTAACGCTGCGCGTTGAGTGACAACTTGTTATCAAACCTGACCTATGAGGAACCATACACTCAGTCTCTCTCTCAGAGGAGTGCAACTCCCTCTGGGCTCCAAGATTCACTTTCAGTGCAGTCTCGTCTTTGTAGCCTGAATCTGACAGGCCATACGCAACACAGCATTTCAATATCAGAGAGCTGACTCCTTCAGGCTGAGTCAAAATAAAGACAAAAAAATCTGACGAAGAAGAAACTAAAAAAAAATACACCTTCTCTCCAAACTGCAGGAAAGTTCAAGAGTTGGAGAAAGCTGTCAGTCACTTACCCTGAAACTGAGAAGACTCCATAGATGACAGGGTTCTTAGTATCTTGAGTTGGCTGGATATAGACATCCCCTAATAGAGGAAGACAACATTTCCAGTTTAGTAACAATCATAGGGTATTGTCAGGGAAATGCACGTTTTAACTATCAAAATGAAGAGTACTCATTGCAGAAGTGGCTGCAAATTAATCACTGCATGTAGAATTGTAGAGTTGTAGTTGATTTATAGTTCGTTTTAACTATTTTATGTACAGCTATGTTGATTAGTACCAACTTAAGGGCCCCTCCAAAGGACCACAAGATAAATCTTGGGGGTTGTCAGAAGATTAATGGGGTGGAAAAGAAGAAACGTTGTGCTATACAAATGTGTTTATATTTGGGATTTTTCTCTAATCTTCACTTTTTGTGTGAGTTTGCAACAGAACAATCTGAGAAGAGGCACCTGCCTGCAGATAAAACTCACACGTCTTGTGGACCATCTGGTGACAAGATGGTCAGCCGGAAGTTGTGAATCTTTTCTGGAAGTTGGTCTATTTGTTTCGTTCATTTGTTTCTGGGGCTTAGTGCTTTGACTGAATGGCTTTCCTTAACCATAACCGTTCAGCTTTATTGTCTAACTCTACCCCACCCACCTTCTGCTGATGTAAACAATGGACAGCTAATCGACTGCCTGCTGCCAACCACCCTCTTTGACAGTTTTCATTAACAAGCTCAGTGTGTGCTTTGGTATGCAAATATTTATTAAACAAATATTAGTGTCCGAGGCTTGTTTCAAATCATATATGATGTAATTAGTTTACAAGTCCACCTGACGGCAACCCAACATTAATTTGAATTATTACGTGAGGAAACATCTTGCTTCGTATGAGTGGGAGTTAGAGGAGACTTTCTTATGAATTGTGGTTACCAGAGACAGAGAATCGAAACTTTTCCAAAGCTGAAACTACAGTTCCTGACTCTCAGCAGGGAATATGAATGAAATAGAGATCTCTGGTGAAACATGGCTTTAATTGGATCCATATGAATCCAATGAGTGTAAAGGCAAATGAAAAGCCTGCATATCCTCTGATGGTTTAATGAGAGTAAAGTTAAAAAAAAAGAAAATTGAAATAAATTTGATGTTGGCAGGTTAAGTGGAGTAACACTTCATCCACACACATAGGTCAGTTTATTGCTTTGCATCAATGGAAAACCAGTGAAAAAAACTCAGATCACTTGCACAACAGTCAGTTGTGTCAGTTAACAATTACTTGCAAATGTTTTTAGAAAATCTAATTTTCTTTTCTCCTTTGTAATACAATAACTTTTTTATGACTGTGAAACTAGGCTTTAATCAGACAAACCACTCTCAGATTTTGTCTTTTAAGTATTAGTTGAAGAAAGCTGCAAAAGCACAATTTGCATTTAGCATTGAAGGTGAAAGGTAACAAAATGATTTAATCCTTGGCTCCTATCTAGTGATTGCAAAATAAACAGATGCAAGCTTAAACTGACATTGGCTGCATAAAAAGATCATTTCTGACTCTGCAAAATCAACAAACTCTCTTTTGATCCCAAGTTTTAAAGCTTTTAGGAAAAAATCTCCTTACATTCCAAGGTATAAAAATGGCAGGTAATGGCTGCACACTAAAGCAAAAATTAACTTCTGGCAAACAAAGTAGAAATTCATAAACCCATCTGACGCCAGTTTGACAGACCTCCTGGCTACAGAGTGAGCACAGTGAAACAGAAAAGAAATAAATCAGTAGAGAACTGGAACAAGTTGTGTCGCTGCAACTTTTGTTTCTGATGTGCGAGATCAGACAGGGCCTTTTGTGGCACTCGCAGCGTCACATTAGCAGAGAAACATCAGTGACTGCTGTAAGCACAGGAAGAACACAAAGAATGGGGAATAAATAAGATGAAAAGTGAAAAGTAAAATCTTAATGCACTCAGTGAATAGCCACTGGATGAGGTATTATATTATATCTTTGGTTGGTCTTTCTCTGAAAGAGCTAAGAGCTACAAAGAAGGGGTATATATATATATATATATATATATATATATATATATATATATATATATATGATTTATGATTTAACTACAGTGACCAATAAAAAAAAAAAGTTTTGCTCCACAATTACATTTCAGAAAATGCAATAAAAGTTTATCGCTTACACATTCTGCCTCGTTTTTGTCTGGCAGACATTTTCCTCTCCCTGGTGTGATTGTGTCTTTTTCTCTCTGTCTTTATATTTCTCCTCTCCCTGGGTAAAACGCTCAATGCTTTTTCCTCTGTTCGCCCCGGCTCTGCCTCATCATCTAAATCTACTCCACTCTCTCCCCTGAGTCCTCATACAACCACTCCAATGTCTCTGCTGGGCTCCATTAGGACCAGTAGGACCGGAGACAGAATACATTTCTACCAGACTGTCTGTGGTTGTAGAAAGACCGACCACAGAGCTGTGGGATGTTACGCTGCGCCTCAGGACTCACAATCGCCTCACCGCGAGTTCTCATCTGCATTGAGGCAACAGCTGACCTGCTGTGCTGCACGACGTATAACAACACGGACAGAAGAGCACTCCTGTCAGTGACACTGAGCGCTCCTAATGCATGACGTGCACGTCTCCTCATCTGAGTAAGGGATGTTACTGCACATTCATAGTGTAGAATAGAAGAATAGTAAAAGTAAAAAGTGGTCAAAGACTTGCTGCTCATTCCACCAGTCATCACAATTTCAAGGATACTAAAAACCCCTCTCTAAACCCTTCAGGGCGATCCACAGGAAGGTTGGCCTTATCTTAGCTACTCATTACTTTGATTACTCTGTATGTGCCTTTTGAATCTCATGTTTCTTTTTTACATGAAAGTACTAATTCTCTGTAAAACACGTTGATGGCATTTGAAAGTAGAACGATCACTGTCTTATATGAACGACAGTGGCTCGTACATTTCATCCTGAAAAGGTAAAGTTAACGTTCAAAGGAATATACATGTCAAGATTAACACACATGAGTCAGTGATACCTTTATCTAAAGCTGCAGCTTCTCTAGGATTCTTCCTGGCATTGCTTTACTCTCTGTAAGCACAGTGTGCTGGGTGTGTCTCTACAGTACGGTAAGCTGTTGGCCCACACATTGCTGCAAAATCTGAGTATAATGAGGATTAACATCACGGTGAAAGAATGCAAAACTAATGTGAAGTGAAATCTACAAATGAGAAAGTTGTTGATACAGCATCTGTCAACAAGAAGTCCATCTGGAGGGCCTTGTTTTGCATTGTCGTGGTTACACGCTCATGCAAGAATTCAGACTTTTCATCTGCTAGGTCAGTTCACAGATGTATTTCTTATGTGCCTAATACAGTAGAAACACTAAGCAGATTCGGTACATGTTGCAATCTGTCTGATTGCATTACGTATTTCAAAAAGATGGCTGCAGTTCGTCTTTTCTAAGAAAGTAGAAGTGGAATTTTTGTCACAGTTTCAAAATGTTGCAACTTTTAGATCACACAGTAAATGCTGACTCGAGTGTCAAGACGCACGGTGAGGGTATGGACAGCGATATACAGAGATGAAGGCAAGCGTCAGAGATGCTCCAAAAAGGCTACGATTGGAGGGAGGATCTTAAAGACAGAAATAATAACTCAAACTCACTCAGTTCATCAAAGTGTGTCTCAATGCCGTCAGCTCCAGGCACCGAGCAGATGAGCCGGGCCTTCAGAAATGTGCTCCACTTGTTCACCAGACAGCAGTGTCCGCCGTCATCATTCTGTAAGACACAGACGCACAGTAGTCGTAAAGCCCATAGAGTCCATCCAACATCTGACTAACCTAGATCAACCGGCCAAACAAACTGCACTGGGACTGTTGTTGTTGGACCTGTGAAAGCAAAGTCCAGCTATGTGTTTCAGCTTGGCCCATCTGCATGGCGGGTCAGCCAATATCTACTACTGAGGTAAAGACTGAAGCCATGGGAAAATGATTCATGAGCTGAAATACACTTAAGTCCAAAGGATTTGCATGGGTGGTAGAAATACGCTGTGTCTACCTTTATCTCCTCTACTGTATCATAAAGGGAAGGATTTTTGGTCATGCTTTCATATCTTCCAGACACAGATATAAATATATAATTCGGCTTTTATTAGCCATGTTAGTGGCATGATACTAACAATGGCCAAGCCAGTTGGTTGATCCATGACTTTGGTCCGGACTGAAACGTCTTAACATTTATTGGTTGGATTACTGTGACATTTTGTGTTGACATTAATGGCTGATGTGAGTTTGGTCAACTTGACTTTTTGAAATTTGGTGTAGAGCATGAATCAGAGGAAGAATAAAAAGAAAAAAAAAAACAGGGAAAAACAAGCCCCATTATCAGTCCACAAAAGGGTTTGTTTGACATTCAAGACCCAACTATACCGGCTAAGCTAAGATGGTGAACATCGTAAACGTTATACCTGCTAAAGACCCACTTGCCATCACTGTCATTGTGAGTGTGTCAGCATGCTGATGTAACCATTTAGCTCGAGGCACTGCTGCACCTAAATACAGCTTCATCAAACCACTGGCAAGATTGAAGACTCTTAGACGCTTGTAAATTACATACTTTAAGGATGTATATTGCAAACACAAGAGCGTCTTGAGAGATACGTTCCATGTAGAGATGATTTGAAAGTTTGGGACACTGTGCCATTATTTGTCAGCCTCTGGTGAAAAACAAAGCCCCAGGCCACAGCACTACATCACTGAATAAACACAGCTCGGGCTTTGTATGGATCTCTATGCATGTACAGTATACAAATGTGGACTCAAGTAAACTGTGGTGGTCAAACATTTCATCAAGAGGAACAAACATAACAGAATACTTCCCAAACTTAGTTGTTGAGGCAAAGAGACTGGGTAATTGGGGCGTGTTCCTTTTATGCGCTCAGCAATTAGTGATCTTTCTGGGTCTCCTAACAACAGGTAACACACTATAACTAACCACAATGGACGCATATAAAGTTTTAATGGTGATGATCAACATGAGGTTTGCAGACTAGTGTGTTAACTCACCAAGCAAATCCGTCCTATCCTGGACTGGGTCATGGGACTCTGGCCCATTTCAGAGGCTTTCTCACGGAAGAAAAAATAAAGCTTGTCATCATTCTTCTCAGCGCTGTCTGGGATGAGGTGTGCATGGACGAATGTGGGATCTGTAGGAATGGAAGGAAGATGGAAAGAGCATTACTTGCCTTGCAACACATGTTGCTTTACACACAAGCTGCATTCACACTTAATGTGGGAAGTCTGAGGGCCAAGAGCTGTTCAGAGTCACAATTTATCAAGTCTGCACGAGGGTCTCCAGAGTCAGCAATAGGTAACATTTGAACCATAATTTCCAGCAATGTGTCTGTGACTACACTAAAGAAATGATCATATCCATCCAACCTCGTAAAAATATCACTATATACTGTATATGATGAGGCCTGCGAGTGGTCATGAGACTGAGAAATTCAATGTAGAAGTTTTTTTATAAGAATTACTGCCCTAAAATAAATACTAATCTCTCAGAAGAGAGAACAGCACTTTAAATATCCTACTGTAAACTAGGCCCTTTATTTCTTCCCAGTGACAAACCTCATTATGGCGTCAGGGTGTGCTCCCACTGGCTGACTTACTGGGTCACCACTGGACACCCCACACAAGGTGCCCCTCCCCACGGTGACAGCCCACGATTTCAGATGGAAACAAACCAAAAACCATGTCATAGGGGGAGGGAGATATATCTGAGAGATTCCACATGGCTGATTAGCAGGACTCAGGTGTCCTGATTCAGTGTTCCACTATCAGGGGACTGTTGTCAGGGCAACAGGGTCAGAGGAAAATCTGGGATCCGAGGGGGAGGGGGGGCAATGGGGGAGGCCGTGATTGATTTGGCAGCATCAATCTGAAAGCACCCGATGAGCATTTATAGCGCTATGACAATCGTGGTTTATTAGACAAAGGAGGCTACTCTGACTCATTATTGATATTCAGTATTTCCCCCCTGCTACTACACTGCTGACCTTGCTGTCAGGCTCTGCAGACATGCAATCAACAATTAGCAGAGTGCATTTTATGCTTTGACTCAAATGATCACTGAGTCACGTGAAGCAGACGAAAAGCATCAAGTATCTCATTCATAGGCTCTGGGTATGGGCAGTTTGCTGGGTAATGAGGAGGCTACATGTGGATGTTGATAAAGCAATGTTCCCAAGTAGCTGAGGAATAATAAATTAAAAAATGATCTGGAGAGAAGAGTAAAAGAAATTATGCTGGCTGCAGAACAAGCCGTGAGTTGCGACGTTACCGTTCAACCATCTGGAGTTGTACTGATCAGTCCTCATGGCTGTCTGCTTCCCCAGCGTACGGAAGATAGCAGAGTCTGTCCCCATAAAATCAATGTAGACTCCTGCATACAGCTCTCCATCTGTCAGTCACAGTGAAAGAAGGAATTGTGTTGCAGGTGTAAAATCGTGATGGATGGCAGCATTTTTAAGATTAAAACACGGAACATAGTATCTATCACACGGTTTTATAAAAATCTGAATGATATCACGTACGGCAGCTGCTGTAGTTTGACATTTAGCTTTACGCGATGACAAGACATGTCAAAACACACCATACTTCAGTTCAGCCGTGTCCAAAAAGCTGTCACGTTTGGATTACAAAGGGTGACCTCATAATTATATCATAATCATATTCATTAGTTCAACTTGTGCAATTTTAAAGCACAAGCCAATTTCATGTCAGCTGGGTTCATGTGGTAGAGATTAGGGGTCAATGAAATGATTATTTTGTAAGGTCTTAAACCTGAAACGCTGTAAAGAGCCTTGAGATGATTTCTGTTGTGATTTGGGACTGAACTGAATTTATTTAAATTGAATTGAATTGAATTGAATTGAACTGAACTGAACTGAACTGAACTGAACTGAACTGAATTGAATTGAATTTATTTAAATTGAACTGAATTGAATTGAATTGAATTGAATTAATTTGAATTGAATTGAATTGAATTAATTTGAATTGAAGATATCGTGTTTGACATGTGCTTAGATAGACACTTCCTGATCCTCACGTCACGTTCCTAAAGTGAGGAGGAGGTGAGTGAGACACAGCTAGTGAACTGTAAAAAGTATTTAAACCGAGGAAATTACAGCTTCCTCTGAGTTTCATATGTCCCTGTTACTTACGTCAGACAAACACATGAACAGGTTAAGAGGTCACTGAGCCACAATGTCTGACCACGTCTAAACCATCCCAGTGACATGACACATCTGTCTAAACTTTCACTGTGTTGATTTTCATAGACAGATAGTTTGAATCAATAGTCAATAGTGTTACAGTCGTCTTGAGGCACGACTGAGTTAAAAAGTTCTTTGGATGAAGTGGGAAAAAGCAGATACTTACTGATCAAAGCGGAGACGCTGTTAAGTTTGGGGTCATAAGGACATTTTCCTTTCCCAGAATCCACTTTTCCAGGTTCAAGTCGGAAAATGTATTCCTGTAATGGATATTAATATCATTAATAACTCCCTTTTGTAACTGATTCAATGTGTTTAAAGAGTGTGTGTGTGTGTATTATTTTAATGCAGCATGAATAAGGCATTTCAAGTACACTTTGTTGTTAAAGTTTTAATTGGTAGCAGTAGCATCAAGGTAATAAAGGGATCAGATGGGACACAACAGAGCAATGATGAGGTGTGAGCTGTGACCCTATGGGCGCTGAACAACAGATTCTCAGCGCACTGTTCTGCTGAGGGGAACAAAAAGCATACAAAGCCAGTTATCAGTGAGATGGGGAGGTGGAGGAAAATGCTGAGAGCAATCCAAACTCATCCAGCATGCTTCTGATGTTAGCGGCTCAAACCAGAATTCATTATTCCACAGTGCAAGAGGACATCTTGAACATCTGTGTCAACACTGGGTATGTGTCGACATGGAGTTTTGTCGAGTACTTCAAAGCTAGTAGATGAAGCCTGACAGGTGTGAAATATGTAAAGGAAAGCAGAACAGTGTCAAAGCTGTGTTTGTAACCCATTCTTTGAAATATTTAACAAGATAGATTAAAAAATAATATTTAAAAAAAAGGGTGGTCATGAAAAGTTTGCTGCAAGTTGTTGTGTGTCTGCATGGCGTTTATTACTGCTTCATTTCACCTGAGGAAGCACTCAATGTTAGTAAACTGAGTGCATATTACTGTCTGCGTGCAGGTTTTTTGGTTCTTTTATTACTGTCTACATGATACGACTCTTAGCGGGCATTAAAGGCTCAACTGGCATGAGAAAGGTACATTTTAGGAACACTCTTATGTGTTGAGTGTCACTGGAGCAAAGCATATTTTCCACACAATAATACAGTGAATTTTTCCATAGTAGAGTTGTTTGAGAGCCGCCTAAATAACTCAGATTTTAAGGACTTAAGTGGGCACCAAACAGATGGGCCTTTAGAAAACTCCCTTCAGCCCACCTTTGCCTCCAAAGGCTCTGATGTAGTGCTGTAGTCTGCTGCCCGACTTGTTCTCCCTCCAGATTGGGACGCTTGTAGGAGGTGGGAGCCCTAAAACAGAGACATGGCACAGTAGGCCATCTCGTTACCGACACTTGACAGGCCAGATCAAAGTGAAATTAACCTGATGATGACCCCGACATAAATAGGACAATGTGCAAAAAGAAGTACTGCAAACAAAAAGATGATGGTGAAGAATTCTAAAAACAAAAACTTGAAACTTGAAAGTTGTCAAAGTAGAGGTCAAAGAAGAGTGAGGAGAGTGGGTAACATCCATCTTTTAGTGACCATGTTGGATTAGATTTACTGTCATGCAAACATGGCTGCAAGATCCCATGCAAAAACCATGCAAATTTAAATTCATGTGTTGTGAATAAAAACATACAAATTGAAACAAGTGAATAGAAAAGTACTCACACTTTGAACTAGCATGACTTAAAAAGTTTTTCCTTTCAAAATTTAATGTAAAAAGGTTTTTAATGTAGATCTACAACAGATAGACTGAGATACACTCTGCAGAAAAGGAGGTCTGATATAGAATCAAAAAAGGCAGGAAGAGAAAAAGTCTGAGAGTTGACCGATGACTTAAAATGCGTGAAGCCCTCTTTGTACCAAGCGGAAGAATTTCGGAACAATTGGTTTCTGTTTACATGTACTCTTACCGAGGAAAATCTTTATAGTGTGAAGTAACATAGCTTTAGGGCCTTAGGGGAGAAGCTGAATGACAAAAAGCGGACTGACCTTTACATTGAAATCTGAACCCGTCATTTGAACAGTGAGACTAAACAGGCAAAGTAGTGAATGCAAGTGTGTGGACTACAGCTGGGCCGGCAGCTGCTGCAGCTCTGCGTGGCTGTTGTGCTGGAGCGAGGGAGGGATGGGAGAAGGGATGGAGGGAGGGGTGAGCTACAAGGTTGGTGATGGATGAGAGGCTCCATCAGTAATGATGGCCTTTCAGAGGCTCTCAGGCAGACAGAGAGACAGACCACAGGCTCTGCTGTGTATAAACAGGTGAGGGGGGAGGGAGGACTACGAGGAGGGAATACAGGGATATTTGCTATAGATATGTGCACCACTGTTATTCCCAGTGGTAAGAGAAGATTGGTGCTGCAATAATCTCTAAGTGGTGGCAGTTAGATACTTCACCAGCAGCAATTTTGTAATAATAATTGTGGCCATGAGTTTTTTTTTCTCCTTTGAAACCTCTGGACCGTGAAACTCCGTCAAATCGATGAAAACTAAGAAGCAGAAAATGATGGAAGGGAAGCTGAGCCCATGAAACTGAGGAGCAAGAGCTGAAGGAGACTCTCCGACCTTAGATTGAGTCACAGATATGATTCTTTAAGTAGTGCAGCAGAGTAAAGGTCAAAGTGTCCCCATGGCAGCCTGGCTGTGTCTTTGGTTACCTGTGACCTGCGTCCTCGGTCCACGTAGGTGCAGATGGGGTTGTACGCCCCTGTTCCACACACATACAGGTGGGTCCGGTTCCATGGCTCAATCAGACGAATGAAGTTTCCACATTCCCCCTGAGGGAGAGCAAACAAAACCCAACAGGATTAGAGAGTTAGGTTTAAAAAGAAATTTGGATCGTTAAAATCTAATGGAAAAAAAATGCTTACATAATACATAATACCCCACTGATGGTTAATAACCCCTCTGTACGGCTTAAAACCGTCACATCTATCATTTTCGCTGTTGGCTAGCTCGTGTTTGGCAGCTCTGTTCCCTGGCTCTGTGTGTTGGCCTGACTCAGGCTTCAGATCAGACCACACTGTCAGAGGGAAAATGTTTCCAAACACCATATAACTGTGTGGCTGAAACCAAGAAAAGCAGTGTGTTTGCTAGGGGATTGAAGGCAAACTCATTTCAATGTTCTGTCAGACCTGACAGCATTTTAGTCAGACCAAACAAGACTGCTGAGTGAAATCTTTGGTTTTTGTAAAAGAGAGGTTTTAAAATCCAATTAGGGCTTTTTAGAAGATGGCATAAAGACATTGAAGTGAAATCTCAGTGTTGATGTGGTTTAGTTGGTTTCCACTTATGTATTGTATTATTTATAATTATGCATGTAAGTGGAAGTATATTATACAAGTAAATCAGTAGGATTTTAGACGAGGATAACACTTTCATTCTGGAGTAGAGACAAAGAGGTGCTGCTGCTGAATACAGCTCTATACTTTCCAGGTCTGCCTTCCTGGTTTCAATCCACCCAAATCAAAACTCCAGCTACACAAAACGATCGTATCTGGTCAGTTTAGTCCGTCATGTCGGCTGCTGGTGACAGCTGGTGAAAAAGAAAGGATGTAACAAGCATTAAAAAAAGATTGTGTGCAGGATGGAGGGGCTGAGCCATTTTGGCAGATCTTAGTAACGCGACAGATGCGTGTGTGTGTGTTTACGCATGTGGGCCTACGTGTATTATTCAGCGCACAGTTGTGCTCCCCCCACAGAGAGCACAGTGGGGATGATTGCCTTTGACCTCCTGCCTGAACCGACATCCCCTCTGAATTGCTTCTGAATTGTCATCATCTCTCATTCCCTAAAGAGCGACCAGGACTCGCAGGATGCCTTGCAGTCTTATTTTAGTGAAATTTCAATTCTACCTCTCACACACTAACACACACACAAAGACTTAGACATGCACACATGAGCATACAGGAGCCAATACAAAGTAGTCATAGGAGGTCAGAGGCGCGTGGTTACCGAACACGCATAAATGAGCATTCCAGTTGGATAAACAGCAGCCTGCGCTCTCTACTAGCGAGGGGGGAGCTGGGTTATTAGCCAGAGCCTCATCACTCTATAGGTGCCCCAAAAATGGATATGATGAATGTGTGTGTGTTTGTGTGTGTCAGGAGGGGGAGGAGTGTGGGTGAGTAGGACGGTCAGATTGTGAACAAAATCCAAAGAGAGGGATCTGGTTTTTAGATGAATCTCAATAATGAGTTTCCACCTTTTCCTTGTGGGGGCTGCACTGGCAGTGAATTAAATTAACACTTCAGGCAAGCGTCTACCTTCCAGCGACTAATTATTTTTGTCCGCCTGTCTGGACGACAAAGGGTAAAATAATGATTGTGCCAAAACAACTGGGTTTTATTAAAAAGTAAGTATGAGATATGTACAGTAGGTTTGGGGAGTGCAGCGGGTTTTTAGCTCTCTGTGAAAATGACATTCTGAGTTCCTGCAAGAGCTTAATTGGTGGCAGCTGTGTGCAATCAGCAATCAGAGCTGCAGAGACAGTAAATAAGAGCTTCGCACGTCGGAGGGAGCTTCAAAATGTCCTCTGTTGACCCCCAGTGCCATGTCCAAATTTAAAGCGACGCCCCCCCCACACTGGAAGCACAGTTTTGATTCTGCAAGAGGGTATCACCACATCAAATGCTGTTTACACGATGTGCTGCAGGTCAACAAGGAAGTAGGTTTACAGCACAGTTTTAATCAGAGAGCAAATTAGGCGTGTGTTACTCCTACTCGGGGTTCATAAATTACTTGAAAGATTTGCAATCGGTGTGTGAACAACGTGATTAGTTCTACTATGATTAATCACAGTCGTTTTTTTTCTAACAAGTGCCTTAAAAGTTAGAACATCAAGCACATAAATATCTTATTAGAAATGTCCATCTCATCCCTTGAATACTTACATTGGTGTCTTTCCCTGACAAGACACATTCGGTCTTTCTCTGGGGGGCAACAGGCCAGTGGATCTGACAGGGAGACATGAACACGCTGGTTAGCTGTAAACTCATAAACTCATATACTCTAATATTTGCATCAGACATTTCTTACTATGAGAGGCTCCTTGTTGATGTCATGCAGATCCAGAGAGAGGATATAATCTTTGCTGCCCACATACATGCGGTCGTGGTCCTCGTCCATGCGAAGGATCCGATAGTCAGTTGAATTCAGCAAAAAGGAGAAGTGGTGAGCCGTGCCAGTGGACTTTAACTCTATAAAGAGGTAAAAATAATGTAAAATAAATGGTTTTGTTCAAGTTGTGCCTAGAGGACTGCCAGACAGAGGACCATACAATAACATTGGGAAATATAAACCGCAGGCGTAGCCACAGGAGACGTATGCAGGCTGTCCATTTTTGGCACAAAAATGCCTTTTCATTTGCCAAAGACCTTTCATTCTTTCTGTATTAGAGGTTATATTTTCTCCATTTGGATTATAAATCTAAACCACACGCACAATATGCTAATGTTCATAGACTGATGAACCAAATCTACCGTCAGACTCTCCTAAATTAATTTACAGAGGCTCTTTGTTCTTTTTTTATCCCCCTCAAAATTACAATTACATCTTGCTCTTATGGGGTTATGGAAAGGCTAAATCTGGTTAGGAGGAGCCTGACAAAGGCAAGAAGGCAAAGACTCAGACCTAAATTGCAAAAGACAAGCAACAGATCCGTCACTGGTGTGTGGCAACAGTTAGGAGCTAAGTAAACCTTTAAATGACCATTCATTTTGGCTTGTGCTTGTTTTTCTGATGGATCCATCTGCATTGGACTGCTACCGGCATCAGGAGCTGCAGTTGTACTGATTTACATGATGTCTGGTACAAAAGGCCAGATAGCAGATAATGTTCAGGACATGCCAGTCTGACCCTGGGTCTCAGTCTTCTTTTAATCAGTTCTGTCAAGCTATGACGGTGATTACAACCTTCACTATAATCTCTTTTTGTAAATTCTTTAATTCAATATCAGCAGAGAAGACACCAACCGCTCCAGACTTAGTATCACATTGTATCACGAATAACATTGCAGCCTTTTCGTCATCTCAACTATTTTGAAATAAAGCAGCTCAAATGGCTCACACACGGCTCAGGCAGATCACTGGGATGTGTGTGAGAGTTTGAATTACACTCAGGGTGTGAGGGGAGATAAGTGGAGATCTGGTGTACAAAAAGCAGCTTTTTCTCCTAGTCCTCCTATTACCTCCCGAGCTGTTAGAGAACCCGATAGGAGGTTTCTCTCTTCCTCTTGCTCTTTTTCAATCCATGCTTGGGAAAGTGCAGCTTGAGGAAGCTGAGCCTGCACTTGTGTTGTTGAATTCAC
This sequence comes from Anabas testudineus, assembly GCF_900324465.2. Taxonomy (NCBI): domain Eukaryota; kingdom Metazoa; phylum Chordata; class Actinopteri; order Anabantiformes; family Anabantidae; genus Anabas; species Anabas testudineus. Next base: position 15,002,612 of record NC_046614.1, on the reverse strand, counting down.
AGGGAAAACTAGAGGACCAGATCGAGGACCTGTTTATGCTCCACTTCATCTGAACCACAACCCGCCTGTTCTTTTTAGCCAAGTGTAAAACTCAGTGATTATGATAAAGCTCCTGTGCTGTGACAGGATGAAACAGAACTTGTTACTTTACAAGAAATAAAAAAAAATAAATTTAAAAAAGCATCCTGATATTCTTCTCCTGCACAAAACAGGTTGAAATACTGACATGAATCCTCCACCAGAAAGCTCTTGAGCTTCTGGGGTGCTGAGCTCCTTGAGGAACTGTGAAATGCTGCTGTCACGGTGCAGCATCATGGGACGCAGTGCAGTGGATAAGGTAGTAAATAGGAATAGACATGGCTGTCACCCATGTAATTCTCATAAGGTGCTTCCATACGAATATGCTTTAATATTCCTTTCCACTTTGTGGGACTTGAATTTATAAGTGCCTAGGTGCTTATGAACATTCAGTAGAATCATATTGTGGTCATGTGACCATATAAATGTATAGTTTTAAAACACACATATTATTGAAGTTTGTGCTTTTGTCCTGCAATAACAGAAACATTTTCAAACTCTATATTTGGCTCTCCTTTAGTAGAAGAGGTTTTCATTGTAAGCAACAATCCACCATGCTGGTGCAAACACCTTCACAACAAACACGGAGCCTTCAGTCATTGTTGAAATTAAGTCAAAAGGGAGTAATGGGAGAAGGAGCACGAGCTTCTTGCGAGCGGCTGCAACCCCTTAAGGAATATTTACTGTAGTACTAGACCAATATTGCAGTTCGCATCAGTATCAGGATCTAAACACAACCCCACATGCACAAATAGAGAACAGTGCAGCTACACTCGTTATCCGCGCTGTCTCTTTTCCATCCTTGTCCCCTCGTCAACTGCACACTCAGGCAGCTAGCTGCTCTGGCGTAGTCCAGTGGTCGAGTGACACTGGAGCTTCAGGGACACCAGGTGTCACCAGCTGACATCTCACATTTATCACCTCTGCATGCTGATTCACACTCGCTGGTATCTGAATGGTATCTTGCTGCTGGTCACTGGCTGTCACAAGTCAGACTGCGGTTAGGTCACTGTGAAGTTCAGTGTGGTCAGAAAGACAGACGGATGAGACAGACTTGACAGAGAGATAACGTGACAGCCTGTAATCGTCGTTCACCCTATCTTCTGGTCTTTCTTTTGAAATCACTGGGGATCAATATCTATCACACTTGGAGCAGAACTAATTTTATCCTAAAACAAAGTAATGATCCTATTGATCTTATACACGTATATCATGAAAAACAGGACACGACAAGACACAAGAAGATTGACAACTCTTTAACAAGTCTGAAAGCTAAGAAACATGTGTTGTACTGTAAGGTCATTTTAGTCAGAGCAGATTGTTTTGCACTGTGTAAAATTACTTATTTACTAATAAAAAGAAAGTGAAATGAAAGAACCTTATGTTCTAAATTCTATTAAGATTAAATCCATGAAACAGTTATAGAAGAGCATAATGACTCTGTAATAGAATATTCTTATACTGTTAATGATAGACAACTGACTAATAATAGAAAATATGTCTCTCTTAACTCTATTTTACTGGTAATGGTAGGAGATCATAATGTGTGGGGCATAATGGGGGGGATTTTGAGTTACAAGTACAAATACTCGTATCAACCAGGACTGCTTTTCCTTTTACAAGAGCTCGTAACATCTACGACTGATTACCATGGGACTCATTCAGAAGCACATTCAAAGCCTGTATAAAGACTGTAAGCTGCCTCTGCTAAAATACAATGGCCTTATTAAACCTATACAGGCCATTAACTCTATTCATCTTGCCATTTTAATCTGTGAAAATGAAGTGGCAACCACTCAGAGCAAACATCTTTCAAGACGAGACATGCTAAAACATATTTTCTTTGAAATTGTGCCTGTGGTGATGAGATAAGGAGTAAAGGAAGATAACAGTCCACCTCAAAGAACACATACACTCTATTGCCAGCACATGATCTTCTTCTCAGAAACATTCCTGTGTGTTGCACCTCAGCCTAGACTAGTGTCTGAATTTACAACCAACTGGTAAATTCAGTAATGACAGGGCAAAAGTGTCTGTTTTTAAAGACCAGGGAATCTGGTGTCTCACAGTTTCCCAGCAATGCCTTTCTAACCACTACCAGACACAGGCAGACAGAGTTAAATTGCCCTTTTGTCTCTTATTCAACTTGATAAAGATGTTTTTTATTCGATAAAACGCAATTTGCTTCCACAGCTGTCACATATTGTGAATGACATATGTGGGTAAACTGAGCTTGCAGTCTATCCACCTGTTGTTGTGATCCCTCTGGACACAGTCCACAGCCCAGTCACTATTTGCTCTGTTCTGAGGCCAAAGTATGCAGCCCCTCGGCCAGGCTTTGTATCATGGTGTAGCTTTCCTGGGTCACCCTCAAAGGCACAATCTGAGATGATGGACACAGACATGGCTCCTAGACACAGCTACCACTTATACTCATGCTACTATCAGTCTTGGAAATCTCTCCTTCCTTGCAGTCAGTGTGTGCATATTTTAGTTGAAAAAGAAGGTGGTTGTGGTTTGGGGGGGGTTGAGGAAACAGGCGGCAGAAAATCCCACATACCTGCCCAGGCATTCCCAGCATGCTGTCTGAATTCCCAGATCTACTCACATTCACATTCTCATAAAGCAGAGGTGTGGTCCCACTTTGGTGCGGCATGTCTGCAGCCATGCATGCTTGAATGTGGATAAATATTGAGACAGTCTTCATCAGAAAAACAATCAGTGGCTATTTATTCAGAATTACTAACAGAATTGTTTCTAGGTGGCCAATGAAGAAGCAACATCACAAGAGTTTGCTGGCTGCAGTTTCAGTCAGTGGGAATTTCAGTTCACTAACTGTAAAAGCTGCAAATCAGCTGTTCATAGGGCACTGACGAAAATTACAAACCTATTAAATTATTTAGCCATGACACTTGATATAAATATCCACAAAGGATTGTAAGGATCCCAAGCGCATATTGAATTTCTGTGCACAGGATGGAGAGGTCACTGCAGGTATCAGACGGATGGATGCACTGCGATGCCTTATCAGCCCAAATTGTCACGGCTTTCTGTTTGCCTCCGTCCAGTGCCTCATAATCAACCTCTCACCACCCACTGGCTCCAGCACTATTGACTTATAAGACATGTCACTGGAGCTGATTGCTGCTTACCTGTGCCTGTCAAGGAGAAATAATTGGCACCAGATTACGTCTTATCTCTGAGCTTCCGGATGCTGTCACTCAGATGCTCTTCACGCTTGTCTTTTACTGATACACATTGACTGTGCGTATGTGTTTGTGTGTGTGTGTGTGCGCACATAGAAATAGAAGTCGAGCTTTCTGATCCTCACATCAAATCAGGGACACCTGTCTCCCACTGCACAAATCAAGAGCAGAGAATTGATTTAACTAGTGAGTTCACTTCCTGAGTGGAAAGGAAAGATTACAGCAAATCTATTTCTCCCGTTTCGGATGACAGGAAAGGTTAATTAAAGCACAAGTATAGGCAAGGTCTGTTAGTTTTTGTGGTCTGCAAATCCAACTTTCATTAAGTTCATGTTGTACTGTACACCTCAGAAGAGGATACAGAATAATTACATGAACAAGAAGTCTTTTGATTTTCTTTTCAGACATGAATTCAACTGTTTCATCTTTTTCACAACAAAGAAGCTACATTCACATTTTGCGTGTGGTTCTTGGCATATATTCTTGGAAAAGACAATGTAAATACCTATGCAGATTGACAACAAAAGCCTGGAGTGTCTGATATGAATCGTGCCCTCAACACACTTTCACAGACAGCTGCCCTCAATAGCCCTGCAGGGCCACAGGTGAAAGGTTAAAGGGCACAAAGGGTCTGAGGTGAAAGCTCATCCTGGCCCCCTTACACACTTCGGCATAATCAGGATTATCTCTGGGGGGGTCAGGTATGGTAGGTCCAAACTGGGTCAGGCGGGAGCAGGGTGGTCATAATGATACTGGGTTGGGTTAAAGTGAGTAGGAGGACAGGCAGAGATCCGAAGACACATCCTAATAAATCATTTTCTGTTTCCTTTGCACAAAGTGACAGAATCTGTTTTTCCAGTTTTGCTAAGTTGTACTTTCTTGAATGATTAAGCTGCACAAAATTTATACTGTTTCTTCAAACGTACATTTATGTTTCACAAAAAAAATGAGTAATCCCTTTTCTTGCTGTGCAGTTTCACTATAAGCCTTCCCTTCCAGGAAATCAGTGCGCTGTTCTGCCTAGATCTCTGCTCCAACACTAATCTTGGGATTTTAGAAAACATGAAAAACACTGGTTGGTTCCTTGCTTAGTTTACAAAATACTCTTTCCCAAGGCACTGTCTGGGGCCATGGCTGACCGTTGCATGCACAAATGTTTATGTGTGGGATGGGGTTGTGCAGATGCTGCAAGCCGCTGTAATGATGATGAAGTTGTGTTTGTTGTTGTAGCTGTGGAGCCGCTTGCAGCAAGCCTGTTAGGGTGGTGGCAGTGGTCAGTGGTGACAACACACATTTGAGGGATTATGGAAAGGGTCTGAATAATGAGACAGAGTTGGTGTGAATGAGTGAAAAATTCTCCTTTCCCTTGCTGACCTCTGACCTGGCACTTAGAACAAATACTCTCCCTCTCTGTCAGCTGCACCAACAAACGCCCAGATGCACAATGCTCTCTCAGAAGAATGTCTTCATTCCCATTTCTAGTTTTTCCTAATCCTCTATTTGATTGTGGTTGTTGAAATTTGCATCATCCCTGAGTAAAGTTGTCAGTTACTAAGTTCTCTCACTGCTGATTTTAACTAGAACTGAACAAGCACAATTATAAGAGTGCCCTCCTGTTTCTTTGTGTATCAAGGTCATGGCCAGTGTGTTAGCTAGCTGGGGGCAATAAGTGGGGGTAATTAGGACGTAAATTTAGAGAGACCATTAGCACCAAGTGTTGACTCAGGGTCCACTGGGGACAACTGCCACCCCTACCCTCTCTGGGTGTTCCACTTTCCAGTCCTACCCTCTGGTCATTTTTCACCCACAATAGCAAATGGTGTGGTGGAAGAGTGAGAATGGAGGGAGGGTTCCCGTGGGTAGAGGAGCCTGACAGCGACCTTAAGAAGTTCCATTTATCAAATTAGGCAGGAGAGAGCCATGGAAACTCTGAGTCAAACTCAGAGAGCTCATCTACAGCCAACACAGGAGCTGAGATCCCTTCTGCTCCTGCTGCTGCTGCTGCTGCTGCTGCTGATTGTGCGCTTAAATACACAAGAAACATTGGTTAAGATCTCAGCTGCCAGCTTAGGTAAAGAATGGAAAGAGAGAAATACATCAAAAGTTGTGTTTACCTTATTAAAAAAGAGTGTCGAGTGCTAACAAATACAGATTGACAGCACATATGTGAATCCAAGAGACTGTGTAACATTTTCACGTATGGGTCTAATGAGCAAATAAGCAACGCTCTACATTATATGTTACACAAGACTCCTTCTCTGGGTTTATATGAGCTTATGTCCCTGTTTTTGATGCATCTACTAACAGAGTTGAACTGATTGTTTGTCATTCCTGTAATAGATATAGTGGCATGTGCACGCTGGAAGATGCAGTTCAGAAAGTGAAAAATAAATAATTGAGGGGAGTTGGTGGCTCTAATGACCTAGGGGATCACAGCGGGAGCAAACAGCCCATTGGTTGGGTGAGAGTGGTGTCACTTATGTTAAAGTAATGCTCATGTACATTGATGATAGGCACCCCATCTGTCAGGAATGAAAGAAAACAATAGTGATCTTTAACAATAGTGATGTTATCTTTAAACCATAAAGCCCACTTAAGGATGGGTAGATGTAGAGGTCAACATTCATTCATTCCCACTTTTTTTTCCTCTTTCTTAATCACTTTCAGTTTTGTTGTCAGAGTTGTTTCTTTTAACCACAACCCTGATCATTTCCTAACCATTACCAAGTAGTTATTTTAACCCAAACCACCTTTCCCTGACCTCGTCTTTGTGTTTTTTGTGCTCATATACTCTCAACATGAACAAACCTTATGCATAGACATATTGGATTGAAATAGTATAATTTTTGTAACAGCAAATTTAGTATGCAATCAAGTTATGTAGTGCAACGAGAAATTACACAAGTAAGTTGTTAAATTTGTTGTTCTGAAAAAGGCTAAGGCTAAGTTTGCTCCTAAGTGTTCCTAAGTTTGCTCCTTCTGGTCCAAACATGGTGAGAATGGATTAAAGCAAACTTTTCCTGTAATTATTCAAGATACTGCCAAGTTTTTTTTATGTAAGGGCCTTCAAACATATCCTGTCCAGATAAGGTTGAAAACCATCTGATGCTGAGATGTGTCATAACTCTCTTTTATTACACAGGCCAATATAATTTTCTTCCTTTTAGTCGTTTCATTTAAAAAATCATTTAGATGATTTAAAATTTATAGCAGGCGATGGCTAAAGTCAGATAACTTAAACTTAAACCTTCTTTATATCTCTGTTAGGAGTGGTCAAACACTATCAGTATCATTTATTATATCACCCGCCTCACTGCACGCCATCCAAAACATCCCATCATTTTATGGATATTTTGAAGATGTTGTCATGGAGCACTACCTAAAGATTACAGCATCCCCATGTACCTTATATCTCCCCTTCTATGCCTGTATAATAACATTTTGATTTATCACACAGCTTCCTCTGACACCTTTCTCTTTCCTTGTCTGTGTACTTGTCTGGTCCTGCCAGCTCCCACTAGACCTCGTCTGCATACCAGTCAGCTAAGATAACTCGTAGACTTTTCTGTTGTTTCCTTCGCTCCTTTCTTTAGCACCCAGCATGCCACAGGTGGAAGAAGCAGGGAGATGGGGAAAATGTGTACATGATGTGCGCAGTGATGATGTATTTCGCTGTGAACACTTACAAAGGGTGAGGTACCCTTTGCAAGTGCTTAACTCTAGCATGAAGGAAGAGATATGTTTAATGAGATTCAGCAGTACTGCCTCCATCCAAATGTTGTGCAAGTTTTAAGCAAAAGTTGATGAAATGCTTGTGGTTATGCGGTTCCACAATTACTCAAGATATGACATGATGCCAGATTCAAACAGGAACCATAAGCTCTTAGACATCATGGCATTTCATTGTTGCCTCCCGGATGAGGTGGAGTTTACGTTATTTTGATGAATGGCTTCGTCTCCACATACACATGCACACACACATACACACACATACACACACACACACGGACAAGCAATAGAGGTCTGGAACTGGCTGGAGTTCAACTCTTAATGTTTTGTTGTATAGGTTTTTAAACTGCACACCACCTGGAGAGAGATTTTTTCAACTGAAACATAGAAAAGCTCAGCTGTGGCCCTTGGATTCAATGTGCTAATGGACAATCTAGTACCCCTTGTACTAGCCTTTGACACATGCTTGTGTATGCCGTATCCCCTACTGGGTGTAAAACTACATGGTCATCTAGAGGTTTAAGATGTGAATATAAACCTGACATTGCTCACAGATGGGAAACCAAGTCAGTTAGTCAAGCTCCAGGGTCACCAGCATCCACAGAGTTCTGATACTACAACGTACTAATGTGTGAGTCCTAGAAGAACCATCTGCCTCAGCATGATCCACATAATACTGCATGCTCTGCTGATGCATACACCCACTTGACCCCATGCTGGTATTAGACAAAAAGAGGGTCACGCCTGACCAGGTACATGTCAGTACAGATCCTGGGTTGAGCCTTGTGCGCTAATGCCGTAAGACAAGCAAGGGACAACCAGATAATGCTTAACAATCAGAAGACTGGTTGCTGAGCAGCATGGACCTCAGATGAGTGTTGGAGGCAGGGCCCGGAGTGAGGACCTGCTCATTTGTCTGACATCCTTTGTGCTCAGTATACAGGGAGTGGAAGCTTTGCCACAAAGACTGAGACAGACATACTTAACCAGAGCCACTATTATGTCTGTAGAATCTGTAGAGACTTGTTTCTCATGAAATTATTTCTGGATAAACTAATTTTCTTAGCATCTTTGACAAGAACAACAGAGGTATCCAATCGATATATGAATATCTGGTCCTGTAGCTATAACAGCAACAAAGTCTCAGCTGACTGACACTTTCGTGAACGTAGCGTTGAAGGTCAAGATCTTTTACAACATCTTCCCTCAGGAGAAGTTGTATGTAAACTTCCTCCAGTTCAATTAGTGGATTTGAGTAGGTGATTCTGAAGGTAATTACACTTAAAGCACAAACTCTGCATTTCCAGTCTCAAGGTCGACTAGGAAAAACTAATTAACCACCAACATACTTAGATGATTACAATTCTTGTGTGTATTCACAGACAAAAAACATATTACTTGACAAGTTATAACAGGTAACACCTGAGCTATTATTACTTGGGAGCTGCTAGAGAATAATATTATGCTTTCTTCTTCTGGCCTGTGTGAGAGAAGCTTGAGCCCCACAAATGTGAGATGTTACTTGTTAGTGTTTCATTTACTGGGCTTAGGCCCAACATTGGCCTTGCTTATATTAAGTATGCTTTTCACTGATCCTTCCCAGGCCAGGCCAAAACAAAGCAGCCACTTTATCTCTGTTTTTGACTATTTCTGTGTGTGCAATCCAGTGTCCCTCTCTTTGGTGACACTTTGATGGCCTGATTAGTTTTATGCTCAAGTGTGCAGAAACTGGCACTTAAGACAAACTGTACTTTGTCTGCATTTGACAGCAGTTATCAGCATGTTTAGCTTCCCACTAACTCTTTTCATTCCCTTTTCAACAATAATCTTTTTTTTTTTACATTGATAAATTTGTAAGCACGAAGGGCAGCCTCATTCAAACATTCACATACATAAAACAGAAAGGAACACATGCACATATTTGACCCAAACACTCAATGAAACACAGCATGAACATTTAGCGAGAGCTGTGTAAAAGAAAGGAAAGTAGGGAGACCACCTCCGGTGAGAATAAGCTATCTGGCTGCTGTGAGTGACAGAGCATCCATGTTAACTTGTCCATTTGCTGTCAGCCTGGTACACATTGGAGGAGATGAGTGGCGAAACAAAGTGGGGACTATGACCATCAGTCAAGGGCATTCATGTTTTCTTAGTGGAAGATTGGCTGTTTGATGGACACAATGCAGGAATGGAGGGAGTTGACGCAAAAGGATAAAGGGGTGAAGAGGGGGAAGGCAACAGAGAAAGGAATGCAGACAGTGGGAATGCTATAGAACATTGTTATGGAAATATTGCAGTTCAGCAACAATTTAGCAATAGTGACTGCAGTAAAAAGGCTGTATGAAGTCACATTCCTTTATGTAGATATGCTCTATTCTTTTAACTCTTGAAAGAGCAATAGTATGCTTTATCCTTTTGCAACTCTATCATCACCAACTGACTGGTTTCTATGTCAAAGACACTCTAAAAAGGATAATTGGTCCAGGTGATGTCTGAACTTATTGGACGTCTGAAGAAGTGTAATCTCAAGGGGCAGTAGTCAACTTAGACCACCTAGTTGCCATCAGCTTTGGAGTTATTTTTGTCTAAGTGTCCTCCAAAAAAGAAGCACCAACAGTATTTGACCAGAGGAATGTTTCATGTGATCTTTCTCAACATAAATGGCCCGCATTACTTAAAAATGAGGGGGCTTCACAGAAAATAATTACAGACTAAAAAAATACAATTTACATTCCAATAGGTTAAATATGTGCTTTGAAAGCCCAGAAATGTCATTCAAGATGAAACATGTTGGCAGCCATTACATCTTTAATGGATAATGTGAATTGTCTGCTAAAGGCAGCCCCCTGCTCGCTCCCAGCCTGCAATTAAACAAAGCTACCCAAGGTCAGGCTGACAGACCTATAGATTACTGTCTGTCTGTATAATCCGTGGCCTTTTTACCCCCGTTGCTGACTGACACACTCACCCTCCTATTTAAAACACCAGCACATGTTGATTTGGTGCCTTTCATGTTTGATGGACAGATGGGACATCCTACCCCGTGACCCCGTGGCCTTTTTCGCACCCGTGACCATAAGGGTCACCATTTAGTGTATGGTTTTTTGGGAGCTTTTGAATAGCCCTAGTTAGTGATTAATTCATATTATTATGGATAAATTCCAAACTGAAAATGTGAGGTTGGATGGGGAGGTTTTGCAAAACATAAAAATAAGATTGCTTTGACGTGTTACTGTTGACTGTTACGCTCAGTGAGATTTAGTATGCAAACAAGCAGAGATTGATATGATATGTTGAAATTACCTTTTCAACGGCAGAACACTCCTGATGCAACCCATCCTAAATCACAGTGGTAGCATCTCCAAGAGCCCACATATCATTTCGTGCAGTTGTTTGGCAAACTGTTTGGTTTTAGGCTCACACAACCAATATGCCTGACCTTAAACATCCAGGTGGGAGATGTTCAGACAGGTTTGACAAAAGACAGCATTAGCTGGAAGTACCTGTTTTGATTGGATGATGAGCGACCGATAGTGAGATATAATGAAAGAACGAAGAGGAAGTTAAGAGTCTTATCAGTTGAGAAGCAGGCTACTTGCGTGACAGTGGGAAATCTTAGTCACAGTCCCTTCATCCGTCCTCGCACAGGGTGTTGAGAGAGGCCGGTGATTGCACAGACACATGGAGGCTAAAAACTCTCTTATCTTACACTGTCACACTTGTCATAAATCAGTGCTTAGCCATCCGCTCCACACAGATAAGGCAACCAAACACAGACTGATTCACACCAGGAATGGAGGGAGAGAGAGAGAGAGAGACTTTTTTGCTTTCACAAATGACCTCTCTCGCTCTCTCACACTCCCTGTGTCTTATCTTCATTATCTGTTTTTCATTCATCAGATCTTAACAGTAGATATTTTGTTTGTTTTCTGCTTGAGTCCGGTTTGTTTTGTATCTAGTTTTATTTTCTCCGGTAGGTTTTCCAGCACTCTGTCTTCTACTGCAGAACTAGTCAATCATTTCTAACATGCGCACAGCAAATTATGTTCTGATTGTTACACAATCGGGTCCTGAAATTAAAACAAAGAAAAATTCCTTTCTCAACAGTACTGTAAGCACTAAAGTTTCAGCACCAATTGATTAACAAAACTAGAAGTTATCTCTACTACTGCGTCCTTATCTTAATAGTTTATGGCCTTTTGCAGATTGATGAAAATATTCACTCTGTTAATTCCAGATTTATGATATTTAGCCTTGAGATAACCTTGTAAACCACCACTGTTTTAAAGGAATGATCCAATTTCTGAACAAACTTACTGTCTGTGTTGTCAGAGTTACTTTATAAGACAAAAACCACTATAGCAATGTGGAACATGTTAGTTCATCTGAAGATAAAGATTGCAGCTTCATCAATAGTAATGACACTTTCCAGAAACTCCACACTGTGTAATTACAACACCACAATAAAACACTGAGACTTCACAAGTCACAGGCCAGTGTTCTGTCTAAGTTTGCAATTTTTTTTTAGTGAACAACACTTTTTTCCAGGAAACTAAACATTCATCATGCATCATTTTGCAACTAAAGAATGTAAACATGAGTCGTTGTTAACTCATCAGCCCCCAGCTCTCCCTCATTCTATCTCTCTACCATCACTCACCTAATGTCTGTGTGAGGCATTTATTAACCATACAGAGCATAGGTCAGTAGGGTCTCTATAGGCATTTTAAGGGTAAATGGTCAATGTTGATCACAGAAGCTGCTAACCCCGCCCTGGCAAATAAATAATTGCTGAAATTAGGCATCCTACAGTGTGAAGTTAGAGAAATGAACATAAACTACAGTAGTTAATTGATGGGACTGTGAATTTGGTTCAATATTGAAAATTATTTGAATCTGTGGGAAAATGAAGTTTAAGCTTGTTGATGTACCTGGAAGTTTATGATCATACCGGTAGTTTGACACCATGTAACTACGACAATTAGTAAAATGCTACTGCTAAGCTATCTGTGACTTAATACCTTTGTGCCCTTGAATATTATACAAAGCTTTTAGTGACACATAAATGTATACCACAACATGCAGTGCAGTGTAGCAGCTTAAACAAATGTGAAGTTCCTGCTCTTTATGGTCTAATTTGCTTATAATGCTTTGGAATGCTTTGTGACTAATTAATCATGCATAGACGGTTTAATAGGACGTTGTAATCCAGCCATGGTAATGAAAAGGTAAATTTCATGCTGTGCACCAATCCCATATGTGAATGACACTGGGATAATCAAAAGCCATGGGCTAATGAATTCCAAGCTTTTTATAATTTTTAAATGTGATTACACTTGAACAAAGCATCATTTAGGTTGGAGATCTTCCCAGCGTCAAAAGACGTTCTTTGTTTCTCTTTCTGATTCTCAGCTGAGTCGAGCACATTAAAACTAGATCTGTCAGCCATGGAAAAAAGTTTGTGTCTGTCTGTATTGGTGCCAGGAGCTGCTGCTTCCTATAAGCTCTCTGAGGGGTTGTCTGTAGTCTTCCATCACTGTAGCGCAGCGAAGCACATAGTCCAGAGGAGCACATCAATTCATCTAACGTGAAATTCTACAGAACATGAAAGCTCAGGATCATAGCCAAGCCTTGAGTGATGACTGTTTCAGCATTTGTGCCAAGAGGAGGAAGAGTGAGAGACGAGAATGATGAGAGACAGAGAGAGAGAGCGAGCAGAGGGCGGTAAAGGACAGACAGAGATGCTTTGAGCATTAATGCCGTGCCAGTCTTGTATAGCACTCCCCCTCCGCTTCCCTGGGGACATGAATGAAGTAAATGAATGATGGACCCAGCCCACAAAACGCCCCTCTTCTATTGAGACCAAGCAGTCCATTCACCGGGATGAGTGAGGCGTCGACACCAACAACAACAATAACAACAGCAACATAGGAGGCCCTTACTCCTATTTCTCATTCATACATATGTATGCAGTCACGGAAACACACAAATGGCACAGATACCATGGACAACTGTGCCAACATACCATTAGGGACACCTAGAGAAGGTTCCTGAGAACAGGGCTGACTAACAAAGCTAGAAGGCAAAGAGGCGTGAGCGGGCATGGAGAAAATCTTGGCATCATGTCAATGCAACCACTACAATGATCAGGCATGAGAGACCATCTCCTCCCGTTCACAATCAACATATTATCAGGAAGCTCATCAGTGCATGGACTCAGAAAACAAGGCCTGGAAAACTCATGTTCCACCACATTCTAATTTTCCTCCTCCCTTCAGCTCTTCTCTATTGTTCTTCCAGGACGAGATGGGTTCAGGGGGTTCCTCGCCCACACAGGGGTGATCTCACTCAGAGGTCTGACCTTCAAACTCAAGCATGACTTGCCTGAAGCTACAGCAGCTAATGGAACATGGGGAATACAAATCTAATTGAAGAGAGATCAATCTGACAAGCAAGGCTTTGCTATTTACCGAGCATTTGCATCTAAAATCTTCAAGGTGGGCTTTGTAATGATGTTAGCATCTGACTGTGGCTCAGTTTTCACCAATTATGTTTCCTGCAGAGAGAATGTACGTAGAGCATATGAAAGCAGGATGGGGTGGCTGCTAAAGCATAAAATACAACTCTGACAGGACAAGGAGGAGAAGGAGGAATGTTCTGGCTCTTTTAATCCAATGGGTGATACACCACTACTGTAACCTCCCACGAGATCATGGTCAGGCTCAACCACAGGTCTTGTTTCTCCCATAATCACAGACAGCTACTTGGTCATCATCCAATGTACACACACAGAGCAGCATGATAGACTACTAATCTGAATCTCACTCACCTGAAAAATGTCACGAGGCTATGGGTGTTTGAGGTTGCCCAACTACTGCCTAAAAACAACTTTGACCTTTAATTAAGCACTTCCCGTAAAGCTCTGCCAAACTGGCAAAGAATGAGAGATTTTGATCGCATGACCACTCAGCAAAAAGAAATGTTTGTACAAGTTTGGCTTCAAATCAATTTGTATTGTCAGTGAGGTTCCCATGTGCCAAATTACTTACAACACGTCCTCTACAACATTTGGTTTGACAAGTGTGAATAAAGTCGGTAGTTTTCACAGACTTTAACATAGATCCTTGCAGTGCAAGGTTATTGCCGGGGCATTGGCACAGAGAAGAACTGTGGAGGCAGCCCAAGCAGTCACCAGTTGAGGTAAACCATCTCAACCAACACTCACACACAACTAATGGGAAACAGACACACAATTTGTCCTGTGTATGCCTTTGTGCATCCGCACTCCTCTCCTCCTCATTCTGAAATCCCTCCATCTAGATGTGCTCTGGCTGAGATAGCAGACCTGACACTGATGCCCTGTAGTCCATTAGCACTCTCAGAGCCTCATCTGACTCTGCTCTATTGCTCCTTTCACATTTTTCTCCACTCATCTTATCTTCCCAGCAGTCCTTCCACACTACTCTTGTATTCTTTATCTGACTTGTTCTCTCTTTCTGTCACACTCTGTCTTTTCTGTCCTCCTCTTTTCCTAAACGATGCCTGACCTAAAGCAGGACAAGCTCCTAAAGTTCAACATGTTGGTCTTTGTCCACAGGGAGGACGACATGCCAGTAGTCACTCATGTCAAATTCAGATAACATAACTGTGATGGGGCTAAATATTACAGAGACAGTGGTCCAAATGTTGTCCTCCCCTAATTAGGTCTCCTCTAACCTCCAGCGGTTTATTTCTCTCCAGCACTGCAGCAGCTAGTAATTAATTAAATTAATGATTAATGTATTGATGACTTTTTAAAGAGATTTAAATCAGTTTGGTTTTTAAATACTTTTAGAGTAGAAAGAGTAGAAAATCATCAGACACTTCATCTATCACTTCATAGTCACCTCTGAAAACCCCAAGAAGATTTATTATTTTGAATATAAGATATCACATTAAATACATGATGGTTAACTAATGATTGTTTTCATTTAATTTTTGTTTTATTTATATAATTCCAGAAAATAGTCATAAATGTCTTAAGAACAAGTGTCATTCTAGCTAAAGGGGATGCTGAGGCTGTAACAATGGATTAAAACACACAAACAAATAAATTGTACAGTATATATAACTATACATGGCAGAGTGTGGGTCCCGTGTAGTCTCCAAGCTGAAGTGTTCAAAATAACCACCATATGAACAAGGTCAAAGGCACTGCAGTAACAAGACCCCAACACTGACAGACAAATGATAATGAATGATAGCTGTCTGAGTAAACAAGTGGAGAGGTGCCCTTGACCTGCTGGCTCCTTAATTTCAGTCCATGCTGCACAACTCCCTGAGGACTCCTACACCTCGACCACATCTGGAGAGCACTTCCAGTCGGGTGGTGCCTCTACATAAAGAAACCAATTCTTCACTTTCTAGCTCACTAAATTCTCCAACCCTTTGCAGCAACCTCGCTATATCACATCACAGCACATAGCACGGCATAGCGCATTTATTTTCTCATTTGTTTTAACTAAACCTAGAAGTCGGAGTGCTGCTTTACTTCAGGATTTCCTGCGAGCAGCCGAGACAGCAGACATCAGGGGAAATAAGCACCATGCTGTGATAACATCCCACCTCTCTACTGTGGAGAGAATATTTGAACCCGATTCAGTTTGTGAGGAGTGACAGGTGATGCTGCTATGGCAACAAAACCAAAATCACAGTGTCATACATAGCTTCTTTACAGCATGTGAGCACACACACACACACGGTACAGACATGACCACATGGACTTGACACAATATCAAACCTTTCTGCCAGTTACACTTTGAATCCTAAAAAAAACACAAAACACTTGTAGTAAAAGTCATTATCGTCTCGCTGTCTCTGTCTCTAACCACCAAACGCTGTCAACCGTCATCCTCTTCAGCTCCCCCGCCCTGTTCCTCATCTGCAGGTGGTGAGGTTGATCACAGCCTGCATAATAATCTGCCTCTAATAATGATTAAAATCACACCTCAAATATTATGAGCTGTGAAAGGAGCTCAGAGCGCCCAGCAGAAAACAATTACAAAGGCTACACTAGCCACTTTAACTACATGAGCCAATCCAATCAATTTCCTCAAATGAATTAATAAATAAATAAAACATGTCACCAGTCTGATACACCACTGTGGCTTACATCTATTTTTATCCTGTCTGCCACATTTTGATCTAAAATATTGGCTGCAGTAGGCACCAAGAGACGCAAACACACCAGCATGTACTGTACACATGCACACACTGTCTATCACTAACACACACACATCCATCATCGGGTGGCTGTCTTTCACTCCCTGCTGAGTGTTGGCCCCCTTTTACAGAGCAGACAGAGAACTAGAGGGGCTATTCATCCAGGCTGCCAAAGCATCCCTTAAACTATCATTTACATACTCAAGATCTCTGATAAAAAAAACTATTAACACAAAATGTTTTCAAAACCGCTCTCATGGAAACCTGGAAATGAAGGAGAGCTGCAGAGTGGGATGAGCTATTTCAAGCATCTGGGGTTCTTCCAGTGGAAACGACTGCTCGTTTTAATATTAGCAATAGTAATATTTCACCAAATGAAATATGAATAATATTAGTATTACAAATATTGATTATTATTCAGAAAACTTTAATGTTCATAGTTAAACTTTGCAGCAACATATACTTTGTTGGTCACCTGATCTGTGAGGAACTAAAATTCGCAGTAAACACACATTAATTATTCATTTATTCATTACTCAACCCAAAAACATAAAGGCATGTGCATCCACTGTTCCTGTGAAGTGTCACTCCGCCTCAGCTCACTCAAGAAGACACATTTATTCTGAACAGGCTGGATGAGTTGATCTGCCATTCTCCGGTATAAATAATTAAATCTTTGATTAACATGCTTAATAGCTAAACACTGCACTAAGAAATAGTGGTGTGCCTGTGGTTTCATTTGGATGTAGTGCAGCAGCATTTGTATAACCACAGGGGGAGATTCCAGCATTAATAATTGCTTAAACATGGGCTCTGTATGCCAGCTCAAATTGAGGAAAACTGTTTTCACTTTAATGCCTTTCAATGGAAGGAGGGATTTGTCTGTTTGTTGCTCTCTGTGAAATCAAAGGTTGGAAAACCAGCAACTTACAGAGCTACAGAAAACATCTAAAAAGGTCTGCACAATGGAGACATGTTCCTTCCTCTTGAGCTTGAGATACAACTTACTACTGCATTTACTGCATGTTGGCTGAGCTGGTATGAAAACCTATCTCTGATCTCATGCATATACTCCTCCTTTCTCCATTCCTCTGCTCCCTTGTGATGTTCTGGGCACTTTCTAGACTGTCCTCTCTCCTTTTGCCTTCAAATGTGGTAAAACAGCACACCCCTGTTGTGGGCGGCATACTGGGTGCCCTCCTCCCTCAGCTCATGCTGCTGGCGTGGTTATCGACACGCAAATGGAGAGGGTGTGAATGTAGAGTAAAAGCAGAGGAGGAGGACGGCGAGGCAGAGGAGAAGGAGATAAAAAGAGAAAGAAACAGACAGGACAGACACTATATTTAGCGCTGGAGCTGTCGCCTTCTGTTTTTCTCTGGTGAATAGTCATAGTTTGACAGCATGCATCCTGCAGAGCAGAGGTTGAAGGGATGCACTACCCCCTCCCCGCCTCACCACCAGCATCGCTGGGAAGAGACAAGCAAAGTATTGTAACAATTGCTGCAGGCTTGCGTGCCACAGCCACTACACATTATGCTGTGGGAACATTTTTCACTGTTCTGACTTTCCTTAATGGAGATACTGAAGAGAAACAGTTTAAGACTACAAAATACTACCAACAGGTACAAGGCTGCATGGTCCAAGTACTGTCCAAATGAGAATAATGTGACCAAAATACATGAATAAATGTATTCTAGTCTCCTCTAGCATTGCATTGAATACATGGAAGAGAAGGACTGTGATAAACTAGTTACCCTCGTGTGTCTGCTGGAAAAGAAATACAAACATGGACAGCTGTTAGTTGGAAAGGCACAGAGGATGTGAATCAGATAGTGTTGTATGTGAGTGATTCAAATTGTGCATGATAGATTTAAGCCAGAGCAAAAAGCTGGTTTGCTTTTGAGCAATAACAAGCAGATCAGCGGTACACACATCTATAACCTCTTCAATCCTTACTGTGAAATCAGCACTTCACCCAAATGCTCCAGCCTTATTATTATCAATTATTCTTGATATTTTTTTTTTGTGCGGTGCATGTCTCATTACATTTAACACATCTGATGATGCATTTAATATAAAGCGATACGTGTAATGAACTGTAATGTGTAATGTGATGATATGGCTAATTAATGACATTAGATTTGTAGCTGAACAGTAGGAGGATTTCTGGGTTATGAGAACAATGTACTTGCAGGCTGAGTGCATTTGCCATCTCCCCAGTGATTAGCCTATCACAGCAGCAGATTTCATGCATCTTGTTTCTTTTGTTGAGGGAGACATATCAAGACAACTCAGACAATTAGCAAATGTCTTTACATGACTGCGGTGGCCCAATACATTAGTATTCTTATGCTTTTTAAACAAAAGTAACGCACCTCAGTAGCTTGGGTGCTTTTTCTAGTAGACAAATTAGCTGTGGATACACTTTAGCAGATAGACTTTACTTTGTAATTCCTCTAATAATGAAGGGATGCCAGCAGTACAGGACCACCTACATAGAGGGACTTAAGGAGGAGAAAGGGCTCATCTTCTGGTACGTCTGGATGATGAAGTCTATTGTTGCAGTGTCAAATAGCGAAGAACACTAAAGTTCAAACTCTGTAGCAACTCGCAATTCTTCAAGGAATAAAGGTGGAGGACACTTCGTCATTTCTGATCTTAACCCTGAAAACTGTCAGGAGAGATGAGCTGATAGTGAAGCCTTTGTTCAGACGTGACAATCATAGAGCCATTATGTGGGACAAAAAGGAGCGAGAAAGGAACCTTAAGATTGTCCCTGAGAATTGGTCCAATTACAGGATTGCCAGCATGACTTTTATCTCCAGGCGTTGTTCCCACAGCTAACCTTGCAACCAGGTGTTTCCACCAAGGACTAAAGACGGCGAAGATAAACAAAGTTAAACACTTTCAAATGTGACTAAGGATTAGCCTAACAAGCTATTACTTGTTAATATGGTGTTATTCTCTCATAGTTCGAGTGCAGTTAACCTCAGCTGCGACTGGCTTCTGTTTGCAGGGTCACAACCTCACAGAGCCCTGTGCACTAAAATAGTATGTGATTATAGATCCTGTTTGAAGGTAAACATAAGAGTTTTCAGCAGGTGATCAAACCCAGTCTGTGTGGGAAATGATACACCTACGTAACTGGAAAAAAATGTGACCTTTTGTTTTTATACCTTCAGCACATCTAATTACTGACAGTCTTACTTGAATTGTTATTTTCATAACCTCAACTACAATTTTGAATTGATGTGCTAATGAAAAAAAAGATGAAAAACAGTGTGGGTGTGTTTAATTCAACTTTTTCTTTTGAAAATGCAGTCTTTAGTTGGAGACATGCAATACAGTATGCTATTTTTTTTTAAGTATGCTGTTTGTCAAGTCTTTTTAAGTCTGTCCTGATGCTCTGACTATACGTTACAAGCTTTGAACAGACACATCTTTAGACTTAGTTTCTGTTTGCTCTCTTGTTCTTATCATAGTTAAAAACTCAGCCTGCACTAACACAGTGAGAAGCAACTTTAAGAAGCTCAAAAAAAAAATTCATCTTCATCATTATCATCTTAAGGTTGTTTATGTCATAAACACTTTTTATATCTGGTAGTGGCGTTTTACTTAGTAGATTATAGTTTTTTTGGTGTAGTTTTCAAAGACAGGGTTCTTGCAGACGAAGACTTTAAATATTGACCAAGAATTAACAGTTGTTACAAAATTTGACTGCAGATTAACATGAAAACATCCATCTAAGTATATTCACGGTAATAAAAATCTCTCCAAGAAGGGAGAGTTGCAACATTTCTCTGTCTACTCTATTTGTGATCTGATTTTGTCAGAAGACTTTTAGGCATAACAGTTCGTTATCTTTAATTTTTTGTGTCTCAGAAAAACTAAAGATAATATAAAGAATATGTATACCACCCTCTGTATTATATGTTGTTTAGATGGAGGGCAAAGATTTAAAAAGCAATGACTAAACGTGGGTTCACTTGTGTCAAAGTTTTGGATTTTAGCCAAGCTGAGCTGAGCAGAGCCTCCTCTACCATCTTCATTAAATGCAAATAAACAGTGAAAAATGAATGATCCTTTATAACCTTCACATGAGTCTGGGTCCTGAACACAAGCACATTCAACAATACAGTCCCAACAGCACAGTGCTAAACCAACCCAATTAGGGAATCCACAGTGTAGGTGCATTTCTAGTTTCAGGCTATGTGAAGTTGCTCTGTGAGGCATAAAGTAACCTCCAAAACTAATTAAAAACAAAAAAGGAAGTCAATTAAAAGAAAAAGAAAATGAATGAACTATTTTCTACCCAGTACATGTGAGACCAGTCAAGCATGAAATCCAACTTGATTAGAGACAGAAAGAAAGAGATGGGACTGGATAAGGGAAGAGAGAGGAAACAAACAGGTGAGCAAAAACAACTGTGTGACATCTTTAACAAAAGCACAGTAGAAAGTAGAAATGTAATATCAGTGCTTTTACTTGCAGAGACGTGCAGTTCTCATAACACGTTCCTCAAAGGTCACACTCGGGCAAACTTTCGCCGCAGAGGGGAGATCTAAAGTGTGGTGATCTCATTATAAGACAGGTGTCTGAACTCATCAGAGGCTTATGAAAATCTTTTTCAGAAGCAGATATCATGAACCTTGAAAGCTTTACATGGACAGGATGGCTTCACCAGCTCTGGCATAAAAAGCACCATAAAAGACCTATTTTAACAGGACAGTTCAACACACATAAGGTCTCATGTGGCACTTGCAAACATTCATAACATGTTGGAGCTGCAGCCTGAGTGTGCGCCCAGCCAAGTGTTAAATCTGACTTGATTTCAGAGGGGAGCCGAGGCCACACAAAGGCCTGTTTGGGGAACTAATAGCCGCCAGGCGATTAAATGAAGACATATTCCTGGCTTTGAGTATTCAGAACAATTAGCAGCACCTCTCCTTATTCCTTTCATCACACCACTTTTACACTGACACACAATCAACTTCTCTGTTAGGCACTGAAAGAACAAATGGCAAACTCTCCAAGTCCTAAACGCAGCTGGTGCCAAAAATGTGCCCATTCCAGTTATCAAACAAGACCAAGGAATATAAGACTGAAGGCAGAGGTGAGTGTTACACCATTAATCAAATATATACATGTCTGTAGAAACACAAAACCACACAATCCGGGTCACAGACACAGCAGTATCTTGAGTTTCCTACCTCTGAAGGACAGGAAGATCCTTGGAGCGGAGAGTGCCTCGTTGGAGGGGGGTAGCCCCCCAGATGAGAAGGCCAGCAGGGCCAGTAGCCAGCACAGTTTGTCCCACAACATTGTCCCTCCGTTAACAGGGTAGATGGCGAGTCCAGGAGCTGAGACACAGAGGGATCAGTGTTAGCCAATAAAGCAACTGCTTCCACCTCACAATCAACTGTAGCAAACATTTACCAGGCACTGGGCTGCAACAATGGGTCGGTTTGCCTCATTATGGGCAGCGCTACACTTTGTCCTGTGGGCCTGCAATACAGAAAATCCTGGCTTGATTTTCTGTGAAGCAGAAGTTGTGAAGTTGTTGTTTTTTCATGCAACCTTCTGTATCTATTGATCCAATAAGATAAATTACAGGTTCAGTTTAAAACCCAGCCATGCGTAAAATAAAAAACCACATCTTAGCCTACTAAGGTAATTTGAACCCTAAACCCAGGGGCTGCAGGAGTACGGAATGAAAAGTAATGTTAGTTCAGAAATGTATTTTCATGACTGCTATCAGATTGTGTGACCGGCCTCTCGTGACATCACAGTTATTTGTGCTATGAGGGCAACTGTGAATGAACGGAGTCTCCTTCCGTGCGAGAGAGCGCGAAGGAGCCGCCGCCGCTGCTGCTGCTGCTGCTGCCTGCACCACACACCACACTACACAACACACAACACACCACACAGCACCGATCTTAACTTTTCACAATACTGGAACAAAACAGAGTTGACGAAGCGTCATGACTGTTTTTTTTTTTCTACAACAGCTGGATTTTGCCTGGTGGTTCCTGACGCGCCTCTGGCTGTGCCCGCAGATTAAACCACAAAGCGCATCATCGTGCTGCTCTCCTCCACGAAGAGGGCCGGAGATAGTAGGTGCATAAAAGCATCTGAGAATTTATTAGTGTGTGGACGAGGAGACACGACTGTAACAAAAAAACACACCAGCACATAAGAAAAAAAAAAAAAAGTTCAGAAACGAACTGTGCCAATACAACAACTTGAGCGCAGGCTTGTACTGTAATTACCCACGGATCTACTTGCAAACGTGGATCATAGACTGAGGTCAAACTGTCAGGGTTTAAGATCAAGTTCCAGATTGAGCCCTGGAGGCAGAACTCCAAAGCAGAGCCTTAACAAAAATAAAGCATGACTGGGCTTTGAGTTATGAGGACATGAACATGAACCACGTGTCCTTTCACAGTACCTGTTATTTCTAATTGTCACACATCTAATCACTGTCAAAGACGGATTTTACAGACCCAGCATCACGTGCAAATACAAACTTTCAGTGCCTCAAAACTCGCGTTGCTCACCAAACACACACCCACGCACACACAGACACACACACACACACACACACACGCACACACGCACACACACACATATTGTTCTTGGCTCTTGCAGCTTTTGAAAATAGTATTTCACAGAATAACTCATCGAAACCTCCCACGCACCAGAGAAGACAAACGAACTCAAGTCTGCTGATTATTACAAACTATTCCAAATATTTAAGACACAATCATTTTCACGGAACTTTTGAATATAGATTTGATTTCATCTCTGTTGCACGGATCCTCATTCTTTCTGGTCGAATCCACTCCACCTAAATGTGCCTTCTGATTTATGAGCACATCTGTCTCAATAAAACAAATAAATAGCACTAACAATCATTTTGCTTGTCATTGGAACAGCCTTTGCATTGTGACCTACCTTAAATCCAGTGAATATTTTTGATAAAGCCGCTCAACATTTAAAACCATCCACCCAGATTTTGGAGCTCCTCTGTCCGCACGCACCAGTATCAGCGTATCGGCCGCAGATCCTGCACGATTATCCCAGTGAGAAACAAAGCTTGGGTTGAAATTAACTTGACGCAGCCGCTTTAACTTCAAGTGATCTCTAAATCGCATCAACGGACTCAGCTTCTCCCTCAAGGAGGTTAGACACAAAGAGTTGTTCCTGGAGATGAGTGGCGGGGAGGACGTTCAGCCGTGCGCAGCAGCGTTCAGACGCGTGGTGCAGGGAAGCGGCTTCTGCAGGTGGATAGACCGAGGTCTCCCGACAGTGGACACACCCATGGGGGAGGGAGCCTACCTTAGCATCCCCCTGCGCTCCGTCCCTCTCCAAAATCGAACACAAACCGCACTCCGGTGAGCTACAAAGTGAAACTCATTTAAGGAACAAATTGTACAAGTGGTGTACATGTCAGCAACATGAGATGGAGGGAGGTCTCTTCAATAGGAGGAGGACGGGGAGTTGTCTGTGCCCGTTCTGCCACAGTCTAAATAATAATAATAAAAATAAAAATACAATTCACCTGAACAAAAGAGGCATTTGGTCACTTAAATTTCATGTATGTGTCAGTAATAATGACAGGTCCCACATTTTTAGACTTTAACCTGCAGGTTTTATTTTTCCTCATGAGTGTGGGAACATGTAGGTGATAAATGAAACCTGCAGACTTTAACAGGTTATGCAGTTTGTTTACATACATAAAACACATGTTTGTAATATAGAACACATGACTGCTTGTGTTAATGTGATGTCGGCTTTATTTCTTATTTTAAACTGCACATATACAGTCCAACATTTTTCATTTTGGATTTTGTCTCTAGGACGCTTTCATTTCACAACTGATTTCCAGCTACTGGCTTATAATTTGCTGACTACAGCCAAAATTGAGTTGTGCTGAGAAACTTTCAAATGCCTAGTCTGACCCAAACAATTGTTCAGTGTCTGCTGGTATTGGCAGACAGGCGGTATGGAACAGTATTTGCTTTTTGAATGAAGTGTGACTCACTCGGTATATTTTGGATTTGGCGGAAAAGAAAGGACAACAAGCAAACAATGATTTTGGATGAGAGGGATGAGAGAAGAGAAGATGTTTATTTGACACTTACAGCTGCTGCGTAACACTTAAACACAACAGGAATTTGGCTGCACGTTGATGTAAGGAACTCCTGAAAAGTGGCCAGATAAAGACGAGGTAGATTTCCGCCGACCTGACAGAGGATCTGTCTATCTGGGCTCTCGCCTCAGATAGACATCAGATATTCATGGGCAAATGGAGCCTTAAATCTTTTAATCTCACTCGATCCCTCCCCTGATCACACTGGCTTATTTTGCTTCTTATCCAGTCAACACACCGTGCAGCTGATGCCCAGTGTGCATGCTTATTATTCTATAAATTACAAATACAGTAGCTTAGGTTTCATGCAGTCCTACGCACAACACGGTTGCAAGAGTGGATAAAATCAGTTAGGAATTTGGACGATGCAGGGTTGGTTTACTGCCCCGTCTGTGTTTGTTATCTTACTGGTGAGATACTGTTGCAGTGGGAAACCATACAACTTAAACTACCACAAATCCCACTGTGTGATAATTTCGCTGAAACTTCATTCATGAAAAACAAATGTAGCTGACAAATGACTTGCAATATTTATGCATTCATTTAGATTTAAAAAATCTAACTGCTCTCTGTGTGAATTTTACAGGCCTTCATGTTAGACATGTGACTTTGAGTTTTTTGTCTTTTGAAATATGTACATGACAATATTTTATTAGTTTATGCAAAAGAGGCTTCATAGTAGGACTCCAGGCATACATTTCCCTTTGTAACAGCAAAAAGCTCTGGAACACAATAACCCAACATGTACAAGCTCACAGATACACCCTATAGATGTGTTTCAGCCAAGACAAGTCTCTCTTTCTCACGCATAAAGAGACAAATAACTTATAACCTGCATATTCGTGTGCAGGCCGGCGTTCGTCTTTAAGGGGTGGGCTGTGTACCAGAATGTGCAGATCCAAATTTGTAACAACTTTCATAAATATCTGGAACACAACTCCCAGTCCCTCAGGACTCACCATGAATAACTCAGTCAAAGAATAAAATCTCTTTTTCCCGAACTTCACATTTCAGGAGTTCAAACAGCCTCCAATCAAAATGTGTGTGGACCAGCCAAGTTTAATTGTGCCATTACAGATACTCTTTTTTTTTTTTTGTTTGTTTGTTTCCCAGCTCTATTTATTCCCCCTTTCCTCTTTCTTTTTTTGTCTTCCCAACAGCTGCATGTTGTTTCCTATATTTCTTTTTAATCAACAACATTATTCCCATCTTCAGGCCTCTGGTGGCCTCACCATCTGTCACTTGCGTGAGACAAGAAGAAAGCAATTATTGAATCCTGGCTTTGAGGAGCGCCCGCCTTCATAAAAAGTCCCTCATGCTTTTTCACTTTTTTCTCTAGTATTGCTTTCTCTAACAGCTATCTGAGGAATAAAATGTGAAAGATAATGTTTGAAACCAAAGATTATCATTGAGTGCCAGACCGCAAAGGCAACACAGTTAAAAGAACACGGCAACAAGCTGACTTTAAGAGCTTTTGTTCGCAGAGGCCAGGTTTATAAATCAACCTTTGAAGAATCTCTTGAGAAGTTTTGTTACAGATATTTTATGACTGACATACTATTCTATGCCAAGTGTTTCTCTCTTATTGCCCAGATTTAACTTGCCACTTCTCGCGACGTGAGTTTGACTCCAACATACTGTATCTATTGCTGATGTCATTTTCCTGGAGGACAGGAAGCCAATGCTGCATAGATTACTGTTATCACTCAAGTTCCCCGAGGATTGCTCATAAGATTGTTTATATGAACCATTATTTATTCACTGCAACACTATAACAAGGAAATACTTCACAAATGCATTAACATTTACTTTGGAGTCACTGGTGATTTTCATGGAAACAGGTGCCAGTGGGAAGAGCAAGGGGTCATTCTTTCATATGAGTTTCATTTCATTCAATGATTTGTTCTCTAACCCGCAGCCATCAAAGACTCCACCAGCTATAGAAAGTAATTATTAGCAGGCTGTGACAACCTTAACCTGTGTGTGCCGGCTTCGGCACATGACGAGAGGCAATTAACAGCTGTTCATTACTGATGAGGTGAAGAAACCCTTGCAGCCCCGCACACTGCTGTGCACATCTGCATATACACAGACACACACACATCCAAATAACACAGACAGATGTGAGTGCACACACACACACACACACACACACATCCTCATCCAAATTGACCGTGCACACACGAGCAGCACACGGAGCCTGAGGATGCCGCGACACAGAAAGGCCCACGGGGCTGTCGGGGGGACGCATTGTTTGTGTAGAATTTAATGAGGGAACATGTACTCATCCCGCTGCCTCACTGGGAGAGCTGTTACCTTTTGGTGTGATGAGATATAAAAAATTCACACTGTTTCTGCAGTGCTTTGACTTGTACGGCAGCACGCTCATTAGCATTTAAATGGGAAAAAGATAACGCGGCACTTCGCAGAGTCATACCTCCATCACAAAGCTGGCAGACAGAGCAGGAAACTTGAATCAGGCCCTGAAAAGTTTGGCTGTTTTTAGACTCCTGACTGATACTAGTTGCAACTAATGTTGTGTCATAACTGTTAGACATTCAAGACCTTACAGTGTGTTATTAGCTGTTAGGATCATTTGTCAATGTGAATTTTTAATAAGCTCAGTAACATAAACCATCTCCACGTGGAGAAGCTTATTCTCACATGACAGTGGGAAAGAGTGATACATTGGGAGTTAGAGGACCTCTTTTTTCTGTTTTCTTGGAAGCAAAACTATAAAAAAAAAAACACACAGAAAAGTGCTGACTCTTGTTTTTGGAGCATTTCCAATAATTGTTTCATGTTGCTTTAATATTAGAACCACAATTCTCTTTTCTCATAATAAACACAATTATATTTGTTTATTATTCTTTAAGCACATTCATGCCTGCAGGAGAGACATTCACTCCCTGTTTGGAGATTCCCATTCAGACCACATACTGAATGGGAGCGAGTGAACCCAAACTAGAAAAATACTTTGGGTTTTTTTCTTTGTTTCTGTTGGCATGACGCAGCACCAGCAAAGTTGTCTTTAACAATTAAAGAGTCAAGAAACTGTAAACCAAAGTCTTCAGTCTCACCCTAATGTTAAAAAATTTGGAAGATCATTGTGTGAATGTGACAGAAATTCTGTGCGGTGTGTATTTTTCTTTTTTTTTTTTGTGATTACTTAGACATGACATGCCTTTTAAAGTTGTACGTTAAAGATTAATGGCACTCTTTTCTTCAAGAATATTTTTTTTCCCACCCAGATCACACTGTGTTTGGCTGATTGTCATTTTTCTGCTCGTACTTGTTCCCCCGTCTTTTGTCACAGAAGCTGACTATGACTCAGCTGGAGCTTTGCAGATCTAAAAATGGGACAGCTGCCTTTTTTTTTAAATGACACAAGTTTGTCTCATTGTATCTGGCTCACATGTCTCCTGCCTGGGAACGGAGGGAGTAGGGCAGCTGTGGTGGGATGATTTGGTATAAATTAAAGCTGTTGCCTAGCAGGCTCCACAAGGTCTGATCCTGTTCCCTGCTTGTCTGGTGGATTTTCTCCATCAGTATCAACCCTTGGAGAGTCTGTATTACATTACACTGACTCTTTTCCCCCCTTGTCTTTTTGCTCTACAGAGTAAATGCACTGCAAACAATAACAGTGGTTTTATATTTAGCATGCCTTTGTGGGTGAAGGTGCCCCAGCAATGTTACCTGTGGTTGGCTGAAGGGGGGTTGTGTAATAGTTTTCCCATGCAGCAGTGTTGTCTTGGGCTTCCTGAGGGTCCGGTCCGTCAGTCATTCTTCACTGGCGTCTAGCCGCAGGTCTCTGGCCAGATGGAGAGCCTAAAGATGGCGAGAGGAAATGACTATGCTTTTTGTTCTGCTCTACACTTAGAAGTGGTCAGTGTTACTCTAACTAATGTACTCTGTGGGTTGATAGGGGAATCCATGGGACTTTTGTGTTTTGGCCATATCCTAGTTCTAAAATGATTTGGGGAAAAAAAACATTTCACAGTATGTACATTTGTTTTCCTTAATTTCTGGCTTGTTTCCTTGTGTTATGCCTATTGTCAGTTACTCAAAGGCTTGAAGAAGAAGTTTGTACAGTAAGTACTGACTTAAAAATAGGACTTTGCTGTTATAAAATACTGCACCACAAAGATATCTGTCTCCTTTTACATCTTCTTCCTCTTTTTCCTATGATCTGTATGGAAAGAAACAAATGTAACTGGGGCAGAGACACAATGCAGAATTAGATTGTATAACCTTCTCTACTACTGTAGGTCGCTCCTTGTTGGCAGCATGGCCCTAGGAATAGCAATCCACCACTTTGGTCCAGGCAGAGATAAGTATCCATCCATTGAATCCTAACAGCTGTGGTGGTCCCCTGACCTCTTGTGAGATGTGGATTTTAATGTAGTACAACTGGTGATAATGCCAAGAATTTTGGGGACACACATCCACGTTTCCCTCAGGACTGAGTGTAATCACTCAGAAGACTTTTCATCTAGTGCAGAACATTGTCTTTTACTAATTATTTGCCATCACAGTAAACGTTGTGAACATTACACCTAAGCTAGGCAACAGCTTAGTTTGTCAGTGTGAACATGTCAACATTGTGTTAGCGCTTAGCTCAAAGCACCGTTGTTGTTACTTTCAGCCTCAAAGGACTGCTAGATCAGGTGTGGATCTCCATCTCTCGACATGTTCAGCTGGAAATTCACTGCTGATGGAGAAGTTAGAACCGCTTAGTTCTTATTATTCCCCATGACAACAAACTGGGCAAAACCGATGTTGCAAAGCTTTGGATGATTATAAACTTGCATTCAAATGACCATTGCAGCTGTGATCTATGATGTAATCACTGGACTACTGTACAGTCCTGGAACAAAATTTAGACCCTGGTTCCATTGATGTTGAACACAGGTCCAGGAATTAAGTTTCAAAAAAGTTTTCTGATCCCTGGAAAAAGTACCTTTGCTGGAAATGGTTCATAAGGGTTGAAAGTTTCAGTAGTGTTCAAAATACATATTTACGATGTCTTGTCCTTCACCCCCCGCACCCTCCTACCCCTGCCCCATCTCATCCTCCTGTCATCACTTGCTCTGATGAGACCATGAAACAGGTGGCTGGAGATTTCAAAATGACAGAGGAGAGATGGAGACCAAACAGTTGTGTGTGTGTGTGTGTGTGTGTGTGTGTGTGTGAGAGAGAGAGAGAGAGAGAGAGGGAAACAGAGAGATTCACCATGTGTTTAAAAACAGAAACAAGTGAGAGACCAACTAAAAACAACAACAACAAACAAAATACTAATTGGGTTACTTGGTGTTTTCTTTCTGATAATTTCTTCAGAACACACTACACTTACTACATTTCTTTGTACATTTAAGTTATTCCACCGGATTCCTCTCTCTGCCTTTAGTCTGTTAGCTTGTTTCCAGAACACTGAAATTAAATTAAACTTAATGAAACCCATCTTGATACAAACTCTGGGCTTCATCACAGATGAAGAGCTGGAAGCAGTGACATATTGGACGGTTTGTTCGGAAAGAAAAAGCAGTCGTGACTTGACTTCCAGTTCAAACATGCTGACATGAAGTGATAAGAACAAATACATTTTACATAAGAATTTGTTTAGAGAGGGAAAGAGAGAAAATATGCCTGGACATCTGTTCCCAGAATTACCAGCAGCAGTTGAGTTGTAAAGGACCCCGTCGTAAGTTGTCTGGAGACAGTACGGCACATCAAGCACATATTCTGAACCATGTATTTCTTTGTGGCTTAGTTTGCAATTTAATTAACTGTGGAAATAGTGTTGGAAGGATATCACAACTGTCAGTGGCTCCCCAGTCAATCCAAGAAGAAAGTCCCCCAGTCTTATCACCGTCTGCTTTCCCATAAGCGCTCCCTTCTCCCGACACTCAAGTTACCAGTCAGTCTCGCACATTTCACAAAAAAACTGTTCGCAGCATTGTTAGTCATTCTTCTTCAAATTACAGCTTTGTCTTCCTGTCTGCTGTGGTTCATTTTGATTTGGCAGCAAAACAGGAAAAAAAAATGTTGTTGAAGCAGTTTGTGGTCTAAACAATGGTCAATTGTTCTAATACACAGTGACCCTGAAGTGAAATATCCTCAAACTTTTCAAATATCATATTAGATGTTTTACAAACATGACACCCTGGTGTTACCACATGTTGACAGTTTTACGGCCATTCGCTGGGGACGGTGTCCAGCCTCGGCCAACTGCACGTAAATGCCACATCTGGCTCCCAATTCTGCAGAAAGAAGCAGAGCTGTTGGTCAAATTAAGCTCACGGTGCAAAACACACGTGCACTTGTATTTTCAGATTTGCCGCTCTTGTCCACTGTCACAAAGTGATATCAGACTATTTGACTGCTATTCGTGGACAGGAGGTTCCTTCACTTTGTTGCTTTCATTTCCCGCAGATTGAATAGTTCATTGTTCTGGGCCACATGGAAACCAGCTTTTAAGTTGTATAAAAAATAGGCAATCCTGGAGGAGGTAGAATCCCAGTCTGTCTCTCATCTGTTAGCTTGTATAGATGTGTAGGACTTCGTTGTTTCTTTCCCAGTCTCTTTGAATCTCAGCGTTTTTGAAAGATGTGCAGCAGAGGTTGTGCAATCTTCCAGCGAGATGTGTTTCTGATACAAACCAACAGGCCAAGTCTGCTCAGACAAGGCTCCAGCAGTTTTGTTGGATGCTGGCCTGTGCATATAAATTCCACATTAGCACACACACACTCTAAAGCAAACTTGACAGATTCCACTCTTGAATAAATACTCCAGCCTCTACAAATGTGAGGCGTTTTTTTTTTTTGCTGTTACACAACATAAACTGTTGTTCAGCATCACCATGCATGCAGGAGATTCATATGGACTTTAAGGACATGAACATGCACTGTTAGACAAAGCTGACAAGCTCGTTTTCAAACTCAAATGAGCTGTTACTGAAAACTACGTTGAACGGGAAAGACGGTGCCTGACAGGAGCAGGCTGACAGGCTGCTGTTGACTTTGACATGTTCATCCAGTTTTTGTTGGAGGTCTCAGCATCACTTCCTTTTTTTTTTTTTTTGAAACATTCTAACACACACAACACACAGACACATAGACACACACAGCATATGCAAAGCAGCAACACATGTACTCAGTAAAATGATTGGAACAGAGCAGGCGATCAGACAGACATCCCAGGGAGAGGTGGCGCCTGTCATGTGGAATGGATCTCATTAAAAGTATGCCCCAGGTCACACTTTGATGGACAGGGAGACGTCAGTCATCTGCCAACTAGATTAGCAGAGACTCAAGCCCCCGTCCTTCCTCTCTGCCCCTTGAGAGCCCACAGCATACCAAGTAGTATGCTTATGTGTGCCCTACAGCCTCCGTCAAAACCTCTCACCTCTGGCTTGCCAATCACAAAAACAAACCAGGACATACACCTTAAATCCAATGGAAGAAATCCACAACTGTGTCAAAAGGCAGGTGGTTTTCCTCTCCTCCTTTTTTACTGGCACGTGAGCCTCAAAGGCCACGTCCGCTGCCCTGTGCTGATACACTGAGATTAAAAAGAGTCTTTACAATAAAAACACTTTGCTGAGAGTTGAATGTGAAAACCAGTCAAAACCAGTTATCAGTCATAAATGGTGATGGCTGGTGATTTTCTTTTATCATCAAAACAGACTAAAGACTACAATGAATTGCATCTGCTTCTAAACCCGATTTGTATAGAAAATAATAATAAACACTTTTTCTTTAGCTTTTTAAATTGTTCAAAATTAGGATTAGAAAATTGCTCAGTACCTGGTAACGACTGGACAGATGTTTTGAGAGCTCAGTGCCTCACTGTTGGTTTGGGCAACGATCTACTGTTGTCCCCCAGTCTCTTGGGTTTTCCTCTTCTAAAAAGTTAAGGGTTTGGATTCCTTAATTCATTGTTGGTTTTAGTCACGTTCTAGGATTAATTACTGTAACAGAAGCTAAAGAAAGAAAATCACTGTCCTTAAGCCTGGTTCAACCAATTAATTATAATATAATATAATGTAATGTAATGTAATATAATATAATGTAATGTAATGTAATATAATATAATATAATATAATATAATATAATATAATATAATATAATATAATATAATATAATATAATATAATATAATATAATATAACATAATATAATATAACCTTCTTGTTATTGTCCGTGCTCCATGTGTCCTCTTTACACAACAAGTGATGCATTTTACATTTCTGGCTACAGTGATTTTTTTAGAACAAGAGGAGTTCTGTAAGCAACAGCTACAGTAAACTGTTGTGTCTGTATGGTAAATATGAAGCTCTGCTAGCAGCTGGTTATCTCAGCCTGGCAGAAAGTCTATAAACTGGCTCTGTCTCAGAAAACACTGAAAACACTAATTAAGAATTGGTTGTTTTATGGTCAGTTTTTTTTGGCTGGTTAGAGAGACTTCCTGTCGTTCCTGCTGGACACCAAGGCTCCCTAAAGCTTTTAGATTAAGTTTATTGAAACTTGCATGTTGCCATGTTTTCCCAAAACCAGCTACTGCACATTTGTCCTCTTTTATCTTATGTTTAAAGAATTGTTTCAGGCAAATATTGTCTGACTAAAACGCAATATTAGATAAACATGACCTTCATTTGAAGGCTTTTAAGTTGCACTTGTCTTGTCACTCAGTCTCTTCTTTGTGGTTTTGTTCTCTTAGAAGAAAATGGACATGCACTGTAATTATACAGTGACCTACTGTTCATCCCAACATTCCCAAGAGTTCATATCTCCAGCAATAGACCTGTGGCATGATGCCCAGGACAGGGGCCCATCCGTGGCCCACTTTGACAGCATGCTAGTCAAGGCTGTACAAGCCTCACTGGAAGCAGTTGAAGATTTCCAACCATTTCTGACATGCTGGTTGACATAATGCAAAGTCCATTTCAATTATGTCTAAATCTGGGGCTGGTAAAACTGAGAGACAGTTTTGGCTAAAGATGGAAATAACTCGGGCTACTTACAGAGATGAGGATGGGTGCAAGAAAATGTGTAATATCTCATACCTCATCAGCATTTCGATTTGTGACAACCCTCACAGATATATGAAGTATCCCATATTTAATCCATGTTGGACCCTGACCAGCATCCAGTGTGTCATGCTACATGCAGCCACGGTGATAAAGGCCAAAGGTAGTTAAGATTGATATGAGGTGATGTCTCCACTCTCTATCAAGACGCCTCTGTAAAGAGCTCAAATCTCTTAAGCATGAGATACTAGTGGCAAAAAATGTGTGAATACATTTTTTCTACTTCTCTCAGGTCTCAGTTCTTCTTTGCCAATAACCAGCTCTCATAAATGATGTAACATATAGTACATAGAAGTTGGTAGATTTAGTTATTGATTCATCACAAGTACTGAATAGAGTCTCTATTTGATATTTGATATCAAGACTCACTTAGCCTAACATACACTTTAATACTATCCAGGAAAATAATTTCCAAGTTCATGAACATCTGTATGTGTTCAGTGACTGTGCATGTGCAAGAAAAGTAAACCGTATGCTTGTTTTTAAGCACTAAAACAGACAAACAGCATCTTGTCCAAAAGCTTCAGCTCTGAGCTCAGCTCACACAATGAAGGGATGAACTACCTGTCTTATACTCAGTGGCTGTACTCCCAATATTAACAATCTGTTGAATGCTGAACTCTTTGATTTCATGTTTATAAAACTAAAAGCTTTATGCAATCAACAGCTTATGCCTAATACATTCAAAAACTGTTCTGAGGACCTGGGCCAGTATATTAAGGCATTATAAACTCATGGTACATCATTAACATATCAATGACTTTATGACTGTCTAAAGGAACAGTGCAGTGTTTATTATTATTTAAAGAGACTCAACAAATAAATTTTGAATAGTGAAAACTGAAAATCTGTTGGAATGCTTTAAGAGGTCACCAGGGGAAAATAAATGTCTTGAAGCTTTCATCACATTGACTCAGTGGTCAGAGGGTGTCAACAGTGGATGTGATGTTAGCCTACTTTTCCTGAAGGATTGTGACTTTTAGACATCTTTGCAATATGAGCTACCCTAGAACGCCATGCAGGGACTTCCCTCCTGAGACACAGGGGACCTGGGTCACCGGGCTCCAACGTGACCCCTCACCTCTCAAGTGCTTGCTTACTGAACAGTGTTATGGAAACTGATATGTATGGGAAATGTTAAGTGGCATATATGCTTTGTTGTTTTCTTTGAAATGTCATGTAGACCGGGTGAAGCATGTTAATTTGTGTAAAACATGCTAATTCATTAGCTGAGGTTATTAGTATGATGTGGATTCAATTCAAATGAGAGCCTGGAGGGGCTCAAATACCTGGGGAGCAGCAGACGCCACTGTTTTCTCTGCAAAAAGAGATAATGAAGAGACCAAGGGTGGGGGTTGTACACAATGCCGAAGTAATCACAATAAATTTACTAATCCCTTCCTGAAACAGTCGGGGAAAATCCCACCGCTACCCTGCCTGAGGCGCAAAGCACCTCAGCAGGCACATTTATTTGGTCCCTTCTGGACTGACATTCCAGCAATGAAGTTTATAAAAGGTAAACGGCAAACCATGGCTATCAGACCTTTTAAATGTCACGGAAAAGACAAAAGAAGGATATCAGCGGTAGAACACCAACAACAGAACTGATCTCACAATGATGAGGACGGTGTTTAAAGTCAATAATATGGTCCGCATGTTTGCAGAGACTCAGTGAAGTACAGGAATTCATCTGTGGAAGGCAACAGCACAAAATCTACAAGTGCATAAAAGATTCAACAGAAGCATTAAATATTGTTATTTTCTGCATAGATAATTACACATTTTAGATATAACAGTGATTTTTTTTCCCCCCACTGCTAATAGAGGCTCAGCTGGACTATCTACATCTGCATCTTTTTCTCATTAAAAATTGCTGGGGAGCCTGCATGTATGCACAGCGGAGAGGGAGCGATCAAGCAATCAAGCTACTGCCTCTCACAGGTTGTTGCCTTACTCGTGTTTCCCTCATTTGACTGTCACTCAGCAAGATACCGTTTTTCTGCCTCCCCTTTTTAATCATCTGTCACCCCCGCTAATGCAAAGCAAATGCCAGGGCCTTGTCGCCAATCAGCCACATCTTTGGTGTCACTTCTCGTCAGCATAGTAAGTCAGGTAAGAGTGGAGAGCACCCATCTACTGGCAATCGATTTATCCTCCAGTAAAATTGTGGTCAGAATGCATGGGCATTTCCTGCAGCACAGCATTTTTAAAGAGCCTAAAGTGATGTCCTAGATGTGACAGTTGGTGCTTTGGCTGTTCTGTGATTGGATCATTTTCTTGACACTCCCAAAAAATGTTCCTGCACCTCCATTATCCCTTTGCTGTCCTCACCACTATCCTTCACAGATCGTTCTATTCATTCACACAGCTGGAGGAACTCTTAGCTTCACCAACAACCAGCTCCCCGTGCACAGCTGTGCTCTTTGCCTGCTGGTGGGTTCAATTTTTAATATTAATGAAGCTTTAGCAGATCCAAGCCTGACACTCACCTGCAGTGCGGCACACTGTACGAGTGAGAGGAAGGGAGAGAGACCTCGTTCATGTCTGACAGCTCACCGCCGAGTGAGAGCCGGTGACACACCCCCACATCCCTGCGTGCGTGTCAGCTGTAAGCCCTGCATGTCAGAGCATCATAGCCCATGTGGAATGATGTGCAACATCTGAATCTGTACATGCCTGATTCACTCCCTCCGGTCCCAACCGAGTTCTGTTACCATGGCAACGTCAACTGTACTCTCTGGGATGCCTCTTTTGCAACGACTCTACAGACACAGCAGGATCACACAAATGCACGGGCTTAAGGGGCATACTGAGAGCGTATGGCTATAGCATGAATTCACATTAACTTGTCATTATGCTGCAGAAACTGTTTTCTAGGTGCCTTTCTGAAATGTAAAGTTCATACAGCCAGTATTTATTTTATTATCAAGACTTGTGCTTTGCTGTTTTGCAGGACATATATATAGTTAATGTAGGAACCAGTTCTTGTAGGTTTTAAAAATATATATTTATTGAAGTGGGGCACGGCCTCCTATGTTAAATCCTTCTATTCCAACTGATTCTGTTGATTTTTCTCAGACGGACCAAACATTTGTAACAAGTGAAAGTCTATCCTAACTTAATCAGCATGGCGAACTCTGAACCTGCACCCCGACATGAAATCGGTCAGCACACCAAGCCTTTTTATCTCCACCCCACAGGCATGACATTAAAGCTTCCCTACATATTAAAGTGGTCATGCTCTGAATTGGGGTTACCCCCACACCCACTCCAACTAGACCACCCGCTGGTTACTTCTTCTTATGTGCACAAACATATCTGTGCTATCTGTTGTGGTAACAAGACTATTTACAAAGAGGTTGGCTGATCCGCTGAGGATTCATCCCTGCTGTTATGGCATAAAGAGGAAATGCCTGAGGACACTGTCTGGGGATGCCATCACAACCATGGTTTTCTTTATAGCTGAGTTTTTTCTACTTGGTTGGTTAAACAAAGTGTTAGCTTCTACATGTTTTTCATTCACTGGTATCTAACTCACCCCATGGGTACATTTATAAAAAGCTTTAAAGCAAAATGTTCTGTACAACCACAAGGAGACCCACTTCTTTTGTATAGCATTTTGATGCATGCCTCTTGAATTTTTTAACTGCACCCAAAATAATTTTTATAATTATGTTAATGTCTGATTGAAATAATAATCTCTCTAAACAACATTTGACTTAACTTTATTTGTAATATTAAAACTAGAATCACAAATCAGTCAATCATAGATTATTAATAAAGAACTGATCCTATAATAGTTCATAGTTAATCTCTGCCTCTGCTGGCATCTCCGCTGGGGAACAGCTGTGCAATGTGATAAGTAATCCAGCCACGTTGTTGTGTGTCCTTTTGTGTGCTGAATTATTCTGAAGTGTCAAAATAATGGTGTGAAGAACTGACCTACCTACAGCACTGGACACCGGCAGCTGACATGTCCTGTCGCTGTGACCTGGCACCGTGCTGCCTTTCCAGACACAGCTGAGCCAGAACAACAATCACAGCCAAATTCTTATTTTTACAGCCAACATACCAACAACACAGGAAACACAGCTAAACATGCACGAGCACAGACACCCACACACAAAAACATATTCCAAGATACATATGCAGGATGATAGCCTGTCGGTTCCCCAAACCTTCCCCCTCTGGAATACTGTCACCTGTTTAGTGTTTCCATGGAGACCAAGCTTACTAATGAGCTGGGGTGTGTGTTTCTATGTGTGAATGTGCATGTATGTGTTTACATAGTGAGGAGGGGCAAGTGTCATTAGGGGCAGGAAATAGGAAGCGGTTTCTTGGGCTTCAATGGATACAGTGGATCTGCAGCAGAGAGGAAAACAGTCTGAACCCTCACTTATAATAAAAAATACACAAAAAATATGAACATCACATGCACATTTTTTGGTTCTCTAAACAAAGAGGTAAATGTCATTTCTTTCTTCAACTTCTAATGTCAGACCAGAAACATGTGTGCCTGCAGACAATTAACAGTGGCGATAAGGCAGATGGCACGTTTGGCTGCTAAAAAAGGGGTTTTCACCCATGACCTTGACGACATTCTGCCTTAGTAATTAGCAGACACTTCAACGTTATCATTGGTAAAAAGTGACATCTAAAAGTAAGAATAAAAAATACAGACTGAAGACAAATAATGCTTGAATTTGTTAGAGTTGTTTAATAGCTAAAAAATAAAAAGTAGTAATGATTACGTACAGTTTAGAGATTGGTCACTTTATGCAGTATAAATCTGACAGCCTTTGTATTGTCATGGTCTGTGTATTGATTTTCTGACTGGGCCATGAGTTTGTCACCTAAAGATGTTGACAGTGACATGTGGGACTGCCTCAGTGTAATATAGCAACACATTAATCTAACGGACTCTGGCTCATAGGATCTATTCCTGCAAATAGACAATGTGTGCTGTGTCTGTCTGATGCATCAGGAAGGATTGATATAAATGTGCTTTACTTTAGAAGAAAATTAACAGACTGTACAGATAATGCAACCATTAAAGTATAGCAATATTTACAAAGGATAGCGCAGGATAATGACTTTCAAACAAAGTTGCAGAGAGAAAGTTGGTTTCTTTCTTTTTAAGACCAGCTGGACATTGTCAGGGAGACTGTTTTCTACATTCCACACCTTTTCTCAAGCACTTAAACCAGGTCCTGTAATCAAAAACCCCTGAGCAGAACGCTCACGTCAGCTCTGCCATCTGTGAAACACAGGCCCTCTTCCAGACCAGCATGACAGACCCCAGGTGCACTGACCACACCACTAAAACCCATCTCTGTCTTGTTTGGAAACTCACTCCAAACAGTGCGTGTATGCGTAGAATGAAGTCTTTTCAGGCAGTCAGACACCCATAGGATTTGTGCTCAACAAACTCTTTGCCCTTTGCACCTTAGAGGAAGTCCATCTGCTCTGCAGAGTGTTGAACGGCCTCCAGGCAGCTTGTGAGATGCGTGCTTACTGTACGGTTCACCACTGATGAGTGTGTGGAGATTTCCACATCCTAAGCGGCACGTTCTTCCCTTCCAGATCCACTCAGGCTCTGTGACATGTTTACCATTGCCTGTTATTAATGTCTGAGGTGCTGCAACAAGAAGCTTCAGGTAAAGGTCATATCACCTCAAGGGGAATAAGCAACAGCTGAGGAAAATGACTGACCTCACCCACATCTGTTAGACTACTTTAGATTCTAATTCTGTTTTAAAATTATGCTAAAGAAACTATTATCGTCATATTTTTTTTAAATGTTCATATACATATTCAATGTTTTCTGTACTATAGTTGACCATTTCTGCTGCGTTTAACAGCAGCAACAGTAGTAGTGTGGCTACTGTACATGTGTTTTCCACTATATAGTTTCTTATTTTCATCACGCCAGCTTATGTTTGTAGTTAAGTCTTCTGTTTACTGCACTCCAGTCTGCAGGGAACAAGTGTGAGCAATTACTGCTTCACATGTGATACTTGTGTGCCCAGCTACATCTACAGTACACAGAAGCTGTAGACAGCTTAACATGTCTGTCAACAGGATGGCATATTATTGGTGTTCTAGCATCCCATAATCCCCCTGGAGCCTTCAACACACAGCCTGGTAAGCAAAAGAGTAGCAGGAGAGATGTTGGCACTGTGTGACTTGTCAGTGTTTTTCACTGTACTGTGTGTTTGGTACTAAAATGTACCACATACTTCAGAAATATTAAAAACCAAGCTACATTTAGAAATATCTTATTTGGAGATTTAATTGGTCCCTTTTATAGTGACCGTGTCTACATAAAAAGTGTGTCTGTCTGGTGTTAATTGGCAGAATTGGAAATAAAGAAAATGGCCCAAGAGAAAAATTATAAATATACGAGGAATAAATCCAAAACAATTGTGAATTTGTGTATCTTGGAAAAGATGCCCAGACAATATTTCCACCACTTATTCATCTCAGTAACCATTTCATTATCCACTGTGATTCTTAGACATTATAATGAAGTCAGTCTTCTATATTAATGGGGAGGAAGAAAAATCAGCCAGCTATACCTGCATGTTTTTTTAACACAGGTCTATACTCTGCAGTATAAATCTATTTTATTTGTTATAAGTATCTTATACCTATCAAAGTTAATTTCTAGTGTGCATCTGTCAAGCTAAATAGCTGACTTGGTTTGCCATATTTAAAGACAATATAAATGTAATGGTGAACACATTTCTGGCTTCCTTTGTATGCCAACACTCTCAAATGAAACTGGAGTAGTTACATTTCACATTCAGGCTGTTGTGATACAAGCTAGTATAGTGACTAATTCAAAGTGCTGTCGCTGTAGATCTGATACTCTCTTCTTCCCCTGTCCCAAAGAGAGTAACACCATAAATCAAAGCCTGATGAGCTGCCTCATGCATTTAAGAACCCCACCACTGTCATTGTTTCACTATTTACTCTTCGGCCTGGATGTCACAGAACAAAAGATTAATGGGATTATCCAGGGCTTGTCTCCCAGAATGTCTTGTAGAGTAAAATGGCCTGTCCACACTAGCTCCACCTGGAGTCCTGAACCCTGTAATCAGATAGCAGAGGGTGGGCAACACGCAGTTGTTGCCTGTTCACCTTTTGTTGCAGTTCAGCTATTGTTTCTGACAAAGAATGAAAATGTTAGAAATAATAGAATTAAAAATAATATTACTGCAAATTAGAACAACTAAAATTATAACAAAATGCATAGGTAGAA
The DNA here is from genome assembly GCF_900324465.2 of Anabas testudineus. Lineage (NCBI taxonomy): Eukaryota > Metazoa > Chordata > Actinopteri > Anabantiformes > Anabantidae > Anabas > Anabas testudineus. The sequence continues at coordinate 14,961,895 of NC_046614.1, read as the reverse complement.
GACATCAACCTAAATAATGCATTGAATCTTAGTATTATTTAAAACCTTGCACACCTTGGTCTAGTTCCCATGATACTGGGATAATTTTAGAATATTAAAAAATAAAAAAAAACTGTAAAAGTAGCTAATAATGATAACATTAACTTTATTTAAAGAGCTCCTTCTAACAAGACCTTATTGTACACGTGCTGTACAATAAAAACAAAACAGTTAAAATTGGAAGATAATGAAAAAAGAGAGCGTGGGTTTGACTGACAGACAGGCTGTTTTGAAATTTTAAAAAAATTGCCAGACATTAGGCCCCTTAATTAGGGCCATGCAAAAATGTTGCATGACTCAAAAAGTTTACTTTAAATGACCACAGAGGCCCCCCTTGATTTCTGAACCTCAATTGACACCCCCACCAACACACACACTGCCACAGGTTCAGATTTGTGCAACAGCATTTGTATTGAAACAGTATTCAACTGTTTTGTGAACTGAAATTATTCCTAAGTTCTAATTCCTACACTGAACAAGCTGCATATTACTGCATACAGAGTTGCAATGTGGTAATATAGAAAAAATATATAAAAAAGCATTTGTTTTCAGTTCAATCAGTTAATATCCAAAATCCTGACAAGTCTAGAATCACACAGTACTTCTCTCACATTTTTAGAGAGACAGAGCTGCTTCACAGCCATCAAGCTAAAAGGATATGTTCACAGGGGAAAGGTGAGCAGTTTAAATGCAGCAATCCTTTGCACATGTGTGGTAAAATATATCACTGCTGCAAGAGAACTGTCAACCTGTGTCAGAATTAATCAACCTTTGTGACATAGACCCAGGCACCCACACACATAAATCTGCACTCGCATGAAATTCAAACAAATACCTCTTCACTCAGCGTTGATGGGAACTCTAAGCAAATGGGACCAAGTTTTGTCTAATGTAAATGAAATGTAATGAAACTGGAATTTAAAATGATTGAATGAGGAATAACATCTTTAAAACAAAACGAAACATGAAAAGCTCCAGCTCTACTAGCCAAATAAAAAAAAAAAAAAAAAACTCTAGCAGAGGGCCAGTGATGTTTCCAGTGATGTTTACTGTGGCACTTTTAAAGCACTGGCAGGAGTCAACAGAAGAGGGATATTCTGAGGAAATGTTTACAGCTTTACTGGCTTCTCCCCATGTGCTCCGAGGAGCTCCAGTTACAGTCAGAGGCTCTTGCATACTGTCCGTGCTTACCCCTCATGCTTCAAACACGATGCTCCATTCACTCACAGCTCACAGAGTCCGTGAGCTGAAAGAATAGCAGTCACAGCTGCTGCGGTGTCGTCAGAGGCTCATTCAGCAACGTGAGGTCAAAGGTTAAGTGTGGCAAAGTTCATGTTTACTTGAATATAGCAGATAATTGTCATTCAGAGTAAAACGACACAGAAAAATACATATAGAAGAACTAGCAATCATGTAACATAAGTACACTGTAAGGGCAAATATTAATCCAAATAGTGTACACCGGTCTTCTGTCTGACATCGTTTTTTCTAGTTTTGGCTGTAGGTGGTTTAGTTCCAATTAAAAGAAATCTTATATTTGTGGAAGATGGTTTGACTCCATCTTTGTGGCAACAAGTTGGAGATGGTAATTTCTTGTTCTACATGTGACGTTAAAGTGCTCCTGTGCATTAAGTGGTCTAGAAAGAATGGTTTAGCGTTTTGCATTGAGGTTCGTGACTGGTCTCCACAGAGCCCCAACTTTAAACCTATCCAGCATCTTTGGGATGAATTGAAGTATCAGCATCACTAATCCTGTTGTGCCTGTGACTAGGAGTAAATTCCTGCAGTTTGCAGAGGCAGGAGGGTGCAGCAGGATATTTGTGTCTGTGGTTTTAGAATAAATGTCCAACATTCACGTAAGGGGCGAATGTTAAGACATATCCACAAACCGAACTTATGCAGTACATATGTCCATGATGAATGACTTAAAAATATTGAGAGTTTTTGAGAGACTTACTTTAAGAGTTGAATTTGGAATTCAAAGAAAATACACTGAATCATTCTCTTGTCAGTGTGATTGGTTGGTTAGAGTGGTAACCTCTCAGGAGGAATAACATGGCTGCCTCAACTCCGCATCAGTGATATCAGGTCATGCATTCCTGTTTTTTTTTTTTTTGTTTTTGCTTTTTTTTTCTGACAGAACGTCTGTTCAACAAAGTTTCTCTGAAGACCCTGGAGTATTCTCTCAAAATGAATAACATGTCTCTCTTGAACTTTGACTCTCTTCTGTGTTGAGTTGTGATTGTTTTGCCCGGGTTGGAGTACGATTACATAAGGCTCTTGATTTTAACAGGCCTCCACTTTATTTTCAGACACATCGCTGGGGAAGAGGAGATGGAGTGAGGAAATAAACCTCAGGAGGAAACTCAGCAGCTTCTTTTCTAACTATCACATAGTAATGATACCAAAACAACCAGTGTTTGCAATATACTATAGCTGCCTTAGTATGGAGGCTTGATGAAAAACCATCTCCTTCTTGAGTGAAAAAAAGGGTTTTTGAATCTTGAATTGGACTTTGTTGACAATATTTTGTTGTCCTATGCTATGCAAGTGAAACGAAAATGCCTGTGGAACCCTGAAAAAAATGAAGGCAATTACATTAGGACAATAAAGCCGATGTTTGTCATGGTGTAGCCTTTTAACAATTTAATTATGCTGTCTTAAGAGGCTGCTGGGATCAAATTCTGCCTTGGAGCAATCCACACGAAATGTCAGCGTAATAGAAATGACTGGGTGTTGCCACAATTAAATACATGTTTAAACATTTTTAGCAAGTTGAAGCACAGGTGAGGACAGGGAAGCTTATAAAAGGTATTCAGGATCATGTGGGAATTCAGCTATCAAATTTCACCCTAAAATAAGAGCCGTTTCACTGTTTTGTGAATCATCTGCGTTAACCCCATTTCTATTCAGAAAATATCTAATTTAATGAGAAATGGTTGATGTCAGTCTATTTTAAAGAAACACACATTTGCATTTGAATCAAATTGCACTCTTTGCTTTCTTCGTGGTTCATTGCGCCTTCATGATGCCTCACGTTAACAAACGCAATACTCCAGCTTCCAGTGCAGAAGCCAGTCATGTCAGTGTACTGTTTTTTAAAATGCTTGACCTTTGACCACTGCAGTAAACAGACTTATGAGGTTATGTTTATCCCTCCAACAAGTAAGAGGGGTCTTGGATTCTAAGGACGTCACTGACTAGATGGCAAGGGGTCAGGCACTGGGGCAGAACAGTGAGAGTACTAATAACAGAAGAGAGATGTTTTCTGAGATTATCTAAGAAAAGTTTTATTCAGTTTCCCTCAGGACAAGTTTGTTTTTTGCCTCTACATCGACAATAGCCAGGGTCAGAGGCTCTGTGTTTCCGGGTTGTCAGTCCGTCTGTCCGCATGGCCACCAAATTCCTCAAATTTGCCACATCTGTCCACTTGGACTCTGTGATGAACTGTTTAGATTTTGGTGGTCACTGTCTGATTAATATATGCTTGAAAATACTCAATAATATGACATTAGCAGCAGATATCATACTTCTAATGTAATCCTGTGGCTGGGAGGTCTGCATAAACATCAGTCCACATGTTCAGGGTGATGAGTGAGCTGCTTACAACAAAAAAATTACAACGCTGGCTATTTTCTGTGTAGATAGTTAAACACTTATTTTTCACCTGCATTTTTCACATACATTATATCATGCTAACAAGCATGTCAAACAAATCCATAATTTCATAATTTTTCTTTCTAATCAGAATCAACTCATGATACTTCTCCAACATCCTAATGTCTTTACACACTGCTGCAACAGTGCATCAATCTCTAAATTGAGAGAGACTAATATTTTGTCATCTTTTTATTGCACCATAAAGACATAAATGACATATGCAGAGGAGAGGAGTGTGTACATTAATTTGCCTGTAACCTAACTGATCACACAATATACAGTGGAAAGAAAACAACCTCGAGTGACAGCCAAACATTTGAAGCCAACATTTGAACTGGCTAACATCTGTGTTCTTGAGTCTACAGTAGGTAAAACATTGAACAAGAGATGTGTCTATGGCAGGAAGCTGCTGCTTACTAAAAAGAACATTGCTGCATGCCTGAAGTTCGCCAAAGAGCACATTGACACTCTACAGCAGTATTGGCAAAATGTTTTGTGGACTGATGAAACTAAGATTGAACTATCTGTAAAGAACACACAGCACTACATCTGGTTTAAAAAGATCACTGCATACCATCAGGAAAACATCATCCCAATCGTAAAGTATGGTGGAGGAAACGTCATGATTTGGGCCTGCTTTGCAGCATCAGGGCCTGGCCAGTTTGCAGTGATTGAGAGGAAGATGAAATTCATATACTGTAGCCAATGTGGCTGTCATTTAATAGGAATATATTTCAATTTCAGCTATCCAAAGACAGATCAAGTTGATGATGTAACTGATGTGACACCCAAAAAAGTCTAACATTTATCCTGTACCTGCTGTCTAAAAGGTTATAAAATGTTAAAAGTTATAATGTTAAATGTTATTGATTTATGAGAGAATCAAGGTTTTATTTAGAAGAGAGCTGCTCAGTTGTAAGGGTTTTTAGAGCTCCAGTCAGAGCACTGGTCGTCCTTAGCCATCCTCTCAGCTTCCCTGCAAGCTTCTGACTTGGCATCCCCAGGGGAGCCTTCAGCCCATGTCTACACTAATTGCTCATTGATACAGATTGTGATTATCTGTGCTTACAGGGTAATTATGTAGTGTCAGAGTCACTAAATCAGGGTTGGAATGAAGCTATCACAGTGTTGGCTCTCTGGGGATTGGGGGGGTCTGTCTGGGCCTCTGTGCTATCTCGATTCCTCTACTGTCCTTATCTCCAGAGCGTGAGCCTGGAGAGAAACAACAGCCGGGCCACAGCCAAAGCAGACAGATAGATTGAGTGCCAGGCATGCAAGGCAAAGACACAGAGCGAGAGAATGATCCACACAACACACACTGCACTCACACATCCATGGCTCATTTTGTTCCTTTTGTGTGTAGCAGTGTGAACAAATGCCATTTCACACTGGAAGATGAAAATTTCCTTGTGAAAGAAAACAACTCTAATTTAACACTGTTAATTGAAATTTGGCTGTGAACTCAACTCCAACATCTTGTTTGACTTGGTCTTTATTATATGTATGATATTTTTAAATAAAGCCTGTATATGTACATGTCCAAAAAATGGCTGGCTGTTTTGACATCATGTGGTATACAGCCTGTGTGACTGCAAAACCAAGCCAAGATTGACCAAGTGCCACGATTGTCTTGCTCTGCTATTTGAATGAGAGCCTGTGGCCCAAAATAACAGCACAATGGCTGTAAAGAAAATATGCCTAACTAAAATGTTGTTTTGGGAACTTTTTTTCTTCAAAATGTATAAAATGACATACAATCATTCTTAAATTTAATTGATGTAAATTTTACTATTTTAGAACCAGCTCCAATTCTGATGAACTGTTTATGAAGAGTGAATAATACTTACATTATAATAAGCTTCTTGTCTTCACTCCCTCCTCACTGAGTGTGTGCTGTGGTGGCTCTGTCAGTTTAGTGTTTGCAGGGTGCCTGTCAGTCAGAGAGGTGCTAAGTGAACCGAGGTCTCCACTCAGAAATTACATGTGAGAATTATTCAGAGGCAAAAGGTCTGCCTCTAATTGAATTTTGCATGCAGTGACATTTAACATGGATTTTATAAATGAAGAATGTGTTTCTCAGGCTCCAAGAATGGAGCTTTATCTGGAGTAGTGTAAACTCACTTTATTACTTCTGGGTGCCACATTTCTCTCTTAAAACAATCAACAATTTCCACATCTCATAATATTGTACAAGCCACTTATACCACAGTGAAGAGAATATTGCTGACTTTGTCAAAAGGCAATTTACTGTACATTTGCATAATTTTCTGCATTTGTAATTGAGGATAGACAAAAACACAATCTTAAGTACTTAAATAAATGTATTGCAGTTGTTTATTTATGCATTAAATGCCTACATGCATAGTCTTGTTGGTGTTCCACGATAAAAAAGGTTTTCCTTAACGTTTCACAGTGACCTCAAAGTGATCCTTGGCTGTGGCTGTGAAATTTCACACTCTCAGTACTGAAAATGGAGCAGTGTAATATCTGTATTTATAATGTGTATTTCTTAGGCTGGGCCTAATTGTCACTAGGTCATATAGACAACATTGTACAACATAATGTATAATTAAGGTTAGGAAACTAAAACAATATGTTACGGTTAAGGGAAAGACAGAAATTAATTGTAGGTATGTAATGGGGTCGAGGTCATACACACTACTCACCACCTCTACTTCTACCCTGAGGCATTCAGAACGAAAACAATTCTCTGCTCAAACAACACAACAGGTGTATTGGCTCAAGTATTGGTGATACGATGAAATACAATCTAGAAAGTCCAGCTCTTTTACAACTCTGAAAGGTTATGACAAAAATAATTGTATTAAACTCCGTCTGAACGCAGCCTCACTGTACTTTCCAGCACAAGCTCTGAATGTTGGCATTGGACTGCAAAGTCATACTGCAATAGTGCAATATAAATAACCCCTCAAATATCTTGCAAGAAAGAAATGTGCTCCTGCCATAATGAGAAAAATATAAGTTCCATATGTCAAGCGTAACATTGTTCTTTCAAACTGAAGTCAGTGTTTCTCATCAAAACAGGGAAATAGCCTGAGAATATTCATCTGAACGTTCTGCATCTGCACAGTGTAACAGCTACGTCTTCTCATGACAACTTTGAAGTTCTGTCATCTAGTCGGTGATGACAGAAGCTTCCCACGACCCTGCATCCATTCCTCAAATATTACTTCCTCTTTCTTCTCTCTGAGGTTTTTCCTTCATTTTAGAGTATCTGAGGAGTTTTTATGTTGTCACTGGTAACATTTGTTCAGTGCTAATGGGAATCTGATAATGGGAATGACAACATTGTGGAATGCTATAATATCTTTTGGAGCGCAACCACTTGGCTTGAGACATTACATGTATGAAGTTAGAGAAAGAAGTTTGCAGGAAGAATTCATAGTCCCACCTCCCACAACCAACTGATGTGTCTCATGACTACCATCACTTACCTGCTTGTACCAAAGAAACACAGGAGATGGAAAAGTGATGTGCAGTGCAGTTTTTACACAGAGGGTAACAAGTGTTTTTAATGTTTAATGGTCATTTTGTTAGATCAGAAATAACACACACATAAAAGAAACTTTTATTTGCTTTATTGATGCATGAGAGGTGCATTTACACTCTTACATCTCTAAGATAAATATGAAGCTGGAGCCAGCAGCCAGTCAGGTTAGCTTTGCACGCGAGTGAATCAGGGGAAATAACAACAACAAGCAGCAAAAACACTGGGCAGGTTGGTAGGACCAGTAACTGCACTCTGGAGATATACGACTCCAAGGCCGAGGATACCTGCAGAAAAGTACAGAGAGGAGGAAGCACAACTACAGGAGATAAAAAAGACAAAGTCTGAGTCTGTCCAAACATTAAACAAACAAACAAACAAAAAAACTTTTAAAGCTCAAATACGCACACTCAAGCTAAAGTATTAGGAGAATGACTTTGAAGTTAAGATATATGTCAAGTTTGAATGAAACACATCACCAGTTTTAACAAATATGTAAAAAATTACCTTGTGTAGTTGACACAGTGACATTGTAGTGACTTTTTTTAACTGGCATTATTTGTGTTTTAGCTCATGAGTACCGTGTGGCTTCAACTTGTTTTATAAATTAAATATATATATATTAACTTTATATTAAATATAAATAAACTATGCTGTAGCTCATTGGCAACCTTCTGTTACTGATCAATTATTTCAGAAATGGTATTTTAACTTTATTTTGTGACATTTTCACTTTATTCTAGAAACACGAACTTGAAAAAAATCTTTTACCCTAATTAAAATGAGACATGTTAATGAATAATCTTAAAGCTACTTCATCATATAAGGCTGCATCAGCACCTCTCCACAACGCAGTATGTTGTGGAACATATTTCTAATTTAAAAAAAAATTGCAAAATTTGTGCAAACTTAAATGCTGTGAATTTAAGAGATGCAGGTAGGCAGATGTTGTTTCCTTTATGCAGAATCAGACTTGTTGTTTTCACCATTTGTACAGCTAAATGTTGCCTTCAGTACTTTTTGTACATCCATTAGTTTAGTGTCAGACTCTTCCTTTGAATGTGGCATCTGTGTTAAGATGTTTACAGTGGAAAGAAAAAGTATGTGAACCCTTTGAAATTTCATGGTTTTCTGCATTCATTTGTCATAAATCAAGAGACTGGCCGCCCACTTCTTGGTAGCGTAACCACAGTCCCAAAGTGTTTCTTTTTGGAGTTCATCATTCAAAGTGTTCACATACTTTTTCCACCAGGACTTTCCACCAGGTTTTAAGGATTTCTCTCAATAAAGACACGAAAGATCAGAATTTCTTTTGTATTACTGTTTTTTGACTTAGATGAAGATCAGATCGCATTTTATGACAAAATAATGCAGAAAACATGAAATTCCAAAAGGTTCACATATGTTTTCTTGCTTCTTCTGTATAAATGAGGGCTGTGTTTAGTCTGATATACCCTCTATTTGATAGAACCCATGAAAAGCTTTAAATCATTTACAACTGTTGTCACCAGTTCCCCAAACATGTCACCGCTTAACATATCAGCCCTCATTTGGAGTGACATTTAGCACTGGGGCTCTGTAACCTTCCAGTACCCGGTACAGGCCCATGTCACTGAATGCCAACAGAAAACAAATGTAACCAAACTGACAAGACTAATAAGCCATGTTTGGAGTAATTGACAGTCTGAAATTGCATCACTGAACTGAGTGCCCTTGTAGTAGCAGTAAACAAAGCATTAATGTCGGTGGGATTTTGTGTCTTCTTACTTACTATTCAAATTACAACCATGGCTTTGTCTCGTTCACTAACTGGATTCCAACTTCCATGTATGACCAAGTCACTGGTGTTTTGACATTGCTTTGCACGCTATTTGCTTCATGGGTGTTGGTGAACTCTCATCCTTTTTCTTTCTGTTCTGCTTTTCTTATCTCTCACTTCAAACAAAAGTCCCCCCCCCCCCTTCGCAAACATTGTCTAAAAGCCACTAAAGATGCTCCTGCCGCTTTTAGCTTCTCCCCTCCCTTTCACTGTCAATGCACGGAATACAGATTATCAGCAGAGCATCCCTTTGTTGTTGCATGGAGGGGATGGGGGTATTTGAGTTAGATCTCCTGGATAACATTCGGAGCACCCAGATTTCATTTCACGAAAGGCTCTTTCATGCTGACAGAGCTGTTCATACTGGGCTGCTGATAAGGTTATCATTATTTCTGAGAAAGTTTGAGTGAACAAACCTAAAACTCACGAACTTCAGTGTGTCTCTCTTAAATATAAGCCTATATAGAAGCTTTCCTGATCAAATATGATAACAAATTGAATATGCAATTGAATATATGATGTTTTCTCCTCTACAGTCCTTCCAGGCCTGTTTTGCCTTCTGTTTGCTGAGACGCACTACTTGAAAAGCAGACTTCTGCTAACAGACAGATCGTTGCTGCTTTATGACATGACGAGCTGGAAGGAGAAGATCTGATCTGGGTTTTTGTTTTGATTTCCTCAGACGTCTTATCTGCGAGTGAGTTGGGTGGAATCCAGCGGCAGACGTAATGTCCAGAGATGAGACGTCACGCCACATGGTTAGAGGTTATCAAGACAGCTCAGTCACGCGTGACCCACCATGGCATCAACTTTTGCATCTGTCGTCATGGTTACTCATTGAAACTGTTTGCATGTTAAGGACTGTTTGTTCCCTTTGATTCTTTGTTTTCGTTGATTGTTTTGGTTACAACAGTATTTCTGGTTTCCCGTAGCAGCACATAGTTTATAATTTAAAAGTATATTTTGAAAATATGCTTTTCACCTTTTCTGGTCACAGTATGAATTCATCTGTGTCTAATCTGTATCTTCTTCTGTGCTAGTCATAAAAATAATTATATACAGTTAGACTTGTACTGGCGATTGAGTTGTCACAGTTTAAAGTAAGTATATAAACAGAAATAACAGGAAGTGGAAACAAACGTTGTGGTAGGATTATATATCACCTGGAGAGTGGTTGTGAGGTGCTGGTATCTGCTGTAATTAGAGGCCCACATTACCAGCCTCACATCACATAAACCAATAACTCTCACCTTCATGTGTAAACCTTTTTAAAACAATATTTACAACATCCGGAGTACGTCTCAAACTGAAGATCATTTATTTTGGATCACTTTAAAGAGTGTTTACCAGGCTTTCTGGCACACATGCGATGTATGAGAAGACTGTTTACAAGAGCGTAGAAGACTCCTCAGAGCTATGCACAGCATCTGTGAATGCATTTGTCATTAGATAAAACTGTTAATAGTCCTATAAATAAATCTTCTATGTCCTTTCATGAAAATAAGTACAATCGTTCGTTTTAAGTTCCTCTTACAAGTGACGAGAGGATGAGACTTAAAATGTATTTCACACCATAATAGACCAAGTCGAATTTAAGGAATGTACATATCTTGCATATTCCAGCGAAGACTTATCCTCACATTTAAAATGAGGATCATCCATCTCCCATTATCAGAACATGCCTCATTGAGAAGCAAAAGCTAAAACATTTCATCACAGTCCAGAATGAGCTCATTTACAGTGGAGCATCCTGGGAAAACTCACTTCATAACAAAATCGGTCTCTGATGGATCGTGGATTGGACAGAGCGCCTTGCCAGACTCTGAGTTTTTCCTTCTTTGGGTTACAAATGAGCTTCATGGAGAAGTCATCACACTTAGCACAGGATCACCAATAAAATTGATTTATAGCCATGAGGAGGATTCCCATAAATCGCTTTTGAGATTTAAATCCACCCTTTTTTATTTTCAAGATGATGGATGTACCCTGACATGAGTAATCTCTCTGCTTTATCTGGCGTTGATCTTATTTTTATAAAACCACTGTAAACATAGTTGGTGTTTCTGTTTGTTTTTACCAAGTTGCCCATAGAGATATGACTCTTCAGGACACCTTCTGTGCCAGTGCTAGATGATGTCTCGTGTCTCTCTCTCAGTGAGGACTATAGGTCAATAATAAATAACAACAAGTGTTATATTCATGAAAACGATGAGCAACTGTCAATGAGATCAAGAGTCGGATGTTTTCTGTCATATTCGCCTGTTGTTTTCAACCATCCACAAAAGAAGATGATGAATGATTTGGAGAGATAAACCAAGCCTGCTCTGACCTGATTGACACTGATGGGAAGATGTCGGATGAGTGGTAAAGGGAGAAGATTCAAGTTCAGTCCGAGTAAAAGAGCCTACCCTGCCACGTTACCCAAGAAGAGATTGTGTTACATGTAGAGAAGAGTCAGAAGTAGTGATGTCCTCCTCTCTTTCAGCAAAGCATTCCACACACACCAGGTCCAGGGAGCGGCTCACGTCAGGCGATCCTCTTTCTGCTTCATACATTGCCGACAGGGCTGTCGTCAGAGGGTTTTACCAGCGGTGTCTATGAAACCTGAGAGTTGCTGAACAGGCTGCACTGTTGAAGAGGTAATGCACACCCCAAGTAGTGGGGAAACTGTGGCTCGGTGTCTAGGCACAGGTCTGCCTGAGTGTGAGGAAAGCCAACTTGCCGCTTCTAAGAGGATCAAATTTTCTCACAACTTGTTGCCTGATGCTATATAAACTCTGGCATGTGGCGTTGACATTTGATCTGGACTAAAAGGGCCGCTGGAAAGATTCTCTGCACCCACCATAACCCCTCTTCTTTCAAGTTCACTGCCCCTATTCTTGCCCACACCAACTCAGTGGCATGGTTGCCCTTCATGTGGCCCCCAGCAGACCTCCACCACACAGCTCTCACTCAGCCTCAGTCATCACAGCCCTGCTAATGAGGGTCTCAAGGGGCAGTCTGCCACAACTGAAAGGACGCTGTGGGACCCTTCAGCTACCGTGAAGAGGAAACCACCCTCATTGAGTTTAGGTTTAATGTGTCCCTACGTGTGACAGCTGTCCATCTGCTCAGCCAAACCACACCAAATCTGACCTGAAAGAGATACGCTTTTGTTTTTGAAGTGGAGATTTGATGGGATGTTTCATCACGTTTACACATTAAATTCAGTTTACATTTTACTGAGTCTACAGCATACATACAATATGCTATATATATGAGATATTACTAAAATGCTTTGATGATGATAAAGGTTATCCTCATCGCTTTGCAAATACAGTGAACACATTGCATGTGCAAACAAGCAGTGGATTAACCAAAGCCTTGAAAAACCTTGATCTCCATTAAAGCAGATAGCCACTTCCACGATGAGTAATGAGTGCTACTATCATAAATTATTCAGCTTTATTGAGCAGGATATGAGTTTTCTACTCCTCTAACACAAAAAGCCAATCTCTCCTACAATCTGCCATACATATATCATAACAGAGACACACTACAGTTGTTTAGGAACTTGTTGAGAAAATGTGAATCAAATGTGAAGACTGAGATCATGGGAAGTGTAGATGAATTTTCTTGGTGTGATGTAACTTTCCGAGTAGTTCTCCTCCAGCAGTGCATTTGCAACTTTTGTCTTGAGCTGCCTTTCCTTGGACTGCATGGGTCCCTGGTTGTTGTGTCAGTGTCAGCTTGAACAATCCTGCCTGTGACCTCAGAGATGCCTTAAGCTCTTTGGAGAGTCACTTCAGATGGGGATTAGCGCCGAGTGTAGAAGAAGAATTCAGGAACAGGAGACAGCTCTTTTTGTTTCAGTGAGCAGGGCGACGGAGAATAACCACAGATTTCTGAGAAAAGCTGCAAAGAAGCAGAGCAGGAGGGGAAAAAAAGGAGATTAAAATATAGGAAGGCCCCTATTTCACCACTCAGGATGTTGTTTATGTTGTTGACAGGCCTTTTAACCTCCCTAAGCTCATTCTGTGGGGTCTCTTTGGGGGCTCACTTTGGGTTTGTTGCCTGTTGAGCCTCCATTCAGCCTGTATCCAGTCAAGCAGTTGCATTATTTATGAGTATTGCGCCTGTTATTCAGACTCCATTATTGACACAGTTCATACCTCATCATGGAACAAAAGTAATGAGGGGACAATAAATTTAAGTGCTGTCAACAGCCACTTCAGTGAACAACATGTCAGGTTTCTCTCCCCCACATCCTGGTGACATCAGATCCTTCTCTGTATGTGATATGTTTTTATTTTGGACAGGTTCAATGGACTAGCCTCAAGGACCATTTCACACCTGATTAGTTTCCATTTCAAGGCCCAGACCAACCCCCCATCTCCTATATCGGATCAAGGTTAAATCCCCTGAAAGTCTTTTTCATCTTTTGTCATGGGTCTATAAGCAACAAGACATAAGTTTGCTTTTGGGACATAAATAATGCTGGCATAGGACAGACACAGACTCTGATCCAATTGTTGTAGATATATCTGAAAACGGGAATCTAGATTTAGATCATAGCGAGCACTTGAAATGTTAAATAAAATGGCCAAAAATGCAGTTTCATGCTAAGCCTCCATTGCTGCATGAAAACAACATCCATGAAACTATCAATGTGCAAAACAGTTATTAATGCACTTTATGACTGTCATACATCATATACACAAACAAACCAACATGTTAAGGCATATAATTAAATATATTTTTAATGCATGTACACACCTGCTTGTTTTTGCAGACAGACTTTAAAAGTACAGAACACTTCTCGTAAAGGAAGGTTTTTTTTTTTTTTTTATGGACAGCGTGTACATGTATGAGCCATGAGCTCCTCATCAGCGAGTATACTTCCAGATGTGAACATAAATCAGTCACTCAGGGCTGCTTTGCTCTATACAAGCACGCTCTGGAACAAAAAAGTTGTGTTCGTATCTGGGGACACTGTAACAGGAAAAGAAGAAATGGGAGCGTGCAGCTACAGGAAAGGTTAGACACACTGCAGACTCTGGACAGACACCTCATTGACATATAGCAGCTGCAAATGACAAACAAGTCATTAGCCTCAACCAGTCATCTAACCATAAGTTAGTGGTAATGACATTACTGCAACACCAATAGTCTAAAAGCATTTTAGTAGTTTAGAGTACTGCATTAGAGACTAATCATGGTAACTTGTCGAACAATATTCTGTTATCAATTAGCTCTTTATCTAACGGCTGAATCAATATTAACGCTTGTCCTGTAACACCTCATAACAACAAACTTCCAGTCACACCACATTAGTTGTCCCGCAATGAGGCCAGTTTGGGGAGTGCAACCACTCCTGCTGTGACCCCTTGACTCTCATGCATCCCTCACATTCTCTCACTTTTTTTCAGCTGAACAACAACATGATAAAAAACAAAAACAAACAAACAAAAAAAAAAACACTCCACTCTGATAGTTCTCACCATTATCTCGCGATTCTCACTCATTATTTAGCAGTTATGAAAAATGTTATTCTTTTACACATATTGTCTAAATACAGTGAAAAAAAATCATTAAAATGAAGATTGAGGTGGAGATTAATAAGTTTCCACAGATGTCAGAGGCCAGAGATAAAATTATAAAATTATAAGTCAGATGATATTCCAATTTTAATATCATATCATTTGGGCTTAAGAAAACAACAGGGAAAACATGATGTTAAGAGGTTAATTAGAATCTATTTACTGCCTGAATTATTATCCACTAATACTAATAAGTGGCTCAGTAGACACAGGTATTTTGATCAGCATCACTCTTGGGAAGCTGGAAGTTGAGTCATGGGAAGGCATTATTAAGGAGGCTCATTTCTCATTAACAGTGGTTTTGCTGTGGGCCTGTCTACAGTGCTGCCTTCAGGGACTTTGTTACAAGCATGAGGACCCTCTTAGTCCAGCTCTCCTGCTGAGTGGCATGTGGATCACATTGCCACAAAAACCCAAGGGGTCCTGCTGGCCAGCCTGGCTTCATTAGCAGTGGGTAACCTTCAAAATGTACTGTTACCTCCTGCTCTGCCCTCGGGTCTGTTATGGCTGAGAGGAAGTTGGAGCGATATTTGTGTCAAATACTGTCAACGCACTAAACAGGAACAGCTTGGACACAGACAGCTAAGTGGCAGACGAGAGTCCCGCTGGGCAGAGAGTTTGCTAAATACTACAGGAACTTAAACAAAACTGTCTCTTGAATGTTTGTAGGACAATTTCTTGACACTTAATTTCTACTTTTCTTTGATAACCTACTAGCTGAATGGTGACCAAACACACCAGTAACAGAACCAGTAATAGCTGTGCCGTTAACACAGAGACTACAGAGTTAATGGAAGCATTCATGGGAGTTCTCTGGAAGGTAATGGATCAGGCGTCTTTGATCATGGTTTCATGATGCAGTTTTTGGATGAGTGATCACTGGATGCAAAAACTGTTTGTAATGTAGCATGGATGATATCACTACATGAAAGCAGAAAATAGCTGTGCTGTGTGTATTAAATACACCAACAAATAGTGACGCCTTCTCTGCATCTTGCACTGGTTTACCTTTCTCGTGAAGAACAGACTCTCGCTCACTCACTCTGAAATACGGGAAGTATTATATGACCTGAAACTAACTCGAAGAAGCTGTGGAATTTGTCAACATGAATATGAATTGATGTGAAATGATAGGGGCTGGTCTGAATCAGTCTTCTGGAGTCTCAGTTCATTAAATATAAAAAGAACAGCAATGGATAAGAATGACACTGTGTCCTAGAATCGTAACTTATAATCTGACTCTTTTGATTGTAGATTCACACACATTTAGTTTAAACATGTTATTATACTACTGAGAGCAATATTGAGTCTGCATTCATCTGGACAAGCCTACATACAAACCTAAGCGAGACCTTAGGTGAGTCTGGCTCACCCAAGTGTCACACCTTTGGTTCCTTAATTTCCTCTGCAGAGTACACTTATGCCCGGTGTGAGGCTGTTTCACGCCTCCCCCTCTGGCCAGAGATTTGATGAGATCCAGATGTGGTCCAGATGAGGCCCATGTCTGACACAGGGACATGAGAGGAGCTGGAGTCTCGGGGGGCTCCATCAAACTGCCACGAGTGCTGCTCACTTTGATTTCTGAAATGTAGGTACATGTTCTACCTTGTGCTCAAATTTAATGGTATTAAAACAGTGTGTTTGTTCGTACCACAAGAAGCGCGGCACACTAATACACATTATACTACAATACCTGTACTATAACTAAGTTATAGTATGCATGTTCATACTGTACATGAAGGCCTGTTACACTGTCAGTATGAGCAAACTGTGTGACACACTGCATGACTTTCTATGTGGATTTCAGCTACTTGACATGTTAGGCAAAGGTGTGATTTGCCCGTTTAACAACCTGGGATGTTTGTTATGCTTGTTATCAGTCAGTAAAACTTAACAGGAAATAATCATATATCTTTTTTGTTCCTTTATTTCAGCACAGGTCAAAGGTTGCTGTGTGTCACACACTCACCAAGGTCATTTACAGGTCATGTGAATTCTCACAGGCTCAGGCTTCAGCATCCTTGAAAAACACCATGGACAATTTATTGCACAGGACTAGAGAGAGAGACATGGGAGATAGATCTGTATTTTAGGATAACAATTCCTCTTGGTATTGGTTATAGGTGTTCTGAAAATATGATTTTAATCACAGAGTTTTCATTTTCTATTATATATATATATATATAATATATATAATATAATATAATATATATATGTAATTATCCTAAAAGAAAAAACATTGTGTTGTAGGTGAAACGCATCTACACAGAGCAAAATTATTATTTTTTATTTGTATATTATTTGATGAGATGATATTAAAGCAGATTGCTAATCATAAATTACCAAGAGCAGTAGGACTTTGTGATCATACTTTTTCTTGTGTGGAGTCTTGTATAATTAGTTAAAAGTTAAATCAGGCTGTTCTTTGGTTAATATGCGGAGGCACTTTGCACATTTCCTGCGTTCATGATACATACAGTCCCTTTTGTCATACGCATGTGGTGATGCTTTGGCCTCACAGTGTTGTGTTTGGCACCCAAAGCACAGAGCCACAGAAACCTAATCCGGTGTTGCTCTTTTATTTGACCTAAGAAAAAGAAAATTACCTGTTTCCTTTAGGGCAAAAATGTGAGGAACATGTATGAGCTATTGTATTAACAGCTCGCAGCAGCTCAGTTTAGGGAATAATTAATTTAACTGTACAGCTACACTACATCCATCACACAGCTTGAAGCGGGTCAGATTAACAGCTCTTTCTCTCGTCTCAATAAGAGGCCCTGAAATCAGCACCTACAGTATAATGTAATCCACCTTTATCTGCTCTGTCTCCAATATCAAAGCTTTTATTGTGATTGAACACCCGGAGAATCCAGGTAGATTTCTAAAAGCAGAGGAGGAGAGAGACAAAAAGTACTGATAATTAAAGGCTGTCACAGGATACAGAGTGGATGCAGAGCAATTACAGATGACATATAAATTGCTGTGTAATTTCAGATGCTATAGGTGTTTTCTGTTGAAGCAGGTCTCCTCTTGTACTGCCTGACAGATGATATTCAAATGGAAGTCCAGACCAGAGGGATTACATGCCACTGCTGAACCATTAGATATGCCAAGGACATATAATGGTCTGGACCACATGCATAACAGCAGATCAAACACCTTCTAGGGTTTCAGGAGAACGCAGTGTAACACAAAACAAGTTCTTTGAAAAGAACCACTGTCATTGTTCTCTAGGGAAGTGCTATGTAGTATTAGGTCATACAATATCCATATAAGCATTATGTTATTGTTAACATACTGTATCTCATGCTGATGGTTGATTTAAATTGATGAAAATAAGTTGAAATAACTGTTATTTACAAGCTTGAATATTAGTATAAGCAACACAATCTCGGTTGAGGGCATTCATGATCACTGATTTGTCAAAAATGCCCACTGTCCACTAGAAGGCTTCATCCACTTTCCTCTGATTTATGTATGAACAGCTGCAGAGGTGGCACACACGCCAGCGGAGCTTGACACAAATACACATAACGTAGAGGTGGGTATGTTTTCTAGCTCTGTAACACAATCTCATCTCCCCTGTAGCCACCCCAGACGCAGCTTGATGATCTATGAAGGTGATTAGGTTCACATTAAAGGGAAGACATGCAAGACACTGCAAGTCGCAGCTTGTCGGAGACGATTCCCACATAGTACTGTACAGACAAATAATGTGTGCCTCATGAGCCCCATTAGAACTCTACACCGCGGGTATCATACCACTTTGATTAGTGATTAGAGAAACCTGTTAACAATTGCAGGAAAAACGTAAACAAAATATTTACAATTTCCTGGTTTTCGACATAAATTAGTCACGAAATGTGATCTGATCTTCATCAAAGTCACAAATATTAACAAACACAATATTTCAAAGCTGATGAAACACATATCTGTGCTTATATGTGTAGAGAGAGACTCAATCAATGTTCAACTCACAGAACAAACTCATTATATTGTTTCAATACGAGAGCAACAACAGATGTGGATTTTAGAGGTTGAGGCATCTTCTCTAATAAGTGCTATCCTGCGTATGGCTGTAGAGCAATCCTGTCTCTTAATAAAATCATAGAGCACTCATGGCAGGCCAGATCTGAACTTTCATAGCAGATTCTCATGCATGACATAGTTGATGCAAGCTTAGGTTTGACAGTTTAATGGAATTTGTATTTTTCCCGTGCATTAAATCGGCTTGAAAGCAGAAACATGAAATTAGACTTAAATGCACCATAGTGCTTTTCACAGTGCGTTTTTTTTTTTACAACTAAAAACAATGCATTTAAACATGCTTATGCCAAAAATCTATCTCAATCCTGTCACACGTGATTGAAAGGCTTACTTTGACATCACATATTCATTCTCAATAGGGATTTGATTTGATGACATTACCCAACCAACATGATATAATCCGATAACATCTGTGTGACGACTACTCTGTTATGCTTCCTACTGAGACCACAGCAGGAGACATCGGGATATAACTGTCCTCATTTCCTCTCCTGACCTGTTTGCCTTGCATTTCCACTGTGAAGTCATCAGTCAGGGCTTGGCAACAGTGATAATTCACTGTCCAGGGCCGTCAAAGTTCTGTGCTCAGGCTGTGACAGGGCCACCCAGTTTGAGCTGTGATTAGGGTGGGCTGTGACTCTAGCAGCACAGACAGCGATTCCTGTTTCAATTGAATTTTGGCAGACCTGTTCTCCAGCATTCAGCTGTAGCTTTACAAGCACCCTGTGTTGCATTTGTGCACTGTGATGTTTCGACATAAAAGGTTGCACCAGTTTGAGGAGCAGACGAGAGCTCGAAAGAATATGCTGAAAGATAAGAGGCGTAGGGAGCCTACGGAGTGAACACATTTAGAGCTGCTAAATGGCTTTGAAAAAGTTAGAGAATCCAGAAGGAAGAATGGGAGATGAGCTGCAACAGGACAAAAGTAAAGATTTGAAACTACAAACCTCATTTCTAGAAAATTAGTGTCTTTTCTGAAATGCTTTTTATAACAAAAGTAGTAACTAACTACTACTAACTAACTAACTTGTGCACTTTTATACACATACTTCAACTATAAATGTGTCACTTTCTGTAAAAGTCAAATTCAAAAAGCTTTTAACCATCTTATGTAAATGTCTGGCTCATTACAATCTCACAGGGGATATGTTACAAAAGAAAAACACATTTTCACAAAATGAGCCTATGTGTGAAATATTTCTTTCCTCAACCTATGAAATGGAAAGAAAACCTCTGTTCACATACGTGCGGATGCACCGGCACTCTTTAGGTTTAACAGGCTCCCATAAAAAGACAAACACATTGTTCTTTCAGCGCTTTTTTGTCTCACACACCTACGCAGCATTCAGGGGACAAATGCCCCAAATGGCTGCTGTGTTGCTGTCAGAACTCTCTCTTGGGAGGGGGGGGGGGGGTCTCAGGTTGAGGCTTTCTCAGCTATCAAGGGACTTACAGGAAATAAAAGACATATGTAGATCAAATCATTTAGACAGTAAACCTATTTAGATGCAGTTTTTGCTGTACTTTAAAAACACTTACATGTGGAGTCATCTCATCTGATGTGATTTACACCTAATGTAAAAACGTGCACTTTGTGGTCTGTACGTCTCTGTGACAGACAAAATGATTTATTGCCTGTCACCTACGGGGCCCCAAGCACTTCATCTAAAAACAAAAGACATCAGGAAGACACAAAGACGGCTGCGTCTTTCCTTATGCTCAGTCTGACTCAGTTCTAGGTGTTTTCTCGTGACTTACTCCTATTTCACTGATGCCACCTTAAAAATTGCAGGCGGCTGCTTCTCATTTCTAACAGAGCAGCGAATGGTAATGATATTTTTATTCATGTGCACACAAACATTCATCTGAATTTGGTTTTCAAATCCCATTACACACAGGAGATAAGCGCACATGGAAACTCGGCTATCGTAGTGAAAATCAAGAAGGCCGAATGAGAAACTCAGAAGCTCAGAGTTTCTCAGACAATGACATTTGCTTCTTCTCCACCAGCTCCATCGATTCTGCAACGTTTCACATCCCTTAATGCTGACAATCATGATATGACTGTTAATGCTGTCACTTTACTGGTTTATACATCCAGGACAATGAATAATATGTAGTCATTTTCACTCCAGCTGGCTACAGTGCAGGTGATTGTGTTACAACAATGCTGCAGCAGTAGAAAAAAAAAAGTACGGCCAAGAGCAGGAATGAAAATATCCTGAAGCCAGCTTAGCATAGATCAAGTTGTAGTGTCGGGTGAATGAGAAAAGGCAGCGGCACTACATCTTCATCTGTTTCCCAACACTGTGCTGATAGGTTTATCAGCTGATAAAAACAAATGTAAACCTACTGCTGATGAAGCTAGCCATGTGTTCTTCGGTTTCCTCCACAGCGGGAAGACTGAGCCGAGGACAGTTTTTGTACTGGGTTAAAAACCCAGTGTTGCAAGCACCTTTCAGCACTCCCTGATTCAGTGCACGTAAACCACGCCACAACACAGGTACTGCTGGGTAAGATGTCTGAAAACCATCGCCGGGTTTCTGTCATCGAGGGTCTGTGTTCCAGCTGGTATAATGTAAAGCCTACATGCTCTTAGGGTTTGTGATATCCTGAGAAATTCAGAAACTGCTGCAGCAGGGGACAATTAGTCTCACATGTAAGCGTCCTACTATTTTTGGTGGCTGTGCTGGTTCCCTTTCAACATTTTTATCTATCTATCAAAAATGTGGATGGATTAATTCTATGCTGGATTACACTATACATCTCCAACTCTTTTGTGAAAAAAAATCACAACATGACAAGATTTTGATGCTTGGCAATCACTCACAATAGGATTAATATTTCCCAAGGGACCTCAATAAAAACTGGAAACACAGCCTTCACGTGTTAGACAAAATAATCAACTTGAAGAGAGACAGTGCGCGTCTTTCTGTAACACCAACAAACACAATTATGCCATGAGCATACAGGTTTAATACTAGAAGTGTGTTAACCAGGTTGAAGGTTGAAGTGATGTGTAGAAGTGTAGAGAGCTAATCTGGATAAATAGGTAGAAAACACTGCATGAGAAGGAGATGACAGAATGAAAGCAGATAGCCTGCACTACTGGAGGTAAGGTTTCAATGCAAAATGCAGCAGTAATGGTTGATTGCAAGGATGGTTATTTCCACCTCGTGTGACTTGTAACAATAAACTGAAGCAGGGAATTGACCTGAAATGATGTTCCATCCATATGGCTGTAATGGTAAAGTCATCACACATATTCCCGTGGGTTGTCATTATTACTGCAAAGTGCAAACACTGCTGCCAGGTATTTCCAAACCAAATGAAATAATAATGTTTTACCTTATGCTCCCTCAGCCCTGCTCACTGAACCTTACGTTGCATTAAAATTAAAAGAGACATTAATAATGGAGGTGCATGATAATCTAAATATCTGAGTGCTTGAACTCAAGGACCATAAGAAATCTCAGTAGCCAGACAAAACCAGAACACAGAACATGGTATTTGGATTAGTTAAGATGGCGGCATCACAAATTTCAGAGAAGACAAACCAACATGAAACACAAAAATAAACAATAGCACAAGACGACATGCACAAAGGCTTAGAGACTTACAAAAACAACTGTCAATGTTGAGAAAGCTAAAATGTGCTAAAAGCAGAAATAAGTAGAAAATAGCCTCCATCTATGAATGTATATTCCCTAGTTCAGCAGCATCAATGTTTTCTTTTCCATTCTGCCTGTATAAACTCCAAACAGACAGTAATCATTACCATGAGTCTTTTACATATGTATTATTATTGTTATTTATCTTTAACTTTAAACTGTTTCTGTGTCTAACAAACCAGAACTTGATACTGCATACTGTGTTTGGAGATGACATGAGATTTGTAGTTTGCAACAAGTGTTTCCCACTTTTTCTGTTTACAATATGAAGAGAACTGTTGAAGTCCATCACACTGACTCATCTGTGGAGAAATAAAAAAAAAGCCTGTTTGCTGAATACAGCAGAATTTAGGTAAGTCATTTTTCTTTGTAATTATTATTTATTTGAATTGCTAACTGAGAACCAGCTGACTGGTGGAGTATGATAAATAAGTATAATAAGTCTTGATGGAACTGGTGGTTACTCGGTGGCATCTGAGACCAGAGAAAGCGGTCGTCATCATTACAGCATGTTATCTTCTGAGCAAGGACTGAACAGAGAATTACTTACTAAGATAATTACTTTTTATTGCTTTTGTGGCATGGGGATTATGCTGCTGCCTACAGGCAAATATGATGCTTCCTTATTATGCACATTCGACTTTGCTGAAAGAATCCTCGTGGTTCCCATCCCCAGTACAATTAGCATAGCTGCCCATGCATCTAAAGTATGTTTGAGTCTGGAAGAGAGGTCAGTGTGACGCAGTGGCACCCCAACACGTTATAGGCCCATACAATATATGCTGAAAACATTGCAATGGTTAACATATAGTATTATGTATAATAATCTTTATAATTCTAATCACAAAAGACAAAGATAATAAAGGGAAATGTTCCAACTGGACTGCTCTGTGGAATAACTCTGTCATTTCAGAACCATGACATCATTTCCAAACGTGTTCAGTGTCTATAACGTTCTCAGTGACAGGACGGACAGCAGAATTGGTTCTGCTACTAGAAGTGGCAGAAATGTTCTCAACATAAGCTCTGTGCCCTGAAATATGTTCCATGCTTGAAATCATAAAGACATTTTCAAGATGGTGGTATAGATTAACAATCAATAGCACACATCATTATTCAACTTACACTTGAAAGAGTAAGAGCCAGATGGTGAAATTGGTCAGACAGGCAGGATTTCCATCTGAGCCAGTGATGGTATAGTCTCTTTGTTTGCACATGGTGACCACGAACATGTGTTAGTCCTTAAGTGTATCACACTGTATAGGATATGTTTTTGATCATTTGTCATAACGGACAAAGCAAATATTTGAGACAACCACACAGTTATTCTACATGTAAGTACTGTAATTGTCTAAAAATGGTCTGTAGAAGTCAAGCGTGTTTGTTTTATTTAGATGATCTTTGTGTGTCTGCAACATCTTTGTGTCAGACCTCCATTAAAAGCAATCAAATGAGGTTTCTCCCTTTTCTTCTCGCTTCTGTGAACTTACACCGTATCTCAACATCTGAGAGTCCTGCTGACTGTGTTCTTCTTCTGTCTTCTTCCAGCTTCGCCCGCCTGCTGCTAAGAGTCATCCAGCTGGGATAATTGGACCCCCTGTCCACCCTTCCTGCCATTCATGCTGCCTGAAAGCTCTCCATCACACACACACACACACACACACACACACACACAGGGGACACGAACATGGCAGCTCTCTGTGCCCTACCTCTCTGTTTGGCCTCTCTTCCTCACAGACTAACTGCACATTAATTTTCATTCCACAGTCTGCTAGGACTGGGTAATGACAACATCTGTCACAGGGAACTGGGGGTGTCTTTGGAGTCCTGTGACAGAATCGAGAAAAGAGAAATAGAAACATAAATACATGAAAACACAGATTCCTCCTCCAAATGCCCCTTCCTGACATTTAGGGGGGGTGGGGTGAAATGTCAGCTAATCCTTCACCCAATGGCTTTATTTGAGACGTCTGTATAAATCAAAATGCTATGACCTACAAATACTGTTGACACTATTACTCACTACGTTATAGGATGTGGCTGATACAGTACCCTTGACAATGGCAAGTCCAGGTGAATCTTGGAAATAAATTCTCTATTTATATGCAAATAGGAAGATATTGCGCCTAAATCTGTTGCTCTGAAAATGTATTCATTTGATTATATGCTGAACTACATCATAATGAATGTCATCATTTCATCCTTACCAGGGAGAGAAAAAAAAACACTACGTGAAGTAATTTAAAACTCTCCAACATCTAAAGATGTGACCGTATCGTAACTCTGATTTCTGCAGACATGTAATCAGTCCATTATTCCAAAGACACATGGAAATACGGTGACCACTGTAATTCTTTAAAGATAGACAGGTGTGAGACAGAATAATTTTTATGCAATGACAGCAATTGTTTCAATTAATATGCTCAGTTTGGAGTTACTGTTTAAATAAAGAAGACTTAATAACCCTTTAATCCTTTTCCTGTGTTGTGTGTAGGTCGTTTGATTTAACCTGCACAGTCTGACACATGACGCAGTTGAATACAACTAAAAATCAATCTTTATCATATGTTGGGAAATCTTAATTACTATCTTTACAACAGATTAATTGATATGCCACATTAGATAGATTAAAGAAAAAATATATTGCATATCTCTTTATGGAGCAAAGTAAACTGAATAACACACATGCAAATATGACACAAACATGTCTTTCCCCTCTTGAGGGAAGGTTGTTAAAAAAAAGGTCATGACCACCTTGACAACAGCACATTAGAGGATTCATTTGAAACTTCATCCACTTCAGTCGTGCTGAAACAAAGCACTGTAATGCTCCGTGACTAGAAAGAATGAAGATTACAACTTCTGTTAACAAATGTGGTATCCCACCCTACAACTCAGGCAGAAGGTATGGCTAGTTGATGCAGCAAGGTTTACTGCAATAACATCTGAATATGCGATAATAACTGTGGTTTAGTTTATTGTATGTTCCTCTGTTTTGTTGCCAAGCCACAATCTAAGGTTAACCCTCAAATGCAAAGCTTTGTTACCGTGTGTCGCGGTCTCCTCAGACAGAAAGACTCCATATACTCCTCACAAAAATAAAAACACTAAATTCACCCACCGTTTAAAGCATGAAAAAAAAAAAGTGAACTACCTCTGAAGTATTAATTGTTCATGCCTAAAATTCCTTAAACTTAAGCACATAGTAAGAAATGCAATTGCTATTGCACACATGAAAAGGTGTTGGCTCACTTCAGCACTGTTCCTGCTGTTTGTCATTGACTGCAGTTCCTGAGGCTCCCCAGTGCTCTTGTTACTGCTCTCAGAGGAGCTAGTATGTCAGCACACTAAGCCCAAGCAATCCTAAACATTCAGTGAACTACCACCATAGGGAGGGAGAGGGCCGGTTCCTTCATATCAGTGAAGGTCAGAGGGAAGTTTTGTGTTCTCCTGCAGTGCACATTGGGGGGACATTAATGCTGCATCTGCTAAGAACTGAAATTGCTGCAATGAAGCAAGTTGAAAAGACCAACCTTTACTGGCATGGGACTTTATCCTGTTATATGGTCTCAACTTGTTTAATATCTCTAATATATATTAGTAATTTAATTCGCAATCCTACTTTAGTACTTCAACACAAATCATGGTATCTAGCTGCCATCTAGTGGTCATAAAATGTAATCACTACAGACTTCAACACGTTCATTTCAATTAAAACAAATCACTGAAAGCAGAGTCCATAATCATCATCATCAACATCATCTTTTTACTTAAAAATATGCATATACATTAGCAATTTCAAACTATGAAAATGAAAAGTAAAAAATATTTAGTTAGTTACAGTCAGTTTTAAAACAAAATGAATCTGTGGCCAGGATGACAGTATCATTGAAAAACAGCACATTTCACAATTCTACACTGAGGCCACACATAAAACATGGGCAAAAATGAACATGTATTAACACATTTTGTACAAAATCCATTGTTGAGGACGTCAAATAATTCTTGCTTTAGCTCCACAGTAGGCGTGTTATGAGTCTTTAGGCCGCATCGCCTGCCACTTTATCTCAATGTAGGAAACAGTGTCTTTACTGAGTTGTTATGCCCAAGAGAAGCAATGCTGAAAGGGCTTTCTCATGTCAAGAGAATTTGTTCAGATAAGATCACTCAAGTTCCTTGAACCGTGCAAACATAGCCTTGCGTACCGCTTGTTTGTAGGTGGAATGATCCCAAACGACAGGCTCCTTCTTTTTCCTCTGCTAGAGAGAAGAAAGGTTTAATAAACCAACAACAAAAATGAAGCTTCATGATATTATTCAGTTAAATAAAGCTTCACACCTACCGGGACAGGTTCAGCCCCTAAACCAGGTCTCTCACCAACTTTATTCATCTCCCTAAGCAAGCAAAGGAAATTGTTATGCAGAATCCTGAATGATAATTCTTTGCCTAACATTTGTTTTACTTCAATCCCACCTACCTAGAGCTTCCAGCCCAAGTATTATGGTGCTGCGGCTGTTGGTGTTTTCTTCTTTTCGGTTCTGGTGATCTGGAAGTCTCTTTTGCATTCAGCTGTGAAGAACACATTTCCCTTTAGGAATCCAATGACAACATGAAACTGTACTCTACTTTTCAACACCTCAATACTTTCCACTTACTTCTTTTTCTTGGTTCTCTAGTGCCTCCAACTCCTTCTTTGACCTCTTGATCTTGAGATGGATCTCCATATTTTGCTGTTGAAACAATACATTGAGCATTACAGTCTATATTTTTATGGTGTTATTAATGGTTTATTCAGGGGTTGGGTAGTACTTTGTGCAGGTCCGAAAGCTGCTGGTGGCGGATCAGAGCATCCTTGTTGGGGAACTGTCTCCTACACAGCAGGCAGGCCATCTTCTTCCAATCTGTCAGCTTGTCATCCTTCTCTTCAGACTGGCTGCCCTGGCTGTTTTTAGCTGTCTCCTCCTTATCCTCTTCCACCTCTTCATCGCTTCCGGCTGCATAGTCTGATGCCAGCAGACCCAAGGAGCCCATCGGACGCTAAGAAACAAACCACACAAGGTAAAAACTGCTTTAGCAAACTGCTATGTTTATGAATGATGTGTGATCTAGTTAGAGACACAGTTGGAATATGATGTATGCAGCCTAAAAGGGATTCATACCTTTGACTTCTCATCTTTCTTAGGGGGAGCAAGGGGCTTTTTGAAAAGATCGTCTCCACCTGAGATCTGAAGATACAGATAAGTAAAGTGAAAAATACTGAATAATTGATGTGGCACAAATTAATAATTGTTATATTTCAATGTCAATATAAAAATACTGTAAATGTGCTAAATAGACAGATTTAAGTCAGTCCCCAACCTTTCTCTCAAAAATAGCAAAACCAGCATCAGCTGATTTTGACTGCCTCTTATCATCGTCCATTCCAGTCCTAAGCACTGGCGACGGAGCACGGACACTTTCCTTTTGACGATTTTGGATCTTTGCCCAGCGCTCCATGTCTTTCATGATCTAAAAACAGCAATAAACAACATAAGTACGTGCCCTTTAAACATATGCATTCCATGTTTTGTGCACTTGCATTATAGCTGTGCTACCTTGACAGCAGCAAGGCTTCTTGGCTTCTCCTCTTTATTATCTTTCTCTTTGTCCTTTTTAGCAGAGTCGTCGTCGTCTTTCTTCTCGGTCATTGCCGTAGAAGTCAGGACAGAATCTGGACCAGAGCTGGCAGCAGATGTGTGAACTGGCATCAGACCGTCTGTCATCTGGGCAGCCGTTGATGGTTTCTTCATTTCCAAAGGAGCATCTGCTGCTGGGTTGGAGAGAATTGCCTGGTCTTCAGCAGTCATGGTCACAGGTTGAGTCTCTGAAGAGTTCCCTCCTGGAACTGGGATGTAGGTCTTTGACACAGCATCCCAGTACATGTATTCCTGAGTCTGGGCATTGTAGAAATACTAGACAAAAACAATTAAAAAGGAAATTAAAAAGTATAATCCAGCCAATTATATTAGCCAACCAAACACAGTAATTCAAGACACATTTATGATGAAGTAAGCTGATCTCTTAGAGCACATGTAGTTCGTCTTCTTACTAAATCATTCAATTCAGCTACTTGATCATAGTGATGTAACAGCAAAGTGATTAGGTTTTAGCTATAGAGTTAAACATTCATCCAGATGGTTGTTTGCTGAAAGAAAAGTAGCTTTGTTACTAAATTAAAGGCATGGTCCAGTTTCAAGGTATAAAGAGGTTTGAAAAATTCAAGTCATCCATGACTGTATGTAACCAACAGTCGGTTCTCTGCCGTTACTGCGACTGTCGAGTGTGTATGTAAACACATAACTTGACACACACACACACTTCCTCCTCCTCCTTTTCGTGTATGCCTGCACCAAGACTGAAATAACAGTCTTAATATTGGAGCTTTACTGCATGTACCCTACAATAATTAGCCGTTTTTGTCAATTGTGACATTTTTCTCTAAAACACCCCCCATAATGCTGTAAGATGTACAACATTACACTGTTTCTTAATAGTACACTGATAGTGATCCAGCTTTTTGCTGGCCTGTGTTCTCTTTAAATTCTTACCCTAGAATTTGGGTCGTAGTACAGTGTCGTTTCAGGATCGTAGTAAAAGCCTGACGTGGCATCGTACAAGTAGCTGGACATGTCTGGAGTCTCAGAGCCTGGAGGAATTTGGACAAACATAAATACTAAGAACACTGATGTTTTGAAGTAGATCATGAAAACAGAGGATGCTGATGATGGTTATCTAATACTTTTGTCAATCTAAATGTTTTCTCACCATAGATGTAGGTCTGTAACCCGTCTGTGGATGCAGTCATCCCAGAAGGTTCTGTGGGTACAGGAGGTCCACCAGTGTGGAATGAAGGATCCACAGGGGGAATCTCACAGTAACCAACTCCCTATGATGCGTTAAAGGAAATCCAGTTAGCTGCCTAGCTTAGAGAAAAAACATCTCTCTCTTTGATTTTTGATTTGCAACCTACTTGGCCAATGTTGGGGTCTGATGACAGAGATGGAGTACTACCAGTCATCAAATCACCTGGTGATAAACACATGAAGACTTAAGACCATTACATGCTGAAGTAAAAAAAAAAAAAAACTACACTGTGTATTTAAAGAAGTCTCACCTTGCATTACAGGTGGCTGCAAAGGTTCCAGGTACTGTGGCGTCTGTGGGTACTGCTGCTGCAACACCAGGGCAGAGATCACAGGTCACCTAACAGCTCTGACTATCCTTTATTTCAACAAATTTTAGAATCAGTTCAATTAAGAACACAACTTACCCCTGGTATGCTGGCATCAGGTGCATACCCAAGGATCGAAGTGTTCTGTTTATCAAAATCTCTTCTGAAACTGAAACGGACAGAAGATGATAAAGAACAATGTAACAATACATTTTATTAAATAGGCAACAAGTTAATCCTCTGTGACTTACTTTTGGTTCTTTAGGGGTTTTGCAACCTCAGCATAAACTCTGGACCCATCAATGTATAGGGGTTTAGGTTTATTGAGGAGCTCAACCAGACGTGTCACTTGCTAGAAGAGATGACACCATGCTAAGTAATGAAAGTACAAACTACTAGGCAAAGATTGTAACAACAAACTGTGCTAGAATAGATTGTTAGATACCTCATGGGAGTCCATGTCAACAAAGCAGAAGCACTTAACTCCTGGTGGCTTGGCCTTGACTAGGCGGACATTTCTCTCATCCAGATATGCAAAGGGATCCAAGGCTTTCAGGATAGCCTCCACTGTGGTAGTGGGCTTCACATTTTTTATTATCATGGCTGTACAGTGAGAAAGAAAAATCTGAATTTCAACAGTATACTACTAAACAAATGTCCTTGGATTGACAGCTTATGGCGACAACATAAGAAAGGAGAACACAAGTCAACATACTTTTACTGTCTTTAAAAACGGACTCGGGTTGTTGTAAACTGTGATGAGGGAGGTTGCGGTTGCCCCAAGACTCTGACTGCTGCTCCGTTTCTTGCTGTAGGAGCTGCTGGTCTACCTGCTGTTGCCAGGCCTCTGGAGTCAGGTCAGAGCTGCGCTGCCACTGGCTGTGGGACAAAGGACCCACAGGGCCTTTGGGTTTGGACCCATTCAGGTTTGTCTTGAACTGTTCTAAAGGTTCATCTGGTCTAGGCAACTGTGGCTCCTGAAGTTGAGGGTCTTTGTGATCCGAGTCCTAATTCACAGAGACAATAAGGATTAAACATTTATTGAATATGGTAGAGTAAAACATTTTGTGAAAAAACACTGTTCAGTGAAGTGACGCATGGAAAATCTCACATTTGGTGGATCCTTATTTACCTCAGCTAAAGCCAATATCTAGGAAAGGCTATTTTTTAGAAAAACCTTTATTTCTACTTTCCCCTTTTATTGTATATGTTATTATATTTTATCAAGAAGTATACCTGGTTTCTGCTTAGATCCCGCTTAGGTTCAAGTTAATGCAAAAATCTACAGTCCATTAGCATTAAAGGAGGTATAATCAGGAGGTTTTACTGTGAAAGACCAAGGGTGTGCATCTGTTTTATTTGGTCTATTTGTCTGAATATATAGTGAGAAATGAGAATTAGTGAATCAACTACAAATGTCAGGATTTTGCCGTTTTACTCATTTAATGCTATGACTACATTTACTATGAAAGCTACAGGTAATTTTGTTGCTCTAGTACCTCTATTATTGAAAAACTGGCCTTTTCAGAATTTATGTAAGACGTAAACAATATCAACAACAAAACATTTACTGTTAATGTTTATCTAAACATTTTCTCTCTCTACACACTCACATGAACGCCTCTTTCGCACTCGTCTGGCGTGATAAATTTCATAGTAGCTGTTCTAGTGCCAACCTTTAGGGATCCCTAAAAGAGGAAGAGAAAACATCAATTAGCATGTTGCTACACCAGTGACCTGTAGCTAAATATAAAATCAATGACACCCAACATGCACTGTGGCATGTTTAGCACTCCCCTTCACTGCTGAGGATAAAATGGACCAAAACCTAAGGTGTTGTGCAAAGCCTGGTTCAAGGACCATGCTTCACACAGGCCATATGCACTTACAGTATACTACGCTAAGTACTTTCAAGGGAATCTAGGGGTGCAGGTAAGGATTATTCTTATGTTTCAATTTGCCAACGTTCATTCCATAAAATGGCAGAAAAATCCACTAAAATGTTCTTAAATTCAAGATGACATCTTCAAAATGCTCGTTTTGTTGGACCAGAATGTAAAGTTGTCCAGAACAAAACAAAACACTAAGTCCTGATAAAAAATAAGAAGCAACTATAATGTGTGGTATTTATGATGAAATATTACAACTAGTCGATTAAATACGTACTCTTACTTATTCTTCATAAAGCTCTATTACATTACAAGGACATTGGAGTGTCCAAGAAGGTGTCAGACACGTTAAAAAAAAAAAAAAATGAAGTGCAAATGAGCAGGCAATGCGTGCAACCCCAAGAATTGTATTATAAATACCCCCCATTTCCAAAACTACACTCTGTGTAAAAATTTAAGCTGTGCAAGATGTTTCAAAGGGAAGCTCATCTTAATTGTCCATAATTCTGGAGTAGGTATTGTCACCTCATCAAGGAACTAACCAATCAACATTGTACCTGTACACATTGCCGAAACAATCCACTACCATAGTCTCTAAGTATTTAAAAAACATCTTACCTCTCATTACAGTTCCAAAGAGGGTATTAAAATCTAAATTTCTGACCACACATGGCTACATCTACCAGTTTTTAAATTGAACTCTCACAGACTGGAGAGCACAAAACCATCCAGTCTATCAATAGAAACAACAGAGACAAACTACAACATATTCAGCCACAATCCAACTGATTCCATCTAAAAGAGTCTGTAAGATATGAAAGTACTGCTTTACAAGACAGAGCTGGAGACGGCATTCAGTGTGTCAAGATAAGAATTCGATTCATAAATGGCTCAGAGCACTCCAAAGAAAGCAGAAATCCTGGTGGTCAAAATTCACTGACAAGGCTCAAGAGAAAACAATCAAGAAGGAACGTATCACAAGGAAAAGTCATGATGACGGCAAATGCCTTGAAGGAGTTTACAACAAAATGATAAGGAGCGTCTGCTGTGACGTTTTAAGTTCTGTGATGCTGTAATGCTTGTTGCAAAGTAAACCAAATTGTCAGAAAGGAAAATCGAAGTGTTGGATAAAATACCTTCTTTGACCTGATGAGAGCAGTGGATAAGAGATTACTGTGTTTACAACATCCACAAAAGGTCTGCGCCATTTTTGCAAATGATCCATTCAAGAAATGAGAAATTTCAGTGTCACAAAAATGCCAGCCACACAGGAAAAGTCAGGGGATCACCAAAGTTGGTCAGCTTCTTCTTCTAGGGACCATGAAATGTCTGTAAGTCTGTAATGTCTTTAATGGCAGCACAACCAGTAGTTGATGAGATATTTCTGTGGTCCAACCAACTGAGAGAGCGATCACCATTACCATTCAACCTGCTAATATTGCCAAAAACAACCAGAAGCAATGTAGACCCCAAATATGGTTGAGACAATTCTACAAAAGATATGATCATTTCCCTGCTTTACCCATTATGAGATTACCTCAAAAGAAATCACTGTTGCTTCTAATCTAAAAATGTGTTTCTCTCTGAAATAAACAATAAAAATATAAATAATAAATAAATCTCATTCATTACAACAGCGCTGTTCCGACAACACAGCAAGGATGCCAAAACAAAGCTCTGGCAGAAAACACACACACAAAAAACTGCATGGTGGTACGAGGAAGTTGCCATTATCTCAACTTGGGCAACGCAACCTTCTCTGGCACGGCGCATCAATTATGTGAACATTCCTAGTACATTTTAACAATCTGTTTCTGCCGATTACATCATGATAGTCGCGTTACTAAAAAATAACTGTCACCACAGGTCTCATGAATTGTCCGTGTTATACTCCACCGAGAAACATTTCGATGTCTGATATTCCTTCAAACTCTGAATCAAACTGGAGCCCTGGAACATATTTCATATGTTAGCAGTACCAGGAGACAACACCACGACCAACCAGCCCCTTGATTTGTTTTTATACGGGGCAATGCCCAAGCTGAAGGCTCACGAATGCACCGGTAAGAGAAGTATTCGCGAAGCAAAGAGGAAACCAAAGGTTATAGCACATAAGGATCTGAGAACTGATTTCTTCTTTGTCAGAACCATTTCTAGTTTAAGCAGTTCGGAGTTAAGTTTGAAAATTTAGAGCTAGTAAACTATGGGAGGGAAACCTATTGTGCTTCTCCCTGTGAAGATACAGAGTACAATAATTTTTCATAGAATCTTTTCAAGTGCTAAACCAGTAACCTTAAGCAGTACCATAGCTTTGTGGTTTACATATATATATATGTTCATATCAACTTAAGACCAACTGTCGGGGTATAAAACATTAGAATCTACAGTGTCAGAAAAAAGTATATGAATCTTTTGAAATGTCATGCTTCTCATATTTCTCATAAAATATGATCTGACCTTCATGTAAGTCAAGAGTATTAACAAATATAAAAAAAACAACACAATGTCCTATGTTTTAATAATGACCTAAAAAAAATCTGCCTTTTTAACAAAAATCTTTTTTGTGTTATTTTAGGCACATATTTGTTAATTCTCTTGACAAATTAATGCAGCAAACCATGAAATTCCAAAACATTCACATACTTTTTCTTGCCACTGTAAAACTCATCTCTTTAACCCAAGCATGTTCACTTAAAATAATAGCAACCCCCAAGTTCCCAGGTTCTCTCCCTCCCCATCTACTAAGTGCCCTCTCAACCCCTCGTAATCCTGATGGGAGAGACGGCCTTCGTAGAGTGACGAGGATGGGCCACCTTGTTGGACTCCATGAAGTGGACTGCATCCTCGAGGTTTAAAAACTCCACATAGGCCGTATCGTAGCTGTAACCTGGGGACAGCATTTGAAATACAGATGATTTTTGTTAGTCAATGCCAGTAATGACAGTCACCCACTAAAACATAAAAAGACAGCAGCTGGTGAATACATCGAGATCAGTGCGAGCGAATTTTTACACCTTGACTGGCACACATACCTTTTCAGGAAAATACATTTTGTTTATGCTTTCTTTATTCAGTCTTCAGATGACTGCCTTCATACCCAAATTTGTCATGAAAGGCTTTGATTAAGCCAAGCCTCAACAGATGGATATTCCGGACAAGAGGCATTGAATGAACGACTGTAAGGTGACTGTAAGGTGTGCACCACTGAGACAACAACAACAACAAAAAAAAGGAAATAGCATTCATATTTATGTAAAAAAAAAAAAAAAAAAAAATCTTTCTGTGATGTCTTAATATATTTCTGCAAAATATTGTTTGAAATCTAGTAATTGTCACATTAACGGCATGGCATCATGTATAAGCACATGTACAGTGATCCACTGAGAAAAGCTTTCACTCTAAAGCAGATGTTTAGATCAGCAGGATGAACAAAGCATTAACAAGGCGTGTACGTGTAGTTTCCAGTTTCAGGTTTGCTACATTTTCCACATAAATAAATCGAAGAACACATTGAGTGAGGAACCTGACACAGATCTGTTGTGACTGATGCTTAATATCCCTTTCCAAAGCTCCTAATGTCGAATACTTGCCGAGAAGGACCCCAACATCCTTCAACTTGAAAAGGATGGCATATCAGACACTCTACCCGAATCCACCCACCCAACCTCTCTTTCTGAGTAGTTCAGAAAAACCAGCAACAACAAAAGCAACCAAGAATGTAAGAAACAAAAAATGCGGAGGTTTCGAATGTCGTATAAAGCGAAATGTGAGGGACGTTGGCGATCGACTGCCCCAAACAGTTCCACAAAGAAACTTAAACCGTACCTGGCACAACACTTTTGATTTTCATCCCCTGCATTGGCACACCATCTACTGCAAAGGCACCAAGAATCTGCAAAAGAAAATGAAAAAAGTGAGTGAATTTGTCTGTGCCAACTATCCTACAGTCTGGTAAGAACTCAAAGACGCATCAAACACAGAGGTGCTTTTGTTTTGATTACCTGCTCCATTGTGGCAGTCTTTGGAATACCAATTATGGATATTGTATTGGAAACTTTCTCCTCCACTGCAGCATTCCGGTAATCTTGATCCTTTCATATAAATTGTGATTGAAAATGACAATGTGTTACAAAAATGCTAATATTATACTCAATACCAACATCCTCACCACCCTCCACCAAACAACAAAAACACATACCTGACAACCAGAATCTGTAAATTTTGAAGGTGTGATGGGTTTGGACTCTTTGATGAGTTCTTCCGGTGGCTGAAGTTCCTCTCGTTTGTAATCGAAAACCCTTCCGGACCCTGTTCTGTAATCAATGTCCCTGTAATCCTGGTCTCTCACCTGCACACTGCTGCTGCTGCTGCTGCTGCTTTGGAAATCATGCTCTATCCCCATCTTTCCCGCAGCAGGTCCTTGACTATGTGGCATATCTTTCAATTTAAAACATTCACTGGGCTCTGGAATCTCACGGGAGGGCTGATTTTTTTGCTGGTTGTAAGTGGGCCTTTCATCACAATGTGATTTGTTCTGACTATGGTTCTCTCCGAGCCAATGCTTATTCTCATTTTCTCTATCAAGAGGGCCATTAAGAGGACTCATTTGTGGGAGTGGATGGTTTTGTGGAGCTTTGCTGCCAATTGGTGGCACATCAGCAGCAGGAAAGTGGTCAGCATGAGGAAAACCAACATCCTTCCCTGAGAATTTAACAGACGGTCTATCCCTTTCTTGAAATGGTGGTGGCTCTCTAACATTTACATCCCTGCCAAAACCCACAGGGAAGCTAGGTTGGGGTACACCTCCCATACTTTTTCCCACATTTAAGAAAGGGTTTTGATCCTTCTGACGGTTTTTCCATTCTTCCGCAAGAGTCATTTCTTCACCACTGCGATAATCCATAAGGGGACTGTCTCTTGATTCTGGATACTCACTCTCTCTGAGGTTATCTTTTGCACCTATAAACTTTGATCTCTGGGGAGCAGCAACAGCTGGAGGCATGTCAGCTCTCGCCCTATCCACTGAAGGGACATCATTGTTTCCAAATCTTAAGGGAGATCGATCCCTACCTCTAAATTCAACTGATGGTCCAGGACGATTTCTGAAATCCATATCAGAATCAAATCCACCTCTTGGATTGAAAGGTGGCCCTCCTCTTCTATCAGTGTCCATCATCCTCCTCTCGCGGGGAGGCAGGTCCATATCAAAGCGAAAAGTGTCGCCTATGTCCACTGGAGGTCTGTCACCCATCTCCCTGAATCCGTCATTTCGCTCTATTCGGCCCATGGGAAACGCTCTTCTTCCATCAATATTGGGAGTGTTGAACGGTGGCATGTTGTAATGAATGGACTCCCTCCCTCCCATGTCAAACCTGTTTGGTTCCTGTGGAGGCATACCCCTTCCTCCCATGTCTAAGGTCCTGCCTGGTCCCGGAAAACCAGAAGAATTAATCAGTTTGTCTCTAATGGTACTCTCAAAGTGCCTTCTAAGACTGAAGTCTGATTCCTCTCCAGGTCTGAAGAAATCTCGGTTTGGCTCTCTACCCCGCATATCACGTGGATCCATATCGCGCCCTCTCATGGGAGGTCCATCCATTCTCCTAATGTCCATAGGTGGTAGATCTAGAGGTCTTGGGCCCATATGACCCATGTTCATCCCCTGTCTACCTCTATGATCAGGCATGGGACGGTCCCTGCCCCCAAACATTTCTCCACGATCACCACTAGAATATAAATATATATGACATTATATTAGGCTAAATAACTTATTTAACATAACACAAAAGAGAAGGGGAGCTATAAAATATAGAAATGTGAGTTTTTATATGCATATTAAACTGAAGTTTGTCTGAAAACTAAAGAGGCTGTTTGTCTATGTCAGGAGTAGTTAACCCTGGTCCTTGAGACTCACTGTCCTGCTTGTTTTCCAACCATCCCTTTTCCACCCACTCCTGATTACCTGAATCAGGTTTGTTCAGCCAATCAGAGGGTGTCAGTACAGGATGGCTGCAAAACAAACAGGACTGTGGCTCCTCAGGACCCAGGTTAACTACCCCTGATCTATTTCATAGGCTTGTTTACCGAAAGGGTGGTCCTCCCCGTGGTCCTTGCCCTGGCCCTGGTCCACCCCACATCTCTGTAGAGTCAATATATTATCTGGAAGCAAAGCCAAACATTTGCATCATATTATGATGATGGGTGAAATTTCACCCTAACAATGACTCATCATATTAAAAATAGACTGTAGCTGCGTAAACCTAAAAATTGATTAATTAGAAATCAGAGCCACACTAAACGTGGTTTATGGTTTATCCCCATAGTGTGAATGGTATCTGTGTCCTGGCTTAAAAAATGGCTGCATACGGCCAATCCTGGGACAAGCAACACTGGGTGGTGTGATTGCTCCAGGAGAAGCTCGCTAATCGCCAGGCCTAATTATTCTACGCCACAACACAAACAAACAGCGTATCTGTTGTAAATGGCTGCACTCCAGCGAACAAAAGATTTTACGGAAACGGCCGAATTATAATGGAAACGTTTCAATTAAATTAGCACGCTTAAAACCATTTTAACTAACGACACCATTCAAAAGGTGACGCTATCAGACATAACGTAACTTGGCTAACATTGATTGATGTTGCGTTAGCTTGATCCTGGTCAGCATCCACTAAAGTGCAAAATACTCCCTAAACTATATATTGCATTGTTATCGCGTAGATATTGTTTTCGATTTCGGACTCACCTTGTTGTATCGTCCAGCTCAATATGAGTATTTTAAAGGCCGTGGTTTAGCAGATCGTCGGTGGCTTCAGCGCACTGATCAAAAATGGAGGCGGACGTTCTTCTTCTTCTACGGCTGCGAAGCTGACTAAGCTTCTTCTTCGCTGTTAGCCGGACACACAACGGTGGGGCGCATTGCTGCCATCTAGCGAATTGTACACATATCATTTATATATATTCAGGTTAGATATTTAAGCTAAAATTAAATTTATACCCTTTATAAAAACTGAAGTTCCGTGCACGTCTGTTGTTTGCATCACAACCGCGGTATTTTAAACATATCTAAAATGTCCGTTTATTCATTACATTACATTACAATCTAAATAAAGATATGTGCTACTCTTGTTGTCAATATAATTAATGTTTTGAATTTAGCCCACAAATAAATGACAACCAAATAGGTGTGATATGTTGCTATTTTTTTCTGAGGCAAAACTAACAACAGTATTTTGATTCACTATTAATGCAAAAAGTTACTGTTAATTGAGTGTTCATGATCTGCCAACTTCATTTTAAGTCTCATAATACCAGTTATTTCTTGTCAGATCAGTTTTACAGTAACATAAGCTCAGATACAACCATTAAACAACATGTTTTGCAAACCTGTTTTATTTATACGAGAAAATAATTCATTAATTATCTACAGTGGCAAGAATGTCATGGCTTTCTGCATTATTTGTCATAAAATGTGTTCTGATTTTCATCTAAGTCAAATGTATTCACAAATATAATAAAATATTTGACATAAAAAATGTTCTTTTATGTATTTAGACCAGAGAACAACCATAAAAATCTCATAGTGGTTTTGAAGATTGAATTGAAGATTGGCACTGCATTGAGTAGTATTAAAAAACAGGGCTTAGGTGGGAATAACCCTGTAAACTATTAAACACAATTTATTTGAGGACTGCTTGAAAAAAAAGTTCCGGTTTCAGCATTATTAGCATTTCTCATTTTATTCAATCACAAGCATTGTAGCAACCTCTTAGCTCAGCTAAATGTTGCTAACTACACATGTAAATAAAAAAATACACATGTATACAAGGCAAATGTACAAATCCGTACAGTATATGGACTCAACTATAAACTTAGAATTTACTAATTACAAGTGACAACACGACAACAGCTAAAACATCACGCCAGAATGTCCGAATGATCTTAATCTAGTTTTCATTATGAAGAGGACAGAACACAAGTATCAATACAGCAGTGTAAGACTAAACAGAAGAGAAAGAAAAACAGCTAAAACATTTCAAAGAAATCAATAAGCAACTGAACAAATCAAGTTGTTTCTTTTGAAACATTTCAGTACATTACTGCAACAAATATTAAGGCACTTCAACTTAAAATACAGTATGCTTTCTTGCTGTCTTAAAATTCTAAGTTGTCTAACGCTGTGCTGCTCTAACAAGTGCAGACTGAAGATATCTAATCAAGGTGTTGATCATCTGATTGTAAAAATATTTTAGACATAGTTCTCAAAGTGACACAAGTAAAAAAAATGTCAGCATATCTAATATGAATATATAATATAATATATATTGTAAAATGTTATATTTCTAGCTTTATTTTTAAATATTAATGAACTTATGATTAATTTGTGGCAAGTTTGTAACTTCCCGTCTGTATTTCCATTTTAATTATATTTTTTAGAATTAAAGAGTTTACTCAAATATGCATCTTTGAATTGTTCTCATAAATTTTAGTTTCTGTAACTAAACATTATTTTAATACATTTACTAAATCGTTCAACTCATAATTTTAAGTCACAAGACATGAACTCAGGATTGTAAGTTCTAAAGCTGCAAACTACTGTAGCAATTTGTTGAAACAGACAAACACATCTACAGTATTTACAATGCGCTGATGAGAAGAGATGAGTTGGTTTCACTAAATTACACTGAGTTTTTACATTTCTTAAGGAAAAGGAAACAACAGAAGAGCTACTTTGCAACTACTTTTAAAGGGACTTGTACACAAAGTAACAAGGGAGAACACTACTTAACAGACCAATCAGTACACAAAGCTAAAAAGATGAAATGCATGTTGTGAAATAATTCTGCAAACTGGTGGATAGTTGAACAGCATAGACATGGTATCATCATGACAGATTTATTGGCTATACTGCACATGTGCTTGTTGGTTGGCAAAGGTCCTCTTCTTGTGTTTAACTGATGCCTAATCTCCCTGTCTTTGTGGCAACATCTGGGGAATATCACCGTTGCACGGTGCCTGAGGCTGCTCTTCCTGCCGCTCCGCACTCGGCAGGGGCCGTGCAGAGATGGTGGCAGTCTGTGTGTCGGGGGCCTTTTCAGTAAGAGCAGCTTTTATGCTGGCAGCAACAGTATCGCCGCCACCAGCTGGAGGAACAGAAGCACTGCTGGGTGCGTTTGGGTCAGCCGCGGCCCCTACAGCAGCACTGGCGGCCCCAGAATCTCCCTGCTCCGAAGCTCGAAGCCTCTTCATGAGTGTGGTCACTCTTACAGCTTTCTGTTAGTAAGACATAGACAGAGGTTAAAAGAAAATACTAATTTTATGAACAGAGTATGGGCAGTACTTAAGGACAATGTACTAAATTGATAAAAGGAGTGATACCTTCCACTTAGCTTTGGCAAAATTTTTTTCTATTTGTGCACAAACACCATCCTTGATGTTCTTGTCTGAGGCAGCATTTCCAGAAATCCTTAAAAACGAAGAAACGTTTAGTACC
This sequence comes from Anabas testudineus, assembly GCF_900324465.2. Classification (NCBI taxonomy): domain Eukaryota; kingdom Metazoa; phylum Chordata; class Actinopteri; order Anabantiformes; family Anabantidae; genus Anabas; species Anabas testudineus. Next base: position 14,920,983 of record NC_046614.1, on the reverse strand, counting down.
TATATACGGTTATAGAGTTAATGATTTAAGTTTGGTTGGTGGGACCTTTTAGATTCATTTAACTTTACCATTCATGGGCAATAGCTTCCTGTGCAGTCAATCGCTGATCTTGATCCACTTCCATCAAAGATGCCACTAAGTTTTTGGCTGGAAAACACAGTAAAATTTAAGTTTTTATCATTCATAATACAATTACTGTGACATATAGTGCATTTTATTCGATTGACTGATTATTTCTTACCAGAATCTGAAATGTCATCCCAATATGGGGAATCAAATTCATAGTCCCCTGACAAAATCTTCAGGAAAAGGTTCTTATCACGATTATCAGAGTCATCTTCATCAGCATCGTCGTAGAAAGGAGGGTTCCCAGACAAACTATTTAAGTGGTAAAATACAAACTTAATAGGAGATTATTTTTCTGTTAACATCCTAGAAATATACTTAGTAATAAAAAATAACTTACAGTATATACATGATGACACCGATGGCCCAGCAGTCCACAGGTCTTCCATATCTGAGCCTCCCAACCACTTCAGGAGCTTAAAGCAAAAACAGGCTTTAAACATACTGATGATGTGTTGTAACATTTGGATAATCTGGAATTAATAATCTGGACATATCCAGGTGCCATGCTAGTTACCGAGGTATTCTGGAGTCCCACATGGATCCTTAATGAGTCCATTTTCCAGTTTCGCCAACTGGAAGTCGCTGATAACAATTTTGGAGTGCTTCAGGCGATTAAAGTACACCAGGTTCTCCAGCTGAACAAGTACATAAATAAATACTTATCAAAGAAGAAAGCAAATTAAGTGATGTACAGTATGATATATATGTAAAGGGTGGTTATTACTCTGTGGAAACATTCTGCTGTTTTTCACTAGGTGTCAGCAGAATACTGTACCTTCAGATTTCTGTGGACAATTTTCAGAGAGTGCAGGTAAGCCACGGCTTCCAACACCTGCCTCATAACATTACTTGTGTCCCTCTCCGAGTAGTAGCCTTGATCTAAGATCCAGTCAAAGACTTCTCTACCTGTAGCGCTAAAAAATACAGAAATGTACATTTTCAAGTTGAGGAACCACATTGCAACATATTCTGTGGCAGAATGTCTCTCGAATGCCTCTGATTGTACTCACAGCTCCAGAAAAATGAAGTACTCTTTCTTAGTTTCAAACGTGTCAACCAGCTGCAGGATGTTATGATGTTTCACCCTTTAAAAGCCACGATAAAGGGGTTGAAGAGAGTAAAAGGAGGGAAAGAATGGATGGATATTAGTGGAGCAGTAAATAGATCTAATAAGTGGTATAATATACCAGACATTCAGGAAAGTTATGAAAAGAGTGATAACTAATAACGTCACCACTTCATTGTATTGTTGTAACTACTACTGGTAAAATGTACTACAAGGGAAAACTTTGGTTTTTGCACCGCACTTTGCTGTGACTTTCGCTCGACCTTACAAAAGAATTTTGCTGATCGTTTGTGATTATTCTTTGTCTCAGTGCCGGGACTGAGCCTTCAGACATGTAAGCTCCGTAATGAGGCACTTAAAACATCACTTACATCTTTAGGATCATTATCTCGTTCTTGGCAGCTTTCCTCACTTTCCTTCCATCCTTTTTGTGAAACTTTTTACAGGTGTACATTTTCAAGGTGTTCCTATCCTTCGCCCGGAATATCTCACAAAACTCCTCTCTGTGAAAAAACACAGAAAAAGGATCGTGTCATACTTGTGTATTTCTCTTTAAAGTATTTATGGCCTTTGTGTAAAATATTGCAACATAGTACTCACGATTTAACAACTTGTCCGAGGTCATACTTATCGGTCACCTCCGAGGGACTGTTGTAATCCTTCTTCTCCCCGAGTGTCAGACAACCAAATGGCATGGCAGCTCGTGCCCTGGCCAGGGAAGATCCTGCCACAACACAACCTGTTAAAGAAATGCATGAAGTTAGATTTGTCTGAATAATAGACGGCACATCTCCACAGTAAAAAGGGCATAAGAATATAAATTAGTACCTAAATCACAAACACATACATTAAGCTTCAGTAGTGAATAAAACAAATCAATGTTGCTGTAGCTGTAGTAATACACAGTTTCAATTGGAAAAATGGAATTGTTGATCAGCAATGGCACTAAATGAATGCAGTAATTCAACGCAGATATGAGTAGGGAGCAGTCTGAACACATGATTATTCCTTTTTTTTGAAACCTTTTTGGTTTTACGTGTAGGAAAAAGTAATGTAACTGAGTTTGTTGGAGCAAATTATTTTAAATTAGAACAAAAGCAAGCATCTTCTTCACTGAACTCAGATTCAGTCAGACTGTCAGGCGTTTCTTTCCATGCTGCAGTGAGTCAGCTCTGTACTACTGCAGCACAGCAGTAATTCATCTGTCTGCTTTCTAAAGAATATTCGGATAGACTTGACCCTATGCTGTAGCTAAAATGTTTTTTCTTTTTTTTCATATTTTGAAACATTCTTGAAAGTTGATCTCATCAGCTCTGGAGAAACACGGGCTGCGTGTCTTAATATCTGCTGGCAGGTCGGTGAAGGATAGTTGGGGTGTTATAGGAAAGTTATAACACCCCATTGTTATTATATGCACGCTATTTTCATGATTTAAATGCACCTAGATTCATTTTGCGGTATAGAAAGAAACTGATATTTATAAAATGCAAATGTAAGAATGGAATGTGCATAATAAGTGTATTATGAATAATGCAGTATTCATGCAGTACGATCAAGCAGTTAACACATATGAAACAAATGCAATTCTGATTCAAGCGCCTTAACTGTAGGGGTGAACGATATAGATACAATCCTATATCACATGAAATCTTACATATAGTAAAGCTCAGATATTGTTTAGTAATGTCTACTAAGGTACCACAACTGACAATTACATAACTACATAGGTATTGTAACTGCAGAACAAATCAATGCACAAAACACTACATTTCTAACAGCAGACAAACAGCCCAGTAAATGAAATGCACCCACATAATGTCCTTTAACACATTTCTATGCCAATTTCACAGCCTGGCTACATAACCCTGCTGCTTTTTTTTCACCATGAAAACTGGAACTCATGAACACAGGGCGCTCAGACTATAGGACGTTTTGCTATTGCATGCTTTTTTTTTTAACATCTTGGTATTGGATTTTTTTTAGGATTAAATATGTATTTGGTTAGTAACTTTCTATCTCACGTTTCAGCAAAGCAGCTAGTAGAAAAAAGAGTTAGTACAAATTATTCACTATATATATATCTATCTATCTTAAATGACAGTGATTCGCTGCAGCTGCACAACAGAGTACTATATATGCCCACCACTAACAGCTAAATATTACTGGTGGCACAGAACACTTGGAAAACAGACTCCGATTTTTTGGCAGGGCTTACAGTAAAAATGGCAGCCAGCAAAGAAGAGTGGGAGTAGAAATTTTTTGATTGAGGTTCTGTCTGGATCCTCAGTCAAGACCCTATCAGAGACAAATATTTTTTTTCCCAGCTACGTTATCCAGTAATAGTTGTTGTGCAACAAGGATTTTCATAAACACAAAAATTAAATGATAAGAATGCACATGCTAAGAGGTGAATGTGCTCTGTTACTATTTTTTACTTCTTAGCAGATTGCAACATAAGAGAGCAGCCTTTCGTTAAAGAAAGCAGGCTGTGTATAAAGTGTGGTGCTGACCACAGGGGGACTCATTAATCTATGTCCCGGTCTCCGCAGATCTGTGAAGCTGATGTAACACATGTTACATTAGGAAAATTGCTTATTTATTATAACTACAGAGAATCTGTTTCCACTGATGTTCCATATTTTAGCATCTTTCCTTATATTGATGTAATAGCTTTTATCTATCTGAGAAGAAATAATCCATCTCCATGTTTTTGATCCTTTTGAATACAGTCCTATAGAGTACATTAACTAGGTATTGAAGTGATCCAGTATTACCAGTCTCCTCTTTAATTCATTCTGTCTTTCTAACAGTAGTTCTTACATGGTCATTTTTTTTAACATGGGACAGGTCAGCAGGTCATCCTGATGGCATTGCAGACTAGTGGTCTATTCTATGTGTTATTTTTTGTATTTGTATTTTGTATTTTCTAAGAAACATATGAACTTGCTAGTTTAAGTAATGATACTTCTACTGCATCATCAGATCACACCACAGCCTCCAACTCCTCATAGAAGCAATCATTTGTTATTAGGCTGATTCAAGGGCAGATTTGACATTTACAATAAATAAATATATACATTTTCAGCATCACTGGAAGAGAAAAATTGGGCACATCATTTTTCTATTTCTAAAATAATGACTTGCAGTGCTGCATGGTTTAAGGAAAATGACAAGGAAGAAAATAAGTGGTACAACACTGTTCACCTTTCAGAAGTACAGTGCTTATTTTAAGAAGTAGACCTCAAGTTAATATTGTTCAGGTTGCTGCAAAGCAACAAACTTAAAATGACTAGCGCTAGTCATATGGAAAGTTCCTGGCAGGTAGTATTTACAGGATTACACACAAAGAAGTTGGCTCTGACAATAACAAACAGATGCTGCATAAAATATTGAAATATGAAAACTGCTCAATACAACAGAATATTGTTTTTATTCAGTCAAAATCTTTAACACCTTTAAACCGTATGTTTATCATCCTGTAGACGAATTTTTCCTTAAAATTTGAATTTAAATATAAGCTGATTAAAATGACACTGACTGCATGTCATTACCAGCACCAGTTAGCAGTTGTTGAGTCTCTATTGTGCAGTAATCCCCATGCCATCCTTTAATCTTGTTAAAGAGCATTTAGAGGACTACCTTAAATATGCAACCAGTATATCTATTGTTTAAGTCCACCCTGTACAATGATCTTATTCAGGGCTGTCTTTTCTTTGAAGGAGTATGCACAAGAAAAGAAACAGTTTCCCCGTTTGAGTGAAAGGAGACAGACAAAAACAAGTCCAGTGCTTACTGCAGCAGTCGAGCCCAAGCAATTACAATACTGTGTTTCAGTTCACCACTGATAAAAATGCAGCACAATGGCATAGCACCTTATTGTCCTAGAGGGATGAGCTGTGGGTTCACCTTTAGTCGGAAGTATGATGAGCATTTGGGTGTGTTACTCCAGCTAAATCACATCCTCAGCATGAATCAAGCAAGAACAATACCCCAGACTCACAATTAGTGATTTTTTTCTGGCTCTCACCTAGATTCACACAACTCCATATATGCCTCAAATCTGTGCCATGATGCTCATTCAGACCATTGCAAGCCCACAGATAATATACACAGCACCAACACAGACACGTATCATATTAGGATTTGGTCGTGTCTGAACGGTTCCATGATATTTTTGCTAAACAAATATAATCAACAGGCATTTCGGCAATATCTTCCATTCATACTTTGCAAAAGTAAATGTCAACTCTCAAGCAATATCATGTAAAATGGGCCTTGTAGTAAACTTGGGGTGGCCTCTGCTCCTTGACATAAACATACCCCCAACAGCCACCTCACAAAGACAACACCAGTAGACTTAAGGCAGTCATTAGACCTCACAATTAGTCCCTGAACCTGATCTCAGAAGCTTGACTCCCTGTACCATAATACATCAAACGCTAAACAGTAAAAGTATGATGAGTCAGACAGAATTTGCGCGCCTCCTCTGGAAGCTATCTTGGAGATAAAGGGATGTTCCTTCTTCCAGCAGAAGAAGAAAAAGACAGAAGGCACTTGACTATTGCTGAATCAGAGGTCTTTTATCTTTGCCTTTTTAAAGATCTGAATCAAGTGTTCTTCATTAATGGGAGTGTAAATGCTGTTTCAAAACCTGACTGTTGCAAAGCTCAGCACTGGGAAATCTGTGGACACCCGAGGGGGACAATGACAAAGACAGAGCTGTATCCAATTAATTTCCCACTTTTATACAATAGGTAAAGTTAAAACCTCTTTGATTTGGTTTGTTTCGTTTTCAAGCAACGACAGCCACAAAACACAATCTAGAGTCATATTGAAATGAGCGGATGCACGACACAATTTTACTAATTTTAAAATAATGCCATGGTTTAGGGATAATTATTAAATGAAGTAAATAGGTCTTTAAGTCCTTTGAAGAGGCAAAAGGCATTTGCACCACAGTAGGGGTACTGTGCACCCTACCACAGGTATCAGGGTTCAAATCAGTTTTTTCAGGCAATTCAAGATGCAGCGGTTAATAAACCACAAACACTATGAGCGTGTTATGTTCCCAGGCAAACAGTGGTTCTGCCAGAAGGGCAGGGCAGGCCCAATATTTATCCCAAATAAAAATATGATGATTTAAAAATGGTTTAGAGCCATAACCATAACTAAAATGTTGTTAAACACGGTATAACAGAGGTCTAACAAATGTGCTTACTGTGATTTGAGACTATAAAAATTAAACTTGGCTTGATTGTTGTGAAGATAAAGTCCTAGAAATGAAGGCTAAAACAGTCAGCTCGTCGTCCTTGTTCTGATTATGGCCTCTATCCTACATTTATTCATACATTTGTCCTGAAACGTGAATGTAAAATAAAAGGGAGAATATCTCAGGTAACATCTCTGACACCTACCACAGGCCTAATTTTGAATATTAACAGCAAACGATGGATGATGCATTCAGCTTTGACACATGCTGACAAATGAGGCTGTTAGATGTAGAGGTCTGTGTTTTTCAACTTGGCAGTTTCCACCTGTTGCATAATTACAGTGATCGATGAAACATACTCAAGGTAAAAATCTCAGACAGTCCTACTCCAACTTGTCAAATTTTCCAATGTGACGCACTAACTGGTCTTAGAGATATACAAAATTTCAAATCCATACTTAAATAGTGTGAGCCGGCTGACAAAAGTCTATTATCTTCTTTGAATTTGTATTTTATATAATCATGATCATGAAAGTGAAATTACATGCCTATTAGCAGATGTTGTCAGTGCTGAATGTGTGCGTGCATGTGTGTAGGCTAAACCGCAGTCTTCTGATTGCAGCTTAGGTGCACTGGGAACCACAGTGCGTCTCAATTCCAGTTTTCTGTTATCACTGGATGTAGCCTAAAGGGTAGAGTTTGTGTGTGTGTAGAACTAAGGTGTGTGTACTGCATTTTTTAAACACAACTACACGTATGTGGCCTGTTTTAAACCTTTGTGGTTTTTGTTGCTATTTTGGAAGCTCAGGTTTGTCGGTCAGAGTCATGTGAGCGCGTGGCAGTCGGCCACAGAGCCGGGATTTTGGCCACAGCTGAGCCTCTTCAAAAGGACAGGCTCGGTGACAGGGGGCAGATGGTGGTAATGGTGTTTGAGCCAAAATTAATGCCTCATTTAAGATCTAAATGTCTCTCTTGGTAGCTGTTTGCACAAAGACCACATTTACACTTTTAGGTTTCAAGGACATTCTTTCAGAAATGAACAGAGCAGAATAAACATGTTTGTTTTTCTCCAGCTACTCATCCATGGAGGTGAAGGAAATTTTGATGAGTATGAATCAGCCCTATTTGTTTGTGCTTGGCTATGTTATGCATTGAATCTACCATTCATCCCTTCTTCAAGCATCACTGGCTCATCTGACCAGTTTCTTCTGATGTTGTTTTGTTGCCATGGTTACCAAGTGCTACAGTATGCACCAAGGTACTGTCTGTACAGAATATCTCTCTGCGTACTCATCGGCATTACTGCCCAAGACCACGGACACTTCCCGGGACCGATAATTTCGATTTTCATTAGAATTATTTTACGTTAATACAAAACAGTGTGAGCCCCAGTTACCTGACAGCTACTCTAACTTGGTGAAACACACGATGACACAGGTACATCATCATGTGATGTGAAGCAGTTACATAAATAACTAACTAACTTTAAACAATGCTAAAACCAACCTTTTAAATATTCTGCCCAGTGATCAATCTTCCACTATTAACAGGGAGGAGAGAAAGCACCTGATGCTAGTGTGTGTGTGTGTCAGTCTTTCTGAAAAGCACTGACACTAAATCAGCTATATGTCTGACTTTCTATCTATACCTGGTTTTATATTCAGGCTATTTACTTTCTAAACCACACATTTGTTTCATTTCTAAATGTCAGCTATTCACAAAGTCTCTTTCCTATTATATAATCTTTTCTTAGTTCAACATCCATTTTCACTGAACCATCATACAATCTGTTGTTGTCTGCCGTGGACCAGGCTCTGCAGCACGGCTCCTCAAACTTTTTGGGCACATTTGACATGCAGCACGGTATGTCTAGGCGTGATGTCTTTAATGTGATTGAAATGCTGTTCCCTGAGGATATATATATATATATACATATATATATATATATATATATATATATATATATATATATATTTTTTTTTTTTTTTTTTCAGGAGAGAATAAAACATATTAGTTTGATGTTCAAAGAGTGAATTGAATAAACTGAAAATTCCTCACCACTCCTTTTCTCTCTGCGTTTTTAAAAGCAGGATTTCCTCATTCAATGCAAATTGACGCTCACTTACCTTCAAGTTAACTGTTCAATGAGCCAGTCCTCTGTCTGATATTTTGGGTATTTTCCTTGCGCGGCTTCACTTTTCTTTAGGATGATTCCACAGATTTTTCCAGCCAGTGCGCTATCAGAGAGATTTAAGATCCTCGATCATTTCCAACAAGTCAGCTTGTTCACGGGAGTCGTACGTGAACGTGTGATGGTAACAGCGCGCGATGATGCAGGAAGGAGGGGAAGTGTGCGTGTGTGTGTGTGTGTGTGTGTGTACCACTACGGTGTGCGTGTGCGTGTGTGTGTGCGTGCATCAGTGCAGCAAATGCTTTGATGACAGTGAGATCATTTTTAGGATCTTGAACAGTGAAGCAACCTGGTAATGTTTGCGCTGCTCGGCTGGAGACCGCACAACAGTTGTGGGGAAAAATGTTTTCACCCAAAGTCTCTCTGGAAGTTGGTGCCACTTCATTAAGACCATGTCCCCAGAAAAAGAGCAGCCTCTCCTTGCTCTCCAAAAAAACTCCCAATCTCTGATTTTCCACTATACAGAGAGAAGACATCAGTGTGGCCACAGGTTTGTTTGCTTCAACATCCGCAGTAGTGGTGAACTTTCAATAATCAACCCTGTCCTTCCTTTTTTTTATTTTACACATTTTTCAAAATGTTTGTTGAATCAATTTGAGCCAGAGAGGCAGAGGTAGGATGACACACAGCCGAACGTCAAGTTTGTGTTTTCATGACAGACTCAGAACGTCTTTATTCTAACAAATAATAAAAATAAAAAAAACACAAAAATGTGGAGATGGGATAATTTATTGATCACAGGAACAATTAGAGTGCAGAATGCATTGGACAAACACAGCCTGGAGGAAGGACACTCAACCAACAACACAGCTGGTGGTCCGCATAAAAAACAGAAAGTTCCAAAGTCACAACTTACCAGCAACGTTATTAAGCAAGCAGCTCGAAGGGAGAATACGCTGCTGATTCCTCTGCACAGCACTATAAAGTCCAGCTCTACTTTCAACTGCTGCAGGTCTCTTCAAAGTGTGCAACGCCAACCCATGGACAGGCAAAAAAAAAAAAAAATCCCACAGTGTTCGAGTGAGACAAAACTTGAGTGAACCAAAAGATCTCAGAACCACTCATCTGCCTCACTGGGGTCAGTGCCAACACCAGTGCTATCTTTAGAGACAGGGGATATCTTCTAGATGGGTCTGAATGGATCCTAAAGTGCATTAAAATTAGACTGTTACCACAAACTCTTTGGGGAAAATCAATACCAGCAGTTTAGTGATTTCAGTAATGGGCACAATGGCTGAAGAGTTGACAGTAAGGTAGAAGTAACATTAACACTGTGGGTGTCAATGCACCCCTGGAGCAAGCACCACCCTCCACCTCTGCACAGATTCCTTCTGTGTGTTGTTGTGTGAGACCACGATGGCACCATGTGTGATGTTTCATGGGACTAAACTTTGTTGAAATGTCATCATTGGGAGAACTTTGAAATTAGTGTATGTGCAGGTATGTAACGGATCTGCAGGCATTTGAGCTGGTAGGCAGACTCTCTAGCATTGGCTTATGTAACAGGAGTGTCTCTTTCCTAAAATGAGTAATGCCGCTAAAAGGCCACTGGGAAAACAGGAAAGAGAGCGGTGGAGCATCTTTAACCTGTTCCCCACCTACCCACAAAACCACCTACTCACTCCTTTCTAACTCCCAGTATCGCCTGGCTCTCCAGAGCTCCCTCTCAGCAATGCAAGTCGTGCTATATCATCAACCTGAATCCTGGAATCCCTTACATCACTGTCATTATTTAAGAGTGGGAGGTTTATAATCCTCCTCAAATCCTCCACTACACGAGGGAGTCACTCACCTCTGTGCCGCCTGTCTAAGTTTAAATTCAGAAGAGTCTTCTAGACACTGACAGAAGTTACAGAACCTGGATTTTAATGGGGTTAGACAAAATGTTTAAAGCCAGAAGTACACTTGGAAAATATAAACATAACCTCAATGATACAGGAGCATCAGAAGAACAAAAGCAGTTATTCACCAAAGGCAGCGAAGAGGTGTAGAGAGTTTGTATTAAAAATAGAGCTCGGGTGCACCCTAGATATATTCTGCAGATAAAAGGTAAGATATCCTAACTTTATGTGACATCCAGAGTGTCAGCTTTAAGACAGGATTTAGACAGAACACCTCCCAGTGTTAGTGTGACCTGGAGTATCAGTGCACATGTACAATTATGGATTTGTTACAACTGTATATCGATATGTTTATGTGTCTAATATCTGTGTGTCTATGCGCTTGACACAAAAGCTGAATTGTCATTGACATCCACCATTGTGGTGTGCTGTCGTCATAGCAACAGCCTCCGAAGGGATATACTGTAGATGTTGTCGTGTTTGGTGCCATTTTAAAGAAGAAACTAGAAGAAAAGTCAACGAATCCCACTTCAAGGTCATCAGCTTTAAATTTTAAGGTGCATGTAATTCATGTGAAGTTGTCAACCGCATTGTGCTATTGTGAGAACGAGGTTCACCATATAGTGCTTATAATAACAGACTTTATAAGTAAAATCCCTGGGGAAATTTGGACATCACTACATTTAAGTGGGTGCTGTCCTATATAAGCCATACAATGCATAGAATCACATGTCAGCAGTTAATTGCAAGTGGCCATTACATGATTCAGTCAAGGTAAAACATCATGGTGAATTAAAAGCGAATCCTCCATTGCCTTCAACTAAAACTGTGCCTCCAATTCCTCATGCAGTGTAATCCTCTAATGTGATTTATATCAGTTTGCTACAAGAAGGTTATTTAACTCTGTCATACAGTAGAAGCATACGCAAAAGTGGAATCTGCGTCACAAAGCTCGCAGGCAGTACCTCACTGTGCTTCTCTGAAACTACTCAATGCTCTGCTCATCCCTATGTTACCATGGCTGCATCTAGTTAATCCAACATTTGTAAGTCTATGAATGGACTCGAGTGACTCCCCTGCTTCACAGTTTCAGCATGTCTGCCTTTTCATCGGTGTCTGAAAGCCATGTCTGAAAACAGTGTCACGAAAGAATTTGAAAATAGAGAATGCGCTTCGTGTCACATTCGATTTCATTTCTTTATTTCTCACTGTGATTTATTTTGGGAACATATAACAAAATGAGAATCGGGGACAAAAATACCAGCATTAATATGCAATAGCTTGCTCATATACTTTCTCACCGTTGAGAGTGTAGACACTATTACATTTTTCTCAGCAGGATATTAATGTCAATGTGTAAATACAGGAAAAGAAGGATGGATTTAGGATTGTGTGTTAAATATTCTTCTAAACATCTCAAAATTAGGTCCAATGTGAATTTAACCTGATGGATTGCACTTGTTTTAGGAATTTAAAGTGTGATTGTGTTTTGAATAAAATACATGTAACAATGTAATGTCTAAGTCATAATCAAATTCTATCAGCAGACTTTTATTTTGCCTCTGCAGGATGGGTCCAAATTGATTTCCTGACCAGCATATTATTTTTCTCCACCATCCTGAACTCATGCTTGTAAAAGATGAGTCAACTTATAGTTCAACTTAGTTGTCATAGAAACCAAAACCAATAGTCATGGGGTCTGCAATAGAATCCTTTGAAGGAGAGGAGACGTGCATCTCACAAGCATCAGTGGAGACCTTGACAGCTATTACATCACTTTCTAAAGATGTTTAAACGACTGCATAAGAAAACTGTCTAAAATATGTCATGTAACATGTAAACAACGCAAAACATAAGAGAAAGTTAAGTGCATAAATAAAACAGTTAATATGATGTCTGTTAGAAATAGAGAAGAAACGTTATTTAACAAAACACTGGATACATATGATGGGGTTTTGCTACTGAGAGGGTCATGTGGGTTGTGTTCTGGTCTATTTTTCACATGATTTGACTTATTTTTGTGTGAATGACATCATGCATCAGCCACTGATTTTGGGTACCCTGAAGATCAGTATCAAATGTGCTACAGTAACATTTTTAGAGTTACACAATTTAGTCCACTAGATCAATTACACCGAACATTGAAATAAGCAAGTCCAACGTGCACTGTGACGAAGCAGGTGAAGGACACAACGCAATGAGATGTGGGAAATCAACAGCAAACTCCAATGTGCTTAGAATGACTCCAAATGGCTTTTCAATAAAGTGACTTACTAAAGAAATAGTAACATGGAGAATGACAGTGTTTCTGGAGGTGCAGAAGAACTTTTTAGGACTAAATCATCTAGACAGTTGGAGAAGTCATGTGGATTTGACTGTTCCTGCCTTCTTACAGGGAGGCACAGTGTCACAGATGATACCCTCACACTTCAAGTAGAACATTTGGTGCTCTTTGAGGTTACCATAGCTACCACAACACAGCAACACCGGATGTCCATAATGTTGACAAGTTTGTAACTGGTGGTGCATCTACAATTTCTGTGCCAAAGCAAACAGTCCATAATAATTCACTTCACAGTGAATCTCACTGAAGAGAAACGTGGTAACTGGTGTAACCCAATTCCAACTTTTAATTTAAAGTCTTCGCACTTCTGTTATTAGGGCATACCCATAGGACAAAGACACAACAATAAATAAATTAATGTTTTTAAAAGTTTTCATATCCTTGTAATTACTGCAGTCCCTCTGCTCATGTGGAAAGACAATTTATCTCTAGTTCTCTTGTGCTAATTCAGGGTTTATGAGGGCTGCCCTTGCATGTGTACTGGCACTTAACCACTTTCATAAAGAGATCTATTTAATTGCTGCAAGCTATTGCACTGTGTTTTTGAGATATATAAAATGCGAAAGTCACCCATTATCCTTAACACTTTTCCTGTGCAGTATCAGAGAAGTGCTGGAACCAATCCCAGCTGTCACTGGGTGAGAGGCAGGATACAGCCTGGACAGGTTGCCATAATAATATTTACTATCCACAACTCAAAAAAACTTTAATCTTTAAATCATTTCCAAAATAATAAAAATACAGATTCAACCTTATATCGTTATCTTACTTTCCACACAATAGAATGAGCCAGTGCAAAGTATATGTATTCAGTGTACTCACTGTTAAGTATTTAGTTTGAGGCAAATACCGTATCATAATTCTTGAATTAATCATAGGAAGGAATGAACCCTTTTTACTCAACATTTAAATGGCTGTTATGTTAGTATTTCCTCAAACTTATTTCATTTATTCCCCCGATACAAACACTTCATGCATGAAAATTATGAATAGACCATAAAACATGCATAAAGCCGTTTGCTAATTTTCAACCATATCTCTCTGCCTTCCTACACACCACTGGTATCAAATGGTGGTCGTCATGGCAACAGGCTCACAAGCCACAACAGGGCTTTTGGAAGACAAATACAGATCAGCAAAACAGAAAATCTCTCTTATCCACATTTTCTGTCTACAAACCCGTCTAAACCCATTAACGAAAGCCAACATGACTGATTTTTGCGTCTCTCATTTGCAGACTGTTAACGCAGGCAAGTCAATGACTTTTTGTCACTGACTAACACACTGTTATACGTATAGTTTTATATGGGTCATGCATTGGATGCATGGTAGAGCAGTAGCTTGTAATGCAGCAACATGGTCCTGTGTTCAGGTGTGATCCAGACAGTTGATGCTTTTCTGTGCAGCGTTTCCATGCTCTTTATATTTATTTAGTAAAGTTAGATGCTTCACTCAGACATGCATGTCATCTTGCAAAAGATAAACACAGAATAGTTTTGACAGGATTTTTTTTGGATCCTACTAGAACTTAAACGGGAATGAATGTTGAATTTAAGCAAAGTAATATTGGTAACCTAGTAAATCAAAGCTTGCTAATTACTAAATAATTACACAATAACTGTCCCACTATTTGAACAAATTAAGTGCAATTGTTGTAAAACATGTTTCAAACTTACAAAACAATTTTCAGGCAATTTGCCCAAAACTGAAGTTAAATTACAAACGTTCAGTATAAAATCATTTGTTAATCTTGAAATTTGTATAGTATTATAACAATACTCCAACCAATTTACTTTTTTTTTTTTTTTTTACTAATCAATAAACATCACATTTACTAGTAATTACCCAGTAATTATTGGTTATGACTTAGTAACCAAAGTGGGCCTACAGAATAAGAAATTCAATGATTTAGGTTTATATTCTAAAGTGTATAGAAGGATATCATTTATATTTCAAACTGAGCCCTGCAGAGGTGTCTGTTGCCCAGTGATCACAAAAGTATGTAATACTGTAGTATCAAAAAACTGAAGGCATACAAGATGATACAAAGCATTTTATTAGTATATACATACATCATAATATGCATCACAATTAGTACAGTGTTAGACAAATGTTTGAGAAAATGTGAGAAAGTTTAATTGTGATGCATATTATAAAATATCTTTGTTTAGTTTTAGCATCTGTTGCAGCTGCAGCATCTTTGTCCATCGAGCACCATGCTGGTGATCCAAGTAGTATCTAATCTTTAACCCAAGTTCTACTGTAACTACTTCTATGGGTTCATGTCATCTAACATTCAAACTACACGTGCATCACTGTTAGATAACAACAGAAAAAACTATTTGGGCACTAATATCTTTTTGTATGTTAATTAGATCATCAAGCTCAGAAAGAAACTGTTAATAAGAAAATAGCAATTGTTTGCTTCACTGAGTTCTGTAAAATAGTTTATGCCAAATGGATGTGAAACATTCTGTCCAAACGTGACTTAACTGTCTTTGAACATTTTGGTCAGTCCGTTTCAGTACACGCCAGGCACTAAAACCCATCACATACTGTTGAGCTTCTTCCAAAGCTGAGGCCTAGTGTGAAACTAAAAACTTGACACAGTCTCAGCAAATGTTGAAGTGTGAGTTTAACAATTTGAAGGAGCCGAAACCACTGTCAGAGCAAACTGCTTTAGACAAGGACGCAGGCAAGAGAGGGACAACTTGTACACTTGTGAGCGTGAGCTGGTCAGCGAGGTACACGTGCACCTGCTCAACCTCTCTGTGAATTTGACGTCTTACCACACAGTCGATTATCAAGTCGTTATCATTTATTGTCACTTTTTAAAATGTGTTCATTCCACTCAGCGGAGACATCTACTCTCCATCTGTTGATGCAGTTGGCCTCACGACAAGTTATTCTAAATCCAAGTGTTTTCATCAATTTGTTAATTCTGTGCGTTTTGTTTATGTCCCTAAAGCCAGTTAACAGTCTATTTTTGAAGGCTGCAACAAAGTGGGTACATATAAAATCTTGGGCTATTTCAGAAGCTTCATCTACAGCAACTCTTTTGCAAAACTGTGTGAATCAAATTGTTTTATGTGTCGATGTGGTTCACTTGCTTGTCTTAAGCACGCAAAATAAGAACCCCCTTTAGTAAAGGGTTTGTTAGCCTACAGCTGTGTTTGTTAAAAGTTAAGTATGACAGCTGATTTCTTCATGACAATATCAGAGAATACATTTTGAAGCCAGGAGGGGCAATAACCTCTTCACTGAACAAATCTGGTTTCTCAACCAACCCACAGTACAAACACTTAGACTTAATACATGATGGGATGTTTCTTAAGTGTTTGGAGTGTCTTGCACATACTAAATTAGACCAACAACATAGTCTCCTCTGTCTTTTTATTTGTAGATACACAGAAAGTCTTGGATCGGCCAACTTGTGAAGTATTCAGTTGTCGTCCAACATTTAACAGAATGAGCCAAATCTCACTGGCCCAAGAAATTATGAATTTTTTTTCCAAGCTTTTCGAAACACCCATTTTAACCTTTACTTTTCAACTTCTTAATAAAACTACTTGCTCACTTAATTTCTTACAGAACTTAATTATCACGACTGAAAATGTGAATTCTTCTACTTAGTCTGTGTCATTATCCAAATTTTTATATAACCATATACATATGTATATACATATTCATCATTGTGTTTCCATGTGCAGTTAAATGGTACTATATTATAGTATGAACTCTTAGTAAGCATGAATGTTGATAATTATATATAAGTCAGGACATGAAAAACAGCAAAGATCACAGTTTGAAGACGTTTATGCGACCTTTATTTACATTTGTGTAGTAATCTTAGCAAGATAGAAGGTATGTTATGTGTTTAATATCAATCTTTGAAGCGACAGAGAATGAATTTTAAGCTATAAAATACAGCAGCACACTGATAACAAGATAGACGATGAAAAATTCTCAACAAGTACAGTGAGCTATGTGCCTGGTATGACCTTGTACCTCTAAAGCACTTTCACTGCTCTGCAAATTTGTGTTTGCCTTTCAACATAATCCCATCTGTGGAGATATTCACTCAGAGAGCAGAGATGGGAACAAACATAACACTTCTCTCCATCTGTGACCTCCCAGCTCTTCACCCTCCCTCTGAATGAACTGCAACAATGGAGAAGTGCAAGGGAGAGGGAGGAAGATTGCCTCGCTATTCAGGTATCTACTGATGGTACATAAGCTCAAGGATAGCAGATTCAATTCAGAGAACAAAAGTGTAAAAAAGACTTGCAATATATTCTGCACAGGATGTTAATCTTTTCAGAAAAATCTCACTAAATTACATTCCACATTCTGGGATTGAGCTTCACTCAAGACACAAGAAAATGTTTTTATTTAGAAGAATATTGTGTTGTCTATAAACAATAATTACATTTCTCAATCATTATCGTTGTAAGTACAAAAATACTTATTCATGCAAAAGTACAACAGGAGAAACCAGGCTGTGAAACACTGTGTAAATGTATTGATGAATAATTAAATATAATTTCTCTTTTTGAAGTCTTATATTTTCTTTCCCTGTCTCCGTCTGCAGACTTTCTCTCACCAACATCTTAAAAGCTGAGAGACCTTGAGCAATATTGGAAAACGTCACATGGTGAATGCATACGCAACCCACATCAGAATGCTTGCAAGGAAAGATTCATATATGGATTCATATGTCCAACTGAGCCAGTGCCATGCCATAATCATGTTTGGCTTTCTTGGATGTCGGCATGTTATTCGTCACTGAAATTCCTAGATAGAAAAAAAATTATGCATGCCCAGAAGTGGAGTTTGAACCCCACTCTTTTTTTAAATGATTTTAATTTAATCTACTTCTAATCAAAACTTTCTTGTCTTCTCTTTTTTAGTCTCGTGAGGACAAATTTGCATATGTCTTGACAGGAAACAGCTATTGTTTCTTTTTCCTTGTCCAGTTTATCATGGATCACACAACACAACAGCTGCGGTATGATATTTGCTCTTTCACAGATTTCAGCCAAATCTTGCTTCAAAACCAGGGGAGTGTGAAAAAAATGTTAAATATTTATAAATATATACAGTTGAAGACAACAAAAAGAATTTTAGACCAGACACTCACTGTGCTGCTGCTGCTGTGCTGTGTGTGTGTGTGTGCCTGTGTAAATGAAGTAGTACAATGCAGTTTCTGGTGCTTCTGAATAAAGAAACATATTCTTCAGTCGGGAATTTTAAATATAACAATCTGGCACACTGGTATTGTATCTGAAATGTCAGTAAGGTAGCCTATTACTCTCTTTTTTAAATGAGGGGGAACAACACAGTCAACAATGTCTGTCCTGACATTAGCCAGCACCCTTGTTACCACAGTTGAGTGACACAATTAACAAACTATTCCACATTTGCAGTATGTCTGCTTATAGAGTTCAACCTTGTATTAATGATAACTTTCTTCATTTATTCAGCTGTCTTCTGCTGGCTAGGTGTGGTTCAGGCTGAGTATTTTCCCCACTGTGGGTTTATGTGCAACTCATGTTTATTTAGTGTCTTTCCCTTTCTTTCCCACACTCCACCTTTTCTTCATCATGTGCTGTGTAGAAATACATTTTTAAAACATCTGCACTGAGTCAGTGGTAACCCAATCTTCAAATGGCCAGTAATATTTATGTCTAGTTCTGTATGCTTGTATAAAACATTTGCTAAGATTGCTATACGGCTGCTGACAGTGACAGATAAAATGTCATTTTAGCTTTCTGCTCAGTCTTCAGCTGAGTACATCAGGTTGTTTTTTCAAATCCTAAACCTCTATGTGCACACAATCAGAGTTAGTCACCACTTGTTTAGTACCTGGAGCCAAGGGATGTAAAAAAACATCTGATTTTAGATCCATAAATTATTCATAGAATATTACAAATGCTAGATACACAGATTAGGGATGAGGTTGCATACTGGTGGAGCTGCCATAATTCAGATCTCTAATCGTGTGTTTTCCCTCTCATCTACCAGGCAGAAAACAGAGAGCAGCAGAGAGTTATACTGCCTCGCACCTGTGTCACTGCACTCAGAATCTTTGATGATCCACTTTGATGAGGAACTATTGTACTTTTTTTCTTGCTGTAGTGATCTGCATTTTTACCAGAACATTGTGGGGGATTTAGGTGGTTTTTAGGTTGGGTTGGCTTCGCCCACCGGCAGCAAGGATTGTACTATTTATTGGAGATGAGGGTACAGGGAGACATAGGGAGGCATCAGTTGTTGACATATTTTAGAGACAAGTACGTATAATAAAGTATTTTCTTAAACAAAAATAATATTTACAGCGCAAAGAAATAAAAAAAGTTCAGGCTGCAGGGAAAGAAAAAACAAGTATCAAGTATAGCAGAACCAGATTCATTGCCCATGGTATAAAGATTACTGGTCAAAGTAAACAAATTCTTTGTTTAAATCATGCTGCATTGTAAAAATGAAAAAGAAAAGATCAGTACATACATTTGCAAATGTCTTGGATTGTCTAATTAGCTGTGGATCATTTTAATTACATGAAAACAAAGAAATTCCCCAAACTGTGGCGCTGTGTTGATTGTTGATTCATTTGAAAGATTGAATTTGTCACATTTGCCCAACATAATACAGTTGTACCGGTTGTGTAACACCATTGTCTTGACCTGTGCTTGAGTATCACTGCGGCATCACTACTACATATATATATATATATATATATATATAATTTGTGTGTGTGCGTGTGAATACGTACATACATGTGCCTCTTAGAAGGAGGGATTGGTTGCCCTCTAGTGGTAGAGACTAATACTAAATGTGCTTCAGTTGATACTTGAACAGCACAGAAAAGTCACTCTTAATTCAGCAGATTTCAGTCATTATGTGTCCATTAAATTAAATACATTCTATAGCCTATATGAAGGGGCATAATCCATATTAGATACACAAAACAACAAAACATGTAGAAAAAAGGCAAAACAGTAAACCCCTGAGTACAAGTAAGCATTCCTACAGATTGCATATTAATACTCTAATATCGTGACCCGGAGGCAAATATAAAATATTCTCATGTACCCTGACATACTTTTCTATTAAGGTTTCCTATTAATCACAAAAGCATGTTACATTCATTTAGTCACATTCACACTTGTGCTTCAGATGTAAGACGATGTTGAAAGAAAAACATTTACTTCAATCAGCTTTGTTACAAATACAGTGTTATAACCAGGATGGAGAACAACCAGTGTGATTTTGTCTCAGCTCTAACAAGAGTTCTTTCTTGAGTACCTTTAGTGATTTTTAAATCAGAACATTTTAAGAACATGATCATCAGGCAACCTGTTCATCTTCATTTATGACACTGGGACAAAACTGGTAGCATGGCTATCTGTGTCCGAGTCTGAATCCACAGCCTCATCGGCAGATTCAGTCAGGCAAGGGTAAGGCCTCGGCTGGTCTAAGTTGACATAAGTAACCTTCAGATTGATGTAGTGTTCCCCTTCCAGACAGGACAGGATGTGCTGCACTTCTGTTACCAGGCTATGGAACGCAGGTCTGCACTCAGGCTCTGGGTCCCAACACGCCAGCATGACCGAATAACTGTGGAATGAATACATGTAGGTGAATGAGGAAATGCATGAGTTCATACAGTATAAGCAGGTGGGTAAAGTACTAAATGACAATCACTATGAGTTTAACAATTTTACAGCGGAGATAACAAATAAATCCATATGAGTTATTCTCCTCAAAAAAAAAAAAAAAAGCTGAAGTAATAGTGTCGTATCATAGCGTTGACATGATACTTAGGGTGCTGGTATGCCTCTTACAGATCATCAGGGCAAAACTGAGGCTGCGGAAGCCGACGTCCCTTCAGCAAGTAGTGTGTGATGTCATAGGGGTCCACATTTGGATATGGACTAGCACCTCTGGTCAGCAGCTCCCACAATAAGATGCCATACGACCACTGGAAAACACATACGAAATGTATTGTACATGCAAATATAATACACATAGTCTTATTTCTGTGGCTTGGATGAAGCATACTAACCACATCAGACTTGGTCGTGAACTTCTGTGTTTGCAGGCTTTCAATGGCCATCCACTTCACTGGTAACCTTGCTCGTTTGTGATCTTGAATGCTGTAATATTCCTTGTCATAAATATCCCGTGCCATGCCAAAGTCAGCCACCTTTACAGTAAAGTTTTCATCCAGCCTTAAAAAATAAAAAAAAAGAAAGGATGAACTTCAAACTCAGGTACACTTTAAATTTAAGTCAGAGTTGATCTGTAAAATTAGACATTTACTCTCTACAAATGTTTCCATCACCAGACGCTGTTGAAGTTTAAACTTTGACTGACAATCACATCTAGATTTTATTTCTTTACTCATTTAGTGTCTTAAACTTAGAATTCATTATCTGGACTTTAGTCAACTTGTCAACAGTGAAACAGCTTCCTGTAGGCCAAACAAAGTTTTTCCACTGGTATGTCAAGGACCTGTAATCTGTGTATGATTCATACTCACATGCAGTTGCGTGCAGCTAGATCTCTGTGGACAAACTTTTTCTGGGCTAAATATTCCATCCCCCTGGCAACTTGAAGCCCAAACCCTATGAGGTCTTTCACTGTTGGGTTCTGCGGAGGACACAGGAAAACAACAAAAACAGACAACAAGAGCTGACTAAACCACTGTTCATTGTCTGAAGCTGTAAACATTTCTTGCCAGGTTAAAAGAGCAAATATTCACAGTCATGACCCTACTGGTTGAGGAAGTTTCATTACGTAATTTACCCTTTTTTCAGAACGGATAAAATGACGCACATCGCCGTGCTTCATGTACGGCAGAACCACTAGAGGGAGCCTTTCTTTGGGAAGCATGATGCCGAGCAAGGACAGTATGTTAGGGTGGTGGAAACCTTTCATGATGATGCCTTCTCTGAGAAACTGGTCCACCTCCCCCAAATCTGAGATCCCTGTTCATAAAATACATACCGTTTATCAGCCAAGAGCTCATATAATGATAATTTTAAAAAAAGTACTGCGTCTATCCACATACTGTTCAGTGATTTGACAGCACAGTGTGTCTCTTGTTTATTGTTGTCCATCAAATATCCATGATACACCGTCCCAAAGTGGCCTGGATAAGAAGAATAAGTGGATGACATTCATGTAGAAAACAATCTACCAATTTTTCAGCAAAAGAGTGAAAAGGAAATGCAAAACAACAACAAGCACAGAGAAAGAATGACAAAGAGTCCAATTGAAATGGCAAATTTTAAGGTCAGCGTTAACAGGCAGGTAGCCCCTGCTTGTGAACAAGAGATTTACCTTTGCCAATAATCTGGTCATCCTCAATTCTGAGCATCTCAGCAGGGATCAGCACATCTTTGACCTCTTCAAGGAGATCAGCACTGAGGCTGATCATCGAGACATTGTCCCGTGTGACTAAAGGAACAGCGAGATGATCATAACTGGCAGCATATAATAAACCTTGGAAGGCCATTCCTCCTGAGCCTGATGTTTGACTGGACAGATCTACAGTAAGAAACAAAGAAAAACACACAAATGGAGATGATTAAAACATATAATAGTAATAATAATAATAATAATAATAATAATAATAATAATAATATTATTATATTATTCTAGTTTCTGTGAAAGAATTACAGTCTGAATACATGTAAGATTTTTCTATTGGTCAGGTTGTTAATAGTACAAAGACATAGAGAAATTAAATCATTTTGTACCCCAGTGTTTTACATCGTTCTATTTATTTAGCTCTACCTATAATTTATAAATATACATATATTACAATCATGCGAATGGTTGAATGTGTGACTGCGATGTGAACTGGATGAAGAAAAATGAATAAATAGATGGAAAAACAGCTAAATATGGATTTATGAATAAATGGGTGAATTTGGGGGACTCGCCTCGTCTGTAGTCGCCTGTCGGTGAAAGATCTTGGCTTTCCATGCGACTCCGTGACAGCATAGTTGATAGACGACTCTCTATGTTTATATTGGCTAAAAGGACACGTTCAATAAATAAATCACTGAATATTAAAACGTATAATAAAGTAGAAAAAGACCATTAGAAATGACAAATCATAATATTAAAGGTGTAGAATTTTTCTAACCTCTCTTTTTCTTCTTTATATTCATCATTGCTAGTAATGCCAGGCCAGCACCAACGACCAATGCAGCAATGATTCCCAGCACAATGCCCACTATGACTGTGTGATGGTTGTTGTTGTAGACGACTCTACCCACATTGTAAACTCTCTTGTTCACAGACACCTAGAGTAGTAAAAAAATATATATTATCCTCAAATTAAATTAAGGTTAATACATTTAATTTAGCGCTTTCTGTTAGTGATTTAGGATAAGGAAGCAGGCTCTCACCCTGACAGGTAACCCCTCGCTGGGGATGACCACGCCTTTAGGAATCCTGCAGGTCAGCTCGTTTAACAGAACCTGAGCGTTACACTGCATGTCGCCAATTGTCATTGTGATCTTCATACACATGCTTATCGTCTTCAGGTGGTTATGCTGTTACATATGTGAGAAAGATCAGTTAAAGAGACGTGGCATACAGTATTATTGTTTTGTGTCAAGTGATTCACATGCAGTAACTATCATGGTATTGATATTATTGAGATATTAATGCAAACAAATGAGTTTGTATTCCAAATTAGATAAATAAAAAGATATAAGCAGAAAAACTGTTGTAAACATACATGCAGTGAAACCTCTGTGTCTCCTGGTTTTAGAAGTAATTCATTATCATCACTTTCAAAGGGGATGACTATGGCATCAGGGTGGTAGTCAAATCGTCTTTTCCAGAGGTCACTTTTCCCATCCATGTGAATAGAAATATTTCCTGCATCAGACTTTTCTTCTGACATCTCCTCTTGAAAAGCAGGTGCCAGGCACTCCATATGTGTGGCATTTATTGAACCGTTGCAGACCTGAATGAATGAATAAAGGAATGAATTTGACTTAGGTGAGATGAGTATAGATGGACACCCGTAAACGTCCCCAAGCTGCAGTGGTGTTTATGTGGTTCATATGTCGATGTGAAGATTCATTTTATTAAGGGTAAAAAGTCAACTTACTTGATAAAGAGGATGCAGGAGATTTTTGGAAGAGTACTGAACCACAGTTGTATGGGCAGAATCAAGATTCTGACCCTCTATCATGAGCTTGGAGCCACTGTTTGAAAGTAAATTAGCATGTTAATAAATAGCATTAACCTACTTTAGTCTAAGTTGCATTTAAGTGTCTTAACTTCATTTGAAGCCTTACAGTCAGAGCAGACTATGATCAGAGGTCAGTATCCTACCTTCTTAAGCTGCAGGGCGGATGTACAAAGGTTATAACAGGGTTTTTCTTGTAGAGGAACATCTTAGTGGCGGTCACTTGCAAGGTGTCAATGATGATTTTCACACGAACCTTTCCAAGACTTGCTGCAGCTGCTGTTTGGCAAACAACTGAAGACAAATTCCCATTTCCTCCAGGAATGCTGAAAGTAATACACAGTAATCACAGTAACTACATGTGCACAGTATTTAAAACCTTTAACTTATTATTAATATGTGAAAATATTGTGTTGCACACCATATGCACTACCACTCAAAAGTTTGGGATCACTTAAAAATTGTATTAATTTCCAAGGAAACACACACAAAATTAGTCTGAGTAGAAAATATAGCAAAAGAGAAGGGCATGTATTAAAAAATAATGATTTCGATGAAAATTATAGTTATAATATATTATAATATATGTTTTCTTTAATTTGCTTTAATAAAAAAAGAAAAAAAAAACACATTTTGCAGCAATTACAGCCTGGCAGACTTTAGGCATTCCAGCTGCCAATTTTTCAAGATAATCTGATGAGATTTCACCCCATGCCACCTGGAGTGGCATCTCCCAAAAGATGGATTGTCTTAATTCATTGATTCCAATAGGAATTCCTGCTGACTGCTTATTCTTCAAATATTGCTGATATATTTTGTACAATGAAGTTTGGGCTGCTTTTTTGTGCTTGTTTATGTAACAGCAAAATTAGGCAAGACCTCCTCACTCTTACTCTGCCTTTACCTTGTTCCTCACTTGTAAGTTAATTTGAATACAAGTGTCTGCTTTAAATTAAATGGATAAAATTGTTGTGAATACATGAAAATGTTTTTTGCTCTGGAAAACAAAGACATTTGCAAGTGATCCCAAACGTTTGAGTGGTACTGTACAGTAACAGTCTTGTCTCTCACCTTAGATTGTTGCACTTTTTGTCAGCAAAGAAAACAGACCTTTCAATCCCAGAATCAAGATATCTGCCTGTGAGGGTAACTGTTGTCCCTCCAAACAGGGGTCCACAGTCAGGTATGATATCTGTTATGACAGGCTCCTGATAAAAAAACATATGTGAAACATATCAATTTACGATCAATATATTTTTCGTATCCCGCATTATGCACATTCTGTAGAGTTGATACAAAATAATAAAAAAACATCGTTCTCACCACAATAGAGAAGCCAGGCGTCTGATCTGTGCCTTGGATCGAGTAGGGGCCCTTCACTTCCCTCTCATGTATTTCCAGAGTGATGTTCAGGTTCTGATTTGCCTTTTTTTCTTTTATCTTGCATATTAAGCTGCAATAAAGACAAAAGTAATTGTATGTCTAGGAATTATGTAGATGCCAGTTCCAGTGAGCTGGATGCTTGTCAGACAGAAATAAGCAGCAAATGAAGCCACTTTTCAGATTAACTGCACGCGGCATTGTGCACATAGTATTTTTGCACGTGAGCTACTCACACTTCACTACTGCTCTTCTCAGGTAGGATGGTACACACGCTTCCAGAACCCACTTTGATAACATGGGTGACCCCGCTGATGATGGCAGGTCGCAAAGAAGACTGAAACTCCCAACCGCACAGCGTCAGTTCTGTCTCACCGCCAGCAGGTACTATTTTTGGGAAAAACTGCAGAGAAAAGGGAAGCCGGTCAGAACGGCATTCAGCTTCTCAGTTCAATTATGCACCTTCATGACTCATGGTGTTTAAACTTCAAGCACCGGTTAATCAGTTACAGCTATCAGTGGAACTACCTCTGTTATAACAGGTGCACAAGAGTCTTTGTTCCATTTCAAGGTGCACTCCTGCTGCCTTGAGCAGGTTCCTGAACACCAGCCACAGTTCATGAAACGTGGAGCCATCAAACACATGGAGCATGTCTGAAAATGTGCACACCCTGGTCCTGCAGAGGGAACTCTGAACATCTTTATGAGAGAAATATGAGGATAGGGTAAGCCAGACATAAGAGACATAAAAAAACAGTCAAAGGAAATGCAGTACCTTCAGTAGAAACTACACAATTTACCTTATTTCCCACTACAAAGAGAAGTGAATCCTTTGAGTACACAGCTGCTGTCCTGGAGACTGCGGTCTCTCCCAGAGAATAGTTGGCAAAAACAATGGGTTTGTACGTGGTAAGAATGACCTAAACCAGTGAGACAGAGACAATGTCCCAATGTTACAAATGTAAAGTGTACAAATCCACTAGCACACCGCTTAATGACGCTACTATTTCATCCCCAGGCATGTCGTTACCTGCAGTATCCTGCCATCAGAGGTACCAAAGTGGCCCAGTGTGTGATTCCCAAAGGTAGTGACCAGGACAGAAGTGAACAGGACATCCCTCATCTGCCTGTTGAAAAGGTCTACTCTGTAATACGGCTTTGACACCAGAGTGGGCATTTCAGTGCATGTGTCAGTACCTTCAGAGTTCTGTACAAGAAAAGAAAACACATACAGCATGGTGTTAGCATATAGTCACAACAAGAATTCACATGATCAAAATTTCAGTTACAGACTTTTTATCCCTTGTTCCTCTCTTTAGCATTACTCCCCCTCCCTAGAAACATGCTGTAAACATGCGCAATGTGTAAAGAACAAACAAAGAGCATCTTAAATCATCTATTTCAAGAGGAAGTGCTCGAGCCTTGCCTCCAGTCATAGTAACAAACTGTGGGAGTAAGAAGGTTGTAAACCATGAGTGACTCAAGTTCTATATACTGAACTTTAGGACTGTTTCTCAGGGCAGATCGTCATCACTGAAACTTGACTGTTTGTATCTTTGCATACGCAGAAGAAGAGGCAGACAGATGAGTGAGGATTGTAGGTAGTGAATGACTCACAGTTCACCGAAAGTTATTATTTAAAAAAGGAGAGGATATGTTAAACCTATAGTAAACATTCCACTGCAAAGTAATGTAGCCGACCTGCCCCTGCACGCCCCTGTTACTGTAGCTGCCCACTATTTGAATGCCTTACATTGGCATAATTTGTGCTTTTCAGTCACTTTGTACAGTGGCAAGAAAAAAGTATGTGAACCTTTTGGAATTACATGATTTTCTGCATTAACTTGTCACAAAATGTGATTTGATCTTCAGCTAAGTAAAGATGTTGGTTAAGATTCTCAGACGTCAAGGTAAAGTTGACTCATGGCAACTGGACTTCCTTTTTGTTATCTTCAAGATCTCTAAGTCAAGAGTATTAACAAATATGACGTGCCTAAAATAACAACATAAAAATCTGATCTTAAAACTTTACAGTGCTAGTGGAGTAACCTCAACCAGGGGCTTCCTGAAGCTTTGGATCAGACCTGAACATTGTTCAGGAGGAATTTTAGCTCATTCTTCCTGCAGATCTGCTTTAGTTCTGTCATATTCTTTGGACGTCTCATGCGTGTGGCTCTCTTCAAGTCATCTCTATAGTATCTCTATTGGGTTGAGGTATGGGCTCTGACTTGGCCACTCTAAAAGGAGGATTTTGGTTTTTTGAAGTCATTCTGTGGTGTGTTTTGGGTCATTGTGCTGTTGCATCACCCAACGTCTAAAGAGTTTGAGCTGACTTACAGGCATTCTCACATTATCCTGAAGAATTTTTTGATACACTTGGGAATTCATCTTCCCCTCAATCACTGCAAGCTGACCAGGCCCTGATGCAGCAAAGCAGGCATAAATCAAACGCCCACTAATTGGTAGAATAGTCACAGTCTCAAAGTGTCTCTGTGATTGTTTGTCTAACTGTAGATTGGTGAATTTCTAACTACTACTATCACTTTGTAAGCCTTTGTAAACCAACAATTCTTGATTGTAGATCCTCTGAAAGCTCGTTTTGACGAGGCATGGCTCACATAAACGTATTCTTCTTTTACAGAGATCAACAGCTACAGGAAGCGCCTGGTTGAGGTTATTGGAGGTTATTATAGTAGAATATGGGAATTTTAGGCACATTATATATGTTAATATTCTCGACTTACATGAAGATCAGATCACATTTAATGAGAAATTAACGATTAATGCAGAACACCATGAAATTCCAAAAGGTTCATATATTTTTTCTTGTCAATGGATTTCAACATTTTACACTTAAATACATATGGTATCTAAAATGTTTTATAGCACATTCCCAGTTCTAGAAATAGTGTGAATGGTAGACAGTTTCAGCCAGCATCAGTTCACTGAGTTTAAAGTGATTCTTTCCTCCCTGCTCTTCACTTCTTTAATATATTTACTTTTTTTTTACTCAAGCGAAATGTATGAAAGCCAGACACAGACCAAAACTATGCCTCCCCATGGAATTCCACAATTTTATCAGCACGATTTATAACTTGTGTTTGTTGGCACACGTTCCTGTACACACGGCTGTAAGAGCTCAAAGGACACAGTATGAGCTCTTTATAAGGGAAAGACTGCACCTTTTTCAAGAACAACAGCAAAAAGCTTCACTCACTGACGGAGTTACAGTGAACTCTATATGTTATGTTACTACTTAAGAGTTTCAATGTCCTTTACCTCCCATTTACCTGTCTTCTCTGGTAGCACATCAACTAGGAAACCAGATCTGATCTGATGAAACAACTTTCGTATCAAAGCTCTGATAATAAAACCTAGCAGAGCAGGGAAGCGGTGTGGCAACCTGCAGGTCACACTACTGAGTCATCCACCCCTCCCAGTTATCTCATGGAGTCCTGCTCTCTTACACACAGAGGCACACACCTTTATCACAGGTACCACAGGTATACAATATTCCACCAGTAAACATTTATTCTGTGTACTCATTGTCGTATTCTTATAATACACTCTCCCTAATTGCTCGGGACAATATAAAAAGCTTAATAATAAACTACATTGTTGTGAACCCAGGAAACTTAATTATACACTGTTTGTCTGAATGGATCGCTTCCTGTCTGGGCATGGGACAACCTTTGTACTGCTCTGCACTGATGACAGCCAAGCATAAAAAAACAGTTACTCACTTCATGTGGGCAGCTCTCGCACGGCTGGAAGTGGCAGAGACCTCTGGACAGCTGTTCGGTGCCTGACTTACAGCAGGCCTCCACACCCTTATCAATTGCATGGTTTACTTTAGTCAAGGGGAAGGCGCACAGGGCTGAGTTTTTTTGAGGCTGGGCATGTTCGTTCACCTCAGCAAACACTCCATACAGCATATCTTCTGTCTCATCCACCCCAAGATCATCAGCTAAGTCCTTCCCTGCTTGCCCAAAGTGTGCCGCCTGTAGCCCATTATATACTACGTCCTTGAAACTCTCTCTGCGTCTCCTCCTTCGTTTTGGCTCATACCGGCACTCCAGAACCACTTCTCTATACATCCATTTCTCAGGAATTGTTATTGGGAGGCGTCCCAGACGGGTCTGAAAAGCTGAATTGCTCTTTGTGGGATTTTCTCTTTGCAGAGACAAAAAGTAGACATAGTCTTTGGTGGAGAAGCTGTAGATATAATCGATCCTGTAAGAGTTCTGCAGACTAGGGAGCACAGTCAGGCCCTCTGTGACCAGATCAAAGCCATCTTCAGTTGAAAGTGGCCTCACTACTGATATGGACCTCCTAGGATATCTATTTGCCACTTTGTCATTGACAGATGCTGCTGCAAAGAAATACGATGTGGCTCCATCTTCAACGATGGTGACCTTGGTGCCAAGTGGGCTGGCCAGGCAGTCAGGACAGTAGGATGGGGAGTTTTGCTGCTTTTTGTATAAACACATAGGTTTAGGATCTAGAGAACTAATGTCAATAGAGTAGCATATCCCATGCTGAGTACTTCCACATATGTACAAGTATGCCAAGTATGTATCCAAAAGTAGAACCTCATTGTCTGTATTCACTGGATCTCCAGGATCTGTTTCTATGTCACACACCGGACAGGTTATACATTCAGGACTGCCAACAGGTCCAGTTTTCACTTTCCATATATTTTTCAGTTTATGGTCGACTGCCTCTATAGCATTCTGGTATCCGATGTACACCTCTCGCTCATCCTCATCCTTGTCCCAGTTGACCGCTATGTTCTGAATGGGTGTGGCTGTTTGGTAGTAGGGGATGGAGTATTTCACAGTGAAATCCACCAATCTGCGAGGAGTAGAATGACATGTGTGCTGCCCCCAGGCAGTTTGTGTTGGTATCCATAGCCATAGTGTCAGCAAAGTGGCCCAAGTGACCATCTCCACGTCACAGTTCACTGTGATTAAATGTTACCTATAAGATACTTTAATAAAGGAAAACATTTTGGGCGACCAACAGGAGCTCTGTGAGGGAAGACAGAGAAGGGATGTAAGATTTAACAGAGCGGTGACTTTTGATTCACACATTCAACGGAGACTCAGTGTTTTTGAAGCGCGCCTCGTCATGTAAACACATCAGGCTTGTTTGAACTTAAAAATACAACATGAGGAACTGGAAAAAAAAAAAAAAAAAACATCAGCTGCCGTTTCCCTCCAAGCCTTGTGATTTAAGATACACAAGAGTTGATATGCACTGAGATAAAAAATTGAAAAAAATTACAAGAGTCAAGAGTTTGGGCGAGATGTGACGTGCTGCAACATGTGAAGCAACTAAGGATATGTTCAGCACACACACACACACACACACACACACACACACACACACACACACACACACATAGTTAAGCTTAAACCAAAACTGTAAAGTTGTTTTATTCTCACGTCTTACATCTTAATTGCTTATTAGTTTATTTTCAAACACAGAGGAGTGTGTGTGCACTGCTCTTCAAGGTGACACCTTAAACAAACACATCTATTAATTAAGATCAGCACCGTCCATAACTGTGTCTGATAACTCCCAACTCACTGTGAGCTTTGCTGTTTCATAAACGTGGACCTGACCTGTAGATGCTCCACATGTCCTCTCTCTCCTATTTAAATAAGCAGAAACAGATCTTACCTCGCTTCGACACAGTGTTTGTGGTTTCGTTGAGATGTGTCCGGGGCCTCTCACACTTTGAAGCCGTCACACCTGAGAGCCAGTAAGTAACTGGCAGGAGGTTCACACCGAAACTCATCCAGCATCAAGTCACCGGGACAATAGACGATCTATGAACGGAAGCAGGATGTCACAGTCACCTTCAAAATAAAAGCGCGCCGGGACACGTCCCTCACGATGGCAGCGACTGAATAGAAATCAGCTTTAAAATAAATAAACTAAAACAAAGTGCAGAATATATGACTTCCCGTTGACTTCCAAACAGCCCCAATCCTTTTGCACAGTTTTTGTACCTGACAAAAACTAATAGGATGCCTCTCTAATGTTGTTGTGTATAAAAATTAAAACGCTCAAATTATTATTATTATTATTTAGCATATTAGTGTAAATTACACTATACTGCATTATTACTACTACTGTTAATTATTTTATGTATGCCCATTAAATAATAATAATTATTATAATAAAAAAAGATGTTTTCGAGATTCAAGGTTTATTTTGAAAAGCTGAACGCTAAAATACCCTCCTCCTTGTGACTTGACTTTATTATAGTGCCCTGCTGCTGCTGAAGCGGTGCAGTCTGACGAAGCCGCACCCGCAACCAGGAAGCATGAGATAGTTGCGAAATCTGTTCACCTCTAAAAACCTCCTCTCTGTTTTCTTCCCAGGAGACAAAACACGAGCTGCAACTCTTTTCCATTCAGGCGTTCACTGCCAGTTCGACAAGTTCAGTGGAAACTCGTCTTCAGCATTTGAACACAGTGCGCCTGCAGGAGTTTGATTGCCAAAATTGCATTGCTCTAAGATGAGGAATGAAGTTACTCTTCAAATTCAGGCACCTTCAGCCAGAAAGCTATGAAAGGAATTTGATCCCTGTGCAGCCAGAGCGCCTCTCTTCCAGCTCAAATGTAGCTGTGCACACTTAGAAATACCATTGATGTGAAGGAGGAATGAAACAAATAGGGCAGCAGCATTATTGTATAAGAAGGGGCTAAACAAACATCCCTAAATGTGATCTATACAATTAGACTGTGGTTTTATTAAGCATGAGAATCTCCAGAGATATGTTTTGGTTGAGATCAGATCCCCAGAAGAGTTCTTTACCGCAAGTGAAGTCACCATAAATTCCCACAAAGTTGTGCAAGTGGCAAAACTGCTTCCAGTTGTATTACTTCCTTATAGGTTTAGTTATTGTAGGATTTTCTCTTTCATACAAGAATGATAAATGCTTAATGGAATTATTTTTTTATACAATGTACAATTACAGTCAAACAAAGTATCACAATTACACTTCTCACATGGATCAGTCTAGTCTCTGTTTGAAGGGGTTTATGTGTTAATCATCTACCAAACCTAGTCGTATATTAATGTACAGTATGTATCTTTGCAGCTGTAAAATGTTGAGTCAAGTCTCTGTCAGTGCAGTTAATCTATGCTATGGAATTCATGTCATAAATATTTTGGTCAAATAAAAGTTTCATATTAATTAAGAAATAGATTTTGTCATTGGACTAAACCTGTGCACTGTTCTTACTCTCTACTTTGGAAAGACAGTAAGAAATCACTGCCAACAAATGGTTCCTGAGACTGATTCCTGGTTCTGAATTAGTGTGTTCCTCATTCACTTACAGTAGTGTTAATGTTTTGTTATCTGTCTGTCTCTAGTCGATATGTGATGAGGAATCATTTCTGGCCACTCTGAACACAGCAGCACTGTTCTTTACTGGATGGCGTTGACGCCTCACTACACTGAGATTGTTGGAGTGAATTACCTAATGCATTATGCAATAGAGTGTATCATCGTTACAGTCGCTGTGGAAATGTTGAAGATTACCTCCAGACATGTCTTAGGACATTTATAAATAGTCAGCTTTGAATAAATATATAAATAACAGTTCATGTTTTTGTTTTTTTTCGCTTTTTTTGTGACAAAATCAGTTGACTAATAGGAAAAATAGTAAAATGACATAAGACATCCCCTTCAATTAAACCTCCATCCTCCATGTAGCATATAAAAATATTTTCACAATCGTTTAAGTTGCATGTTGCATAAGACTGTGTCTATGACTTGTGCTGTCTTTTCCATGCTCTTACACACACGTCTGAAACTAGAACTAGTTTAGTTCAGTTTCGCACTGTACACATATTATTCTGCTCTGTGACTTCAAACACTGAAGCAATGAAGTAACAATAAGAGAGTTTTTTTTTTTATAAGAGCACTTCACGTATGAAATATCTGGAAAAAGAGGGTTTTCAAAATTATTTTTTCATTCTGAAAACAAATACACTTAGAATAAATCTTTAATTTCATGTGTTTAATTTCTACTTTCCCATCTTCAGTGAAAAACTGGGATTGCTGATTTTCATAGAACTGTGATAAATGATGCTGCGTCGCCCCCTGGTGGCCACCTCAGGAAGTGTTCTTTGGAGCAGGTCAAACCTTTGTAAGTCAACTCAGAAACGAAAGTGAAATAGTTTCATTTAAACTGTTGTCAGTGTACACCCTGTGACTGGGTTTCCCCTCGTCTGTCCTGTTCGGCTGCCTCTCTGCTATATGTAGACATATATATCCAACTGAGCCCTCAGTTCAAGCCGGTGATCTCATTTTGGAGACTGATCAGTCCAACATGTCAGAGATCGGTGAAATCGATGAAGGACTCTACTCTAGACAGCTGTAAGTGCTACTGACACGTATCGATGAGCCGTAAGTTGAAGTGTATTCACAGGTTCACCTGCTCTCTTCATCTGCACAGGTACGTTGTGGGTCATGAGGCCATGCGCCGGATGGGCGCAGCCAGCGTCCTCATAGCAGGTCTGCGGGGTCTTGGAGTGGAAATAGCCAAGAATGTGATCCTGTGTGGAGTGAAGTCTGTCACTGTCCAGGATGAAGGTCAGACAGTGTGGGCCGACCTGTCCTCCCAGGTACAAACCGTGTGATGCTGATGAATGTTTAAATAAATGAGTTTAACTACCTATTGTAGGATGTAGGTGTCATGGATTCATGTCTTAATAAGTAACCAACTTCCTGGAGACCTAGTTAGACAACAGCTTGTTAAGTTTTATTGCCCTCTTTACTGAAATCCTGCCATATTCAGTGTTTAAGATGATTAAATGGCAAAAGTAATACATTATTATATCATTTAAAGGCTTTCATAGTTAACCGTTAAACTTATTTACAATGCTTCATATCCAATGAGCTTGTTGTCGGTGATTGTAAAAGTAAAAGTAAGAATGTGCATCATTTTGCTTTCACTATTAAATACTATACTCACCTGATCATCTCTAGACAGAACACCACTAATATGTTATAATCTAAATAATAATATAATGATAAAAGCAGTGAAGTGCTCCAGAGGCAAACAGGGAGGCCTTGACTTGATACGGTTTTGTTTCTTCAACCCCTGATTTTGTTTGTCCCACCAGTTTTTCCTGAAGGAACAAAATCTTGGTCAGAACCGAGCCACGTGTTCCCTTCAACAGCTGTCTGCCTTAAACCCGCACGTGCTTGTGTCAGCACACACTGGACCCCTCAGCGAAGACCTGCTTCTGCAGTTTCAGGTGTCACCTTATGTTTTACACTATTAGGTCTTATAGTACTAAAGTGCACATCATAGTAATAGTGCATAAGGCTCCATGTTATAAAACTAAAGGATAAAGTTGATGGGTGAACAATATT
Source organism: Anabas testudineus (assembly GCF_900324465.2). NCBI lineage: Eukaryota > Metazoa > Chordata > Actinopteri > Anabantiformes > Anabantidae > Anabas > Anabas testudineus. Next base: position 14,886,208 of record NC_046614.1, on the reverse strand, counting down.
CATGTTTATATTAAACAATACACATACACCACTCTGAGAAGCCAAACGTCCATGTGAAGTAACTTGTTTTTTTTTTTAGGTGGTGGTTCTTACCGACTCGTCACTGGATGATCAGAAGCGTTTCGGGGAGTTCTGCCATTCGCATGGAATCAAGTTCATTGTAGCAGACACCAAAGGACTCTGTGGGTATGTGGCCATGACAAAGTGTCAGAAATGATTGGGTGTGACTAACAAGCCATAAAAGAAAGAAGTGAAAACCTTTTCGTTTGTTTGCAGTCAGCTGTTCTGTGACTTTGGGGAAGAGTTTACCGTGTTGGACAGAGATGGAGAGATGCCCATGTCAGCGATGATCCAAAGTATTACCAAGGTTTGTGACAGAAGGTTTCTGCTCTCATCTGCTTTAAATATGAAGGACTACTGATCCAAATGTCTTACAAGGGGCAGGGAATATACTTCAACGTCAACAATTACTTTATTTTAGGAGAATCCTGGAGTGGTGTTCTGTGTAGATGAGCAGAAGCATGGGTTTTCAGATGGCACTAAGGTTGTCTTCTCTGAAGTTCAAGGCATGACAGAGCTCAACAGCGTTGGCCCTGTAGAGATAAAAGCCCATGGTTAGTATGACTTTAAGTTTTTATTTAGCGTTTCCTGCACACAGCTCAGTTATGAGCCGCACTCACTGGAACTCATATGATGATCACTTTAATTTCTGAGGCTGTCTGTGTGTCATCTGTCACCTCTATCACAGGCCCATACTCCTTCTCTATTGGTGACACTTCAGCCTTTTCTGAGTATGAACGAGGTGGAGTAGTAACTGAGGTCAAACAGCCCTTTGTGGTGAAGTTTGTAAGTGTCGACATGTTGTAAATGTGTTCACTGTCTCAGTTTTTCCTTTGTCACGAACACAACTGTAACTTACATTACAGAAACCACTGAGTGACGCTCTACTGGATTTGGAACTTCTGAAAATGAATGATTATGGAAAAGTGTCAAGGCATCACACCCTGCACTTGGCTTTTCAAGCTCTTCATAACTTTGTGAAGAAAGAACAGCGACTGCCTCGTCCTTGGTCTGAGGTCAGTGCACTTTACAGCCTCTTACAGCTCATAATCAATTCATTTTATGAAACAAGTTAAAAAGAGTGGATCCGGCTTTGATGTTGTGTGAATATTAAAGCACATGACAGCTTAGTTTTTATTCTTTCGTTGGGGATTTTCCCGTATAGTCAGATGCCGATGCCCTGCTTGACACAGTGCGAGAACTCAACGCAGTTGCACAGCTGGAACAACTGGATGAAGCTGCTGTGCGAAACCTTTCCTACACAGCCCAGGGGGATTTGGCGCCTATGAATGCCGTCATTGGAGGCTTCGCTGCTCATGAAATTGTTAAGGTGAGGTCGAAGGTCAACAGCTTGGCCCCCTTTTTTTTTCTTTTTACAAAACATAATTGACCAGTTGCTGCTGGTGGCACACGTATCTGTGTTACTGTGTTTTCCTCTGTGCACTTTCTGTTTTCTGCAGGCATGTAGTGGGAAATTCACGCCTCTTCAACAGTGGCTATATTTCGACGCACTTGAGTGCCTCCCAGAAGAAGAGCATCAACTCACAGACGGCTTGTTCTCAGCAGTATGTTTAGTTGCAGTTAAAGATCCCTCCATTTAAAAAAATTTTTGAATCTATACCAACCAGTTACAGGAGTAATTTAACCACTTCAGTTCTCCCCCTGACAGAGAGGCACGAGGTACGACGGGCAGATCGCTGTGTTTGGTTCAGCGTTCCAGGAGAAGCTTGAGAGGCAGAAGTATTTCCTGGTGAGGGCAGGTTTGACATTTTTCCAACAGGGGGCCCACTCTGCATGGAAAGCTGGAGCTCCATCTGTGTTTTTCTCTGATCTTGTCTGGTGTTAATGATGGCGCATGCAGGAAATGGCTGTGATTCAGGTGGCTTTTCCTGCCAGCACTGACCTCTTGGTGTGCAGGGGCTGTTCAGCAGTGCCAAGCCCTTTCTCTGTTTCCTTTACCAATGTTATCTTTCACTTGTTTGCTAGACATGTGTGTTTGTTTGACTGAGGGAGTTCATGCATTTGTTTTTGTAAAAACACCACATGACGCATCAAGCAGGGAAAAAAATAATGTGCAAGATTAGATAAATAATTTTCTAATTACTACAGTCTCATAGACAAATGTGCAGTTTAAATATTTTTAACAATATTTGTGACACACCCTAGCAATGTCTCAACTATTCCACATTAGTTCTGATACACCCTTTGTCTTGTTTTAAGGTCGGAGCTGGTGCAATCGGCTGTGAGCTTCTCAAAAACTTTGCCCTCATTGGACTTGGTGCAGGAGAAGAAGGCCAAATCACTGTAACAGATATGGATTTCATAGAAAGATCCAACTTGAACCGCCAGTTCCTGTTCAGGTCTCAAGATATTGGGGTGAGAAAACACACAATAGTGCATATCACATATTGTGTAATGCAGTTTAGAAGAGAAACATGCAGATTTGCTGTGGTATTGGAATAGTTTGAATCACATCTGAATATTGATTTTACATAAAATTTCCCTGAGTGTGTCACTGCATTACTTCGTGTCTCATTTTACCATCATTGCTCACACACATCATCTCCCAGACACGCCACCCATTTGCTCACTTGTCCTTAAACAGAAACCGAAATCGGAGATTGCTGCCAAAGCAGCGCGAGAGATGAACCCGCAGATGCAAATCACCGCTCATCAGAATCGCCTGGACCCTGACAGTGAAGGGGTTTATGATTACAACTTCTTCATGGGTCTGGATGGAGCAGCTGCAGCACTTGATAATGTGGAAGCCAGTGAGCACACTTCCTCTGTCTTCACTGCCCTTATTATATTAAGTTCTTCTTACCAGTGATTATATGAGAGCACTTACAGAACCCGTTTGACTACACATTCTCATAAAGAAACATTTTAAGCATTTAACCCCTTTGCTTTGTTGTTCAGGGGTCTATCTTGATGGACTCTGTGTTAAACATCAGAAGGCCTTGCTGGAAGGAGGAACTCTGGGGAGCAAAGGTCATACTCTGGTGGTCGTACCTCACTTGACAGAGTCCTATGGACAAGACAAATCGAGTTCTAAAAATGCCTTTCCACTCTGCACACTCAAGAACTTCCCTCACCGCATTGAGCACACTTTGCAGGTGGGATCTAGATTTCTAAGTCAGATTTAAGTTCAATTCAGCTTGGCAATTATCCTTGCAATAATGGAAATGAGTTGCATAGATTGATTTTCTTACTTAAAATGTTCACATTCTTTTAGACAAGACCACTACGTTTTTTCACGTTGTCAATATGTCATTAAAGTTAAGCAGTGTGAATACTTTCTGGATGCACTGTAAACCATTTGGCCAGATGATGGCACTAGATGAAAGTTTAAGGCTCAGGATTCAACATTCAACAGTATTAAAGCCCAGGGGAAACGGCTATAAATGGCTAGACTAGAGGAAAATTCAGTGACTCATCCTTCATGACGTGAAGGTTTGTGCCAGATTTCATGCCAATTCAACAGGTAGTTACAGGTATATTTCAGTTTGATTAGCTGACTGGAACAACAGAGCCATGCTAGCATGGCTGAAATAGTCAGATTTGAATCCACGCCTGTCACAGTCATGAAATAAAAACTAGAAGTTTATTACTGCACATCTAGGTTTTTACAGTACACAGGGTTTTATGTTATTCTGGTTGTACATTGTATTCTTACACCCTTTTAGTTGTCATTGGGTATAATCTATATATAAACTTGCATTTTCTTTATGATACAATTCTTCTAGTGGGCCAGAGACCAGTTTGAGGGGCTGTTTAAACAAACACCTGAAAATGTGAACCTCTTCCTGAGGTAAGATATGATGTCATCCCGCCATGTGCCGTTTTCCACAAAATCATTTACTGCAACAAACGTGAGAAACTACATTGTGTCCAAACAGTGCCTTTTTACTCTCCTTACAAAACCTTTCAGAAGTTCACTATTTTGATTTATAATCAAGAAAACGTGGTTGTTTTTTAGAGTAAAAAATCTGAAAATAGTCTGTGACAGTGCTTTACCATGTAATGTATGTGTTTTCTACAAATACTAAGGTCTTTTAACTAAGTTGGGTTTTCTTCTATTCAATGGAAGAAGACAGGTAATCTATCATGTCAGCACTTATTTTATATGAATAATACCTCAAACAATGACAGGAGGCTGAAAAACCACTGAGCTTAGCACAAAGCACTGACTCAGATATAATGTAACAGATCATCAGTAACACATTCGAGCTTCCAGACCTGAATTGTGTCTGAGACTTTAGCCTCGGAGCCTTCTTAATCCAGCCATGTTTTGAGATGTCTCTTTGAGATGGCTGTTTGTTTTGCTGGCATTTGATATAATCCCCCCCTCATTGCACAACTCATTAACACACTTTGTTGTGTCTTTAGAGAAATGATGCCTGCCAGTTCACACAGCCATTAGATGTTCTCGCATTATACTCATGTTTAGAATTAAGTATTTATAAATCCTCTAATAAACACTTTTTTTCAGAGGACTAAAACACTTTTTAGTTGTGCAATCATGGAAAACTTTTCTGGACATTTTCATGCAGCAGGGACCCGGTCATCTATGTGTCATAGTACAGTGAAAAGGATAGTTATTGAGGCTGTGGAAAGGAACAGTCATGTTCTGTTGTGTTTGCTTCCCACTCATGCAGCTCTGTGCTGAACTATGACTTTACGTGAATGCTCTGGTTTAGACCTGTTTGGGTATACCTGCACAGAGAGTGAGTGCCACGTACAGTGAGTTGGCAAATGACTGTGGCGCAACAAGTCTCCAGGCATTTAAGTATGGAGATGCACTGATCAGCACACTAATAATCACTCCATTTCCCTTCCTATGACTCTCCAGCCAACATTATTCAGAGGAAAGAATTAAAGGAATTCCCTATGAGTAACTATAAAGACTACACCCAAATTTACAAAGATCTTTTAGTCATTGGACTCTGTGCTTTCTCCATTTCAACTATTAGTGAGGCCTGCCAAAAACAGAAGTGAGAGCTTTTGTTCTGGGATGTATAGGTATATATAACACATGTATTAAATGTCTTTGATTATTACCTTCTGTGAAGTGTTCGTCTGTAATTAAATCAAAAAGAATTGCTTCATGTTTCCTTCAGTGATGCAGGGTTTGTGGAGCGGACTCTTGCCCATGGAGACGCTGAAGCCCTGGAGGTTCTTGGGGGAGTGTGGAGCAGCCTGACGGACTTGAACGGCGGAGGTCAGCGTCCAACAAGCTGGGAGGACTGTGTGAGCTGGGCGCGTTGCAAGTGGGAGACTCTCTATAACAATGATATTTGCCAGCTTCTGCACTGTTTTCCTCCTGATCAGGTAAAATCACACAAGTGAAAACGCCATTTCTCCCTGAAGTGTAGTAAAGCTGTAATTAATGTTTATGGGCACAGAGTGGCACTGCAGCTTATTTCCCCTAGGCTTGAAGACCATTATTACCCTTGTGTGAAACCCGAAACCATTGCTGATGAATATCTCGGAGTGGCTCTGGGGGTTTGTGAAGCATGCAGACAGAGTGATGTCACATGTCACACCTGGGGGGGGGGTGGGGGGTGGCACAGATCAGTGTCAACCCAAACAGACCCTCACTTACCCCATCGCCACTCAAGCGACAGACCATTTCAACCCCTGCTTTCCCATTCATGTCTGCTTAAATGTTTATTGTAGACTGCACACCTCTAATGACGTGTGCTATTTTCAGTTCTCATATGTTTCAAGTAGCAAAACATGAAGTTGTTGTTGAAGTTTTGTTTAGCCTATAAATAACACATCATAGTGGAACTGTGTAGACATTTTGGTAATAATTCTTTACTTCTCTTTTTTTCAACAGTTCTCTTTTTGTCCTTTTTTCTAAAGAGAAGGGTGGAGGTTTATTGCGCTCTTTACATCACTTTCAACCACAGAATTACTGGTGTTTGTGGAAACAGAGGAACTGTGATAAGGAATTTAATGTCAGTTAGCGCTCAGAAACCAACCTGTCAAAAACCGGTGCATGAGCATGACACATCGCAACTCATTTGACATAGCATCCACTTTTCTCTGTGAACCTACGAAGTGTGGGTGGTTTCTCATGTGTGTTTAAATGTTGACACTGACCTTGTGCAAAAGAGAGGAGAGAGTATTAGAAATGGATGCAGCTGAAAAAAGGCTGCATGTTGTAAATGCCAAGAGGGAATCTTTGAATATAGCGTGATTGTGTGTGTGCACAGTGGACCATAAGAAGAACTTCACACAGCCTGTGGTTGGAGAGCTGTTGTTGCATGACGTGTCATTTTTTGCATGACGTGTCATTTTTTTTGTCAATTAATTCAGATTTTGTAATAATCTAAGCATTTTCTGAACCTAACGTTCATTTATGATTAATGAAGAAAGCAGTAGGTGGACCTTGATTTTTATTAAAGGACTCTAGCCCATAAGAACACTAAACACTATAACGCTAAGTGGTATCAACCTTTTTTAAAGCATCGTTGTTACCCTGTTCTGCCCCTAAGTCCTCTGTAATGACTTAGGAGAATGCTTGTGATGCCTTTTGGCTCCTTTAGAAAAGTGTCCCTGCAGTGAAAACTGGCACCACGAGTAGGAGACGCTCTCCTTCCTAACATATGGACCTTTTGACAACATCAAAGCTCTCAGTCCTTTTGTTCCTTTATCAGACAAACAAATTGTGCAGTTAACACACAGCTGATAACAATATTAGTCCAACTGTGTTATGGGAAGGTTGCATCCCTCCTGCTGTGCTAGAAGACTAAATAACAAGAGATGGTTTTAGGTCATTTATTGGAATACTGTGCTAACTGTGCCTTTAATATGATGACATTAACATGTAGAAGTGTTTGTGTTTCAAATGTGGTTTTTCGTCATTTCCATCATTTTTGTTTGAACTATGTTGAGCTGTTGCAGTTTATCTAATAGAAATGGGGCCAGTTCTAGGAATAATGTTTTAGAGTTTGTCAATTCATTTTTACAGCTGTTGTGATCACAGGATACTCTTCTTCATCTCTTTAGGTCACATCTACAGGTCTACCTTTCTGGTCTGGATCCAAGAGATGCCCTCACCCACTGACCTTTGACCCTAACAATGTGAGTAGTGTCTGGTCCAGTTTGTCCAGAAGCAGGAATTACTGAGAAATTCGACAGTATTTGTTGATGACCAAATTCACATTCCTTCTTTATCAGGCCTGATAGTGGCTCTTCCTCACTCTAACCATTTTACTGGATTCTTATCTCAGCTGTGAAAACTACCTTACCTCCATATGGACAATGAAGAGCTGTTTAAAGCAGTTGTTTTACATAGGTGTAAATTTCAAAAGTGACTACCAATTTTTAGTTACCTACACTTTTAGACTAAATATAAAAACTTCCCTAGCAGTTTATAATTAAATCATGTTTTCCATGTTTCAGAGCACCCATATGGAGTATGTGGTGGCAGCAGCTACTCTGTATGGTCAAATCTACGGGATCAAGGGGGAAAAGAGATTCCACACGAGAAATATTAAAAAACATCCGTGTTCCATCTTTCACTCCCAAATCCTCTGTAAAGATTCATCTCACTGACAAGGAGATGCAGGAGGACAAAGAAAAGCAGAGTGGTGACGCAGGTAAGTGTTTTGTTCAGCTTTACTACTCTTTACTTGTCATTATCAAACGTGTTATTTACTGCCTTTGTGTATTCGCACCAGAAAAAGCTAAACTTGAGGAGCTGAAAGCAAAGCTGGCTTCACCGTCTCTGAAAGTCTCAGCCAAGCAGATGTACCCCATTGACTTTGAGAAGGTAAGGCAGTGACACATCTGGTGCACACACTGCAGACAGAGTGGCGGCTCAGCCTTAGCAGGGAGCTACACTCCAATCTGTAGGTGCTTTTAGGTTATGTCCCCCCCACCACCCTCCATCTTTTGGTCCTCAGTGACCTGAATCTGAGCTGTTTCTTAGCACACTGATGAAACAGAGCTGCCTTGTATTCTGTATTCACTGTAGTAACAACCTGGAGTTAGGACATACACTTGTGCAAAAACATAAAAAACCCAGCCAGCCCTTTATTTATTTCTATATTGGCCTATGTTACAGCTGCATTAGCACACTTTTAGTAAAATACAGTGCACTTAACAACTGAGGACAGATACATCCCCCAAACACAGTTGAAGGATGACAGGAGTGTCTTTGAAGTGGTTCGCTCTGAGACCAGAACAAAGGTTCCCCCCTTTAACACATCCATTCTCATGCTCACTGCTCCACAAATAATAATTGTGGACTTTAAATAAGATTTAGCACTTGGATGACATCTCGAAGTGACTGTGGCTAGGCAGTGGAAGCAAAAGTTTTTTTTTGTTGTTTTTTTTTAACAGATCTGGGAACTTGATCAAGATTGGTTTACTTGCCAGAAAGTATTCTCCAGTGTATAATGTGCCAATTTTAATACTTGTATTTGGCCTATTAGAGAACACATCCACAAAAAATCATGTGCATCTGACCTGTCCTGTTTATGAACTAATGATGATGATAAAGTACGTCATTATTATCATTATTATGAGTTGTTTCTCTAATGAGTGTTTTGAATTTGAAAAGGCTATGGGAAGTGATTTTTATTGGCAGTAGGATTCTAGCAAAGCATCTAGTAAGTCAGGAGAAGCAATTGTGAAGCTAAACTAGACAGGTACGTATTGAATGTCATCTTGAATAGGGATGAGATGCCCAAACTGCAGCACTCCTCCCTACGCTTCATTTTTATTCCTACGTGCTCAGGTCATGCTGTGGATGGATGGAATGTGTGTAGGAGGGTTTCAGAAGCATCAAGTTGCCAGCTTGGAGCTTCCTCGCAGCCCCCAAAGCCATCCCTGAGTGACAGTCACCTTCACAGCTTTTGTAGAGCCGCAGTAGCAGAGGCATGACCTCACTGGCCATGTGGATCACAACAGAAATCTGATTTCCACTGCATTCTGAAGGGGTGACCAAGTCATTCATTACAAAGTCTAACAAAGCCTTCAAAGCTCATAGCAGGCACAGTCTGAATTACGCCACTGGAGACGGTATTTGGCAGGGACTTGGATGTTGTCTGGCCTCTTGGCAATTTGTTCAGTTCAGTGTTATATGCAAACAACTTACCCATGTTTCACCTTGCACAGGATGATGACACTAACTTCCACATGGACTACGTTGTCGCTGCGTCGAACCTGAGAGCAGAGAACTACGACATCCCTGCAGCCGATCGTCACCAGGTCAACATTTTCCCTATATGCGTCAGCTAAACTTTCCAGGAAGGTTGAACATTATACGAGAAAAACAGAGCGATGGAGCTGAGGAGAGGGGTGGTTTACTGTAGATTAAAAAAAAGAGAATACAGCAGACCGCTCCCCCTCCCCTGGGGTCATGTTTTTAGTTGGGTCTGCACACACCTGCCCTGAAGCCACAGAAAAAGCCTGCCCAGCTATTGTTCCTGCAGCAGAACTAATCACAGGCACTTTACCTGTCGCCCGGGAGGTGACACCTGAGCCAGGCCTTGTACCAGCCACTGCTGCAGACGCATACAGCCAAGACAGATGGATGATGGGGGGATGGTTACTTCTGAGTGAGGGGAGACAAAAGAAGGTTCCCTTAAATAATCAGGCAGAGATTTTCAACTTGAAGAAATAATCTTATCATTTAACTAACAAATTGTTATTAGAAGTAAACTTCTTACTTAAAGCCACACGATTAAACTTACTTACAGCATATGTTCATGTCACCATAATATTTTTATTGCATTAACAATAATGATTTCAGGTCTACATTTTATAGCTCTCTCGCTGTCTCTTCGCAGAGTAAGGGCATTGCTGGAAGAATCATCCCTGCCATAGCTACCACCACGGCTGCAGTTGCAGGCCTGATGTGCCTGGAGCTGTATAAACTAGTGCAAGGCCATAAGAAGATCAGCTCTTACCGCACGGCTTATGTCAACCTGGCTGTCCAGTACTTTGTCATGTCCCAGCCAAGCCGGCCCCTGCAGTTCAAAGTGAGTTATGGTTCGGCTGCAGTCCTACAGCCATTTTTACTTACAGTTAGTTATTGTGTGGGGTTCAGGGACAGGATCTATGAGGCAGTCAGCCACCTACCGAACCTGAATAAAGCACTTCTTACAGCCTGACAGACTCTTACTGTATATACATTTACAATTTAAGCCTCTCTTCTTAGGTGATAAATGTGTTTTTCCTCTCAGTGAATGTATGTCTTTCCTCTCTGGCTGGGTAGCATTAAGTCATGAATGAGTGCTCTCAGGCTAGAGACCACTGCCAACTGTCAATCTATTGCATATAAGCCATGTCTTTAGCTAGCTAAGAATAATCCTCAGGGTATTTCAGTGTAGGTAATGCACAAACAGACCCGTGCCTGTTTTTATGTTTGCAAAAATCCAAAAGAATTTAGAGCAACTGTCGCTCAAAGCGAAGAAGACAAGAGCTTATTATCTTATTATCTTAAGGATAGGACAGGACATTTGAGGTTTTAGCAGGTTTATGAGGTCATCATTTGCTGTATAGCAAAGAAAACAAAGACAAAGAAAATAGCTACTCATGATGTCACATTTAAGGTCAAAATCTAAGAAGATATCTAGTAAAATAAATTAGCTTGTCCCTTGATATCTCACCTCTGTTGGAAATCAGATATTGGAGCTGCCCTTGCCAACTTTTTTACTGAGGATATTGAACCTCTGACAGACAGGGGTCATTGGGGGTCAGCTATTGGGGTAACTGTGTCCCACGAACATGAGGGTGCAGTGAGAGGGGGCCTGAGACAGTGTAGGTCTGGTTTCGGCTTTGGTTACAGGCAAAAATGCTGCAGCTGCATAAAAGGCTGCAGTGATGACAGAGGCAGCTGTGAACTTTCTATGCAGCTCTGACGCTCCAGGCTCGCCCTTTATCTCACGTAGAAGTAGCCCAGCCGTCTGTAAACGAGATCAGCGTTTACACATGTGTCTTCTGAAATTTGCTGAGCAGAAACACAACACTCAGTGAGTGGTTACAAACAGTCACACAGAGTACCTGACATCGTCCCGGCCACGGGGTCTGTATTCAAGTGTTGGATCATTCAGTCAGAGGGATGGGCAATCTTAAGATTTTCCAGGCCTAGGCTTTTTGACTGAGGCTTATAGAGTTGCAGCATCAGCTTTTAAGCTTTGCTCTATTCAGCAGAGGAGCCAGAACAGTGACAGGACACCATTAGAGGGAAAGAGCTTGGCAGAGGTTCCGGGTCAGTGTTTTGAGGGTTAGGAATAAATCTTGAAGATTTTGGGAGACACGAGTAAATGAGTTATACACAACTCAGCTCTAAGATTGGTCTCAAACTAATTCCTAAAGTGCTTAACAAGATGGCACACAGATGGCAGTTCTTGCAGTTTATATGATCACTATGTTCTTGATATAGTAAATATTCCAATCAGTCGACCCCATAAACAGCTAAGCAAGTATTATTAGCTTATTATCAGCTTATGACATATATATTAATATCTGCATGCACATAAATGCTAGATACTATTCTATTTTTCTATGACATGCAGTTTGCAATAACAAGCTACACTTTTCCAATTCTCCAAAGGTTGACTGTGTCTGACTTGTGGTGAAAACATGATCTAAAGAATCTCGCCTTCTTATAAGATGTTTAAATTAGGATAGGTTCATATTTTCTTATCTCACTCATCTCTCTGACATTTGAGAAAGTTTTTATTAGTCAGCTTTGGTGGCAACTGCAGACGTGCAGCTGTTAAATATCACTGATCAGACATGCAGTATCAAGAGCTCAGCTTCCTTTTGGAGTGACTTAGACCTCTAGCCTTGTGAGATCAGTCTCAGTTCATTAATATCAAGTAACAACACTCACATCTTACTGGGTGAACTGGTGGCCCACCCAGTGTTCATTCATATGGAGGTTACCACATCACAGCATTGCCAGATGTAAATGTGTGCTGTCCAAACTCTTAAAAATACATCAACAAGTTGATTGTTGGCAAAGACGCAGCTGTGAGCCACCCTGTCCTGTGTCCTATTTGTTTTATTCACAAATTCTATTACTAATACACAAGGCTGCTTATTTTCCTACCACACCAATGACTTTCCAGAAATTGTTGCTTTAAAGCAGCTGTTTCCCAAAATAGGAAGCTCCCCTGGCTTCCCTCTGCCACTGCTGTCCTCTGCTTGGAGGCAGAAATATGTAAACAAATGGGACGGTGTCCTTGTCTGTTCAACTCTGTGACTCTTTAGTTCTCTGTGTTTATATATTTTCAGTCGGGGGCCAAGGCACTATTAAAGGAGGAGTGAGCTGGGAAGCTCATATGGATAGAAATCTTGAAAATGACTAGAAGTACATGCGAACGGTCACTACGTTTGCATGAAAAGCTTGTTACCTAACTGAGGTGTTATCACAGCAGTTTCAGAGCTTGATTCTTTAGATGTTGTAATATGTTTTAATGTACTTTACATTACTATTTATCACTGAAAATAGAAAGTGACAAATATAAGGTGCACACTGTAGTAAGTAGTTGAAAGGAGACTAAGCTTGCCTGGTTCTCGCCTCAGGTCATACAAAGACAGTGAGTGCCTTGTTATTGCAGAATACCAAAGCTTTACATTAAAGACATTAAAGGATATTTCAAGAGCAGCAAAGATTAATCAGTGCTGTGCCCTTGAAGCTGCAGCCGAGCCACAGCCTCAGTAAAACACAGACAAAACATCATCCGAGGCAAGGACAGAGTAAGACATGTTTCAGCTGGATATGAAGTGTCTCTGTTTTCAGCCCCTCCAGTTGCTTGGCCAAACTTCTGTATGCCACCTTTTCTTGTTTGCCACACAAATACTTTCCTCTTCCATGTTTGTGCACACATACTCCACATGCAGGTCTTAACTTCACGTGACCCTCATACCCAACTTGCCCTTTTAGTCTCTAATTGAATTAGCAAGGTTGGAGGCAAGGCTCTGCATCAGAGGGAAGCCACTTCAAGGTGAATACTTACGCTGGTTCTTTGTTAATTGCCTGCAGAAATGCAGTGATTTCCTGCCTGCACAGGAAGCAATGTATTGAAACCAGATTTGCCAGAGAGCACTACATGATCTTGCCGTATGGTCGGCAGAGCACCAGGAGGAGCCTGGGGATTGTCTGCTCCAGTCTCTCTGTTTGTTATACACTATTTATTTGGCAGCTTGCTCAAGAAAAAATCTACTCTGTATCTTTGCTTTATGTGTATTTAAAATCAGGAAGAAGCAGTGATGTTGGCTGATGTGAGGCTGAGTAGTGTTTCAGTTCAGGGTGGTTGTATGCTGGTGTAGATGTAGAAAAGAAAACCTGCAGATTTGTGATTTGAGCACTTTTATAATTGAAGGCCACACATCTGTCACACAAATAACAGGGACTGGCTTTGAGAGGGAACGAGAACAACAAAGGGCGAGCTTTGCCTTACATGTGGTTAAATCTGTGTTGGCCTCCTTGGACTGTGCCAGTAAAGAAACAGGGTGAACATGATCCACCAAGGCCCTGAGTGCTCCTCCGGGAACCCCAGCATGGAGCTGCTTTGTGTTTGTAACTCAAGATGCTGACAGGAATAGTGCTCACGGGATAATGAGTAATCTGTGATCAACACTGACAGCTTGTGCCTTCTGTTCTTTTCCAGAGTTTCTTTTTGTCATTGGTCGTAGTGTTGTTTGTTTGACCTTATGTTGTTCAGTTGTCTGTTGTTTTACACTGCATTGTTCTGTTACAGTGTTTTTAGTTCCCCACTGATCATTACTTTCCCATTTGATGTTGTCAACAACAATATTATGTCTGTACACAGATGGTTTATTTATGTAAAACCAGGCGCAGACAGATATCAGACTGATAGATCTGATCGGATAAGGGTGCTAACAGTCCAACACAATCCAACAAACCCACACTAGCAGCACTAGATGACAGTAAAGAGGCAAAACTCCCAGTAGAGGAAGATACCTCCAGCAGAACTAGGCTCAGGGTGGGCGGCCATCTGCCTCAACCAGTTTGGGGTAAGACGTAAGAGCAGAGAGAAAAGAACAGCAGGCAACAAAAACAACAACAAGCTGCAAAAACACTGAGCAGCTTGTGGGACCAGTAACTGCACTCTGGACATATACAGCTCCAGGGCCGAGGATACCTGCAGAAAAGTACGAGAGAGGGACACAGTACATAACAACAAACATAAGAGTTCATAATAATGGTTGACCAATTGATGAGTCAGACAATTAATCAGGCCAGTCTTTGACAGTATTGGCATAGGTCGATGTATGTACTCATGCTATCTGATTAAAAATGTCTACAGATACATCTGCAGCCTACACTGGGAGCTTTTCACAAGTTATGCAACTGTTAATTCACACTCATACCCTGTGTATGAGAATGAATATGTGTGTGTGTTTTGTTGTTTTTATGGGCACTGGGTATCACTCCATTTAGCTATATGAAAATATGATGCTGTAGAGACTCTATCAAACTCCCTAAATCATATCTGGTCATCTCATACATTTTTAGGCTCGGGAAAGTCTTCAAATGGAAACTACTCTAATTGACATTCACACATATCTGGGGTTGATTTTAATAATGTAACTTAAAGGCTTAATGATTTCAGAACAGCTTTAAAAATTGTTATTTCAGCTCTGTACTGTGATCCATATATTGGAACCAACAAGAAACTTAAAGAGTAAATGGCTTTTATATTTTTCCATTGACAGTCTTGGGCCGTGTTTCTCACAAGTTGCTTGTTAGAATCATTGGAAGCTCCATGCGGAAGTTATTAGACGTATATAGTCCCCTGTTTCACTGTTCTCTCATTAAAGCGCCACTCCAGGCAGGAGATGGGCTTCATGTTTCTCATTAGTGATGTTAAATTTACATTTATAGGATGTGCCCGATCTCACGAGTTTCCAAATTAGCCCCCTAACTCTGAATATAACACATTTTATCACGCTTCTCTTCCGTTTCTCATATTCCTCTCGTGACTAAAATAATAAACATGTGGGGATATGTATTCAGTAAAAGCAGTTGTTGTCCACAACTTTCAAAAACAAGCAGTTCATAAACAAGCATAAAAGAGAGAGAGAGAGAGATCAATCCCAAAGGGAAATACCAGGAATTCATTGACCATTACAAAAAATACAGTACACAGTAATGTATCGTATAACGGGATTTAATCTAAATATAACTGTAATCAGCTGTATTCAGTTGAAGCAAAGCAGTGAGCAATGTAACATTCTTACATTGTACACCTGATACCCGTCTGTGACTCATTGAATGGCGTCCCATTGATATTTCACATGCCAGTACTACTACAGTAGGTGCTACAGTAGTTATAGCAGGATTTGTAAACAGGTAGTAAACAAGAAAGGTTTCTACACCATTTTGTCAGTCAGAGGCCCATTTGCAAGAGGATTGTTTTTTAGGATTCACACTGACATTTACCCTGCATTAAAACAACAATAGCATCTGCATTTGTGAGGGTGTGTTGTTTTGTGTATTGGTGAGAGACTGAAATATGATTATGGACGTTCGGTTAGAATCAGAATCAGCACTAGAAATTTGCCTTGATGTCAGGTGTAGACACAGAATCAAAGATGTGAAGTCAAGGGTTAAACAGAGATAAAGAAATAAAAAATTTGACACATTACAAGGTACAAACAAATACTGTAGTGCAAGAGACCATGGTGCAAGATGATATATACAAATATGAAATATGTAAACAGCAGACAAGATAGAATAAATGAAATTAAAAATACCAAAGGTTCTGTACAGAAAAAGTCAGTGTCGTGGAGGAACTAATCTATGTGTTAGAGCATAATAGATGCCAAAACACAACACAGTGGATCATAATACACACAGACAGGATTATAGAAAGTCATCACAGTGGAAACTGTCTTATCTTTCGTGACAAGCTTTAGGTAAACAGCAGAAATACAGTGTTCACGTGACAAAGTAATCCCACAGGAATGTGAGGTTACATGTACGTCAGTAGTCAATACACTAGCGACTTGCTGGATGATGTCACTTTGTATTATACATACAGTACATCACTTTTTTTTCAAATGCCACTGCATCATCTTGCCAGAGCCTCTCCATGGTGCCAGTTTTTTCACTTGGGGCAAATTGTCTGAAGGTCTGAATCCAGCCTGGCTGACTCAGACCTTCTGTCCCAGGGTATTGTCAGTCAGGTGGCGACCTGTTATCTTCTCATTTGAAAGACAATCACATTGAGATTCAGTTTACATGTCAATAGAAGCCTTTTGAATGCAAGGGGCTGCTTTTACTTTGTGTAAACAGTGCCAGGACATTACGGTGCTTTTTTCTTTCTGTATAGATAACGGGTCTTGTGTGTGTTTTGTATTGAGTATATGAGTTTTTCAACTATTGAAAGGCTGCCAAGTGCACATCATGATGTCATATTCAAATGATCTTTGATGCACTTTGTCCTGTTTTTAATGTATTTCTTATATCAGCAGTGGATAGGGCTTGCATCCTGTCAATTCTCTGGGGTGTTAGGCAAACAGTTGCTGAAAGCAATGGTGAACAGTTGGAGGTCCCAGCCATCTGTTTCTTCACTGCAGTCCAAAGAGAGTAGTGATCAATCGTGATCAGGTAGCAGATGACACTGTGATAATGCTGTTTTCTCTTTGTAAATGAAAGAAACATACAGGAAAACCTAAAAATGCTTTGCTTGCTCTTTACCAGCACCACCTCTGATTTCACTTAGTGTGCCCATGTTTATTGTCTTGAAGTGATGCTGATTAAGATGAATTAAGCCGATTAATTGAAGGGTTTTGCTTCTATTAATGAATTAATGTGTTACAGTTTGCAACACAGCCATTAAAACAATACACACATAATATTGCTGTGAGATGGTGTAGTGTGGGTAAAGTCTGGAAGCCAGGAATACAAATTAATTAATCCATAATGACCATAACACAGTTAAGATCTTTACTGTTTTTCCACAGTTTTATAACTAAGTTACTGAACTAGTAGAAAGGCTCATATATTCAGTGGTGTGCCTGATTTTTGTTTTCTGGATATTTTCCACTACTTGATAATCAGTTGCAAAATGACTTTGCAAAACCAAGTTCATGACCCATTATTCCATGCTTATTCAAAATTACACATTCAGACAGATTTACCATAATGATGAGTCAGGTGGAAGCCTCCATCCATTGATATTGTGGCGTCACTGGCGACACATTCGGGAAGTCGATAATAAAATGAGGAATTTGATTATCTACCTACGTTTGCAGTAAATGCAGTGGTTGTAGGATGACAGATAACATATTATCGTCATATTATGTATAAATGAAGTAATTAAAGCCTCAGTGGGAAGTTTTCTGCCAAAGCAAAGGTACGGGAAGTTAAAAGAGATACAATGAAAATAAAACCTATATAATCACACAGATCCTCCATCTGCCCTCTTTAAGCCTTGCTTTGAACCGCTCCAAAGAAGAGAGTTGCCTTTGAAGAAATAGGCCTCAAGCCACAGCGGGTTGTAAAAATGTTTCCACTGTTGGGATTCTGGCCAGATAGCGAAGCAGGAGCAGAAACATGCCTCAGCAGTGCTGATCTTATAGCACACTGCAGGCAGGAGCACTTATCAGTGTTTGTGTTTTGATCTTCCTGTCTCCAAAAATGCACCATTGTCTTAAAGGGCAAGATAGAAACCCCCTATTATACATTTCACCCCGAATGCCGTGACCTGTGCAAAATGACCAGCATGACTGTGCTCCAATCAGACTAGGATTCATTCTGCCTCCTTATCAGGTTCACAGGCTGAACGTCCTCTGGCTGAACTACATTCCCAAGCCCTCACGTATTTCTGCACGCAGAGGCGCCTATTTTTGGGCTCTATCAATCAATTGCCTTTGTTATCATAAGAGACCTTGTTTTGTATCAGATTCTGTGTTGTTAACTGGCTGATTTTTGAGATACAGTGAAAATAAATAATGGTAAATTCTGTTATTTTAACATAAAATGAAAGTCTATGAACACAAAGCTCATTCTAAAGCATGAAAAAAAAACACTATTCAGAAGTAGTAGAGTAGAGCTGTGACTCATTGGAAATAACACTTTGTGATGAAGACAAATTCTTTTGACCTTTTGACCATGTAATTCTGTAAAGCTAGGTTTTCATTATGACTCTGCTCAAATTTGACATGACTTTTTATTGAACATCTAGTGCACAGCCATTATTCATCATATAAATCACACTGTTCATCTTAATGAACATCGTACATCATTAAAATGACATCTGTTATTGTTCTGAGGGCTGTTTGACATCTCACTTCGTCAAGGACTGTAGCACTTTTTTGTTTGTCTGAATTTGCAGCATTTGCATCACACATGTGATTTATGTGTAAAAATATTGCAAGTCTTATTTACTTGTACCTATTTACAGTTTACAGTTTCTTGAACCAGAAATATGACAGCGTGAAGGTGTGTGTGACTATGCTTGTTACTTTGCAAAAGGATTAATTTTATTTGTTTTGGGTTTTTTTCCTGGAAGCTGTCACTGTCTATATTCAGAGTTTTCAGGAAGAGCAGACAAACTCACCATGTTTCCTGTCAACAAGAGGAAGCAGCCTGAAGTTTTGGCATCAGATATTAGGGAACTCCAGACAGGTCATTTGGGGAGAGCATCTAATAGCAAACGTCTGATTAGTTCTCATTTGAAAGGAGAGTTGGATAGTTTGAAAGCTTTTACATGAAGTTCAAATGTAAATGATGATGATGGTGATCAGTGTCTGTGATGAAAAGTGACGACTGTAGCGTGAAAAATGAGAAGCAGTTAAAAAAACTGAAATGTCATGTGCTTCTTCATTGTTTTGAAATGACCGGCTGCATCGTGTATTGGGGGAAGTTCCATTTATAATGCAGATCACTACATGTGGAGCAGATGAGAGACTTGGATGACCTCCAACAACAGGGCAGACAGAGTGCCCACCACTGCGACCTCACTCCACTCGGGTCCACGAAGTGGCCATTTGTTTTGTCCTCGTCTTCTTTAGTCAAACTGGGCACAGTTCAGATGCCCTGAATCCTGACCGCCAGCCCTGCTTCATGTCCAAACAGATGTGTAAATACCACGAGATATGACAGTACTTCATCACTGTACTGTAGAAGAACTTGTCCAACAGTCTAGCTTATTTCTCTCTGCCACCATGTTTACCTTTAACTATTCTTATGTTCATTGGCTGAGACCATTCAAAGTTGCAGACTGCTTTTCAAGATGGGCAACCACAAGGCTGAGCTTTTGCGCAGCTGTGATTTAGCCACCAATTAGCCCTTGACACAGTGTTGTCAACAGTCGCTGTCTTCAACAGGTGACGTCTCAGACAGTAATCCCACACTCTGACCTCAACCTAGGATAAGATGACATAGTTTAGGTACTTTATGAGCTTTTGATTTCTCCTTTAATGAGTGCAGTTGCTTTATTAAAATATTTATTAAAATATTAGATAAAATATCTATTAAATATATACAGATCATTGCATGGAGGAGTCCTATTAAATCAGTTTTTGCATTATTTTCCACATTGGTAATTTGGTTTAATGATGATTAAGGGGAAACTAAATCTCTCTGCTTTACATTACTACTACTACTCTTTCCTTAGAGATAAGTGTTACACTGGGGCATTTTTATGTTTATTGTTGAAGTTCCATGACAAAGCGATACTGTAGTTGTGCTTGTGGGAAATCATTTGTAATTGTTTCCAGCAGCCACTTTGGTTCCAGCATTCTTGTTTAATTTTTCCTCCCTGCTTCGGCGCTGCATAGTTGACGTCACTCTACATATGGACTGATGGGGTAGTCGATTAGTTTCAGGTTCCTCTCAGAGTTGTAGTACATGAGGAAGGGTGGAGAGGGAGTAAAAATAGCCTTTGTGTGTGTTGTATTGTGTAAAATCAGCATTTGCACACTAAAATGCTTATAAGAGTCTCTAGCATTGGACAAGGTCTATTGAGTCCCACAATGACTTTACATTTCATCATGCACGTATTGTGCATTTCAGAGACCAGTTGCTCCCTACCCATAGAAAGTTTGAAGATTTAAGATATAAAAAACTTTATTCATCCTTGAGTGAATTTGTTTTGTCTTGTTACAGCTGCTCTCTGCTCAAAAATACAGAACAAATAGAACCACATCTACACAAAGAGTTAGGATAAGCAAAATGTACAGTAAGAGGTGGTAGACAGTGCAGTGCAACGACTGGTAATTTGAAGTGATAATTCACTCAGCATTCAAGAAGCTAACTTGGCCACGGGTAAGGCGTGTATCTTGCAGACAAAATGTTCTTTGTCTGAAAACTGGGACAAAGGACCTAGACACCCAGTCAAGACTTGAGGAGTAGTATGCCATGACTGTGTCTGTATAACCCCAAACCCCGTTGTGAGGGGCAGTCAAAAAGTTCCCCTTGGCTGCTGGAGCAGAGATAATTGGACCCAGGTTTAGCTGGAGTTTTGGTATTCACATCTCGAGCCAAGTTTAGATCTTCAAAATGTCTCCTACCAGACAGTGCCTGTGCAAATAGGGTCGTCTGTCTAGGTGACATATTTTGACATATTTTCTGCATGCGAGGAATCCTGACCCATGTTAGGTCAGGGGATGTTTTCACTTAAGTCGTGTGGATTTTAATGTTACCGGCCTCATGATGAGTATTATCTGTCCAGTGGCTGCAGAAATATGAAAAAGTCTTTATCTTTGCAGGGGTTGAATTGATCTGTTTGGGTGTCAGGACTATGCAGTCTGTCTTTGTTTGAGGGTCAAAGGTTGAACCTATAGGAATAGTGACTCAGAGGCTGACAAGTTGCTGTCAGGTCATCCATCCTAAAACGTGATCCCGTGAGGTCTGTGGTGATGGCAGTGCTTTAGAACGGCAGTGGAGCCTGAGGCAGAAGAAAGACGTGTGACACAAATGTTTGTTTTCTTTCATTCGCATCATATTTGTCTTGTCAAATGGTCTTGATGTAGGAATCACATCCCAGACTGAAAATGTTTGTCACCCTTTTGTATAAAAGGACACTGGTATAGGTTCTCTGATTTTAGCCAATGTTATTGTTAGTCAGTCGGCTGCTATATATTTGTATTTTTGGTGCAGACGTCACAAAATAATCACAAATTTGTGTCCCTGTACCTCATGTCCAATACCTAAAGGAAGTAAGTTTACAATAATATACAGCACAAAGTTGTTTACCAATTTACTCTTCTTCCCCTTTTAAGGCTGTTTACGCAGACAGTGTCTTTTTAACACAGATGACTGAATTTAGTTCTGCAATTTGCAAAGGTGCATGGAAAAATCCCGTTGTTGTTATTTCACTGCCTGGGGGAACACATTTGTAGTCACACAAATGTAAGTTTTATAACTCCAACTTTTCCTCAAGTTGCACTATTAGTTGCAGTAATATCTGCCATAGAATACTCTGACACCGCGCTGACAAGGCTGCACATATTTGTGACTGAGACTGTAAACTGAGAATAAATCAAA
Organism: Anabas testudineus; assembly: GCF_900324465.2. Taxonomy (NCBI): domain Eukaryota; kingdom Metazoa; phylum Chordata; class Actinopteri; order Anabantiformes; family Anabantidae; genus Anabas; species Anabas testudineus. Next base: position 14,864,658 of record NC_046614.1, on the reverse strand, counting down.
ACTTCAGATGAGCACGAGACTCACTCCATCATATATGAGGAAGCACCTTCTTGACCTCATTGTAGCTTGTTGGAGTCTGTACTGCAGCAATCAGACAGCTGTTGGTTATTCTCAACACTCCTTCTCTGTCTTTCTGCAACAGCCCAGGAATCTTGTTGTGGACCCCAACCTTTAGTGCACATCTCTAGCAGCAAGTAGTGCTTCATCTGTCAACTTTGTCTGTCTGTGTGTTTGTGTGTGTGTGTGTGTGTGTGATGGTGTATGTGACATATCTATCGACAGGTCGCAGGAGGGAATTATACCATGTGGGATGACTTCCTGGTTGAGGGCAGACGCGGCGGTCAGCAGGAAATGACCTTGGGGGAGCTACTTCAGTATATCAAGGTTCAGCCTTCTTATTCCTCTCAGCAAGGAAACACACACGTTGTTCACACCAAGTGCAAGTGCTAACCCTTAATGCTCATTATATGCTTGTTTTCTTCTCCTAAACCTGTTCACCTTCCTCCATTGCACACAATGCCCATTGTTTGAATTGGGCCGTTCACAGCTTCACTAAATTCACAGCTTCACGGAAAAAGGTGTTTCTTCATTATGTGTAAAAAAAAAGCTGAGATAAAGTTACTTCTTCTATTGCTCTAATGGCTTCACATGTATGCATGTGCTGACAAATACCCATCATATATACGTATTTACTAGTCTTTATCACTTTATCAGTCTTTACCAGTCTTTAAACACTATCAGTGTCTCATCATGTGACTCTTAGTCTGTGTTTTAGGCACACTTTCTTGCCCCGAACACATATTTAGCTTATTGATGCATTTGGAATTTGGTCTAAGGAGGCAAAGGGAACATAAATTGGCAAGTGTTCTCATTTGTGTCAGCTTTCATTTAACCTTTGACTGGCTGGGCTCGTTTTGTTTGTTTGTTGAGACACTGCTGAGTTTACTGAACTACTGAAGTTGTTGGAGGGCCACAGGTCGTCAACAGGCCCTTCGCTCTGCAGATTTTCTTTGTAGGAATTGCATGTGCATGATACCACGCAGGCAATGTTTCACCTTTATCTTTTTTATACTATTATTTGTTATATTTTACTGCAGATTTAATAGAAATATTTGTCTTTGTGCAGGAAACATCTAACTTGAACATCAGCAGTCTCTTCTATGGAACAGCCATCATATACAATGGGCAAGAAGAGAGGCACAAGCAGAGGTATGTCCACTAATCACAGAGACAGTACAATGTGCAATATGCATGGCAACACATGATATGCAGCTCTGCACACATAAACAATCACAATATGCAGCCTAACTGTGTTTATTTAGAGGCTAATGGCAGGATGGGGTGTTCAGTGAGGAGGGAGCATGTTGACATGCACATGCATCACCAAACACTGACGAGTGAGGCTGCTCCTCCTCACGTTTCCTTGTGTTTGTTGAGGACACGAGTTAAATTAGTGCGAGGTTTTTTTCCTTCATCTGAGAAGCCACGCTGTCTGTTTGGGCCTGTTCAGGTCTGCAGCACATTTAAGACGTGTTTCTGAAGCCCCAGGGTGTTTGGAATGAATCAGATGTCTTGTGCCGTGTACTCACCTCATCAGTTAAAGACTCACAGTAGAATAGGCTTGTTTTGATCCAAGGAAAAGGGGAAATACTATAATAAATTGAGGTCAACTTAAAAGGAGTACATGTGATAAATTCAAATATTTGATCGTAATCACTCTTTGCTTTAGTCTCGCTGTGAGGCCTTTGTGTTCATCTTGAAACAGACTGTGCATGTCCTTCTCTGCTTTTGACACTCAAGTCTCTGGGGAGCTGGTGTTGATGTTGTGGTTAGATTAAGCTACAGGGGAAGAAGGACCCAAGCTTGGCGATGTGGACAGGAGGCCATACATGACAAATGTCTTCTCCAGTAGTCGCTTCCTGTGCAGTCGTGCTGCTCCAGGCTTCCTGTGTTGGGCCTGTGCAGGAGGGGAACTAAACACTTGAAGACAAAAATGGCACAAAAAGCCATTAAAGGAGACAGTTGCTTATATTCTGCTGACTTTTGTCAACAATGGACAACACATGAAAACCAAATCAAAAATACATTAACCCAGTTGGAGCCCTTCTGCATCTGTGTATGTGGGATTTACTCAAAATAAACTACCCTCTCCGTGTTCATCATAACAAAGAACTATGTCAGCCCTGGCAGTGATGTGACTGTATTTGTTTTTAAAAGACTTTACACTGTTGTAAGTTGTATGGGATATGCTAAACTATATCAGGCTCTGGCTCCACAGACAGTTTTAGTATGATCAAGACGTTCTCGGAGTTGGTTTTCATTTACTTGTTTGACAATAAAAAATAAAAAGACAGTGAAAGTGTGCACAAATATGTTAACTGATTCATTTTTCATGTTCTCTATTCAGTTTGAGATTATATATGTCTATTATAATATATTTTTCAGTGTATCTGATGTGGTGAGGATGGCAACCAAAGCCGAAATCCCTCCACACAAGAAGATGCTGGATTTGATCCCCTCATTTGGTGAAGATGAAGATGACGACTCTGATTCATTCCTAACTATCAGGTATCTGCTGTAGTGCTGCCAAGGACAGAAGGAGTAGGAAGACTTCACATGGGACTGCTTCAGTGTGAAAAAGCAAATTTAAATTGACCACTTGACCACCAATGTGCTTTTAGTGATTTCACTGTTATTTACTATTTACTTCCCCCATCCACTGAGTGTAGCCTCGTATGCTTAAAGGTTGTGGGTGGTCTGAAGTCGACTCTAAAAGGACCCATCGGGTTCTGGGTGCAAACCATGAACCACAGCACCCCTTTAACCATTTCTTTCATTCTGTTTTTTGCGTTTTATTTTGCAGAGGCTTTTGATTTATTGTACTGACATACTTTGATTAGGATTTAACCGTTTTACTGTTCCACATTGATATTGTAAAGCGAATAATTCCAGTTTTGATTTACATGTAAAATGTGCCTCTTGAGAAGTCAGCAGAGATGCTTGCCAAGGCATATGGATTAGATGACCTGGTGCTGCTGGGGCAGTGTTGGACTGTTTTCAAGGTCTAATTCAGGTCAAGCTGCTGATGTTGAAGGGGTGCCATCTGAGCAAGCCACTGGCACAGTAGGTATCGTGCTTTGGTGTCCAGGGTGCCATCTGGACACATCTGTCTTATGTAAATCCTATTTTAAACACGTGTGTACCACTCCCACTGAAGAATTCCCAAGCTGTTCAGGCCAGCGACGCTGGACTTGTCAAGGCCCTCATCTGTCCTCAGATGGCTTCTGTGCGCTGCCTGCCCTTTTCCACAACTTACAATGGGTTTTACTTCACACCCTCACATTAACATGTTCTCATGGTTAACATGATGTGCTCTTGTTGTTTAAATTTAAATCATGTCATAAAGAGCCCTCTTTGTAATTGTTACTTCAACCACTAGTGTGTAATTGGGCCTCTGATTAAATGATGCTCTGTGAAAAAACTGCTGGTTCAACAATAAGGCAGTAAAAATAAGAGTAAGTCTATGAGGAACTATACTTCACTAACACGCTGTTCCCTTACATCTTTTAAATATTGTGCAGTTCACAAAAATATTTTGCTATGATGGCCACACCCAACCTCACAGTTTTAACCAGGAAAAAGTTGAATTCACTGGTTTTAAAAGCTTCCACGCAGTGACTGTTTTTTTTGCTAAACTATTCACTTGTGGGGTTGTTTCTATATGATTCTGTATTCAGTTATATTTTGTAAGGTCTTAAATATTAAACACTGTGAAGTGCATTGAGATGAGCTCTGTTGGGATATAGCACTATACAAATAAAATTGAATTGAATTGATGTGGGCTACTAGTGTATGCATCTTTAACATTCTTTCGATGGTGATTTTGTTACCAACATATACTAAACTCAAAAATTACCACTATATATACATTATTTGTCTATATAGTGGTAAAACAAAGTGACAGGTAGTAAACGGAACAGATTTTCATTAAATACAAAGTTTATTCCAGGTATCATGTATCAACACTGTCGACAAAGTCCAATTAGAAAAATAGAACCATCTTATTTTAGTTGGTGTTTAAAGGTTAGTCCATAAAAGCAGCCTCATTCAAATGTATCCAATAATGTCGTTACATATGATGGGTTGTCGGCTGCCAGTCTTCATGAGAGCAGTGAACTGGTAGAAGTCAGAGTCCAGCTGATGCAGGCCTGTGTGGGACTGGTGAAAGAAAGGCTTTAGAGCCTGGAGTCCCACAGGACAGGACATTCGTTTGGGAGCCTCTGCAGCCCTGCTGACTTTAGTGGAGCTTGCTGGCCTTGGCCTCACTTCCACGCTTTTCGACATCCCTGCCAATCTCTTTCGCATATTGACTAAAATGTCTTTGGCAAGACGTCGGCCTGCACTGGGCTTCAGTTCTGCTGGCTCAGGACACTCTGGTAGGTCCATCCAGTTCTTTATTAGGTCAGCAAAGCTGTTGTCTCCCAGAACCAGGGGTTGTCTGTTCCTGCTGCGGCTCAGCAGCGATGTTGTCCAGTCCTCTGGGTCTGTGGCCTCGAATGAAGTCCAACGTTCTAGACAAGCGTCCGAGGTTGATTTGGGCCGAATGCGACCAGAAGGTCCTCTGTTTGTGCGGAGGCAGGCAGAAGAGGAGACTCTCACGTTTCTGGTCCTCCTCAGCACCACGCCCTCATCTTGCCAAGATGCTTCAGAATAACCAGAGTCGAAGTCCACACTCTTTTCACTGCTGGGGGAGCCTTGTGCCAGTCGCTCATGCTCCTGGTGATCTTCCTCCTCTTCCAAAGGGCTTGCCAGGCAGCATGCAGAGTCGTACGTGCTGGCCTCGCTCGCGTCAGAAACACGTAGACGGGCGAGCTTCTCTTGTTGTGCCCGCTGTTTGCAGAGCCTTGTTACGGCAAAAGACCGAACACACGGCTCACTGAGTGGCCTCGGCCTGCTTATCTGCTTCAGGTCCTGCAAGGATCTCATCATGTACTGCATTTGGTCGCGTAGGCAGTCAGTCGAATTTCCTAAACACAGCTGTACAAAGAGGAGAACACAAAGACTGAGTGGTGCAGGCAGAATTTCAATAGAAACAACTTAAAGCAAGAAAAGCTATGCTCAGATTTTGTTGCAAACTACAGAGCCGTTAGGCTGGCTTCCAAAATATCCCATCATGCTCTGGTCTTGAACAGTCCAGCACTGGGCCAATAGGATTTTTACCAGCTGAGATCACTCTGCTTTATGACCATATAACAAGCGAAGCATTCCTGACAACCCTCAGAGCAGCTTTATAGAGACCATCCCATACAGCATCACAGAAAATTAAAAAGGCATGGCTCCAAGAACAGGATACACATTTTAAACTGGGAAAACTCTCCCTGGCACCTAAACGCAGGGAGGAAGTTTGAACAAAGTAGTGCTGAATCGTGAAGGAGTGCAGAGGCACATATCCTCTCTGGACTGCCCTCACTCGCAGGATGTTGACCGCTCTGCATTATAAAACCAGGAAATGACTGCAACATTTTGGAATTACAGCGTTATCATGTATAAATTATGAATCATATCATCTTCTAGGCTTCCGATGAACACAAATCCAATGCAATCCAGTTGATAAAACATCACTTTGTACAATTTCACTTAAAGCTTTTAATTTTTCTAACAGACATAATAAACATTTCTTATTTACCAAGATGCCATGGGGCAGAAAGTAAACTTCTAAAGCTCCCCCTAGTATAATCAGATGTTTAGCCTTCTCTGTTGTCAGTTTTTACAAGTTAGTATAATATTTAGTTTGCTGGATTCCCTGCCCTGTCTGTGTTTGCCCTAAAGCAGTAACTACATGACAATGCCATGATGTTATCACAGCTGTGGGTGCTGAACCATTTGGCCCCCAGGGGAGACTTATCTGACATGCAGAGACATCCTCGATGGGGCTCTATGGTCATTTAGCCACTTTTTAAACGCCTTGTTCTCCTCGGTTGCGTTCATAAAACAGGGAGAAGTGATTTATTCTGCTCAACTACTCGGCAAGAACAGTTTAGTTTGAATTACCTGTGAAATGAGATGCTCAAATAGCTAAACACTGCTTTTACTAAAAAAAAGGGCAAATAAATGTGAACTAGTTTGTGCAAAACTTTAGTTTCTTTTTCATTACACTAACATCTAAATCTCAAACTACATAAATATATGAAAGCAAGACAAAAAAGACCATTTACCATTTCGTGAGTAGATGTGTGAAGTGAAGTTCCCAGTCCTGTTACTTGTCTAAAACAAACACATTACAGCATTAGATTGGTGATTATTTTACTTACAGCGTTTTAAAGACTCACAGCAGTTACTTTGCCTCTCACCTTCGCATCGGGTCGAACTGGAAAAATCTCAACAAACGTGAGGACTCCGCAGACTGAGAGCTGATCAGAGGTGAAGTCCCTCTGTGTCCTTCCTCCTCTGAAGCAGATGAAGGTCTGTCAGGGGCTTTTTGACGGCGCTGAGCTTTTCGCTGCAACAAATCAGAACAGCGCTTCACAATAAAAACCAGCCAATGGCAAAAGGTCTGAGGAAGGGAAGCGAGCGCGCAGCGGGTCCTGCTGCAGCCTGGTGGACGTGAATTAAAATGATGGGCCACACTAGTGAGGGGCCAACAACTAATGATCCCACTTTAAACCCTTTATTGTTTTGACTTGTTGCATTTAAACACTAAATAATGTTTCACAGCGACAATTGTATTTATTGAATAATAATATAATCTCTTTATTTTAAGATTATAGGCTGTGTACATTAAAGTAGGATATAAAGTGTTACTCATTATGTTCTATTCAGATTTTGCAGTGGTGGGGAGACGCTGCACAGACTGATGCTGATTTGCTGCAGCCTACATGCCGCCACCTTGTGGATCGCCTTCAACCACGGCCCATTGTACCTGAACATAAGCCTTTTCACGCCCTTTATCATTCTTAACAGATGTTTTGAAATGCAAACATGCTGTTGGGCTCAAGCGGGGCAATTCATTTCATTTGCAGATGAGCAAACCATTCTTCCTTCTCACCTCTGAGAGTGTTGCAAACACTCTGTATTGTCATTCAGCCAAGTTCAGTGGTGGAAGAAAACACCCCGAGCCTTCACCTACTGTAAGTAAAAGTACCAATACAAAGATGCAAAAACACCCCAAAACAAAGTCAGAGTTCTTCTTCAATACAAGCATCAAGCAGGGAAAGTAGAGGAGCCTGCTCATTGTGAAGTAGAAGTTTAAAATAGAACTTCTAATACACATATGGAGGCTATTTAATGAAAACATCCCAGACATTTAGGGGGGAATCACTAAAGATGGAAGTCTGCCTGTTAACTTAATATCTAGCAAATAATTGTGGTGGAGTAAAACTACAAAATATAATGGAAATGCTAAAGAACCAGTACCTTATAGTAAGTAAGTGGACTTGAGTGGACTTGTATAAATGTACTTACTTTCCATCACTGGCACCAAAATAGATTCACTTGTCACCTTTTGATTTTAAAAAGCACCTCTGGATCCACATGGGTTTTCTATGTGAGTGGTGAGAAATCTAACACAAAGTACTATGGGTAAACTCTGAAACACTTACGTAACGACAGTGCCTTTCTATTTCAATCCTATAGCTCTCTTTCTTTATGCTATGCCGAATATGCAGGAAGCGACCTTCTGTGCATTTTTCTTTTGACACATCACTCTGTTGAAGAAATGACAGCGTGACCAAACTTTTATTTACACTTAACGAGTGGATGACTTTTATCTTAATAATAATGACTAATAATAACGACTGACTATCATACATTTGTCTCAGTGTTGTTGCATTTCAAATTATGGATGTTCGTGAACTGAAGTGGAGTAAAAATAGCCCTAATTCACACTATGAATATAGCATGTCTCTAAAGAACAAGTGTAAACAGATATCAAGGCACAAACATATGTAAATAGACTCTGAATGAAATGAATAGTACATAACAATCCATGTTAGGAACTGACATAACAATCTTGCAAATATCTTAAAAGTGACACATAACCATTTCTGTTTTGTTTCTTCAAAGAAGTCGCTTAAGGAATGTTATTCAGTGTGTGGGGGATACAGGCTAATCTATGGACAGTCATGCAGAACAATGCACTATAGTACAACTGTGAATATTGATTCTGTGTAAACATTGTACAAAAGACATATTGCCTTCATCTGTTGTCATTCTCCATGCTTGTTTGTATTCTTCTAAAAATAAGCTCTGTGCAATCAAAGGGTTCATAAAATACCAACATTAGCTAACTTAAGTTAATGTGAGTTTTATAAAAAGGTTGAAGAGGATATCCCATTATTAAACTTCAAAAGAAAAAACAAAAACAACAGAGATCTGAAAACAAAATGAAGACTGAAGACATCACACGACAACACTTTAAACAAGTGGCTCTTGAAGGCTTACTATAATTGAAAAAAACACAACCGTTGCTGTATTTTTCTGTATTTTCATTTGTGGTACGATGAGATAAGGTTATTATTATAATGGGTTTTTACTCTTCCAAACCTTATTTTCCACTTCAGCCACGCGTCTTATATACTTTATTTTCTAAATTTAATAAAATTCAACTAATTCTCAGGCAAATGCCTCGACTCTGAACGGTTCTTTTCCAATTGGTCAAACATCGATTTACTCGGTGCTCAACAGGACTAGTATGAGAACCCCTGATCGAGAGCAGTAAGAAACTGTTAAAAACAAAAAACAATAATAGTAATAACAATAATAATAATAACATATTAGACAGAGAGAAATGGTGATTGTAAATCAGTGATTATTGAAGTTCCTTCAGGTTTCCCCTCCAGGAATCAAGTCTGTTATGATTTTCATTATGAAAAGCAGTAATCATCACATGGCTGTTGCAGTCTCTCGACCGGTCTGTGTGTGTCAGGCATCATCCTGCAGGAAAAAAAGAGACATGACAAACACATTATCTTTTGAGAAATGCAACATGAATCTAGAAATAACCATTATAAGTAAGAAAATCACACACACTTTTGTGTTTGCATTTGCATGCCAATTCAAGCTGCCATTGGGCAAGTAGCAGGGTGCAACATAGACAGGTACTGTATATATAAAACTCAGAAATAATCGATTCCCTGAGATCCTAAAAATACATTTTCTTACTTATCCCACTTCCCTTTCTTGAGCCATACAGACATTTTAATTTTAACTGACAAACTTATGAGATGTGGATTGGAGCACATTTTGTAAACAGTCCCCCTGAAATACGCAGACTAGTCACTAGGTGGTGTAATAAATTCATGGTACGGTTTGCAATATTCACACGGTAGCTCTATTAGGAAGTGGATTTTATGACTGAATCTGACCTGAAGATGTGTCTAAGAGTGAAAAACATCTAAGAATAAATGTGACCCTGCAGGTTGATTTAAATACCACAGGTTACATTACGTGTGCCTGTTGCCAGTCCCAATAAAGAAGAGATCCCAGATTAAATCCTGGCAATGTTTCACTGACCACCTGACAATCCACACAGTTGTAAGGTCAATAGGTATTACTATACAGTGGTAACAACTGGGTAAAATTCCCGCTCTTTATCCTACCTTTAGAAGAGACCACAGTCTTTCAGGTTGTTCTTAATAATCACGTCAGTAACAGCGTCAAAGACAAACTGCACGTTCTTGGTGTCAGTGGCACAGGTGAAGTGGGTGTAGATTTCCTTGGTGTCCTTTTTCTTGTTCAGGTCCTCAAACTTGGTCTGAATGTAACTGGCTGCTTCGTCAAACTTGTTGGCTCCTGGCAAGTGAAAGTTTGGAAAGATGAGCAAGTGATCTGTTTTTAGGATGACATATTAAGTTTTCATATGCTGTGATTTGTTGGTGAGTCAGTACGATGTCGACTGCAACCGCGATAAGCTGTCTGTGATTTTCATCTTTTAAACAACTGCTCTCAAGTGCAGTTTAATCCCTGATATTCCACTGCGTACCTGCGTATTCTGGGAAGCAGATGGTGAGGGGGCTGCCGGTAATCTTCTCCTCGAAAAGATCCTTCTTATTAAGGAAGAGGATGATGGAGGTCTCAGTGAACCACTTGTTGTTGCAAATGGAGTCAAAGAGCTTCATGCTCTCATGCATTCGATTCTAGAGAAAAGCAAAATTGGTCACGGGGTTTCGGCTGCTGCTAAAGCAACAACAACAACACACCATCAGAGCTGCCACTGGGGGACATATTTGTTTAATATTTTAGAAGTGAGAAATAACCAGTGTAGAAGGGGTCAGGACTTTAGCTATTGACCAATCCTCTCCAGAACCATTGCTTTAAACTGATAGGCAGTTCAAGAAATCACAAATAGCTAAAAATCACTTGAAAGAATTGCTATTAGGACTTTTATTACATAATTTGTCTCCATGGCTTAAACTCTGATGAGGTAATTTCTCCACCTGACGCTCTGCGTTATTAAGCCATAATAAGGAGGGATGGGCAACGTTAAACATGTTGTAATGCTGCACAATCTTTGCTACTTGCTACTAAAAATGAAGTAGAGTACAGATTTAGGAAGCTAGTAAAGTTAATCATGCATGCAGATGAAGACATAGAAGATGGATTTTCACTTACCATCTCTTCATCCTCAGCCAGCACCAGGTCATAAGCACTCAGTGCAACACAAAAGATAATGGCTGTGACTCCTTCAAAACAGTGAATCCACTTCTTTCTCTCTGAGCGTTGGCCTCCCACGTCAAACATTCTGCAAGATAATTGAGGGGAAAAGAAAAACAGTGAATGTGTGTGTGTGTCCCAATGAAAGACAGTAAGGTGAACTTGACAGAGAACAGGGAAGAAAGAAGAGGAAGGAGAAAATTAGCATGACAGTCCATCCAGAGGGGTGGTGAGGGAGGTGTCCATCGGATATGTGATAAAAGGTTGCAAGGTCAACATGGACCATACAAGGCAGACCTGTGTATGGAGAGCACTGGCTAATGGGGAACCTGCGATCGAAGCTGTTAGAGGTGTGAGCGCAACCCTTCAGACAGCTGAAGTGATAATGGTCCACCACATCCAGGACAGCTGCTATACTCCGATGATACAGATGACAAATATGAGGTTTCAGTGAACCCACAATCTGTTTAGGCTAGCAGACGGCCAGCAAACACCATCTTGATGAATATTAATTTAGGCCTCTGACACAACATGGCATTTTTCTGTATCTATAAGCATTTCCTTTCTACACTTATGATGCTAAATGGGAGAGAACTATAAAAACGTGACTTTTTTCTTATTGATTGCCTCCATGTATTATTCAAGTCATACACTGAGGCTGCAACAGAAGGTAAATATCAGAGAGTTTATCAGGAAACAGGTCACACCAGAGCCACGTGGCTGCTGCTGTCATTTTGCCTTATATGTTAAGCTGCTTTACAAACTGATGGCGATCGTGTACACTATACATCTAAAAGAAAACGTCCAATCCCAACAACTACTATATCTCTTGTTACAATATCAGGCACCTCCTCTTCATGCCTACTCTTCGCACCTTTATATAACACATTTTATATATATTCACCTAAGCTCTTCTACAGGAATTGGATCTGCTTCAATATTGGTCCTTACATCAAATGTTTAAATGCTTACCTCTATTAAGAGTTATATCTACGTATACATCCATTACTATCCCACACATAAGTGCTCAAGCTACATATTTTATGTAAGACCTACAGTGCTGTGCCACAGAGGACATGCTTCAAATGTTTGCACCAAATAAAAGCTACAGTATAGTTTTATTGCACCAGAGCACAGTGGGCAGGATTTAATGCATTTACTCAGCTCTCAGTGCAATCATGATAATTAGTTTTTTAATTTCTGGTGTAATTTAGCTTCAGAGTGGCTGGGATTCACATTTCTAACTAGGAGTGTCAGTTGCCCCTTGATACTGTTAATGGTGGGACCAACATTTACCTGCTGCTACTGTAATATCAAAACACATTTTTTTGCTTCGCTGGTCTCTCAAAATAGTATGAGACAGAAGTTAGATTTAGAGTTCACTGAATGCCGATGAGTGACAGAGTCATAAGCAATGCTCACTAAATTAAACTGGACCCTTTAAAGAGTTTTTTTTATAACTACAATACTGTTTCCATTGTCACGACACCAAAAGTATTGTTACTGTCAATGGCAGGTAGAAATATTCCACCTTTGTGAGTGAAATTTAAGATATTTTATTGTCATTGATTTACAAAACACCTCAAGTTTATGAACATTGGTATAAGGTGAGTTATTTATGACCTTACTTAAAGTGCAGTTCCTTAAAAGTAAAGTGAGTCTCCACAATGCCGGTGGTCTTAACACGAGTTCGCAGCACATCCTGTTGGGTGGGGATGTAATCTGCTTTAGCTATCCTCTCCAGGTCATTCAGGTAACTAAGAGACACACACACAGAGACAGAATAAGATCGATGCACGATTTTCAACCTGAAACAGTCAGTGATGTACTTGTGTCACATTCGCCCCCAAAACAGTCTTCTAATTAACTAATTAACATATTTGATTTTTTGCAATTCTGTGAACTTTATGTGAGTGAGACAAATTCAATTAACTTTTAAATTAAATTCTGTGTATTTGCATAGCACCAAATTACAACAGAAATCCAGTTTGGTTGGGGTGAGTGGAAAGAAGAGAGAAATAAGAACAACAAGCAGAGGACAAAACAACAGGTACGTTATAGAACCATCAAACAGTCACTGTAACCTGCCCAATGTTCATTAGTTCATGCTTTTTTTTTTATAAGTTCACTTGCTAACACTTCCCAGTTTATGAAGAAAATAAATGTAGCATCTCAATTTATCCATTCTCTGTTATATAAGCTGGTGTCCTCAAACATGCACTGCAAGCTGGAGGTCTTGGACCATGGCCACTCTTCCTTCACATCTTATTCCTTAATTGCTGAGGGTCATGACTTCTCATCTCCAGTCTACAGTACATATTTGCTACTTGACCTTACTGGTCAGTGTCACTGCAACTCAGCATTGCTGGCCTTCTAACAGTGGTGAGTATTTATTTTGTTGCTGCTTGGTGTGAAACACTTCAGAGTCAGGTCTCTAGTAGAGGGTGATACTTTAGACTGGCTCTGGGAACATCTATGATGCAGCACATTAATATAATTTCCTGTCCTGCGCCTCCATGGTACGTGGCATTTAATAAGAACTATATTTGAATAAAATGAAGTTCTTCTTCTTATCACATGACACAGTCAGCAGCAGTAGCATAGCAGAGTTTGCTGGATTCTCAATTTGCCTTTCGATTCACTACAAACTGTATTATAGTAGTAGAGATTTTTGGGGGATATGTTTTTCATCATCACGCTTGTCTTCTGCTTTGCTGAATTTGGTTTATGCGTGTGGGGAGACAGATGAGCTTAGAGCATGGATGCCAAATATCAATTCTGCACTTACTCCATAATCATGATAAATCCCCCATGTGAAGCGGTTGACTGAAATGTCAATGTGAGACCCCTAAGGGAAAAACACTGACCCAGTTGTACTATTATAATTCCAAGCAGGGGCTATTTCTATGGTAACATGCTGTTTTACCTGAATGAATTTGATTGATATTAGTGAAAAATTGTGATTCAAGGAGATCGATATGGCAGAGATATCAATTTAATTTGTTAAGAGAACAGTGCAACAGTTTCTTTGAAGTTACTGATTCATAAGTTTTCTTTCTGCTCTTCTCCACCTTTTCTTTGTTTGCTGTTAGACTGTTGGTCAGTAGGGGAGAGTGGAGGGATCTTCATCATGCTTGACATATCCTGCCCCATTTACACAAGCATTGCATCATCATCCACGGCCAACTGGGAGCTATAGTGGCCCAGCCGACCTATTCTTCAGAGAGAAAGAGATATATAGCCTACTGTTGCTAGCATTTCAGTTGTGTAAAGGCTGCCATTCATGGTCATCCACAGAAAATAATGCTACTAGTACTAATAATTCAACTATAAGTCTGACAGGCTTATTGAAGTGATTAAAGCATAATGAATGATGTTTTTTCAACATTTGCTCAATCATTACAGCTGCATATTTCCTAATGGGATGAGTTATTATGATCACAAAGCAACAGTTTTGCCTTATAGTTACTAAAAGCATCCCCCCCCCCAAAAGAAATCATAGCTACTGTAGCAACTCACTTACTTTACTTGGCGGGTAACTTTACTTGAAGTTTTTTCAATTGAATTTCTTTTCATCTCTCAAGAAAAACTATTCTGTGCTCTGCTTATCAGGTTACCATATTAAAAATCCAACCCAGAGAAGGAGAAATAAGCAGTAAATGGAAGTTATTGAACTATCTTTCTAGTCTCTACAGCCCCCTGGAGAAGTCGAAGACAGGTTTTTCACTGCAGCCCATATGAGAGAGGCTGACAGGACTACACCATTAGATCCATCACACACCAGGCGAACAGCATCCCTAATGGCAGTAATAATAAACAGGTCTTAATATGACACCTACATAAAAGTAATCAGCACAGCCATCGACCCCATATAAACAAACACTATGAATCTATTACATAGTTTTATATTATTGTTATAATCTGGTTAAAGTAATCTGGTTAAAGTAATATTAAAGTGCAGTTTTTGAACAACTGTTTTCAAATATAAATGACAAATAGCAATGTAGCAGGAGAAAAAGAGCATATGTATCAGGTAGTTGTGAGTTTTTCCACTTGACCACATTTACATTTATAGTGGCTCAACCCGAAGTTCGGTGCTTGCAAGACCAGATTGCATATTGACTGAGGAGGATATGGAGAGATAACATTAATAAAGGGAGCCTGAATATTACAGCAGTCAACAGCATATTGAAAATCTTAGAAGTCATTAACCCTTGCACATAACTGGAGAGTATTGCTTTGCTGAAGTAATAGTAAACATGTATTCTATTCCTAAAACGACTCACATTACAAAATAGACACATAAGCCCACTCACTACGCTGCAGAGTCGTTGAGCTGGTATTCTCGCGACCTTGCAAAGCAACTCTGTATGCCGCTGTCGCCCCACAGTCGCCTGATCACATTGGCCAGGTCTTCGGGAAGAATGCCCTGTTCTTCAGCAGCTGCAGACAGGGCAAAGAGCTGCTGGGCATCATCCTGCAGGTGGCAACAAAGACACAGGACAGGGTTGTTACAATGAAAGCATCACTACCAAAATATATATGCATACTAAAACATAAATATATGGAAATATTAAACAGTATACTGTACACTAAATAAGGGAATAACTTGAATTTGTGATCCACAGTAGAGGAAAGGTGACTTCCTGTTAACAATCTTCTATGAGTTCGATTCATAATAAATAATATGGTAACAGTACAACAACAATATTTAATCCACAGTCTCTCCTGTACATTACTGTGTCAGTCTAGCTCTGCAGTATCTGGCTGCAACCTGATTCCCTACAACAATTATACCTCCGCTCCTTTTGTGGGTATTCATGTTTTCATATTTTTATATAGGAATGATGATTGATGTTTAATTACTGTTTTCTTAGTGAACATCAATTGCCACTTACTAGTTCCTATTCTGAAGAAGAGTAAAAATAGTAGTTTAAGTCTGAGTTTTTTGTCTGTATTAGATGGTTCAAAATAGTCTTATTGATGTTTTATGATTTGCTTATTTCTAGTGATATGTTGTTGCAGTGACTAATGACTGGTGAGCGCACTCAGCACAGAGGACAGATACTTTCTTGAGTTCAGCTATTGGCTTAAAAGTGATTCCAACAACAGTGAATCTCGGGGACTGTGATGCATTTGTTGGAACTCTTCCTGCTCTCTCAACCAAACTAAACAACAAATAGCCTGGATGAAGTGTTTGCACATTTCAGCTCCATGTACACGTTTGTGTTTGTGCATATGCATCTATGCACACATGCACAATGTGTGTGTGTGTGTGCTGGGCTGCTGTGTGCAAGTATGGGCAGGCTAGCGCACTAATTGCCATGTGTGGGAGTCTGTGAGAGCATCGTCACGTACACACAGTCAATTGACTGATCTGTCAGTGAGAAAAAAAACACATCTATCTCTAATGACCACAGCAGAGTCCTCAGTCCCTGAATTACAGCTTCAGTTACAGAACACAGGCTGGCTTCACTGTAAGAATCACACTGACATGCACTTCTCCACATGGGCTCAGCCACTGTTAGAGCTCACTGACAGCTTGTTCTTCTAGCTGATAAGTGTTCACGGGGTGCAGCAGACTGGATCTGTGCCTGAAGCTGAGATTTGGTGTCATTGATGGTGGTGTATACTGTTTTGTGTTTCTATATGAGAGTTTAATGAATAGACTTTTGTGAGCATGTGTTAACTGGGCAGTATATTAATTATTCGTTTTATATAAATTATTAATGGAATTGTTTTTATTAGTTTATTAATTGTTTAATTCATACATTATGTAATTAGCCAAATTAGCCATTCGGAGATGAACACAAAGTGAGAGTCCAAATCCAAATCCCAAACATATTCAATTTACCATTTAAGCTAAACCACAGACAAAAATTCTCAACACAGAAGAAGGTAAAAAAAGGTTTTCACTGATGTAGTGTGACTGTCATGAATCTAATCTTAGCTTCACAAGTAAGTTGAAATAGTTTTTTCTGGCCGACATCTGAATAATTATTTGTTTAATTTGTTTAATTATTTGCTCCTACAGTTCACCACACTCTTTAAATGCCCGATGAACACTGCTACAACATGTAGATAAATCGGGGAACTCCAAAGCTTGACAGGCCTGCTGTGACAAGTTACAGTTGCGAAGCAATGACTTGGCAATCACTCTTCATGGGAGTTTAGCAAACCGACAAAGGAGGTGGTGATTGCAAAGTTAGTTTAGATATAAAAAACAAACATGCAAAGTATACAGTGCAGAAAATGATGAGTTGAACTTGTTTTCCAATTCCTTCTAACAAGCAAACGCTGAAATCACAGGAGCCCATATTTGTTTAAAACTCTGCCACAACTTGCTGCCAGATTTTTTAGTTGAACAAGAATTGGGCAGATAAGATATAGAATAAAAAACAGGCCTGTTTTTTTCTCTAAGGCAATGTCTTGAAACAACCTCTGTCCACTACAATGTGCATAAGTGAGGAAATAAATTGGTTGTTTCAGAGACAGCGGTGATGTAACTGACTTTTTCTTTTTTTTTTTATTTGGACACAGAAGAAAATGTGAAAAGGTAAACTTTGTGATTTCAGCTCTGGGCAAGAACGACTCCTAATGACTGTGTAAATATATAACTTCAAGATGCTGCAGATAACACCAGCATTGTTTGGTTGTGGCCTGAGGGGGATCTGGATCTGTTCACAGTAAGTAAGATCAACTGAATTCTGCATTCTCACACTGTGTTCATGGCTTTTGTCAGTTTTCTGTGCTCTTCTTTGTATAACAACACAGTCACTGACATTTGCGAGTAGACCCCTCAAACTTATATAGTTTGATATCAAACCATTTGTTGCCATCTGATGTAAGAGTTTACCAATTAAAGAGCTCTGATGTCAAACTAAAATAAATACATAGTGTTGTTGTGTGTGTGTGTGTTTGTGTGTCTTACCACTCTGGCAGGGTTGCTGTAGTCTATCTTGAGATTTGCCATGGCTTTAACAATGGCCATGATAGACTGGATGGTATTACTATAAACCACTGCTCGGTACTGCTTACACTCATCTTCTGAGTAGCCATCTTCATGGATGATCCTGCAAATATCAAGAAGTGTGCATTTACAGATCTTTTAGCATCTTAGAAGCAAAATACTAGAGTGCAGGTCTACTTGCGGTTCCTAGAGTTTCCAAATGAATGGGAGGCAGAGCTGGATCTGCCTCAACTCTGGTGCAGTTTATCCTAAGTTTACCTTTTGCGAAGTTACAACTCTCAACTTGATATTAAGAGAACTTAGTGCCTGATCAGTGTGCCTCCAAAATGTGATCATCCGGATTTCATAAGGCTGCAAGTGCAGAGGGAACAAACTGAGACACCCTCACATTGATTCTAAGTAAAACATCTGTCTTTAACAATGTGCGGATTCATAAGACAATCAATGGTAGTAATTAAGAACATGTTGCAGTTGCCTAATGTTTAAGTTGTTCAAAGAATATTCATGCTTCTCTGCTGCAATGTTGTGTTTACATGCGTTTACACACTCTGATGGGTAATTTTACATAATAGGTCAGTGTTATGAAGGTTTCTGTCTTGCAGGCTGATTTATCTTTGTGCCTGTACGTGTTAATAACCTGGCTTCAAAAAGCAACAGACTGTTCCAGCTCCAAGCTCATAAAAAATAGATTTGGTGCCTGGCTAGCCCAGAGGAATGTGAATAATTAAGCCATTTAGGGTTGTGTGTGTGTCCGTGTGTGTGTTCTGATTGGTGCACAACGTTACAACATCCTCTGTATTTAGAAACTTGTCGCACTATTCTTGTGTTATTGGAAGTCAAAGACTATAACAAACAGGGCAGACCATGATATCCTATAAAACCATAGAGATGAAAGTCAAGTGGTTCCTACTACAAACTATTAAGCTATAACATCTGATTTAATATACCTCATATTCTGAGGACATGAGTGCAAAAGAGGAGGTTAGATAAGTGAAGTATGATCACAACGTCGGGGACAAGAGGACCATCAGGTGTTCACATGGCTGTGTATGATCTTTCTTTTGATCTTTTCTAAATACATCATCATTTAAAAATGAGCCAAACAACATTTCCTTTCAGCTCTAGAGGAAGAAAACAGCAGGACAACACAACTTGATAGATGAAGTCTTCTTCTTCTTCTTCCTTTGGCTTCTTTGGTAAAACAAGTATTGGGATCTATTTTATTAGGAGACTATAATGGAATTCATCTGTTACATAAACCTAATTTGGCTATGTAAGACCGTCTTTGGTCATATTTGGCTATTATTTTTTAACAGCTCACCCAGCATGCTAACCAAGTTCCAAAGTCAATAATGTGTCTTTGTGTTAAATAGAAAAGACTGAGTGTTAAAACACTTTTGTAACTTACTTCATCTGCTTTACGATGGTACTCTTTCCCGACTCCCCAGCACCTGTTGGTACATTAGAGGAAGAGCGTTACAAAGAAAGTTGGGACATCTGATGATATTTTCTGCGTAAAAAACACTTTTGTGTTATTATAGTTTTTAGAAACCTGGTAATCAATTTATATAAAAATATGAATAATAAATCATATTAATGGGGCATTGAAGGAAACAATAATATTTAATCCACAGGATTGAAGGACTTGAAAAAGTCAGTGATGTGAAACCATCAGTATGAATTAACTATTAAGACATGACACACCAAAGACCTTATTAGGAAGAAAATTTGTAGTTCTGTGGATTAACAATAACAGATCAAAGATTCATTGAACATTAAAACAATCATTAGTGCTGTGTCAGCATGTACTGCATAGCAGCAAATAGCCAATTCATGACATACAGAATTAATGTGTTGACTGCTTTGTTTTTTTTTTATCAAATAAACTTTGTATTGAATCATGAGTAAAGAGATCTGCTTCAACACCATTGTTATGTTTTTGAAATGAATAAGTATCTGGCACATCCTTTGTACTGACAAGATCATGCCACCAGGCACTGTCCTTTCACACCACCTGACCCGGCCCTGCCAGCAAACATTAGCCCATCCCTGGCCTGACGGAGCAAGTGGGAACAGCATTGCTCCCTCGTCATGCTGCCAACACTCATCATATTCACACGCATCCAGCACTTTTCTGAGAAAGAGGAATCAACGAGGCAATATGAGGGGCTGGGTTTGCTGTCACACAAGCTGTCACACACGTCTTGTTCCTAGATAAGCACACATGCATACAGGTACCTGCATAATCCCTTTTTTTTTTATAAGAAATATGTCTCTTTTTTATT
The DNA here is from genome assembly GCF_900324465.2 of Anabas testudineus. Lineage (NCBI taxonomy): Eukaryota > Metazoa > Chordata > Actinopteri > Anabantiformes > Anabantidae > Anabas > Anabas testudineus. The sequence goes on along the minus strand of NC_046614.1, from coordinate 14,844,753 downwards.
GCTTAACATTTTCAGCTTTATTTTCACAGTTTCAGTTGAATCTTTTTATGTTTCCAACTTATACTTGAATGAATTGTGAAGTACAAACTTTTTAATCTAGCAATAATATAAAAACATTATACAAATCAGAGCTATAGGCCCATGTGTAAGAATCTCACCATGAAGGTTAAAAAGTGGTTGGTGGAAAGTGGAATACCCGTCTCTCTGTGGACAAACACATGCATGAAGGTCACCTTCCTGACTCCAGAATAAAACTCATCCATTAATATTTCAAGCCCAATGGGAGCTGAACACTCGAATGAACAGCAGTGAAAACGAAACGCCTTCGTGTTCAAAGTTTTTTAGGAGAAATGGTCAGTGTGCTTGTGCTTCTTCAGGGGAAAGGTTTTGCAGGATCAAAACATCTTATTGCAGCTTTAAGGCACAACCCTATAATCAATATTTAGGTTCAGGTAAAGATATATCGGCTAATATGATGATATGTGTGTGAACAGAAAATCATAAGCTTTTTGATATGGTTTTAGTAAGATACCATAGTGGAGTGGGACACTAATAAGGCATAATAAGACATCACCATAATTATGTATTTAATGCATTACACTATACACTATCATACATAACTAGCTCACTGACAATACAGGCATTATGGACCTAGCTGTTGTCCTCTGAACAGATGCTAAACAGATGGCCAATACCCTTAAAGTTGGTAAACAGTGTTGTTTATCAAATTATTCAAAATGACAAATTGCAGAAAGTTAATTTGTCCTGGTGGGACCCGTCTACATTTTAGTCTCATCATTAATTCAGATACAGACATTGCTGACAGTTAAAACAGCATTTAATCATCAGGGGGAAAAGAGCTGCTGCACAGGATTAATCAATTGCCACTGAGCAGGATATTAACCCAGTGTTAATGTGCCGATAAAATGACTAGATGCATAATTGATTTCAACACCTGTTATTATTGCTTACTACCACTAGTATATCAGCAAATACCCACCCAATAACATCAAACTGAATAGTTAAAACATTCAGTTCTTTTATTTGGGAATATGCAGCAGTACAGTGCCTCTAAAAAGCATTAACCCCCTTGGATGTTTCATCCTTTTATTGACATTATAAACAATAATGGTCATGGTTACAGAAAATACCTCATTAATGTCAAAGTGAAAACAGGTTTCTACAAAGACCATGATCGATTTATAATGTCAATAAAAGGATGAAACATCCAATACTTTTTTAGGCCCTGTATATTCTGATTGAAAACATGTATCCATCGTACATGAAGTCCTGTGCTTCTCCAGAGTTGAAGCAGTAATGGGGACTGATCAGTATTACAAAGATCCCCCTGTGTGCTGTGTTGGCAGAGTGGACAAGCTCTTTCTTTTTAGTGCCGTTACAACAGAAACACTTTCTGGCAACGAGAAGACGACGCCACCCCGCTCTTTCTGGATCTTCAACCCTATTCATAGCTGCTCCCTTGTTGGTTTCAGAGCACGCCAGAAAACATAACAAAGATAATAACATGATTTGTAGCATGAGGATCACAGTGGCCAGGCTAGAGAAAACACAACTGCCTCGCTCAACACACCCAATACTCTCACAGGCCCGCTCACTTCAATGACAGCTTGGCTGCAGTCTCAGTCACCCGCTGCAGAAAAGACAAAGTATTCATTCATGGACTGATGAGAAATCCAGATCTCAGCAAACACACAAGCATCAAACACAATCTCAAAGCAGATAATGTCAATCGCCTGTCAACTATACTACTACTGCACCTTTATCTAGAACCAAGAAAAACTCAAGAGCAGTTCCGTAGCACAAAACACTAATATGGCAGAAAATGTATAATTATAATTTTAATGATTGAATTATTAAATTGTTTCACCCCTTAGTCCTCTACAGCAATGCATCTGACTTCTGTGGGCACCCTATATTAAACTATGTGTGACTAAATGTCTAGTCTGACTCCATGTTTATCAGAAGAGACAAGTGGTTGTTTGCATCCTCCCCAGAGCAGCACTTAGGCTACAGCCACAGTGCAAGGGAAGCTAGGGAAGGGAAACTACTAAGTGTGTGTAGAAGGGGAAAAGACATAAAAATGCAAAGCATAAGACATCTCACTGGTGACACCTGACTTCAGGAGATTTGTATTTGACCCATACGCTTTAATTATGAGTTCCAGGCTAACATAAGTCAGGTTATAAGTTTGCCGAGAATAGCTGCATACAACAGGGAGGAAGTTAAAACTGCTCTGGTGTAGCTCACAAGGTGCAGATTCCCTTTGGAAAAGTTGACACAGTATCACCTTAACCCTATAAAGCATGGCTTTATTGGGCAGAGACAAACCAGCATTTATTTAGCAGTAACTAAAAAGGCCCTAAAAGTGATTCATGGCAATTGAAAAAAAAAAGAATGAGACTGAGGGCAATTTAGAGCAAAGCTTTAGAAGAGATGGCACTGTAATTAAGAGGCAGTTAAGAAGAGGACAGACAGGAGGCGTCGGGAGTAGAGGTGGACAACATGGAGCAGAGTGACAAACGAGCAGGAGATGGAGGAGGAGGATGCACAGAAAACTGTGGGTTTGTGAGAGGACTAAGCACTTAAGACAAAAAGTAATCAGATGAAGACTGACATTGGTGCCTGATAACGCCATGAATATTCATCACAGGTTTTCTGCCATTTTGCAGATAAATACAGAGTTCAGCTGCAAGTTCAGCAACTACGAACAAACTGAAAAGAAAGATGAGTAATGGAGGCTTCACAGAATACATGTAGCAATGAGTAACATTGAAGAGCAAGCTGCAGAGCGTTCGGTGAGCATTAGCGGGCAATTACTTGTTTTTGTTCTTGATTCCTGTGTCACTTCACCACCAGCACATTAGTGGTTTGCTTAACTTCACGCAACTGCAAATATGAGTATGTCACAGGATCTTATGAAGAACTCTAAAACTCTCTCTTGAGTACAGACTGTTCTTACCAACCTATCCACTAAATGACCCACTTAATATAATTACTATGCAAGAACCTTCTCTAATTATAGCACTAAAACCAAAATGAGTGCATTACTTTTATAAGGTGTTAATTTGCAGTGATAGGTTACTAAATTCTGGCCTTTGATCTTGAAATGCGTCTCTCCAGTAAAACTTTAAAACACGGAAATGAAAGGAGCGATTATATTCCAGATTCCAGATTTTCAGTGAGCTACTAACAATTTCCGATGTAAGATAAAATAATTAGTTATGAACAAGAACATGATTGAATCAAAGGGTTTGTTATCTACAAAGTACAAGTGTTAGTGGGGATTTCTCAGTTCAGCATTCAATAGAGAAATTACTCTACAGATATGCAACTATGACAAGGATAAGGCACTTGGATTGTAAACTTGACAGCTTTAAGTTGTCTTTTGGTTGGACAAAAAGAAATGCAGGAACATCACAATGCTCCTGTAAGTTTCTTAGACCAGTCTGCAGACCATGAAAGCACAGACCTGATCTTAATATAACATCTGCCTGCACTAAGACTAACATTACATTTTATCTATCTAACCTACAATAGATATAAATAAATTATTCAAAATGCTGTAAAACATTTGCTATATGATTATACAGGGGGATTATGTACTAGTCGAAGTTGTGAAGTGAAGTGGTGTTCTGCTCTTGCTGCAGGAAAAAAAAACCACACTCAGCACATCGTGGAACTAAAGTCTAGGTTCAGCATCATTCTGGCTGTGAAGAAAATACAAGACTGTAGAGAAGATGACATCACACGGCTCCGGAAAATGAAAACGGAGTAATAGCAATTACTGATTCAGCTGTAATGAAAATTTTATGACACATGCTTCATAACTGCAACTAAAGTCACAGTGCATGATGGTTATCATGTAGGCAGGACACAGTCACAGCCCCAGGTGCTGCAGGTAGAAGCTATATTAAGCTTTTTTGATGAAAAAAAAAATGAACGTCATATGATTTTACATACTTAGAAAACATGTACTGATTTTTCTAACCCTAACCGACTTCGAAGTGATGGTGATAAAGGCATCAGCTGGAGTTACAGATCTGTAACACTGTCAGTTCCAGCTGTTTCAAGATTTCTGAAAAGTTCTCCAGGAGCAATGTAAGGGTCAGAAATGTTTAAACTATTGAGCATACCTGAACATGCAATTCAGGGTATTTGTAATTAAAATGCACAATAAACTCTGACAGCTAGAAATTCATACTTACTGGAGCCAAACATTTAGTCACAAACCAAAGTATTATGATTATAGAAAAGTGAGGGCATCACTCAAGTTATTACACTTCATACTGGATAAAAAAAATGCCATTCAAAACCACAACTATCCGCCTGATGGTTGTGCAAATTCATAGCTCAGGATCAAATATTCAAGTATTTGTCCTCAGGATGTTAATCATTATTATCCTTACACAATGTTGCATCACTCTAGCAGTTATAGAGATACTTCACTGGATAAATATCCCTTTCTGGAACCACAGATCTATCCAGTAGTTGTAGTCTTTTCTTTTTCACTAGAAAACAAAAATGTCAACCCAGTGATGAGACTAAAGAAAAAGTCAGGACCAGCAGTATTCATCCTCTGCTACTGGATGGTCGTATAATGTTTCACAGTGATGCAGTTGCTATTTCAAGCCATGTCACAGCGTACTGGAGGAACACAATGACACAAGTAGATGTGACATTATAGGTAAACACATGTGTTTTCTTCCTAAACTACAATGATTAATGTGGACATACTGCACAATATCTGATAAATGTAGGCTGTTTGTAGCAGGAATGTATTTAGGTTTGATTTTTAGGCATTTTCTCAAATTCTCCAGAACTTAATCTGATCACTTTTTAACAACAGTGTTGAAGAATATTGATGAATATTTAATAACTACAGAAACAGAAACATACCATAATTTAACTGTTGTGGTTCATTCTCCTCACTATCATCAGTTATTATTTTTAGAAAATTACATGTGAAAAATCACTGAGCACGAACACAGTGGATCACTGAGCGGCTACAGATTCAGATATTTCCCCCAATTGTTGGAGGAGACCAAAACAGAGTTAAATAGGGAGTGAATGGACACCTCAGGTGACTAGAAACACATCTCCAAATCAATGTCAATGTTGCTTGATAACAGCTGTGTGTCTAAATTAACATTATTATGTTTAACATGTTCAAAAACGAAAACACAAGATGAACATTTGTCAGTGTTATTATACTTTGCTGACCCAACAGCCTGAAGGTAGCATGAGTGAAAAAGACACATTGAAACTAAATAATTTAGGTAAAATCTTTAAGACAGAGTTGATTAAACTCTCTCTGCCCATGCTTGTGTATGTAAATAGATACAAGTTATCATGTATGTGTCTGTGTGAGAGAAAGTAATCATTTATAAGTGGAGTTTTTTTTATTTTACAATGAAACACATGGTCCATTGCCCTCCGCCAGTGGGCTTTTATTAAGAACCTTGTCTTTTTCTTTTACAGAGTCTGAAGTAAAGCCTTTTTCTAACTTCCCTTTATTGACCTGCAGATAGCAGCTGCCTTTGAATTATTTCATGCAGGCACTCAACCACTTCAGGCCGCCAGGGGAACAAAGACCTAGATTAGTTTACTGTATCACCACATGCAGGTCCTGGTGGGTGCCTAACTGGGAAAGGTGTTATAACCAGCAGCACTGCACCCTATAGCCCTTCCAAACTACCACCAGCTCAACCCTTTGTACATGCAGAGAGCAATGGAAGAATTTTACATAGTTGGATACAATACAGTATGTTATCGCCTGGAGTGAAAAAGTAGGTCATCAGCCTCGCAGGGAGCAGTGGAGCTTCACTGCGTTGCTCTGCAGAGTAGGATTTATGCTGCACTCAGATTGTACAGCCAATGCTAATATTGTTTAAACACTTGTTGTGTGCACTCATAAGCTGCATCTACACATTTCTGTGACCTGGATGCTTAATATATATCTGACAATTTCTATGTTAAAAACTGCTCCTGAGCTTCATAAAACCCCGGCAGTGTTCTTTTGAAATCAATGTAGCACATCATTATGTGTGAACATTATGTGTTAGACGGTGAAGACACAAAAAAAAAAAAACGTGACAGTAGCTTAGCTCACTGTAGGCAATCACCTTTTATGTCTGGTGCCAAATTCACCTCTGCAGCTCCGGCTTGTACCAATGAAAGCAACGCAGATGAAAAAGAACCATTTTAAAGACTCATGTCAAACAGGATCAGAAAAAAGAGGATCAGGAAAAAATCAACAGAGAGACAAGTGGGAGCTCATTGTCGTACACGCAAATCAGCAACAGCAAGACAAACGTACGAGCAGCTGTGACATGATGCATGATGCAGAAAACATACAGTATGTATTCAACACAATCTGCTTCTTGAGGAAGAGCAACTGAACGGATGTAGCAGAGACACACTGCATCGCTGTCTTCTAATAACAAAAGCAAGTGAGTTGCTACTTCTAATCCTTTCAGACCTCAATGCATCCTTCAGCACCATTGATCGTCCCGTTTAAATGGAACAGATACGTGTCAGCAGCACTGCTCTTGACTGCTTTGTACCTTTTCAGCACAACCTTCGGAGCCACTAGACAACACCCGTTCTGTGCCGTGCCGTGCCACTGTTGTTCTAATTCTTTTATTTGTAAATACTTCCTCACGACTGGATAATAAACAAGTGAAATGCTTCATTTTATTGCCGTGCCAGTCATTCCCAAGTGTGTCTCCTCTTCAAAGGCAATGATCCAGACATTCTTGACATTTTTTTAAGTGACATTAGGATGTCAACTGCTCGATATCTCAAAAACGTATTACTTCCCAGTGATATAACCTGAAGTAAATCCGACGTTTCCAGCAAAGAGGTCTATCTGCCAACATCAGATTATGTGTAGATAGCTTTTAACAGGGCTGTGACGTCTCAGGATGAAATTGTGCTTGTACCAGAATGGAACAGTACTACCAGTGCTGCACTAACAGATCTTATCTGTTCAAATTAATCTCCGCTGCACTGGTTCATATGCAATTTTAAAATGAATAAATGACTAACATCTAATATTCTATAGCATGGGTGGTTATTTTTGCCCTCTATAACATCAGAAAGATTAGACCCTTTCTTTTGAAATGTTTACTCTGAGACACATTAGTCACAGAAATCGATTGTGTTCTTACAAACAATATAACTGGGAACTCGGACAGTGAGTACTACTGTAGTCCTCTGCAGGTATCCTCGGCTCGAAGCTCTGTATCTCCAGAGTGCAGTTACTGGTCCTACCTGCTCAGTGTTTTTGCTGCTTGTTGTTGTTTTTTGTTGCCTGCTGTTCTTTTCTCTTTCCTCTTTCCACTCACCCCAACCGGTGAGCCTGGTTCTGCTGGAGGTTTCCTCCCCTAAAGGGAGTTTTTCCTCTGCACTGTCGCCTAGTGCTTGCTGAAATAGGATTGTTGGGTTTTCTATATAATTCTGTATACAGTTATATATGTAAGGTCTTAAACCTTACACTGTAAAGTGTAAAGTGCCCTGAGATGACTTCTGTTGTGATTTGGCGCTATACAAATAAAACTGAATTGACTTGTATTGAATGATTCCACACATTATCAGAAGCATCAGGTATGAAGGAGAACATAAAGACATTAGCTGCGTCATTTACAAAAAAAAATCTGAATGTTCTTAGCCTTACCCTACCCTATTAATTATACTAATCAAGTGAGTTAGTATTGATCACTGATAACAACACTTAACATGCGGAAGCTCTTCAGAGATCTGGAAAAACTCACCTGTTCAGTACTAAGAAATGAGCAGACAAACGACTAGAAAAATGTTGCTGTTGGCTTTGTAGCAAGAGGATGGAACACATTAAATGAAACCAATGTATTACTTATACGCTAGAGTTGCTAGTCAGGTGGTTTTGAGACAAAAATATATGTCACATATGTTTTTTTTAGTGTATGGTCCATTTTGCATTCATGCATTTAACAATTTCCATCTAAGATTAGCTGTGTGTCCAATTTGTTAAAAAATTACAGAACACATGTAACACCAAGATAATTAATATGCACACTTAGACCACAGAAGAAGCAACTGAAGAAAATATCAATACAGAAATGATGACAGAGAGTCTGGTTGTTCACTGTGTCGAGATCGAAGTCACAAATTTGGAAAATATATTAAGTGCAGACTTTATGGTAAAGAATATGAACTATATCATTCTTTTGTTCCCCTTTAATTAATTCACTGTGTCTGGAAATGACTCCTCACATATCAAACTGTCACAGCTGGTGTTTGCCTGGAAATCACGGTGCTTACTCTCCCACCTCCCAATGTTTCTGCATACCAGCATGTCAAGTTATGTGCACACGCACACACACACACACACACACACACACACACACAGGCCATGTTAATCTACTCTGTATCAATTTTCAATTTTTTACCTTACCCTAACCATCACAACCAACTGGCTCACTCTAAACTTTTCCCCTAACCCTAAAACCTAGTCTTAACCTTAAAATTGGTCTTTAGACCCCCTTCTCATTGCTCTTTTGTTTGGACATTATTATATGAAGCTTCGATTGAGGCACACAAAAGTCATACGGTAGCCAGGTGGAATAACTTTAAAGGGATCTGTCTAAAAAGCAGGATGCTATTTCAAACTAAAAGGTGTAATACAGGGGAGGACAGAGGAGCAGTCAAACTGTGCTTGCATAGCTTCGTGCTGGTCATGAGCTTAGTCAGTGTAATTTATTAAACTCTCCACAGCCTGTTCTGTGTATCTGTATAGTGTAGGGGCTCTCTGACTATACACACAGCCCATCTGTTAACTAAAAACAACATCATTTTCCCTGACATCCCCATGTGGCTATAAGATGCTTGTTGTATATCATAGCAGCTGTTTCATTACTCCTGACCTGATGGCTCACATTCTGGAAGACAAATGGGATATTGTGGCACTTGTACCTGCAAAATACATCTAAATGTTGATATATAAAGGTCAGTTCTGGCAGAGCTCGTAGAGAAATGTTCGGCGGCCTTGTATGTGCATGCACTGGATTAGTTGTCATGGTTACAGCACCACATTGCCTCACCAAAACTAAATTACAAAGATCAACACATTTACACGTTTGCGTGGGATGACAGTAGAAAAAAAAAAAACTATAACACTCTTAAGGCAAAGACTCATTCAGCAGCAGCCTTAACTGTGCTGTATTTTTAACTGCAGCTGTTGTATTTTGATGGAAGTAAACAGCAATAGGATACATAAATTAAATATATACATAATAAAGAACATTTATACTAATTATACACATTACTTGTTTGTTGGTGTCAGTTGTCTGAAATAATTATAAGGCTATACAGAGACACACTGCTGATGAATGAATAGTCTTCCTTTTAACCACAGAACTCCATGCCATTCATACTACCTTATTTTATTTGTGGGGAAATGTTTGAGTCAATTAAAATGGCGGACAGCAACGTGGTGCATTATTTAGCAAACAGGAAGTGACTGCCATTGTTTTTTTATGCTGACTGACAGTAAAATTACCATATAGTACAGCAGGTAAAGTAGGAAATGCACTTGGGTCATTATTTATTTTTCAGTTCTTAAAATGGCTTCTGCTTTACAGTCAACTAAGTGTCAAATTAGTTTGCTGCACAATTTTAATCTCTTTCTTTTTCAGAAAAAAAACAAAGATGTCAATGTGAAAAATCCATCAGCATGCTAATAAATGTGATGTGCTGCGATAGTTATCTATTAATTCATTTTAAACACTTGACTGGTCCACCAACCTGCAGAGAAGGATCTCTGTGTGTATAAATGAATGAATTGTGCGTGGCAATATTGGAAATCAATATACTATTAGCTGGATTACTGAGGTGCTTGGAGAAAAACACTAACTCTCACTTAACCCACAGCAAATGAATAAGAGACAATGACAAATGAGCAACACACCACAGATCAGAAATGAACTAACATGATAATAAATCTGATACAGTACTTCATTCTATATATTTAGTACTGAACATATTCATATGCATTCTCAAACGGCTGTAATTGGCTATAATGTGAATTGTGTAGAGTATCTAACACATACAAACTATTTAATGGGAGAAACAGTTGTAAATAATGATAGTTCACCATAAATTCAATTAAACTGAATTTACAGATAGACAGATGACAGATTGATGAAGGATTAAAAAAAAACTAAATGAACAAAATTTGGACTGGAACTACATTTTTGTTACAAGTTGAGTCCAGAGGTGAACTCCAGTTAATGATATTCAAATCTTATGCAGCCTGACTTCACCCTGGGACAGTAACTGTCAAATTAATTCAGAAAGCATTCAACCAAACTAAATGTCCCATGTGAACTTTTAAAAAATCTGGAGCAATTTTAAAAAAGGGCATGCCCAATTTATTTACGAGCCATTATTAATATATTTTCATGAGGCAGACAGTGATTAATACACATTAAATCAACCCTTATCTGCAGGATCTGGCCTTCAAATAAAACCACTATCTGACCAAGAAGATTTTCAGACATACTTTAATTCCCAGGACTTTCAGGTTCTCTGTTGGGTGCAGAATTTTTAACTGTTAATGGCGATTGTAGGTGTGAAGATGACTGATGTTGTTAAGTTAAGTACATGTCAGCATAGCATTGAAACGAAATGTGAATAGAGTATAAAGGTTTTGCTGAAAAGCAGTCGCTGTGGCTACAAGCAGCAATTCCAGGATAAAGGCACTTTCATTTTCTCTTCATTTCAACATTCTTTAGTCAGCTGCTTTAAAAAACATCAATATTAGATGACTTTACTAAAAAAAAGTGGTATGGGACCACAAGCGGGAAACAACAAACACATCTTCTGTTCTTGTGCTACTCTTCTATTTAAACCATTTCAAATGTTTATCTGTGATCGTGTTACAACAGATAAGTAAATATGACTCACAAGATGAGGGGTCTAACAGAATAAAGAGGGTATTTTATTGCCTCAGAAATGAATTTTTCAAACGTGTTTGTTTCTTATTTTGAATTTTTCACGGTCTACAAGAAAAAAAGAAAGAAAGAATGAATAGAGAAATTTACAATCATCCTAACAACAACAGAAAAATGCCTTTTAAAGAGATGATGGCATGTGAGTCATTATCCGACACATCAAGGAAAAATAATTCAAAATATGAAGACTATTGTCCACCAGCCAATGTGAGGTAGGAGGGTTATTGTTCTCTCGGCCATAGTAATCAAGTTTTAATCACTTGGAAAACTGTATTTTCTGTAAAGTATTCCCAGCATGTGTTTTTTTCTTTCACTGAGGTAAACAGATAAAATAACCTTGATTCAAAAGAGTCAAAACATCATCCTGTTACCTCAGTTAACTTTCTTTTCATTTTACATCATATGATCTGACTGAAAGTATTTTGGTGCCTGCTGTTGTCGCAGAATGAAGTGAATTAAAAAATGTATTACGTCTATCATTCAGTATGAATATAACCATGGCAACCAGGCAGAGAGGAATGGAGGCAAGTGTGGTTCGTCTCTGTGAAGCTGAATAACTGAGAAAACTATTTTAACTTCATTCAGCGAAGATTCAATACACTCAAGCCGTAACAGCACTTTTCCTGTCGGAGGTTTTTCTAATGCAAATACTAACACTGAAAATACATTCAACATAAAGGCTCACATGGCAAAGAAATTTATATTTCCCAGCTGTCAGCCCACATTTAATCATGTCAACTGAATATCTGTTTTGTCTTTAAACTTCAAATTGCATCAGTACCGTGCCTCTGTAATTCAGAACCTGCCTTTATTTATACAGATGACACCAGCTTGACGACACAGTGCCCCTCCTGGCAATGCAGTTCCTGTTTTTATGTAAGTACAGTACAAGTCACACCTTCCACTGGCTTGTGTTTCACACATTGCATGTGTGGAGCACATAAAAAACGTCTCTAAATGGAAAATGAATGTTGTATTTTTTGGGGCAGTGATATTAAATGTAAACGGTGAAACTACTGTGTGGGTTTTTTTTTATTTTTATCTGTGTAGATGGGTTTGATAGCTATGCCAGGAATCAACAGGGAATCAAATCAATGACTGACGTTTAATGTTGGAATATAGAGTTTCAACATAATGCACTCCGCCTCAGGTGCACTGATCATAAACACTGCTGAAAGTACTGAGTGTGTTTTGCTGCAGACAATTCAAACAGCAAAGCTAGAGTGTTGATACACTGACACTGAATGGATCTTGAAATCTTGGTGCTGTAGACTAATTGTCCCTCCACAATCCTGACATCTGAACTACTGAGAATGCAGATCATTATGTACAGTATGTAAGTAAAGTTATAATAGTATTTCCAGAAATGTATTTATTACAAACCACTCGCATCTCATTTGTCTTTAGGTCATTTTATGCACTTTTTGTATTGCCATTGTTAGTGAACCTGTAAGTCCGGATCTATGCTTACTCCCTCATGGACAAAATTTGCTACACGTCAACCAAATGTAGCACGAATTTCGATCCAAATTTTGAGAAAACCTGCAAATGAAAACGCCAACAAAAGCACGTTTTTATCCAAAACCATTGTGTGAATAACAGCAGTTGGCTTATTGAGGTAAACTGCTTGTGGTTTGCAATTGGGTCATAATAAGTCACTGCAAAAGAAAAGGGTGTAACACAACGACATGATTAAAGGAGTGACAAACCTCGAATAGTGAAAAGTGGTTCATATATTCATTGGAGCAACGCTGTGATCTCATCATCCGTCTGGACACGTCTGTCTGAAGCAGCTGTTCTATTCTCTTTAACTCATCAGCTGACATCTATGCTTCATGCGTATACTGATTAATTTGTAAGTTGTTGCATTTTGTTTCTATTACCAGAACAATTTTGGGAAAACATTTTTTTTATCTTTCAACATTGTTTTTTGTGTAAATAATAATATCTACATAAAAACCTATCTTATATTTTACAAGTTACAGAAGATGGTGCTTTCATGCACACACACATATTGAGTGATGAATGGCATTTCATTTGAGTTAGCTATTTCTGTAGAATATGGGAGTTTGAAATATTGTCATTCTACCTTAATCATATTATCAAGCACATTTTGGTCTAAAGTTTCTCTTACTGGACCGTCCTGGTGGCAGTGTGAACACACACAGGCACAACACAAGACAGAGGGGCATGTTCTCCTCTTCAGAAATCAAAAGGTAAATACAGGGACGTTGGTGGAGAGGTTCATAAATCAAATCGGATCAAACTGACGTTTGATTTTGCCCATTATCCTTTAAAGTGTTCTGACATTTTTTCCAAAGGCAATTACTTACTTGCGTCTATTTTCAGCAGCAGGGCCAGCAGAAAAATCACCTCCTCTCTCAACAACTGGTCTCAGAAATAAAACTTAATCAAAACTTCACTCCCATTCACACCCAGACCCTAAGCCATCTCTCACCTTTGACACAAATGGCGAGGAGAGACTAATGTGGCAATATCACTACTTCCATTCCCAACATAAAGGTTTATACCTCTTCTACAGTAAAACATGGCAGCAAACGTACACAATAATCCCGCCTTAAACCTCCTCTCTCACTCCTCTATCATATTGTTTTTTTGCCAAAACAAACTAGAGGCTGCCTTCGTTACTCTTCACCTACTGTATGAGAGAGCCTGACTGGAATGTGAAAAGATGAGCAAGGAACGTGATAAAAGAAGCTCCCTAAATTATGAATGAGGCTGATAATGGAAATGTGATAGGAAAATGAAACATGGAGAAGGATCGGGTCTGTCATCTGCACCAAACACAGGATGGGAGTTGATAATGGACTTTGGTGCAGACTGTTATTTTGCATGTATTTGTCAGATGTGATAAATATGTCCGTTAATTAAAGCTATTACTATTACACCATTTATGAATGGTGTCTATGAGAGCCATCATTCAACTTCCTATGAACTTTCTTCTTTTCCTCAGCTTCCTGTATCGTCATATTTTGTCATTTAAACCTTAAATGAGTCACTCTTCCACAAACACCATATGTATCACTGTTACAGTACATCAAGAAATACTCCCAGACACACAATATCTCATTTGCATACCCAAAATCAAACAAATCAACACAAACATGTGCTTGCATGACGGCCTGAAAGATGTCCTGACCTCCGGCTCATTAGTCGACTCTGACCTTGAGCCAAGCCGCCTCATTAAGAAGAATCCTTAAATCGCCTCGGACAATCTTTGAGCAGAGATCGCTCCTTTATGCTTACAAAAAACTCTTTATCAGAGGATTTACAAGGTTTAACTGAACATTGGCTCATTTTCTTCACACAGAGAAGCTCACCAACAGCTGGTAGCTCTACTGTAAATCAAAGTAAAACTGCTTCTGCAGTGTGAGGCCGTATTTCTTGCTAGTTCAGCACATAACTACACCTTTGCTTATTGAAGACTTAGTGGTATTCACCAGAGACATGACTAAGTACATAAGTATACTATTTTAGTTTGTGGGTAGTTGTGAAGTTGTCATCTCTGGATGGACAGTCTCAACCTCAGCCCTTCTCTCTGTCGTGAGAAGTGAGTCATGTCTGCTGTGACGCACTATTATTATCGTCTGCCCGGGGTGGGAATTAGAGATAAGCTGCAGTGGAGGCAGATTTAAGGGGAGGGGTTCAAAAGAGTAATGTTGGGGGAAAAAAATTAGATTCTTGCTTTTTCAGGTAAAAACCTGCGACTGGGAAACTGAAACTGAAAGTACGGTGTTTTCCCATTTCAGACATTAATAACTGGAACAACACTAACTGGGCTTTCATACAGGTAATAGTTACAGCACAACTCTGCATGCACCAAAATAAGGGTTGTGATTGGAATACATTTTGTACTCAAAGAACATTTGTATATCATCATATTTTCTGTCTACACCCAATTAGTCTACTTTACTTTGCCTTTGGCATTGCTTTGCATTAAAATTGTGTTATCACTGCTAAACAGCCAGGAGCTGAAAATACACGAGCTAGAACAGTTATCTTTGTCATCTGAAACCTCATACTGCCTGTGAGCTCGACAACATTTGGCATAGATTTGTTTGTTATAGGAGAAGTGCCTCAATAGGGTGATACTGATCCCAACTTCTATAAACAATCCAATCCAATAGGCTCAAGGGTGTAATTTCCACTGGTGGAGGGTGGCCCTATCGTTTTTCAAAATCCCATTTTAATCCTGTTTTCTTCGACAATTTGAGTTTAATTTACTCACTCAAATCTCTGTAAACAGAGTTTTCTTACTGACTAGCCACCACAATTTGAGACAGCAGCATATTTAATAGCATTACCAGTGACAGTGATGCCTTCATGGACTACGTTCGTCCCAAGTTTTGCCGCTCACTCTACAGAGGCATAAAACTATGATGCACTGAGATGTTGCATCATACATTCATGCAACGCGGGTTTTTGTTCCTGGGTTCCGCACTGATGAAGATATGCCATCAACTCAGTTACACAGCGAGGACTCGAGTATGGCGCAACGCGGTGAAATCAGTGTTTTCTTAAAACACAGAGAGAGTTTCCTATGAACCTGTCAAGTTTATTTTTTAGCCTCATGCTGACATATGGCTTTGTGTGTCATCCCCAGCCAGCTAGAAGACATGTGAATGTGCTTTATGTCTGGAAACAGCTCAATAAAATGTTTATCAACTTTGTTCTCCTCCATATAATTTGTTCCTCACTGTCCAGCCCCAGTCCCTGCTGACATTTATCATGAGCTGTTGCGTAAATCACCTAAGGAATAATCTGCTTTATTGTGCACTTCGTGTCCTCAACTACATTGTTGGCAAAGACAAAACTTACTCATTCTGCAAGAAAAAGGGGAAGAGGCTTTTTAGTTCCCTGTGAACACATGATGGGGAAAAAAATAAAATAAAACAAGCAATTCTGGCCGAACGCTGCAGAGCCATTAAAAATTTTGAGTGCGCCCCTTTCATGCTTCACTACCTATCATCAAGTGAGTCATCTTCTCTTTGCCAGAATAAGTCAGCGTCTTTTCAAAACTCGAAGGAGGTGAATACAGTCATTGTGTTGAGCTCAACCTTAAACTGAAAAGTCAACAAGCAGCGGCCTCCTGCTTTGGAACCACCCTGAAGACGTTGTCATATTGTGTCTAATTAGCGTTTTCGTTCGTTTCTGTCCTGAGGGTTTAAGACACTAAAATAAAATAATGAGAGAATGCTAAGAGTGATGCAGCCGTGCAGATATGGAAAAACTACATTGTCATGTTTCATCTTGTGTTTCAATCTGTATAAGTGTAAAACTGAGAAATTGTGGTTGTGATTCTTATTGTGCAATGACTTCCTGGAGCCTTGCTGTCACTCCAGGAAGCCAAGAAATAGTCCTGTGCATGACCAGCCATACTTAGCCAAAATCCATTATATCATTCTTTTAGACTTGTAAAATATTCATGTCTGTAAAAGCATTAGACCATGTTAGCGCTCTGTCATACGTCTATGTGACTCTTCCTACATCTTTGTTTTTGTTGACGTATGAGGATTTGATGCTGCCCACATTATAGAGTTAATTACAACAATGACTTTATTTAAGAGGTCTGATCATTACTAATTGATGACTGTAGGATTCAGGAAAACATGGTCACAGCGATGGTGAACGTTGTGGTGAAATTTCCCCAAGGAGATCAATAAAGGGGTGAGATCAGCAGCTTTAACCAACGTCATACTGATAGGGTTATACCGATAGGTTTGTGTTTAATGTGAGGTCTCTGCCTGATTTCAGCTTTCATGAAAGGTTTTGCTGAACGCTGAAAGCAAGGAGAGAGCAATGTGTGTTAGGGCTGGTAATTAATGATGAATCCTTCTTACTTCAGGTTACCAGACTAGTCATCCTGCAGTGCTTCTTCACTTAGCTGGATCCTGTTCTCAATTAACAGTTTGTCATAGGAAGATGACACCTGTCCAACCCCAAACCACCCACCTCCTTCCCACCACAACACACAGACACACACTCACAGCCCCCACGCACACACACACACACACACAAACAGTGAGACATCCTCCTCCTAGAGGTTGTCATTGTATTGCAGGTAAGCTGTCAGTTATGTGCACATTGAAACAATAAGAGGGAAGAAGACAAATCAAGAGCAAAATGATGGCAAATAAAAACAGCTGAATTGGATAAGAGGGGAGGTGAGAAATTGGTGGTGAGTGTGGGAGGGTGTGTGTGTGTGTGTGTGTGTGTGTGAGTTGTCTGTTTGTGTCTGTGTAAATGCAAGAGTGAAAGGGAGAAGATGGAAGGGAGAGTGTGTTTTCCAGCTCCAGAATACATTTAATAAAAGCTGTTTGATTTTTTTTTTTTCCACTGTTGTCAGAAGATAAACACAAAGCAGCTTGCTGTAGGAGACAGATGTGTATTTGAGAACGGTGCTGAAGTGTGACACTGTTAATGTTTAGTCTTGGTCCTTAGGGTTGATTTATTGAATTAAGCTTTACAGGCAAAATGCCAGCACAGAGAGCCTGTGCCGGATGTTGACATACTGATATCTGAGTTATCTGTGAGGATATGGATACTTGCGTCCGCTAATTAATAACACGGTAACAGACTGTGTTGCAGTAGGGTTACTGGAAACATGGGGATTGAAATGGCCTCTTTTCTGTGGATAAAGATAATGTGATTTAGGTAGGCCTCCCTCTTGTCTGTATGGAGGATTAATTGTGTGTTATGATGCTCCTCTTGCTGCCTGTGTGGTAGTTTGTAGAATAATCTAATGCTGTAAAAATCCAAACTTTATTTGGCAGCTTGAAAACAAAATGCTGATTTGGATTTTTCCTATTTGCAGGACAGCATCCTATTGAGCTGCTTGTTTGCTGAGCACCATATTTTAATGCCTACCTATGTTAGGTGGTGTGTGGTTTTGCAGAATTAATTCCAAAACCGTGAAGGTATTTTTTCTTAATGTAACATTAAGTGCATTGCCCATGTGGACCCCTTACCTAATAACAGCAGTTTCACTTCTCTGGCTGCCTTTTCTCCGTCCTCTCGGAGATTTTTATCAATCATCTTTGACCTCTCCGCGGCAGCCTTATCCTCGGCGCTCACCGTACAACCCATGGCTCCAAACACTGGGGCGCACCGACCACTTGCGCAAAAAAAAAGGCTTCAATGCCGATGGTCAGCCTGTCGCCCGATGCCGAGAATAACGACAGAGCAGCTCTTGCTTCCAGCGCTGCTTTCCAAAGAGCCGATGCCAGATATTTATACCCTCGCGTAAAATACTCAGTATCCCTGCGCTTCTGTTCAACTACAAGCTCGAAGATGAAGCAGACGCATCCAAATAGTTAGTTTACACCTAATCTGACCTAACGGGGGTCCATGTCAGTCCTACATCCATTCACAGGCTGAGATACCTATGGTGGCTGCTCCGCTGCAGACTGCTTCACTTGCAGACAGCAGCACGTCCCTCGATCACTCGACTTCTGCAGTTTTTTGAGCTCCAACAAGAAAAAAAAAAAAAAAAAAATCCTCGAACAGGCTGTCCCCGTCGATCAGTCGCACTGACGTCACTTGCTGGACAAACTTGTCGCGATCGTCCAATTAAACCAGGTGAGCTCTCTACCGGAACATGTGTGGCACCAGTTATTGGAGAAAGCAGCGAGGCACGGTTTGAGGAGCGGGGTGCGCAGACCGCAGTGGGCGCCGTGCCAGCGTCATTCCTCTGCGTTTCTCGTGGACGCAGACTGAACTGTTCTCAGTGGCTGGGCGAACAGTGGTTTGTCTGCGCAATGATGATTCAGGATGGAGAGCTAAGATTTGCAAATGTGTCAAGTCTATGTGTCCCACGTTTATAAAATATCTCGGCAGATTGTTTGGCCGATTGAACAGTTGGTGCACAGCGCAGCCAAATGGCCATTAATAGATATTTCCACTCAGGTTTGGGGAACCTTGGCGCCTTAAAGTGGGTGTCTTTGCACAGGAATGTCCCTGAAGGGGACAATTATCAAATAATAATAATAATAATAATAATAATAATAATAATAATAATAATAATAAAGGAAAAAAAACAATGGTGGATAGGTACCTTAGGTGAACTAAGGAAATAATAACCCTATAAATAGCTTTATAATTATTCAGCCATGAAATGCACAGTGCATCAGTGTTACAGTGTGCAGTAAACGTTACATTATCTACCTGCTACCTCATCAGTGTGTGTTTGTGTGTTTTGTTAATGACTTCAAGTTCAGGTTTGCGTCTTAGTGAAAACAAGTTTTACTTGTGTTAATAAAATGTGTGTGTATGTTGGAATGCTAACAAAACATTTATTTGCAATAAAAAAAAATAGGAAGTAATTATAATTTGGTTCAGTTGAGGTAGAAATAATGACCACAGACAATGTAAAAACATCTACAATTATTTTATTTCTCAACTAAAACTTTCCATGCTATTTACACTTTACAAGCTACTGTAAATATGCATCACAAATATAAAAGGTCTACATTTATATACATTATATAAAGCCGTATTTTATTCAGCAAAATTCATAAACCTTGTTATTTACTTAGAGTTGTGTCATTTCCATACATTTACATCTAGAACTACAGCTACAATAAAATATCACATAGATTTGTTTCATGTAAAATGCATATTTGACATACTGTGTCTCCATATTTAGAAATGTCATAACTGTTAAAACGTTAAAGGCATTTCATATCAGTAGGTAGTCAGCTGTTATTTTGGCATTATCCCTTCAAGTGAACAAAAAAGCGACAAAACTACATTTTCATTTACACAACAACTGCTTCAAATACACATGGAAACACAGGGGATGGAGGTTGATACATGCACTAAATATTTATCCCGTTGTTGTTCATAATTTGCTCAGAAAATGTATGTATGCATATTGATCAGGAATCAGATGCTAAACAAACACAAAATAAAGTAACACATAAATAAAATATGAGAAGTAATGATTTCTGCCGGACTCATCTGAAAGCAGAGAGTTGTGATACAATATAACACCGTCTTTGGCTACCAGCAAAAACTATTGACATTTCTCTGGCTTTTTATCCAAGGTGAAAACCTTGCATTGTTTCAAAATGTGAAATATATTTTTATAAAACAAATTGCTTGTGGAATTTGTTAAAAAAAAAATGCAGTTTGCCCATGGTATTGTGGGACCACTGTGTGAAGAATTACAAATGCTGGAAGGACATTATACATCCTCACCCCCGAGTTAAGCTCAGGCGTAATGTGTCATCACTGACTGGACATCACAACACACATATTGTCACATATATCACATCTTTAAGGCAACAAACACTACGACAGTCACTGTAACTATCACAGAATGGGATGTCAGTGCACTTCACTGTGCTATTAAAGTATGGGAAGGAGAATCTCTGTTGTTGTGTATTTCAATAAACCAGCTACAGACAGACTGGACATAACACGATGCTAAAAGATGTGCGAAGGCCGAGCAAAACACTAGAAACAGCAATCACGTTAGGACAGGCTCACTAAAGTATAATACACCTTGAAATTAACACAATTTGAAAAGCTCTGCCACACCCACCAGTGGGTTTGTCATTCGGGCCGCTTGGCCGGGCATTGTTAAAACCGACATTATACAAAAAAATTAACCAGATTTCAATACAACTCTTATATTTGTGTGATAAGTATAAAGCGGGAGCTAGCGGCTGCTTAGCTTAGCTTATCACAAAGGATGTAAACAGAGGAAAACAGATGGTCTGTTTCTGTCCAAACATAACAAAATCCACCTACGAGCACTTCTAAAGCTCCCAAATCAACATATCCTGTTTGTTTAATCTGTACAAAAATGTAGCTTTATCAGGGCGTTATGTGCCGGACTGTGTCTTGACTGGGCACAGCGGTTTCCTGGAGTCTAGATGTACGAGGTGAAGCTTAGAGGACAGGAGGCCGATTTTCTTAACGTTTGGGCAGAGCAGCGTTTTCCTCTGCACCTGCATCTTTATGCTAAGCTACTTGCAGATTTACATTACACACATACAGTACGTATATAAGGGTGGTATCGATCTTCTTATCTAACACTCAAAAATGCAAATTAGGAATATTTACCCAAATGTCAAATGATTCCTTTGGTTTAAATTTCCTTAAAAACATGGTACGTTTGAATGTAGGTACATATCAAATGGAAAAGACGGTTCCCGAATTTATAAAAACTTCATCAGAAATTTAAGGAATCAAGAAGTCAAATGATTTCCAAGCCACTGTAGACTCAAAGGTGAGCTCAGGGAACTTGAACTGCGCTGCTCTACTAAAGCTCACAGTTTGGTATATACAGTATGTGCTAAATGTTTGTTTTTTTCAAACATTTGAAGTATTGTCAGTCAGTAACACCTCCCGTCATCTATATAATGCAAGCTAAAACAAAAATCATCATTGTACAGTAGTTAAATATAGTTCATTTGAAATTACGAATACAGATATAGTAGCTAAATAAATATACACTCCTGTTTTTTCTGTATGTTTGCATGCTGTTCCAAATGCAAAAAGGCACCAGGGTTGTGAAGAAAGTTTTCTGATTAATGCATATGGAACCAAAGCTTAGACTGCATGATAATACACGTATCTCTGCCAGCTGACAGAAAATGCAAATGAAATGTCACCTGTGCTCTACAGTAAGGCCTTGAAGCACTTGTGTTCATTGTTCATTAGAAACAGTTCAGTTATGCTGCTGCAAAAATAACTTTCAAGAAGTAATCTGTCATGTATTTCTTCACGCTTTACTGTATTTGGCTTGAAATATAATCATACTAAGTTTTCTATACAGTACCAGCTGCAGCTGTTTGTGTGTAAATGAAGAGGAAGCAACAGGATAAGTCACCATCACGGACTTCCTGTTCAGTTCTGATTAATCGTGTATCTAGCATTACCACGGCACTATGTAAAACTGAATTATAAAGCACTGTTATGAAAAGGTTTTGTTCAGATATGTTACAGTCTAAAAATTAAGTGTCATTGGTTTATATCTTTATATTATTTAGTGTTACAAGACCCAGGCTCTGTGCTGGGCAGTCCTAAAGTGATTCCTTACTGAGGTGATAGTGCTCCCTTTACGTTGGCCAGTTCTTATCCCCACTTCCTAAGCCCATACACCCTGAAGCAGCATCTAGTGGCCTCCTACAGCATGACCAACCCCTGATGTCCAGTCTATAATTATGAAGCTCAGACTCATCACCATGAAGGAGACTCCCAAAGCCGCAAAACAGACAGCCTAAGAATAAAGGGAAAGAAACACCAGAAGTTTGATTATCAACTGCTCTGGATTGAAAAAGTCTCTATGATGCAGACTGACTACATGATGTGTGAACTTTTAAATATCTCACCACTATCTTAGGAATGGAGATCATGGGTTCATCAGTTTTGGGCACTATGCGGATGTAGAAGACAGCAGGGAAGATGAAAATGAGGCAGGGAGCCGACGTGGCACCTGAAAGTATGAAGAATAAAGAATGGTGTCTATGTAGCACAGTATAAACGTTGTCTTCTTCCTTTTCCTCCTTTTCTGTTTATTGATAATTAAAAGTACACATCTAATTTCAAAATATGCATAAGCTAAATATAGTCATTGTATACAGGTTAACCCTAATCCCCTTGTTTACTCTTTTCAAAAGTTGTCTTGTTTATTGTGTTATAACTGAAATTTCCTAGCCAACAATCTGCCCACTTCTTTTATTTGCATTAGATTTTTTTTTCATTACTATTAAAAAAAGCATTAGGGTGGAAGAAATAAGAGTCTAAAGCTGCCAAATCATTCCTGAAGAAGGAATGTTTTTGGCTTTTTTAACAAGCATAGTTTAATATGACTTTGTGGTGAGGGGAACACAAAAATCTGCCTTATGCATTAATATGTGAGTTCCCAAAGAAACCCAAAAACCCCAAAGTGTAGTTCAAAATAAACCCAGACAATCAGTCGTTAACATATATAAAAAAAAATATATATATAGCCATATTATTTCATCTGTGTTTGCTGCATTTGTGTTACTGCGTATTCTGTACATACTCTCATTACGTGAACAAAAACTAACTGTTGCTTTGAAGATCAAGTCTAATCATATTGCACTCATATAACACAATTTCACAAATTAAAATCTGCCTTAGTGGCCTTTACAATTTGCACAGCATGTCCTTGGTGGTCTTTCAACTTAAATGTCTTCAACTTTCACCTCTGACCTACAACATGAAATGTCATTCCCTGTCTGAGGACACAGAGTGACGATAATATTGACTCAGGATGTCACTTTGTCCGTCAGCAAACATTTACCAGTCACGTTTTTTTAGTTTTGCTTTTAATGCTTTTTGTGACACTGCTATGTGAAAGAGGAGGATTCACCCAATAAACAGAGACAGAAAAAGTAACTAATAATCACAGTACATGACTAATATTACCTATACTCAGATAAGATGAGACCTATAGGAGCCTTTAGATGCTTTTGCTATTCACATTTACTTCTCATTTCAGATATTTTTTGGGGGGATTTTTGTTTTTACATAGTAAAACCTTTGGTTTAAAATTGTACAGGAAGAGCTAATGACATAAAAGGCCAATGAGGACAACTGTAACATCTGAATACAGATGAAAAATAGCCTTTGGTATTTACACAACGTCCACTGCCCCTGTCCAGTAAGCAAATAAAATGAATCAGTGCTTCGTACAGTTTCCTGTTGCATCTGGTTTGATGCTATTTCTCCTCTGTGACTCTAGAAATTTGAGTTATACTAACCAATGATGCCGAAGATGCCCAGAATGTTTGGAGCAAATATCACCAGCATGTTGATGAAAGTGAGCAGGATAAGAGCAATGGCGATGTGACGCAACCAGCTGAAAGACTTTGTGGAGAATAACATATGCTGGATGGCTCTACGAACCTGCAGAAAGAAGATTACATTTAGAAATGAGACATGAGACAACAGGGGTATATTGAGCGTTAAAGAGAATAAACAAACCACGGGCTCTCACTTACAGGGAACAACACGATGGGGACAGTGAGAGTGACAGCAGTAAGGACAGCCACTCGCACGCACAGGATCAAAGTGTCGTAGGGATCAATCCGGTTGTAGGTGTGTAGCAATTCAGACTCCACACTGTCTGCAGGATCATAAAGAGACAAGTATTTTACTAGTGCAGTGAATATATCTTGCAGTGTTATCATCATAACAACCAGTCACCACAAGATGGTGCTAAGATTCTGTGTAGAAGAGTAGAAAGGAGAAAGGTCGGGTCTGTGCTAAGCTCGGTCAGTGGTGCAGAAAAATAGTAGCAATGGATATTGTATAAATATGAAATGCTTATATGTTTGTATAAAATAATTACTTTCTCATCTAAAATCAAAGAAGGAGCATTTCCCCTCACAGAAACTGCTGTATTCATCCACAGAGACAGTAAAGAGGAAGGGACTCTGTTGTGCTCTCACCATAAAAAGTCAGGTAGCCAAAGAGAGCTGCCAGAAAGTACATGCAGTACATGATAAGGATGGAGATGTTGGACACCTTCTGCATCTTCTTCTGTGTTGGACTGAAATCAGAGAGTTGAGATTTGTGTGAATGCCACATTCTGTACCGACATGTTATCAAATATTACAGGTGACAGATGGGTGTCTCACTTGCGGAGCTCAGTGTAAATAGGCAGGACCTCGGGGTGGCAAACAAAGGCAAAAGCCAAGATGGGGATGGTGTATGCTGCCTGTGAAGAAACACATCAACACGTGAGTTTCTATAATTAGCAGCGCAAACCAAACCTCTCAAAATAGGAGCAAGAACTCAGGCTAGAGAGTACATTTCCAGACATCGACATTTGTGGCCTTAATGTTCGAAAAACAAACCACGAGTAACCTGCATCTTCACCTACCTGTGAGTTCATGGTGAACATACGTGGGAAGCAGTGGGGATCATCCTCCTCGTGAACCTGACCATTGTTGTACTCAGGCCCGTGGCTTGATACATTCAGACTGAGCAGGGCTGCAGTGCTGTTGGCTGAGAACTCCTCAAAGGGGCAGGGAATCTGAAACTTCTTATAGATAACCTGTAGAGAGGTGTGATAATGGGATAATTAAAAAAGCGTCTTTAAACAGATCATTTGTCTTAGCTCAGGTCACTGCAGCACATTTATATCCAAACAAGCTCACAGTTTTTCTTTGACACAATTTTCAAGGTTTCAAAA
Source organism: Anabas testudineus (assembly GCF_900324465.2). Classification (NCBI taxonomy): domain Eukaryota; kingdom Metazoa; phylum Chordata; class Actinopteri; order Anabantiformes; family Anabantidae; genus Anabas; species Anabas testudineus. Next base: position 14,819,547 of record NC_046614.1, on the reverse strand, counting down.
CAATATTGACTCCACAACATTTAGTTTGTTCTGCACAACATACCAGCATTTCTCAATATTGTTTGCACGTTCACAGATGCAGTGACCTCAGAAAGGATTCACATACTTTCGCTTTTTATGCATTTTATGCATTACATGGTGTTGTAACTTAAACCGCGAATGTGCAAGATGACCTGTCATAACAAATTAGGCTATTTGCGGGGAGCCACTGTGATGTTGTGCACCATGTGAGGCGGACCAACTTACCGCAGTGAGAAAGAACACCATACAGCTGAGAGAAAAGCCGCTGGTATAGCCGAGGTAGCCTGAAAAGAGCGAGAGAGAGACAGTTAACGTTACAGCTCCGTTTTGCCCTTATGTGTTTGTTCAGACAACTGTCCGCTTTATTAATTACACCAGAAGATTTCCTACTGTTCTAGAAATAAGTCCTCTTTAAAAAACTCTGCCGCGTCCTAATAACATCGTGAGGGCAGAAATGACATGTTTATATTGTGCAGTAATGACTAGCTCAGGCTGGGATAAAGTGTGTAACCAGCTCAGTAGAAAAGATGTCTAATTGGACACCTGCTGTTTTTGCTGCCAGTGGTCGGATAAAAACACGCTAATTGCTGAACTTTAGGGTGACTGCTCCATCAAACTGTCATTTTGCGCACTGGCTTAGCATCAAAAGAAAACTAAATCTTCATAATTCTCAAAAATGGTGAAAGAAAAAAATTAACAATGCATTAGATAGATGAGCATGCTGCTATAAAATGTACAAAGCTTTAAAATGCAGTGGAAAAAAGAAAAACTGCACTGGATTAATTCATGCTTATGGCTGAAAACTGTGTGAAGCGATGAACCAAAAGGTTTTTAAAGTACCATTGAGACAATGACATTTTCTTTTCACACATGCGGGTTTGAAAGACAAGTGTCCTACTTTATTTTTACCTGCTATCTTTGTGTTTTCTTTTCTCTTCTTGGCAGAAATGGGTTTCTCAGCCTATTGTTTACTTAATACAACACCAATGGAAACACATAAGAAATGGCAGGTGAGGGATTACTCACCAAGTTGCTTCATTAAAGCCAGCGGCAGGATGATACTGGCAGACACCATGATGACCAGGTAGTTTCCATTTAAGTACCACAGACTGTTTGGAGAAAAGTCGAGTTTACTTTGGCGCAAATTTTCAAACACTGGTGCAGTGCATCAAGATACACAGAGAAAAAAAACAGAGTCACACACACATTTAGTGAAACCGCTGCTACTATGCTACTAATTATTTAGTCTGAGAGCACTTGTTTGAAAAGCTAATGGTCCGAGTCACAGCACATTTTGGCAGGACAACAACAACCTGCTGGGAACATGCGTGGCCTGAAGTTTACGGAAAAATGTGTCTGCTTACGCTGCACTCGACGGTGGTACTGGAATAGACTGTTACATAACTTGGATGATTTATGTGATGGTTCACAGTCTGAAGAAAAGAGGCCCAAACAGCACGGAGGTCAGTGACTACTGCTGATGCTGTTAGTTTTCATTGTCAGCCTCTCTTGTCCATCACATTCGAACATCTAACATTTCTATTTCACACAGACACCCTGTGAATGTGTCTTTAAATTCATTGTTCAGGTTTTTATGGATCTATCTAGTCTATGGACTATAAAACACACTGAATACAGATGGAACAACTAATCCAACTTTAGCTCTTTCTCTTCATCTGCTTGGCCTCGGCTTCTTTATCGTGATCTGCTATATGTACTGAAGGTACCACACATTTCCTCCCATAGAACAAACATCCTGTAAATGCCCTTCATAAAACATAACCTCCCCCATGTAACTCAACTAGCTGACACAACATGCCAAGCCTACAGCATACGGCTCATAACACGTCCATGCTGACGCTGGGAAGCAAGCTGAGCGCTCCGTGTTGCTTTGTCACAGTTACATTCGCCTGATAAAAAGAAGAATTACATATATTTCACAAACTTTTAAAGGGTTTCAACATGATTGTTTATGATATTGTGCCACGTGGTTAAGCAGCTTGTTTGCTGTCATGTGAACAGACTTGTGTCAGTCAGAGATGGAAAATCACCAGATTCAACGTGTTACGAAAGATCTTCAGACTTTCCTTGCTACTCTTGCTCTGGTAAACATGAACCAAGAGCAAAGTAAAAAGTGCAAAACATCTATATGTAAAGGTGGAATCAGGCTATGGTGGTCTTTGAGACTAGCTGTGCCTCTTTTTCTGTGTGTATGTGTGTGTGTGTGGGTAGGAATCCCTTGAAAGCAGGGGATGTCACCCAAGTCACAGGTCATGACCTTTTTAAGGCACTGGTGACTCCATCAGCAGTTTTCTCATGTGGCTAATGTGAATCGAGAGCTGTTTAAGGAAAGTCAAACAACAAGTAAACATTTTGTAAAAAGACTTAGGCATAGGCCTAATGATCAAAATATATGTTACCATGACCAATAATCTTAGCTTATTTCATGCATTTGAGCACTAGTATATGTAAGATTTAGCTCTTTGTAGTGCAAACATATTTTAGCTTACTGGTCAGATCCAAAACTAATCATGGATACAGGTCAAGATATCACTGCCCATGGCATGAGACACCTCATTTGTCATATCAGGATTGGTACTGTATATCTGTATCCTCATCAAATATATAGTATCAGTTGAGCTCTGGTCTTCAGGGAATCAAATCTCACAGCAGTCGAGTCCAAGTCAGGTCTCAAATACTAATTAATGCGTCTTTAGTCTGACTTGAGGCCAAGTCTGAAGTCTACACTACGGAGTGACCTGGTTCTCTCCCATGTGACCATGCTAGGCCTCCACTACAACGTTGCCACACTGCTGTCTATTTAAAGGGCCACAGGTCATAAATAATCGCCAAGCCCCTCCACTTGCCCCACATTCCACTGTTCTCCTGACGCCATGGATTTGATATGCAGAAGGCATGTCCAGTGGAAATGAACAGTGCGTGTCTCAGTGGTCGAAAGCTGTCCCTGAACTGACCTGTCCTTATGCTCAGTCTCAGAATTTGGCACCCACGTTAGACCACCTGCTGCTGTCATTTGTGTGTGTGTGTGTGTGTGTGTGTTTGAGACAGAGTGAGTGAAAAAGAAAGAAAGAAAGAAAGAAAGAAAGAAAGAAAGAGACATAATACTTCATATAACACAAATATGAGTACGGCCATATCCCAGTCGTAAGGTAATGACGCCTTGCAGAAGGTTTAGAACCACATGGTGCAGTTATCTGAATAAGAGAAATAACACAATAAGGACGGACGCCAGCTTCCTACCTGTGTATCACTGGATGTTTAGGCCCAGTGTATAAAACACAGGGCTGAGATGGGTTTCGAACATTTCTGAAGAGAGGTTTTTATCTTGCTGGCCTGATATGTTTGAAGAGGTTATTGTCTGGCTGCAGCTGAGCATCGGGTTTGTTTTTAGATTTGAACAAGCAGCTGGAATCCACTTCAGCTCTCCATGGCCTTATGCAGAGTGTCTGTGTTTGTGGCACAAGTCTGACGTACACAGCACTTGGCTCCACTCGCTGACTGAACTGTAGGTTTATGTTGTATGTATACATAACTGAAACATCCCCAACCATACCTCCCCCTGTTTCTCAGCCAATTACAAGCTGTTATTCTCATCACACCCCCAGAATGACCGACTCAGTGGTTGGTGCAAACTGAAATATTTTCTGCCCACTTAGTCAGCCAGGCCCCTTGACCCTACACACAGTGTCCAAACTCTGTGACAGTACCATGCAAGAGCCATATGGCCTTCACTAGCAGTGCAGGGATATTGATGTTGAAAAGTACATAAACGATAACACTCACTCAGAGTTGAAATCTGCCTTCAGGAAAGCTTGGATAACCAGCGGTAACTCTGATTTAACAATGTACAGGTAGCTGGACATGGCTGTAACAATACAAGACACAGAAAACGTAAAAATGTGTCGCCAGGCGTGTAAGTAGCATGTTGAGCAAACAGAGCTAAGTCAAGTACACACGCCACACTGTGTTTGTATAAGTGACACAGCATTACAGACAAGTAAGGACACTGAGGACAAAAGAAGCAATTTAACTTACATAAATACATTTCATGACTTCATGACTAAAATAAAAACAATAAAAACAATCTTTTATTGAATGAGAGCCTCCTGGTCTTTCAGTTCAAGTGATTGGGTGGTAAGGATAACCATTTGAAGGTGTGTAATTGATGTTTTCTGCAGACATCTAGCTCTGAGTTAAAAACACATTAATCCCTAAAACCAAAGCTGCAGCTTACCTCCAATATTCTGCAGGGTGATTGCGATACCAGCAGCCATTTTTCCAGGAGTGCCAAAGGCCCTGTACCCCAGCTGCTCATAAGCTCGAATGCCTGAAAGCAGATTACAAACAATAACACCAACTGGGTTATGTTTGCTGTCACATCCCTCTGAGCACCACAATAAAACCTTTATGCTTATATCTTATACCCTGTCTAAATCATTAGAGAAGTTAAGCTGACTGGTTCTTCTAGTGAGCAGTTTTTCTTTTTATTTTGTTATTTAGTCCTTAATCCATCTTAATCTATTTAACTGTACTAGATGTCTTTCCACCCTTTATTTTTTGATTTAATCCAGCTGCAGCAGGTTTGTTGGACTTCATGTCATTTTTGGAAACATGTATTTGTAGTGTAAGTACTTCTTTACACACAACTTACCCACAATGCCAGAGGCTTTGAGCAGCAGGTGAATGGAGTAAGATGACAGGGCTGCTACTGCAGTCAGAAGAAACCTGTGCCGCGATACAACAGGGAAAGTCAGACACCTGCATATCCTGTTACACTTGTGTTACGACTCATTCTACAATCCCAGACACTCCTGATATGCCATGATGTACTGTGGATGTTCTTAGATATTACTGCCTTCATCCCTCATTTGCTGACATTTTGTTTTCGTCTAACATGGTGAACGAATGAGGAAAAATATTTTCACTGACTGTATAACACAGTCGTATAAGAGTTGAAACAGATATTAAACGTGAAACAATCACATTTATCAAACCTCCCAACATATTTGTGCATTCAGTATTTTGTGTAGCTACAAATGAAGTGGGAATCTTTCCCTCTGGCCCACGTGATGTAACCAGAGGGATGGAGATCGTGCCCTGAGATTCCTTTGAACAATCATTAGCTATGTTAAAATGGCCGTGTGAACTGACCAAGCGCGACCGCTTGATGCCTTGAATATATCAAGGAATGGTCCCACTCCTGATCCTGACACCCAGTATTGAACATGGCACAAGGCTTTTCATTTACATTTATTGCATTCAGCAATTTAACTGTCTCTACCTTACACTGTGTGTTTTTATTATTTACTTAACGGCCACCTTTTGATACTCACAAGAAGAGGAGTATGCCTGTGTTGGCCATAGCATAGGCCAAACCCAGGATTCCACTGCCCATAATAGCATTGCCGAGGTTGAAGACAGACATGCCAAAAGAGGTTTTTCCTTCAAACTGAAGTAAAAAGTAAACAGTGTAAAATAAATCTCCCGTTTTTTATAAGATTAAACCACATTCTTCTTGTTATTTTATGTTGAAAACACTTACATCTGTGAAGCGCACAGGTTTCTTTCCATCTGTACTGGGCAAAAATTCCTCATTCTCCAGTGCTCCATCAGGATCATCATATCTAGGAGGGAAATATACGCCTTTAAACATTTGGTCCATCTATCTATTTCCAAAAACTGTGCACTGCTGTGAAAAGTAGTTAAGCATATTATTTTATGTGTATTAATAATTTATGCAAGAAAACACACATGCAGTGGAAAATCCTTCATTCACATCTCCACAGACATACCTGACTGTTTGAGTGCCATTTCTGTATAAGGATCCACCCGTTGAGACAAGCACAAAAACAAGGTAAACATGCATTTAAAAAAGCAAAGACAAACTGTATGTCACTCAACACATCATGGTCATTATCAGTGGGAAACTATCACAAGGACATAGGCAGGTGAACATACATCAAAGTGTCAAAAAGTGTTTTTAGCTCATTTTCTTTTTTGTTGTTGTGGTTAAAACATTGATTTAATAATTCACAATGTGGTTTTTACACGAGTATAATCATTACGAAACAGAGGGAGACACAGTAGAAAAAGTGCTTTACACATGCTATGTTAAATGCATCACCACTGTAACTGACTAAAATAAAAAAACACTCACTGATCCTCCTCTGGCAACATCTTCACTGGCACAGTCAGGTCATCTCCAAGATCATGACTTTTTCCGTTGGATAGGATGTTCATCTCTGACTGAGAGGGTTCCATCATCCAAGTTGTAACCTGCACTGTCTGGCTTGTATCCCTTAAGGTCAGTGGATAACTTAAATATCTAGGGCAGAGACAGAAAAAAATATGGGTTACATTTTGTATTCCTTACTGCAGACATCGAGCACCTGTTTAAATCAGCTACTTATTATGGGAGGTGGTGACATGTGTCATGATTTGTTTCACAATTAAATAAAATAAAATGGCAGGAGCCTATAGATTGTGCAACCAGTGATGTCATCAACCCTTACATTCAATATTTGTCTGTACAACTGTGCAGCAAGGACTCGTGATGTCATTCATTTATTCATTCAAATCATTCACTGAAACTTGCGCAATACACACTGGCGTGAACAGCATTTACTGTAGCACAGGCTGAGATAAAATGCCGGAAAGTATGACAAACTTCTTTCCAGAACTTCAGTATTGAGCAAAGCAAACAAGTCCGGACCATACGATCAAAGGTCAAGCTCTATTTGAGTTTTAATTTTCTGTATCCTGTTTGCGCTTGTCTTTTACGTAATTAAAGTTACAAACCGGCACAGTGTCACTGAGGAGATCCCACACAATGACACGATAATCTTTGGGATGGGCGTAAACACAATGTGATCAAACTAAATCACAATAACGATCCATTAATTATGGAGAAAGCCATTTTCAAAACAGTCATTATGGTAATACTGTAATAACATAATTATACATTTCAGCGGGGTCTTTTCTTAATGAGTGTGGGGCTCTCCCCAGCCACAGCACGTAGAGAAAGAAGGTACGTTTGTTCCAAGCAGCAAACATTCGTACTGTTTAAAAATGATCCGTAACTCGCCGTTACCTCCTGTGACCTCACTGACACAAATGAATCCTCTTCACTATTTCACAGCGTGAAGAGAGACAATAGTGTGTTGTTCACGGCGGAAGTGTACAGCAGCTCAATTGTGTTCAGAGTGTCTCATTGCAAGAAGATGACAGTCACTGCTATACATACTGTACAGTTATAGTCACAAAAGAAACCTGAGAGGTACCGCTCCCTCTAGTTTCCAATGTTAGCAATCTATCTGAACGTTAACTCAGCAAGTTGACTGTATATGTTTTTGTAAGGAACATCTTAAAATATATTCCCGTGGGCTGGGAAAGCTGCAAAGCTATTCACCAGACAGAAAATACTGATGCTTGTTTATTCGAAAAATGTCATGCGAGCATATCCTCTTCTACTGAGAACCAGGAGGGTGGAATTTGAAATGTCTGAACAGGTGGGAGGGTGAATAATGATTAGGTGACAATTTTTTTTCCATCTGTTCTATATTAATGTGAGCTACAGATCCAAAATGAACTGTAACTACATGTGTAGAAGCTATTTCCTGTCTCAGTCTTCCAGTGTCAGTTAGATATAAAACAGCAGAGGCACGGGACCAGTGGGGCACAGTGGGAGAGCACATGTAGATGAGGAGATGCCCATGTGGTAGTGTATCAGGAACAGGCACGAGGTTCAGCCAAGAGCGCCTGGCAGCACCAGCTCATCCTCAGCCACGTGCCTGCTGGGAACAGAGGAACACATGCTCACGTCCTGAGATACTGGCCACCACCTGAAACATACAGTCCACTGGGAGGACAAGCGGTTCAATAAATGTATCTTGTAAATGCTCCAAACACCGGATTGATTTATTGTGTTGCTGAAAAGTTATGATCCACATTTTACTCTCTACTGCCCTTTTTCCATACGATAAAACTGTACAACAGACAACAAACAAATAGATTGAGCCTTTTTGACTGGATGACAAACATTTACAAAAGCCGTGAAGTACAAAGATCGCTTCATGGTCACGTTTCTCCACAATCTCCATTTTCAGTGATAAACCACTTATATATTGCTCACTGCAGCAGGTGAAATAACAAAACATGCTTTAAAATAAATGAGACTTTAAATGTGTTAATTCAATCATAAATATGGAAAATCATATGCTTATTATACCCCTGGGTGCATGATCATGATACATTCTCTAATGCACATGTATAAAGGAAGTTACACAACTAAATAAATTGTGACAATTATACTCTAAGAGCAACAAAGGGCACTAGTTTTCTGCATCATCTCACCATTTCAAAGCATGCATGACAGAACACACATACTTAAAGATTAAACTAAATCACATCACATCCACTATGGAGCCTGAGGGAAAAAATGGCATTTTCACCAGGCGTATTAGTTTCACAATAAAATTCAGTTCATTCAAGAAAAAAATCTAACTGCAAAAGTCATTATCTGATTTATTGAAAGTGGAATGTGTCTTCCATCATACTTTACATACCTGACAGTAGCTCAAGTGGCAGGAAAAGAGCAGGAGCAGAAAGGGGAAGTGCATTTCACTCTCACTTGTCTTGCATTTGACTTACAGTGCCCAGAAAGTATTCACACTTCACATTGACAGCCTTATTCCAAAATTCATTAGTTTCCTCACAATTCTACAAATAATACCCCATAATGACAACATGAAAGAAGTTTGTTTGAAATTTATTCATAATAAAAAATAAAAATTATTTGTTTTTTATTCCCTGTGTATTCCCAGTCGTTGCCACAACACAACACCTAAAATTGAGCTCTGGTGATTCCTGTTTCCACTGATCATCCTTGAACTCTACAACTTAATTGGAATCCACCGGTGGGAAAACCAGTTGTTTGGACATGATTTGGATGGCATGCACCTGTCTACTGTATATAAGGTCCCACATTTTACAGTGCATGTCAGAGCACAAGTCTAAGGACCTCTGAGACAGGAATTTATTGTGGCACAGATGTAGAGAAGGGTACAGAAAAATGTCTGCAGCAGTGAAGGTCCCAATGAGCACAGTGGCCTCCATCGTCTGTAAATGGAAGAAGTTTGGAACCACCAGGTCTCTTCCTGGAGAGGGTCGCCTGACCAAACGGCGCCAGCAAGAGAAAAGGGCCTTAGTCAGGGAGGTGACCAAGAACCCAATGGTCACTCTGAAAGAGCTCCAGCGTTTCACTATGGAGAGGAGAACATTTCCAGAAGAGCAACCGTCTCTGCAGCACACCACCAATCAGACCGGTATGGTAGAGTGGCCAGACGAAAACCACTCCTCAGTGAAAGGCACATGACAGCCTGCCTGGAGTTTGCCAAAAGGCACCTCAAAGACCCTCTGACCATAAGAAACATGAAGTCATTGTAAAGAGTCAAGAAACATGGTCGGATGAAGTCAGGATCGAGGGATAGATAAATGCAGCAATGTATGGAGACATCCTTGATGAAAACCTGTTCCAGAGCGCTCTGGACCTCAGAGTCTGAGGTAAGCACAGTCAAGATAACAAAGGAGTGGCAACAGGACAACTCTGAATGTCCTTGAGTGGTCCAGCCAGAGCCCAGACTTGAACCCGACTGAACATCTCTGGAGAAATCTGAAAATGACACAGATGCTCCCCATCTAATAGGAGAAGCTTCCCAAAAATAGGTGTGCCAAGCTCGTAGCATCATACTCTGAAATCCTTGAGGCTGTAATTGGTGCTAAAGGTGCTCCAACAAAGTATTGAGCAAAGGCTGTGAATACTTTACTTTATTTTAGTTTTCATATGATTTCGCTTTCACATTGTCATTATGATGTATTGTTTATAGAATTTTAATGAAAAGAATGAATTTAATCAATTTTAAATAAAGACAATGGAAAAAGTGAAGCGCTGTAAATACTTTCTGGATGCACTGTACAATGTGACATTTTGGTCACACAAGTTGTAAATGTTATATGGGACAAAGATCACAAAACAAATTACATCCAGTATAATGAAAGTCAACGAAACATTTAATAAAACATTATCTCAGACCACCAAATTCTTCATGGAATGATTGCAATGTGGATTTACAGGCGGCTCTTCTCCTCTCACCTCATTCCTCTGACTCGTTCTCACACAGATTAAATCATTGAAGGGTTTGCAAATCAGCACTACTCGAGCGCAAAAAGATTACTTTATTCAATTTTTTGCATTACAAATCACAACAACCTGTTTTTACGCTTTAGCTGTGAATATTAAGCTCAGCGGTCATTTTAACATTTGCCTTTCAGAAGTGCACCACTTATCTCAGGGAACGATCACTGAGTAACATATTTTAGAAATAATGACTCAAAAATTCACACAAATTCAGCCTGTGTAAATAATTATGAGTGTGTCTCCTAACGCTACAGAGGAGTCTGGCGTAGGAGGTCCAGAATGTTTTGCTGCATGACTTGTTCAAGCTAAAAGCTGGTGGAAATCCATCAGGCCATTAGTTTTGATGAGGGTGATGACTGACACGTCATGGTAGGTAGACACAAACACCTGTACGATGAAGTGCAATTTATTGGCTTTGTGGACCTGTGATGTGTTTTTATTCTTTTAATCATCTATCTATTCATTTACTTTTGTTGACACTTTATTAGTTGGCTGTTAATTCAACCAGACTTCTTTATTTCCTTAGGTGTTCCAGGTATTTTGTCCATCCCCTCAACATAAAAGTAGAGCAACTGCATCTGCATTAACTTGTAACTTGAAATACCAAGTTAAACGTGCAGATCCATTATTCATCCAGATTACTGCCATTTTAAGGCTACAGTACAAAACTTTTTTCACACTCTAAAGTTTATCGTAACGTGTAGAGGAGCTGTTAAAGGTCACTGTGATCCAGACCCGTTGAACGGCCTGCCAGCAGCTCGCCCTCCTAACGAATCAGAGAAGATCAGTTCATAATGACTAATGCCTGAAGGGCTGTGCAGAGGGTAGAAGAGCGTGGTGGAGCATGGAGAGGGAGAGCTGGATGGAGTGCAGCAGATTTAGTGTCTCATTTTCCCACTAGATTCTTCTTCCCAAAAGTTGCATATTGTAGCTTTCATCTGAGTCACTCTCTGCCAGTTGGATTTTATCACATTATAACTAGAATGTTTTCGTATTCACTTCCAGTTTATGACAAGTCCTCAGATCCTAGCTGATATATCAGCTTATACAACTATTAACTGCTGGCTTGTAATATATGCTCGAGTTTGTGTCTTGATTTATTTTGGCTCTCTGAGGAACTATTAAGGCTTTCAGACACATTAACTTGAGAGAATATATCCTGGAACTGACGGCTCTAGAGACAACAAACTCGTGGGAATCAAAGTGCCATTTTCTTCCCATTAAGCTACAAAGAACCCCAAAGCATTGGAGATTTGAACAGACTGTGACATAAAAGCAGTTCAGTTTGAACTCTCCCAAAGGATGATGGGACAAAACGTAGATTGTTGGGACAAATTCCAGAAAGACATAACGTTTAGGATGAGGAGCGCTGTGAAGCGAACAGCGCCTTCATTGATCTAGACATTTAGACTATTTATTCATATGAATATAAAATCTCAACAAAGGATGATGACTTTCCGATGACTTAAATAGAAATAGACAAGAGCGCATGTGAGGGTCGGGTTCAACCCCACAGATTATGAGCTTGACAAAGATAATAATAACTGCTGGACTGTCTGACACTTAATGCACTGGCAGAGTCAAACCCAGATATCCACAGGTCTCTTCAATGTGACAGAAGAGCACAGCTGGCTGCCTCCCACATGCATAAAACATCGGCCTCCACAAACTGTGCACCTGTCCAGCTCCTGCTTGACCTGCCAGCCACTCTGATCACAGCACATGCTGCGGTCACTGACCGCGGCTCGGGCTTATCTGCTCATTCTCTACTGTGATGAACCCAGCATGAAAATCCATATAGGGTATTAGTGTTTAGATAGAGGCCAAAGTCAAAAAACACCCCTTCCTTCACACACAAACAGCTCCTTGAATACACAGACAAAAGTACCCCAGACAGTCTGTTAGGGGCGATAAAATGTTTTCAGCCTCACTGTGCATTTGAAATGTTTGTTTGTTTTACATCAGATAAACGGTTTCATACGGCCAAAAATTTTCCATGATGACTAGTGAAAATCTTCGGTGAAGCAACCGGGCAACTTGAGTGGCTTTTTCACACCATCAACATTTGCACACCCACCACTTTCCAAGAAAGTTAAAACAACCTGCAACGCGCTTTTTAACCCTTTACAACCTTTAGCATTCTCACACAAACCAAAACCTGTAGTTCTCCCACGAACACGGCTAGAGCTTCATGAATTAAAGTGCATTAAAATAATAATTCCTCACAGCCTCCTAAAGAATTAGAAGTGTTCAAATGGCATGTGTTGTTGACTTAATCTATTCATGTCTGCTCTATAATAAAAAGGCAGCTTTATTTAACACAGTAAGACAAACAAAAATCAACAATACTAAATATACAACACACCAGCACAGAGTCACTGCTTCACGAAAAGTGCAAGACTGCAGATTATTTCACAAATGTCACCGAGAAATGTATATACAAGGAAAATATAATTCCTTGTTACCCAAACGCAGCACTGGCTCCCACCATAGCAGTATATCACGTGTAGTTCAGGCTCAGTCAACAAGATGGTTAATGTGCAGCATTGACTTCCCACACATGGAGCTCTTCCTCCACATAGGTATATTTAGCCTACAATAACAAAGGCAAAAGGCTGCTGTAAACATTACTCATGCAGGCTACTGAGGCAAACCAAGTATGTTATCGTTTTTATGATGTTTTTTTAAATCAGAAATATGCAGAACATTCGTGCAGACATGGTTCTGGTGCAGAATAAGGAAATGTCCACATTTGCTCGGTGCCATGTGGCCCGGACCCCATCTGAGAAACGGCAGCAAGAAAGACCAGGGATATTTAAAAAATGACACAAGCTACCGAGAAATTGCCAAAACACAGTTACTATTAATGCGTAATATTTGGTTAAGCACCTACAATCTGTAACTCACACACACACGCACCAACCCAAACTCTAGGACGCATATTGCGAAGCGCTCTTTTCTTTTCGAGTCACGTAGACATTGAATGCCTCCTGATGGATTTACCTGTAGCAAACACACTTCAACTTTCAACTTGACCCATCGCTTAAAGGCTGAAAACGCATCCGAGAAGAACAACAATCTGTCACCGACTCCTTGCGCCACATGGTCGTGGTGACATCTGGACTTCGCGCTCAGTACGCGGGGGCCAAACATCCTATTGTTTCTTTATTGATCAAGCACAAGAACAGATAATGTAGCACCAGGATAATGTGCCATGTGTTCACACACACTGGCAGCACATATATGCAAATGTGTTTCCTTCTTCTCCCTGAGCTCCTGGATCTCTCAGTGGTGGAGTAACAGGCTGAGGACTAGTTCCCTATTTCTCAAGCTTCAACCTTTGAATAAAACCAGCTCTCACTTCAAACGCGGAATCACATCTGCATCCAAACATAATTATTATTATTCTTTCCTGTTAATAAGATAAATAAACCAGGTTTGTTAAGTCTTACCAAAGGTGCTAGTCGAAGCCTTCAGGTTAATTCCTCTGATAAGTGGAAATAAATTGCTGTTGAGTGTCTGCTGCTCCGCTCGTGTTTTCTCTCTCTCACACACACACACTCACACACACACTCACACACACTTACACACCGATTCTATGTGTTTGTGGAGATTTACGCACACTCGCACCGTCGCTCTTCGTGTCCGCAGCTCCAGATTGCGCTTTGTGAAATGCTCGGCATTGTAGTACACCCCCAAGGAGCTCTGCTGTGGGGGTCGCCTTAGGTCCGCCTCTTTTTGCAAACCCCCCTCTGAGAGCAGCGCGGTAGGTTTGGTTTCCCAGTAGGTGAAGGAGAGATCCAGAGATCCAGAGATCCACAGAGATCCAGAGATCCACAGAGATCCAGAGATCCACAGAGATCCAGATCCAGAGAAAGTGGCTGGACACGGGAGAGAGGAGCAAGACCAGACCAAGAGGTTCCTGTATTCCAGGAAACCTTTAGAAAATGAAATGATTTGATGAATTTATGAACTCTCAGAGAGATTATTCATGTGGCTTCACTTGACCTTTATGGGTAAGTGGAACAATGTCAGTAGGTAATTTGAGTGACTTTTTAGTTTAAAACATGTTAACAAATAGTTTTAGAGTTTTGGACATGTGAGGTCAAATCACCAATTACACTCTCAACACCACCGACCAATCAAAAACCACCATTCAACAGGCCTTTGTTTGTATTTATTTATCTTTCAATTCAAGGTTGCAGTGATGGACTGGATGAACTGCTGCTCTTCCCTAGTTTCCAGCCTTTACAATCAGACTGGTGTTCAGCACACCACTCAGTGAGAAACATGCTCAATCATTTTCCCTTTTTTTTTTTTTAGCAAATATAACCCACCAAGCCAAAGAGACTGAACAGATCCAGAGCCACATCATGTGAATGATGCTCATTATGTCAACTTATAAGATGCAACATGAAAGGTGTTAAATAGGTTCTGTGAAGGTTATTGAAATTAATCTGATGATTAATCTACTGCATCCCAGTCAGATTTCAGATCAAGGTTGGGAAAGTCCCAGAGCCACATTTCATCCTATTGAAAAACTCATAAGAAGCCTCAATATACTGATCAAGTACAGACATTGTACCTTTATATCTGTTGTTGTTATAAATTCATTTATATATAAGATATCTACGGCCCCATTAAGGGATCCTGCCACAGGTTTTGAGAGCTGAACTAATCCGTAAGTGAAAGATAAAGGATGAAGATGAAGCATGGAAGGCATCAGGGATCATTTGAAGGGTTGGGATCCAGTTTCCAAGATTATACTGAAGGAGATTCTGGGAGACCACAGTATCATTTAACACACTTCAGTCATTTCAGTGCCTTATGGTTCAACTTTCCACATATCCACATGGTTTGGGTGGTAATATGTGTAGTTTTATGCATTAGTATAAAACTTATTACATCAAGCGGTGTTTCTAATGTGTTGGCCTCACAAAACCACAAACATGTGCTCCTGCATCAAACAATATATTACATCTGGATCACACCTGGTACATCAGCATACCCTACTGATATCTGCCCACAGTAAAGGGAAGTACATTATTCTATCTTGAGATCTTCATTTCCTGTGCACGCTTTATCTGTTCTGAGCAGCTCTCAGCAGGGTGCAGTCTGATTTGGCACCTGCTTAGGACGTGGTGAGCTGCTCCTGCTCACGCATGAGAGAGCAATGCCTGGACATTTAACACAGAGGTGAAGGGGTCGTCTTTTCCTCTGGCAGACAAATACTGTGTAATACATTCCTTCACTAATGAAGATTAATTAACTAGTTGCGCAAAACACAGAACCTACTGTGCTGTACAGACTCTTCCAGCAGTAACCAGAAACAATATGTTATTTGTTTAATTTACAAAATATGATAGAAAATCTTTAACTTAAATATTACTTTGTTATTAAAACTTATCATTCAAAACAATTCCTTTGTTTTTGTAATGTGTTGCTGTTGTTGGACATTCTTGTTATCTTTTCTAGCTACCTGATTAGAATCATGTTTTATTTATATTAATTAGGCATTGGATAGAATTTCTTTTTTATCCAGATGCTTAGAAGACTTATTTAGGATTCAGAAATGCCTTGGCAGCTTGTGACAGACTACAATAAAGATGTACAGAACCAAAGGAGTGTCACATGTCACTGTCTTCTCCGTTTCACTCTCATTCACGATTCTTATGAAAAATGCTGCGACTTTTAGAATTGCATGACTTATTACTTATTATTATTTAGAAAAATTAAATCCATCCATCCATGTAGAAATACAGTTCTACTTCCTCAAACTGCAGATGGATGTTTGATTTTTGTCTCAGAGGACAGTGAGGAGTGTCTGACTTTGATTTGTCAAAACTCTGTCTGCATAAATTGTCACATCTTTATCTGTGATTAGCGATGGTTCTTTATTTCACTGGAAACGTATTTTTGGTGTCATCTTCTCCGAAAGATTAGAGTTCAAGTCAATTGACACACTCTTTGTGTTGCAGGGAGGATTTGTCAGCATGTTGCTTAAACTGACACCTAGTGGAGGCTCCATCTCACTACAGCACCATGTTCCAAACAACAGCTGAACAGAACATGCAGTGAACCCTGAGAACCATAAAGTTGCATTCATAGTGATATTACATCTGTGGATAACAGTGCACTGATGTTCACCAATATTTGAAACAAGAAACTCGTTTAAATTGATTAAGCCAACAGGCTACTACCATCTACAGGTCACACAGAGAACAGGGCGGCACTGGCTCAGTCCTTGTGCTCCACTGCACCCTCCACCAGTCAGCTGATTTGTTAATTGTCTAATCTTCCAAATGATGGTTCACACTGCAGTTGCAGATTAACTAAGGTGTCCCTTCTCTTTTAAAATACTGGTTTCACACACTTTTAATTAATCACACTTGTGGTTTGCTGAGGGGGTAGAGTCTCTGCATCCTCTAGTCAAGGTATAAAGTAACATTTATGATCATTCATATAATAATTTAGTTTAACAAAATATTTCTGCTGTCATTTCATATAAATAATTACCATGAGTCATCACATGTCATTTATTTTCTGTACAGACAGGACTTCATATAAACTGTACAACCTTTAACATACCAAGACCAAAATGGCATTAAAAGAGAAGAAATATAAAAGAAACAAACTAGGAAGGTCATTTCACTGTGATATGTACATTTATAAATTATATAATTCACTATTTTAATATGCCTACATTACAGATTATTTGTGTTGTCTGGTTTATAGTAAGAGGTATAATAATCGGATCATACATGGAGTGAAATCCTATAAAGGAGAAGCTCCTTTTGCTTCCATGTCAAGTCGCCGTCCATGATGACAGAGACACAACACGAGTTCCACCAGTAAAGGATTCACATCATCTGTGGGTCAAGACGAAAACTCATTTCTAGGTTGAGGCTGGAGCTAACGACTTATTCCAATTCAGTGAAGCGAGCAAACATAGCTTTGCGGACTGCGTCTTTGTATGTGTCTGAAGCAGAGAGGGTGTAGTTGGTGCCCTTAGTGCCAAGTCCAGCTCCTTTTGTTCGTAACTGTGCCTGAGGACGACGAGCATAACGTTAGGTACTTTACAGAGACAGAGAGTGGAGACACTCCAACACCACCATATAATAATTGTGAATACCTCAATTGGTGCAGTGATGCCCTGCTGATTACGACCAAGTCCTTTTCCCTCCTTCCAGCCCATGGCTTGAAGCATTTTGTTCCCAATATTGTCACTGCTAAGACCATCTTTAGTGGGTTGTTCATAGTTACTGTCCAGGAAAAGACAAATATTACATAAGGTCTGGAAAACAGCATGTCACATAGACCAGTGCATTAAAATAAAAAGCTCCTTACATGACTGGTGTTGGTTGGCTAAATTTCTTCTTTTTTGGTGCAGGTGGTTCAGGGATGCCATATTTTTCTCTCCTCTCTGCTGCTCTGTCTCGATATTTCAACTATTCACCAGAGAAATATGAACAATTGTTACATTAAGGTCACATTAAGAGAGAAAAAAAAACATGGTTTATTGATTAATGTATAATCGTTTGAGCCAAACCTCTGTCTCTTTTCTTTCCAGTTCTTCCAGCTCTGCTTCACTCATTTTGGATCTGCGAAGAACCTCCAGGTTTTTCTAGGAGTAAGTAGTAACATGAGCTTCTCAATTAACAATTGCAGTTTCTTTACAGACACTTTAGACTTTCCATATTTGGACCTGATGACAATATGTTACCTTGTGCAGGTCAGAGAGTTGCTGATGTCGAATTAGACTCTCTTTGTTAGGGAACTGTCTCCTACAAAGAAGGCATGCCAGTTTTTTCCAGTCTGTGAGCTTGTCCTGGTCTCCTTCACCTCCATCAGGTTCTGCTCCTCCTTCCTCAGGGTCACTGTCTCCACTGTAGGCTGCCACAAGGCCGCACTAATCATTGAGTAAACAATGGCAGATGTAAATATTGTTAACAGAAAAGACACCAGAATATATCTGACAAAGATTAAAATGATTCTTTAACACTACAAAAGAAAAGCCTCGGCTTCAAATACTTGGGATGCAGGAAGTACCCACCTTTGAAGTGTTGACTGAGCTAGTTGGTGGCTCTTCTTCATGGACCCTTGACAACTCTGGTATGAGTCTGTCTAGACCTCCTGCCTGCTAAAGAGTGAATAAATGACTAAATCAGATGGATCCATTCAGGACACTGAGGCCTAAGATGTACAGAAGCAGTAGAAGAACAGACATCATATCCTGCTGGACTTACCCTCTTTTCAAACAGTGTGTAGCCAGCATCAGCAGCTGCTGCCTCCTTCCTCTCTTCTTGACTAATAGGCTGAAAGCTACCCTTGAAGTTCTCCTTCTGTTTGTTGAGACTTTTAGCCCACCGTTCCATGTCTTTAGCAATCTGGGAGGAGCCATTACAGTTGAAAAAGGTTAAGTTTCAAAAACAAATACTTGTCAAGTATGTTTAGAAAGCACTGCACAGCAGAAGTAGAAGCTTGTAAAGGGTATTTAACACAGTACCTGCTGAGCTGTCTTGCTTTTGGGCTTTTCCTTTTTTTCTTTGCCTTCTTTAGGTTCTTTACCACCTGCTGTGGCAGAGTTTTCATTTTGTCCAGCATTTGTGTCAGCTGAAGCAGGTACGTACGTCTGCTTCTCATTGTCCCAGTAGAGGTACTGCTGAGTCTGTGAGTTGTAATAATACTGAAAAGCAACAAACACAATGATTATTTTCAAAACAAAATCATCTCGTGACTCACACCAACATAATATAAAGCTAAAAAAGTTCCACAAGGTAGTTGTGCATTACTTACTTGTGTATTTGGGTCATAGTAGAGGCCAGTTTGTGGATCGTAATAGTAGCCAGAAGACTCATCGTATTGATAGGTAGATGTATCAGGTACAACTATCAATTATAAAAAATATAACATAGCATCACAAACAAGTGCAGTATAAAGATGCTTCTGAAAGTAATACAACAGAATTCTAACTATAAACATTACAGGTTTAGTTACCTTCTAGTATTATACATAATTAATAGTAATAAAGTAATTTCAGTCTTGCTTCTTGCTATACATGATAGTAACACTTCACAGGGATCTGTGTGTTCTTACCAGTGCTGGTGTCAGCTGATTCTGAGGTGGTTAACGTAGTGGCAGTGGTAACAGTGGCCACAGGAGCTACTGGGGCAACTGGCAAAGACACTGCTTCGATGCCTGAGAGGGGTTTGGCCTCCAGTTGTTGAACAAGTGGCATAGGCTGAAATTAATATAGTTTTTATTTTGATATTCGTACATTTCAAATCATGCTAACATGGCATAATTACAGATAAACAAAAATGATACCTGAACAGCAGGCTGAGCAATTATATGAGGCTGGTAGACTTGGGCACCCTGTGAGATTACTACTCCTGCTGCAGTAGGAACAATCTTTACTCCTGGGGCAGCTAAAATAGGAAAAGCAAAGCTCACCAAATTACTGCATTATTCAAAATCTAGCAAAGACCTTTGTGCTTGTTGTATCTAACAAATATCCTATAAAGGACTGAATTATTACATCACACAAATCATTAAAACAAACAAACAAAAGAATTACATTATTAAAAAAAAGCTAACAATATTTGATCATGGTTCCAATACTATAAATGGTTAGTAACCACACCAACATGTATAAAGGTATAAAATCAACTCATACCTCCTAGAATCCCATTTCCCTGAGAGATGCTGGGTCCTGCACCTTGCTGGTAGTACGTCTGGTAGACAGATAGAAAAAATAATAATTCAATGAAATACAAAGATTCATTTTTGATTCTGTGAAACTACCTCACTTAAGCATTTACCCAAAGCAGATGTGATTATATTAAATATGCGAACAATCTTGTGTTTCATTTCTGTGTCTTACACCTACTAATCTACCGACATTGATAATCTTGACATTGGTGAATCATTATACAGAATTTGCTGGATATGTGTTGGAAATGTAATAACTTACATCGGTTCATAATTTTACTAAATGCACATTTAAAGAAAATATAACTCTTTTACACTTCTAACCTGTGACATTGGAGTATAGCCCTCTTGCAGGTAGCTGTACTCCGACATTGCTTCTGAACTCTGCTGTGGCTGAAAAGATAAAGCATACATCAGCATCTTGTGACACAAATAACATGATGTTGAGAGAACACAGGCCTACCTGACTTGAGGACCACTGAGCTGCAGCAATGGCTGTGCTGGCCACAGAGAAGGCACTGACACGATTCCCGTCTGGTAGCAAAAGATCCCTAAAACAGGCAAACAGCCAAAATAGCAAATAAGATTATTCCTGTTTGCAGTTTAAGTGGCTCCATATTCCCTCTTTACTGATAATTAAAATCTAGCAATCTGAGGCAACTTACATCTGATTTATCTAAGAGGTAAATAATTCTTCATCTCATCTCATCTGTTGCAAAACATAAAACATACAATGCAGTGGAGACATACTCACTTTCTGGCACTCTTGGCATAATCAACCCCAACTGTTTTTCCATCCAGTTTTAAAGGAGGCTGCAGTCCTTGTAAGATGGTTAGCAGCTGAGAGGCCTCCTATTGAAAAAGAATATTCACACATCATTGAGTTAATCAAGAAGAAAAATGAATTAACATGCAAAATTAGCAGAAAATTCACTGGTCGTCTCTAGGTAAAAATTTGATTTGACAACATTAATTTAAACACATCAAATACTTTACCAGAGGAGAGGACAGTTGCACAAAGGCAAAGCCTCTGTTTTGGCCTGTCTGCTTATCCTTGATCAGTCGAATGTTGTTAGATGAAAGATTAGCATATGGTGCCAGGGCTGCCATGATGGCTTCCACAGTAGTGTGTGGAGCAATATTTCTCAGGATAATTGCTGTAAAGAACAAAGTCTATAGTTAAGCACCACATTCCATGCACTGGAATATTCTATATCTATAACTGTAAAACAGAAGTCCTTACTATCGCCATAGAAATCTCCACTGGGCTGAGTGTCAGAGACTCCAGTATTATTGCTGGTTTCACTTTCTGTTGAGACAATGACAAAAAAGTAAGACATACATTAACAAAATGCATAACTGTGTAGTCAAGGAAACAGAAATGCGATAATCACTGTCAAAATCCTGTACTAAAATGAGACTATGTTTGCAATGTCAGACTCTCACAAACTTCATTGTGTATTAGGTTTGTCCCCATTCTGTGTTAATGTTAGATAGAAAACAAAAAAAAACATGCTGTTTCCCCAATCTATGCACTTTGCCTTTATCTGACAACACTTAATCTAAATATTTTGCGTTACTAGGCCTCTACAACTCCAAAAACACAAGTGTTGCGCTGTATCCCAGCACTGGTGCATCAGGCTGTCCGGATGTCTGCTGTCAGTGGCCTCTTGTTGATTTAACTACTTACCAGCTTTGGCTGCTCCACACCTGAAGCACTTCAGCCTCCTCCGGAAATTGTACAGGCCACACTGCAAGTAACCGTTCACATTTTTTTATTATACACCTACTAGAGGCCTGAACAGTGCTGGCCTAGAAACAGGCAATCTATAAAGGTGCTGCATACCATACCTACCCGAGACACAACCTAACCTTCACCGCTTATCCAAATGCACGTGTACCAAAGAATAAACTGACAGGACTGCAATAATTATGACTGAAAGGCCTAATGTGTGCATGTGTGTTGTGGTCTGTATTAGCATTTCTTGAAACCACAGAACCAAAACAATCATTAACTTACAGTATTGCATAGCCAGTCTTCATACTTGTTTCTGGGGTGACTGTAGTGCATGTCCACATTTTTGCCTTGGATGGTCAGACGTTTCTGAAAGAAGAAGACAACAATTATTGAACTATTTGTGGAAAGCATCAATCTCATCAATTGAGCAAGCAGTGTTGGAAGGGAAAGAAGGGGGAGAGGGACCCCCAAAAGATAGCCTTTGTGTTAAAGACAGGCACATGATGCATATGTGAGCATGATGCATGGATGGCTCTTAAGGTGTTTGGGACCCGTGTGCCCAGGCTGAGCTGGAGCAGAGTGTACAATGTGACCCTAACAGACATTTTTGACTGATTAAAAAAAAAAAAAAAAAAAAAGTTTCCCCATAAAACTTTTAGAATGTGATTTTCTTAAAAAAAATAAAAAAATAAAATAAATCAGCAGCTAATGGAAACATAAGATTAATCTGACGTTATAAGTATCATGTCAAATGCCTCTGTCAGCAGGATAAAGTGTTTATTAACTCAAATACATGCCTGTACACAAATCAAATCTGCAGCTTTGATTGTACTGCAATTTCAGTAAACTATACTAAACACCTTCTAAAATGGTAGATTTTAGTCCTGAATATAATCATCTCTGTAGGTCACCTGTCTAATACATAAAATAATAATTTTTACTCTGTAACAGAAAACCCATGGGTTTCTTTCCTTTCAAAAATATCTGTTCTGTTTCCACACTAATGTACTTTGGTTTGGTTTGGTTTTTGGATTATTTCTTCAGATCCCCAAGATTAAAACTAGACTTGGCGATTGTGAAGCAACCTGATTGGTCTCCATCCATCGGGAGGCATCTTGCAAGTGATAAAAGTCCACGAAGGCGAAACCACGGCTTATACCTAGAGACAGCATTCAAATATAGACGGGAGGCGTGTTAGTTAAGAGTCCATGGGCAAATTATTCAAACTCTTCCACAAACTGCTTCATGACCCAGGCCCTGCTTGGTACACAATGGGCCACTCCTTAGGAGTTTTACCATAGAAAGATGAATACAACTCTTTGAACCACACTCAACAACAAAGTGTGTTTTTGCCAATCAACTTTTTCAAAACTAATATTGCTGCAAGTACTTACCTTAGAATGATCCTAAATGAAATGAACTCACAAGTTTTAAATGAACATTTTAAGTAACTTCAAAAAATTCTCTCCTAGCAGCTATGGGAAAATGGGTCTCAATGGAAGCAGATTGGCCCTATGAGCAGACTGGGGGAAGTTCGGGGTCCGTCACACATTAATCTCACCTGTTTTCTTTTTCATCAGTCTGACATCCACTGGCTGGGGTCCCTCCAGTTGATCTATGGCAAAGCGGATCTAAAAAACAGACATCAGACAGTACTTAACATTTTGAACCACTTGGGCCTTTAAGAATGAATCTAATCTTGAAAACTGTGTGGTGTATGCACATAAAACCAAACCAAGCAGAAACAGGATTGTGCATGTGCAGAAGCAACCCATAGACTTACATCATCCTCTGTGACATGAGGAGGCAGACCCCAGAGCATGATGGTCTTGCTCTTCTTCTCTTCCCCAGGCTCCCTTCTGTAATCCTGATCTGGGTAGTCACCATCAGAGTGATAACCATCTTCAGATCTGTCACTGTTACGCCTTTTCCTTTCTCTTTGCTTTAAAACATTCATATGAGTTCATCAGTGAAATGTGAACATCAGACAAAAACATAATATACATTATAGGATTACCAAAGATTAAAATAACTACCTCAGGACTGTCTCTTGATCCTCGACGATCTCCTTCATATCGTTCACTACGTCTCTCTTCCCCCCAGCGCCGCATGTTGTGATCACGCTCTTGGTCCCTCTCTCGTCTGTCACGCCAATCTGACTCATCACGGCACTGGTCAGAGCCATATCTACCGCTGCGTTCTGTCCGACTAATCCTAGAGGGATATTAAAAAGGAACAAAAATACTTGATATAATGGCATGATACACCTTATCTTATTATTCACACACACACATACTACTCCATCAGTAGGTTCACCAACACAACATCCTCATTAATATTGTACAAAACATAAGACAGACTTCTTCCTGCTGTTGCAGTATTAATGAAATACTTGCACAAAAATGCTTTAATTGAATATTCCCTGTTGAAGATATGTTGCATACTAGGATCTGTATGTTTTGTTAAGATTACAGCAATGTTTTCAGTTTATCAAATGTAGTAAAAACTATTCCGGTGACATAGTATCAGAGAAGTCTTTCTTTACATTTCCACGTAACAAGGATGCTTGAGATGACATGACCAGATTGCACTTTCGTAAGTGTTGACTGAACACCAGACGTGTTTCAGAGCGCTAGTGCTTACCTTTTATCGGCTCCCATTATCAGTATAGTCTCCGAACAATCACGACCTCTAAGGAGCAAACAGTGAGAGTTACAAGTTATCCACACTCTATTGTTATTCAGTAAATAAGCTCCATACAGTCGAAGCTTCTACGTTGCACTGTAAACTGAGGCTAGAACATGGAGGCAGTCTGACGTTAGCAAACACACACTACTTCAACGACACAAAGGAAAAGCTGTAAATTATTCTGGTTTCGAAGCTCAAGCTAAAGTAACTCACCGGTGTTGTTGTGTTTTAATGTGCTGTTGTACAGTACCACTTTCCAACAATGCTATTAGAAAAACTGTAAGCAAGAAAATTCATTTCACAGTCAAGGACTTCTCAAGACACTACGACGGCACCTTCTTTGTCCCAAGATGCATTGCTGTTTAGCTCGATGCATTATGGGAATCTTAATAGTTTTCCCTGAGTTTGCCTCACAGGCAGAAATTTGTCTTCGTCTCCAGTTGTGTGCTTGTTAGGTCATACAGAAGAAGGTATGTTTCGGTTAATTAACTACTATTAACATTTTGTTCACAATCACAGATGGGGCTGTCCGAGATCATAGGTTGTTAAAAGTTTTCTATCCGCCAAAACTAAAAAAGAGAGCATGCTACACAGAGCTGAGGCTAGTGCTGCCTGAAAGCCTTAGCTAAGGGCAGAAACAACACAGGACTTACGTCCGCCATTTTACGGGGGCATATAGCGCTTTAGCTTACTATATTAACTTTATATTTGAGTATTTTTAAATAATTCATTATAACATGATTTTTAATCACGTTTATAATAATAATAATCTGATCTGTGAAATACTCGTTGATCCAGCTGTTATCTAAATGTAAGTGATAATAATTTCTGTATGCAAGTGAAGCTGTTCACATATCACTTTAAGGGTCAATTTGACCCATTTCAGTTTTTTTGTTGACCAAAGTCCTGTTTATCCTTCTTCTATCTTCATGAAATTTTGTGACTTTTCCTCATCTGGGGTCATGAAATGGTGTGTGAAATATGGACACTCTGATGTGTCCTGGAATGCCTGTGCAGATATTGTATAAAGATGATGTTGCAGGTCATTTTGACCCGGACACTTTAATGTGGGTAAAAAGCTGGTCAGATGCAAAATGCACATGTCTCTCTGATGTACTTTGTTTTGAATAGCCTCTGAATAAACATTCAGACCCACAGACCCAGTTGTGTGTACGGGACAAGCTTTCTTGCCTTTGTCCTTGTCACTGTTCTCATGTCATCTCTTTGAGAAGCACATCAAAAATGAGCTCCAGCAGGTTTACAGCTGAAGAAGTTTTTAACTGGGATAGTGATGAAGAAGAAGAGATTTCAGAGACAGAGGATTGTTCAGGGCCCGAGGACAATGTTATTGATGATCCTGGCTGCCAATTTTCCTATGATGAGGAGGATTCGGAAGAGGAGTCTGCTGCCGTCTCTACATCAGATGAAAACCAAGGACTACAGCAATCATCATCCACAGAGGGGACCTGGACATCTAAAGATGGTAATATAAAATGGTCAACATCACCACACCTAAGCCGAGGCAGACTGTCATTTTCCAATGTCATCAAATGACTCCTGGTCCTACAAGATTTGCCATCACACGAGTTGATGATATTCAATCCGCGTTTCAGCTCTTCATATCCCCACCAATAGAGAGGATTATACTTGACATGAGTAACTTGGAGGGGAGGCGTGTATTTCAAGAGAAATGGAAGCCACTGGATCAGACTGACTTGCATGCTTATTTTGGAATTCTGGTGTTAGCTGGAGTTTACAGGTCAAAGGGTCAAAGCAACTGCAAGTCTGTGGAATGAAGAGAATGGAAGGCCAATCTTTCGTGCAACAATGTCTCTGGAAACGTTTCACATGATATCTCGTGTGATCCGATTTGACAACCGTGACACCAGAGCTGCTCGACGTGAAAGAGATAAACTGGCTGCAATCAGGGATGTTTGGGATAAATGGGTTGAAATCCTTCCTTTGATGTACAACCCTGGCCCCCATGTTACTGTAGATGAACGCCTTGTTCCATTCAGGGGCCGCTGTCCTTTCCGGCAGTATATGCCCAGCAAGCCGTCCAAGTATGGCATCAAAATGTGGGCAGCTTGTGATGCAAAATCTAGCTATGTATGGAATATGCAAATATACACTGGAAAGCTATCTGGAGCAGCATCTGAGAAAAATCAGGGGGTCCGTGTGGTGCTGGAGATGAGTGAGGGGCTGCAAGGTCACACCATCACTTGTGGCAACTCCTTTACATCCTACCGCCTTGCAAATGAACTTCAGAAGAGAAAGCTGACTATGTTGGGAACAATAAGAAGAAATAAGCCAGAACTTCCCAGTGAAATTCTGAAGATGCAGGGAAGATCTCTGCATTCCTCAATATTTGTATTCTCTGAGAAAGCAACAGTTGTTTCATACTGCCCAAAGAAAAACAAGAACGTTCTTGTCATGAGCACAATGCACACAGATGCATCTCTGACCTCAAGAGAAGACAAGAGGCCACAAATGATCCTGGACTACAACTTGACCAAAGGAGGAGTAAACAATCTGGACAAAGTCACAGCAACATAAAGCTGCCAGCGCAAGACAGCCCGTTGGCCCTTGGTTATTTTCTACAACATTGTGGATGTGTCTGCTTACAACGCCTATGTCCTGTGCTGAAATCCATCATCAATGGAATGCTGGCAAATTGTACCGACGTCGGCTTTTCCTGGAAGAACTGGGCAAAAGCCTTGTCACTCCCAAGATCCAGAGGCGAGCCAGGCCAGCTCGATCACCAGCAGCTGCAGCTGTAATTGAAAAAGTCAAGTTCGTGCCATCCATCCAATCTGCAATGGATCCAGTGGATCCAGGTGTACAGAAACGGAAGAGATGCCGGGTCTGTCCCTCCGCAAAGGACAGTAAAACAAGCACATCTTGTGTGAAATGCAAGAAATACATCTGCAGAAAGCACGTAGTTACATTATGTTCATCATGTGGACAACATTGAAAATGTTGAACACTGAAAATCTAAAACTAAACAAAATAGTTGTTACAAAAATTTTTCTGGAATTTCAAATAATGTTGTGTCAGTTTTCTAAATGTTTTTCTAATAGAAAATAAAGTTGCTGTTGTTTAAACCCAGTTTTTTGACAGTTCTGAGTGGACACAGTGCGGGTCAAAATGACCCGCAACATAACCAATGCAATTTCTTTTCCAACATAATATGAGGGTTAAGTAAGTACAGCATGTTGGACAGGAGCTGTGTTCATTTCCCGTTGTTGAATCCTGTCAATATTTGTTTCTTCCTGTGAATAGCTTAGTTTGAACAAACTAAAGCTCCCAGCTCCCAGAACTAAACTAGGTTTCCCTGTATGTGTAAGCACATACAAGTGTTTATTTGTGTAAACAAATAAAGGTGAAGCCTACCAAAACAAAACATGAAACAGTGTCATTGTTTTATTGTTTATTACAGCATTTCAATCCTGAAACATCTCAAACAGTTTACTGTACACACAGGTCTTAATTAAGGTGACTACACCATAACTTGTTCATCTTGGCACACGAGAATATTCCCCTTTCATAAATCTCTGATGTGGTAAAGCGATTGTATACAACACAGATGATCAATGAATTGTGCTGATACCAGATTCATAATAAAGCTCATTATGGAGCTTATTTGTGTTTTGCAATATTGATGATGCTTGAGTCACTGACACCCAATACAGCCCATATCTTCTTTACAAATGTGTCATGAGATAAAACAACACAAAATTCAGCCATATAATATAAAAATGGTCCACATGGTCCCAAAAAACACTAGGGTAGATTCCATCTCACTTATTACAAAAATGGTGGAGGGGTGGGTAGGTAGATCTAGGATGCTTTCAAGCTCTAAGTCAACGTCTCTCCTTTCGTCACCTGTAATGACAGATACGTATTTATGCAATAGTTGTAACCCTTTGAAATATGCATACAAAAACTCGCTGTAGATCGTAAAACAACAAACAAGCATAAATATATGTACTTACTCTTGCCTCAATGTATTCAATCCTCCTCTCCAACGCTGTCAGCTTCTCGTTTAGTGTAGCCAAACGGGAACGACATGACATGTCTGTAGGTGATAAGCAGCATTTAGTGACGTTATATACAACTTATTCTGCGTGGCTAACATTATTCTTAGTTGTTCGTTATGAAGTCTAAACGTAAATGTTAACGATTATTAGGAGAACAGCAGTCCATATCTATTCTGATGCTGATGCTAACAACAGCTGAGCAGACTGGCGTTTGAGGGGAGCCTAATAGCCAGCTAGCGAACAGCAGCCTCAACACTCGCATCCAGTAGCATTACATTTCAAATGTCGACACTTGATACGAATCTAACAAGCATCAAAAATGGCACAGTAACTCAATACAAAACTGTCTTCCTACCGAATATTACTAGTTCTGTGTGGACACAAAAACATATCTGACGAGAAAGCTAGCTGCTAACTGGGAGTGGCAAATGACAATATCAACACCAAGGCTAGCAACTGCAGGATAGCTAGCGCAGCTAGCTAGCTATCTAGATTTGGCTACACAAAATATTAACAACAGCGGTGCTCTAATTCGTCAAATTCTTCGTTAAAATCTTACCAAAGGAGTTAAGGAAGTCGGCGATTTTTTTGATGCTGCTTGTAATTACTTCTATATACTCTCGATTCGCCCAGTCCTGGTGAATCTCTCTTTGCACTGGATCTTCCTGGCCGGCCATGTTGGATGAGTTGCAGCTAGGCGGTCGATCAAGCATTAAACCCACAGCGTTCAACCAGGAAGCGCAGCGCAGACGGGACGATGCTGCTGCTGTTATATAGCTTAATCTAATTTAATATGGGTAACCCTAACCCCATAGGAAATCAAATTGTAAGTTGAAATAAAACATTTCGTACGATCTTTGTGCAGTAACGTTGAATAACACACATTACGTTAATAATACATAGGTTACAGCAGACGCCAAACTTTATTTTCGCTAAAGAACAACTCATAATGTTGCTTAACATATTATTATACAATATTATATATAATAATATACAAAAAGGCTGGCAGAATCAATTATTATTGTATATCTACAGGACGTGAAAATCTATGTTAAACACTCACCACGTCCAGTCTGCTTCTAGTCTAGTCAGGTCTAAAGTCCAGTTACCTAGCAACGCTCCAAGTTGTATAAGTGGGACTAATTGTTCTAATAAACAAAACTATAAGGAATAAAACTAATTGATAATAAAGTAATAAAACCAACTAATGTGTGTGTGTGTGTGCACAAATGACAGTGGGATTTCATATGACGTTAAAGCGTTTATTCCAAATTGTGATGTGACATACAGACTGCACTGTGGCTGAATCAGTGTTTTACACATTCATCAGAAACTCCCCTCACAAAAAAAGGCTTCAAGGAGTGCCTTCATTCAGTAAACAAGCTGAACAACCATAGTGTACTGCAAAGGGTCTTATCACTAACTTGCACTACTGCTGCACGACTGCCACGATAAAACACTTTGTGACTAATCTTCTGGACCAGGCTGGTTATTACTGATACACTTTATAGCTGCGCACTTTATTTTGAGCCTTTGAGTAGCTCTTGAATATCTGCCTCGATGTCCATAGTGAGGAAGTGTCTGCTGTAGCGCCTGTAAGGTTCCCCATCAGGACCCACCAGGAACTTCTCAAAGTTCCAGGAGATGTCATTCCTGCACACTGGACTCCAAATGATGAACTGTGGATCAGTCATGAGAGCCACAGCATCATCACTGGGGAAAGGAAGCGTTTCCTTCAGATAGACAAACAAGGGGTGGGCATCCTTTCCATTCACATCCACCTTCTCTAGGAGCTGAAACTTTGGCTCAAAGCCATTCCCTGGACGGACATACTTCAGACATCTGAGGATTTCGTCATTCCTGGCGTTCTCCTGTTATATAAAAAACAACACATCCTAATAAGACAAAACACTTTCAGTCATAGCAACAAAATGAGGCTTTTTTAAATTTAACTTTTATATTTTTTACATGCCACTACATATGAGACGTATTTATTTGATCAGGTTCAATTTCTGGGTGTTTTGTAAAGTGATATTCTTTACATACAGGTGTCATGAATTTGACTTGTATTTTGCAGCTCTTAAAAAGGGGAAAACAAGAAAATTCAATATAACAAAAGAAATGTGGAATGAATTGTTGAATCTTTTTTTTCCCTATACATTTTAAAGATATACTGCAGTTGTATTTATTTATAGGTGTCCTTCAAATTCAAAAGGCCTGTCATATTCTATATATATATATATATATATATATATATATATATATATATATATATATATATATATATATATATATATATATATATATATATATATAATTCACACATGGCTTACCTGATGTCCAAACTGATTGCAGGGTACACCCAAAATAACGAGTCCCTTGGCGGAGTATCGAGAGTGGAGCTCGTTCATCTGAGTATAATCCCTGACTGTGGTCCCTCAAAGAGACGCCACATTCTCAATGAGGACCACTTTTCCCTTCAGTGTAGAGAAACTGAAGGTTTCACCAGACAGCAGCTTAGCTGTCATCTCGTAAAACTTTTTCACATTTCCAGCCATTCTCGTGAGTTGCACGAACAAGTTAGACTGTAGGAGGGAAAGCCCCGTTTATTTATACCCTCGATGTCAGCAAGTTTAAAAGTCTAATCTTTATTCAGGGGGCGGGACATAAACGCGCTGCAACACAAACCCTCAAGGATTAGTGACTTTTACAATTTTACAATTATTTAATTAGTATATTTATTTATTTTCTAATATTCAGTCGCAAAAATGTTGTCAGATGTCGTTACTGCAGTTATTTACATTTATTATACTGCAATTGAACTTGCAACCATATAAAGCCTTTTCACTGTCAAGGAAGTAGCTGGCTGCAGGCACTGCATGGTAGCCTAATGAATATTACCAATCATATTACCATGAAGACATTTAAATAACCCTGAGTGGATACATTATTATTGTTGTTGTTGATATTATTACTATTATTATTTTTATTATTATTATTAGTAGTAGTAGTAGCAGTACTACTATCTCTGAAACAAGTTGGCACTTACCAAACTACCTACGGAAAATGTGCACCAAACCACACAATGGAAATAGCAGTAAATGTGACTTGTAAAAAAATATTTAGTAGGTACAAATGATATATTAGCGAGTCAGCTGGATATAAAATGGTTTCTAATAGCGTAACAAGCGTATTTATAACACCATTGTACCCAGAGTGACCCCTCTGGTCGGTATGAATGGTACCTTCCAGGAAGTCAATAGCAATGTGCACTCTTCGGTCCGTTCGTTTAGTGAAACAAATGCAAATTCATTGATGGACCAGTAGCAACGGAACACAACAAAAGATTTTCTTTAAAATGCTGGTCTGTTACAGTGAATTCAATCGTGTTTAGTGTTCAGAAGTTTGTAAATAACGGTAGGCGACCTGCTCCGTCTGTTAATAAGCCATCATGCCGGACTGGATCAGTGTGTGTGTCGTTAGCCTGTTGTTAAGTCTTTTAACTGTAGCGGGTTGGATTATTTACTCGGGGCTGCTGTCAGATATTACCGTGAGAACTGGCCCTCCTCCCCTAAAGAAGATCACATTTGCGTACAAATTCAAACACGGACCACACAGAAACTGCGGACAACTTTTTAGGGAGTCCCTTAGTATTGGACCAAAGCTTCCATGTATCGGAGTGTTTTATGATGACCCTAAAAAGGTACAAATGTATTACACACAGTAGAGGTTGTCTTAGTCTAGTAGCTGTTCATTTCAACTATGTTTTCAGCACTTTCCTATAACTGTACTTTAATTTACAAATCCGGTGGATTCCCGAGGTAAAGTAGGTTATTAAACCGACCACTAGATGGCGATGATGCCATTCTTTTAAAACAAATGAAGTCCAAGCTGAACTCTTTCCTCAGCAGGTTGTCAACACTTGAGTGAGTAAATGATTTTATTTATGCAGATAAAATGTCTCTCTCTCTCTCCTGCTTAGTGACATTTTGTGTAGTCTTGACATTTTGTCTTTTGGCATTGTCTGACTGATGTTTTTGTGCAACCCCCTCAAGCATTATCAAAACACATCTGGCCAGGGTGTGGTGAGTTTGGTGGATTCAGAAGTGATTAAAAATGAGCCACTTGGCTTTTAGGGTTGTGTAATTAATGCCCTTTAATAAATTTCCAAACCAGAAGGTAACCCAAGATCAGAATATTATCAATATGTGTCAATATATGTTTATTTATATCACAGATACTATGTATGGACTCAGTAAAATACAAAACACATGTAACTGAGGCAATAAATGACTAATGGAAGTGATCACAATAAATTATTCAGAAAAAGTAATTATTTCCCTATGTTTATTTTACTTACACAGAACAGTAATGAGACCAAGAGTCTGTTTAGCTGATTTCACAGTTTTTATAATTGTTAAGCCTAATTACCAGACTAATTTTAAGGTATGCTAATCAGCAGTAGGCCTATTTAGATTCTCAGACTCAGTGTGATGTGTGTGTTTTGCCAGAGATTAGTTTTTTGATGTATGCTGGAGGTCTTTCCAGGTTAGCTCTGCTGGATTCACCCTCTGACAGTAAGCTGACTAGCTTGTCTTATTAGCTCAGTGTTTCCACAGCAGCATCTAGTTGTGTAAATCAGAATTATTTCTGCCATTGTTGTTGCTCTAGCTGAGAGGAGCTGAAATGTGACTATTTATTGGACTGTTACTGTCAGGAAAAAAAAGTCAAATTACAAATAATACAATGAATAAAATAAAAATGAACTCCATTAGAATTTGTATATTTTTGTAGCAGAAATAATGATGAAATAATTAATCATCAATCAGGGTCGCTTCCCACACTTTTTAATATGTGGTCTCAACAACACTATGACTGTATCATTTCACTTAAAAGTTTTTCAGCACTTAAAATAGGTTCATATCTGCAGTTTGTACCACCAGCCTTCAATAGTTTTGACTGAATTGTAACGGGCACAGCAAAGTCCAATGCACATTAACCTGAAGGAATGTAACCAGGTTCAATTCCCCACTCTGCTTCAAAACCCTTTTGTTATACTCATGCTTTTTTCCCAAGCCAGTAATTAGGCTGGCAGTGGGTAGCCAACTCCTGATCTAAGTTAAACAGTTGGCGTAATGATCTCAGCTCATTAGCTCTCAGCCTTAAGATGCCACTCAGTCCCTGCGTCAGGAGTCTCAGAGAGTGTTCTCAGATAGGAGGACTGTTATTTGGCTAAATAGTCAGACGTTGCCCATTGATATTTGCAGTTGGAAGGATTTTCAAAAGTGTAGCAGACAGAGGATAAGTGTCAGCATGACTAGTCTCATCCTCTGTTCTCTGTTTCCTCACTTTTACCTTCTTTAATCACTTCCTCTGGAGAAACAAAAGACCTCAACAAGGACTTGAGTTGGTCCTGAGATGGTTGCCATGGATACAGGGCTGGAGCAGCTCTGCCTGTTCCTTCAGATGGCTAATACACATTTCTGAGACCCACTCACTAAACCCTTTCCTCCGCCAGCCTCTTCACAGTTTCAAAGCCAGGAGGTTTCTCTGACCCAACGTGCCCACTTCACCTCTCCCCTGCAGCTCTCTTCTTCTCTGCTCCCCCTTGGTGTCCACCAAACATCAGAGGGAGGTAATGGGGGTATGCTATGTAGTTTTCTGTCATACTTGATATTCCAAGTAGACAATCAGGGTCAGGATTTGCAGTCCTTGAGACAAAAAGGGATGACAAGTGGAATAGTGTTGAAATGACACGTTTGTTCATCTTCAGGGACTATCATTTGAGTCACAATATGATGAAAGCTGTGGGCTTCAGAAGCTAGGGGAGGGGCCAGTCAGGAAATGTGTATCTCCCTGAATGTTAGCCTTTGTGGAGAATGATGACATAGTAGAAAATCTTGCTAGTACTTGCCCTTTCGGAAAGTCATAGTGAAACATTTAAGTCTCTGAATGTGAGCGTGGATGGAAAATATTAATTGCATCTTCGTCTGTCTAACCGAACCGAGTTCAAGCGATCTACTGCTCAAAGAGAGACTCAAAGGCACGAGGGCATTTGAGTTGATTTTAGGACATTTTTGCTTCAGTTAAGCATTCATTGTATTGAAGAAACACCAAAAGACATAACACTTGTGTCTTGATGAGTGTAGCGAGGCAAAACAAGGATTGCGGACGGAGGCTTGTGCTTTTGGCAGTGGTTCTTTGTTCTGAACTTCTTACTTCAAGCCCTCTGAAGATTTATAAATCTACTAGCTTCAGACCTCCCGCTGTGAGCCCCCAAAACATCCAAAGTATCAAAAATATCCTTGTGTATAAAGTTTTGGTACTTGCAGTAAAATCAATCATGCCATAGACAGCACATTTAAATCTGTCTAAGCAATTTTACAAATGAAATTCTGCTTACATGACTCTTTGACATTAACTATGTAGATATAGATATAGAATAGATTAATGTAGGGATTTTGGATGTTTGGTAGAAATAATCTCTCTGTATTGAGTCTTGCATAATCTCCACTGAGCCTACTTGATGTGGTTCACCTGTCATCAGTATCCTCATTCAGCACGTGTACAACCAGGAATTAACCCATTTTCTCTGGTTGTGTGTTTACGTCATACTCGATAACAAAGTCAAATAGGGAACAAATCATGCATACCAGGATTCTTTGTACAGAGCGACGTCTGTTAATGCTTCAGGAAAAAAAGAGATAATAATACACATACAGGCTTAAAGGTCAACCACTAGTCAGTCTGAATTTAGAGTTTATTTTATCACAACCTGATACAAAAGTGGAGGTAGAATCTGCAACATTACTCACATTATAGCAATATATAATCTATGTATCTATGTATCTATGTATCTGCCAATACAAAACAAAGCTTAGGTCAAAAATGTACATTGTCCACTTCATGCAGCGTCTGTATGTATGTTTAGCCCCATCTGCAATGTACAGTGAATATCATACTTCTACACAACACTGGCCTCAGGTGTTTAGGAAAATAAGAAAAATAGGCTTTCTCAGACACATTTGCTGTGCCTGAAGTGTAACATTGATAGGTTTATGAATAAATTGGACCATACGAGATTATTTATTACGTGAGCCTTCAGTGGGGCTCTGCTCAGCACAGTGGGGAGAAAGTCTTTAATGTCCCAGGAGTATTCATTTGTAAAGAGTATCTTTCTTTTTTGTCTTCTTCTAATTGTCACCAGTGTGCTCAGAACAGAGAAAGGAGCAATAACTGCTGCAGTGCCAAATACTCCAATTAGAGCACCAATTAATGGCCATATTATCTCCTTAAGTTTGGCATCTGGCTGGCATCACCAAAGGTTTTTCTGTTAGCATCCATTGTTGTTGTTGTTTTCATGCATTAAAATACAAGCAAGCATTAGGAATTGTTTGGAAGGGGCCAGACAGCATTTTTGCTTGAAAGCATTCATCTGTCTGTCACTGCTGTTGTTGTCATATTAGCGGCTCTGTATAATTACGGCATTTGGAAAGACTTGAATGAGAAAAATGTGAACAGTGTGTGCATCCTTTCTGCATATCCTTCGTTTCTATCTGAGCCATCAGTCTGTCTTGTCTGTATCTTTGATTTTATCACGACAAATATTGCGTTCAAATGTTTTAATTTGATCTTTGTTTCTAGGTGTCTGGACCACAGTGCCGGTTTGCTGTGGGCAGTATTCTGAGCGAGGGAGAAAACAAGCCGGATGAGGAGCTCCTAAAGCGCTATGAGACATCAGGATTTAATGTCTTTTCCTTTCCTGAAGTCACGCACGTGGTCACTACCTCGTTCCCCCACAAGGCATTTTTCTCCATCCACCTGAGAATGGGAAAAGTCTACCCCAAGCTAGAACACTACATCAAGGTAGTAGGCTGACTTGTGTTGTATATCACAGACGCTACATACAAACCTTCAAGTGCACATACGTGATTATTTATTGATCATACAATAGGACTACTACTACTACTACTACTAATAATAATAAAATACAGTCAGAAATATAGTGCTGTAATTTACACATGATACTGGTGTTCATGTTTTTTATGTGTGTGTGTGTGTGTGTGTGTGTGTCTTAATCCCTGCGTAAACTGGGATGTTGTGCAAAGGAGAACAGAATGAATTGTGCATGATTCTCATGTGTCCCATGGGGGCCTCTGTGTTCCCCCACGTTTCTTAGCTGCACATTGAGGCAGCATACCATTAAAATGCTTAAAGAACACTGCTTATAGATATGGCAGGTTCCCATTTTAGTGGTTCTGTTGTACTGGCAAGAAAATGCTCAAGTGTATCTGTAAGGAAGTGAATCATTGTCTGAGGTGAGCTTACGTCAAACAGTAGCAAGTAAACATATCAATATCTAACCCCATGATCGTCACATGCACATCTGAGTCATACTGTGTGTTTTCAAGTAGCCCTAAATTAAATGCATTTTCTGAAAAGACGAGAGAACTTCAAACCTTTTTAAAAACACACCTTTAAGCTGTCTTTATGGCGTTCCCTGGAGGAATGGGAGTTGTGTGTTAGGTAGTACAGCAGGAAGAGATTTATGGTTAGAAAGGGCATGGAGACGTGGAGTGAACCTGAAAACAAAAGAGAAGAGAGATGAAGAACAATTTGAGCTCCTTTTAGCACTTTATGATGAATGGTCTCACTGAGTGCTGCTCCGTGGACGCTGGGAAAGTGAGTCATTGTGATGAGCAGAGAGTTTTGTGGATATGGTTTAATTATGCAGTGTGCTATAACAGGTGGCAACACCACAGGTTGTCTCAGTCACTCTGCTTCTGCTGGAGGAATGTGTTTGTGTGTCCTGTCTGGTTGACTCTACCATCTGCTTGGACACTGTTTAAATCTGGCTCTGTTCCAGTGGCGCTTAGCCTGCCTGAGAGGTCAGCTTGCGTAGCCATCAAAACTGGGCATCAGCCACCATCTCTTACAAGATTAAATGTGCTTTTGATCTGTGTTTCATATCTTGTTCGTGTAATTTAAAGTGTTGTTTGAATTTCCAAAACTATGTATGTTGGAAACATGCATAGAGTAGGAAGCTGCATTATACAGCTTTATTAATTAATACTCTGCCAAAATCTGTAACATAAATGCACACTTGAATCAGATACAAAAACAAGAACTGCTGCAGTCTGACATCATCTCTACTTGTAATAAATAAATTAATGAAAGTGTTAGTAAGTATGTATATAGGACTGTTCGCTAACTGTGCAGTTTTGATTTGCAGCTACTGAAAATAATCTATATAAAGTCAGGCAGGTTTAAAAAGCAAAACATAATCAACATAAAGAAGACAAGCTGTCTGTCTGCTTTTATTTAGGATACCTCAGAAAACAACAGGCGTTGGACCAAGGAAAAAATAAATTTAGGATTATTTGCCTCTTGATAGTTGACAGTTTAGCCACAGACATGAAATACACCGACAGAGCTTGAGATTTGATTCCAGATCCAGTGGTTATGTTTTTGTGTTTCTTTAAAAATCCAAGTAACTTGAATGACATCTTTGTGTGTAACTTGCTGGTTTACTCTTTTCTGACTGTACGCTTGTAAAGTTGTGTCATTGTTACTAAAAGCAGTTCACTTAGTTATTTAAATACAGCTGTGCGTACTCACATCGAAGCTCAGAGGGAAGATTGCTATCCCCTTGTGGTCTCAAACCACATTGTACAATACTTAAATTTACTTTTTATGGGAAAATTCACATTCCTCAACTCACAAATTCAGTTGTTGCTTTTTGCAATATCCAGTACCTTGTTACCTCCTGTGGAGTAATTCTGTTGCATCTCAGTATTCACACAGAATGCACCTTAACACGGATAACCTGGTGTTATTCAAGAAGCAGCATTGCACTATAAAGGCAGACAACTGGATCCTATTACTGAATACATTTACACGGCATCATACCCAAAATATATCGCTGGCCAATAAACTGACTAAACTAATGGCTCATTTTGAAAATAGTAGCGTGCCTAAACCATAATCTATCAGTAAATATAATAATAATAATAAAAATAATAATATAATAATTTCCACCAAACCCTGAAAACTTGCCAGCATTTTTATTGTTTCTAAAGGGAGTGACTGCTGAATGTGAGATAAACACCTAAAAGAGTGTGTCAGTTAATCTTAAGCACCGAAGGAAGATAAAACATTACTGTTGAAACATGTTGTTGAACACTCACAAATCACTAGTTGTTAAAATGTCAAGTTAAAGATAAAGTTTGAGCATGAAAAATAATTGTTTGTTAATGCTAAAAGACTGACAGCAGTTGAGCTGCGTTTGAAAATGCTTTGGAACTGCTCAGGTCAATTACATGTTTGTGCTGATTGCAATGGCAAGAGCCAGTTAAAATAAAATATTGAAAGGAGCTGAAGCATCAGTGGAAACAACTACAAAATATGCTTCATTTTAAATAGTTAATAATATGTAATATTTACTAGTATTTAAGCTAAAACATGTCAAAACATTTGACCAATGCAGCTTAACAGCACAGTTAGTTCTAAATGGATTTCTTTCAGTGAATAAAGCATGCTGTTGACAGCTGACACTTGGAATATCCCAAGTGGTGAGACCTTTTCAAACAAGCTCATCAGCATTTAGCATGCTTGGCTTGTCATGGCAGAATGATTTCTGTCTGTCAGACACTTTGAGTTGCTGCCCCATGGTCAGGCCTGATATTTTCCTAGTCAGACCATCGATCGGCCCCAGTGTTTTTCTTCTGTGCCTTGGCTTTTTAGTGGTGAGCTACATCACAGGCGCTTTGGCATCTTGAGATTTGATTCGAGCATGGTGTCCAGGCCTTCAGACTGGATTGGGCACTGGGGTAGGAGGATAATATTGCTGACATTCACAGAGATCTAAAGGTTTGTGAAAGGCAGACGATGGAACATTTGTTTGCTTGAGGGCACTGAAGTTTCTTGCCAGCACAGAGATTCTGGACTGAATATAAAGCAAGTTTTCCTTTGTTCCATAAAAATGGCCTTTTTAGAAGCTGACACACATGGTAAAGCGATCATCAGGTCTTCTGCAGTACAATGGAAAATTAAGCCTCATTTTTGGGGCATAAGGTGCTGCCTCTTGCAATTCTTATTAATGTTGCGACATGGCCGCATGTGCTGCAAAGAAGTGCACAGATGCTAGTCCGCAGGGCCTGATAAACATGCAGACTTTTAGCTAACTGTGACAATCAGAAAGGTCGGAATAGGTCATTGCATTTATATGCTAGAAAATGTAATGAAGGCAGTGTCATATGCTGGAACAAGTGAAGTCTTGTTTAATTGTAATTCTGTGGGTTTATAACTTCTGAATTATTATCAAGAGGGTTCATGCATTATAAATATAACTTATTCCCATTCACATAAAGGAGAAACTGAAATTCAATTCAAAACTCCTCAGGATACTTTGCATGCAGGACCTTTTGAATTGTATTCAAATATTCAGGAGTTGTACATATTTGTTTTGGGTGATTCTGTTGTAATTCTTGACACTAATGAGGTGCAGGGATCAAGCCATGCGATTAGGGGGACTCATTAGCAAGCTGTCAGCTTTTATAAAGTTGTACATTTCCTCTGTCCACACACACACAATCTTTCACGAGCTTCTCTCTGTCAGGAACTCTTCAAATGTCTAACCTGTGTCTTCATCACCGAGATTAGCCTAACAAAAAACTTTTTCTTTTCTATGCTGGTCACAATGTCAACACAGTTTTTACCTAAAATACCTGATGCATTCTCAGACACATACCTTTAGATAAACAATGGAAGTTAATAGTAAACAGAAATAATAGTATAGCGTAATTCACTATCCTATGTATGTATATTTAAAAGTTTGGTGTCTATTAAATATCCTTGTATTCGATAGTTGATGAAAACAAGGACATTTCTTTTAGTGAAATGAACTGCATGGATATAGTGAACATAAATGCTTAATTCCTCTCAATACAGTAAAATGTTTTTTAGGGTTTTGATGTGTTTGTTCAGTTTAAGACGTCATCAATTATTTTAGCAGGAATAATTTCTTTTTTGATAATGCAAAATGTACATTTAATGGAATGCACTCAAAGTAATATGTCTTGTATGTGATTTTTATTTTTAAACAATTAATTATATTAATGTACAAAATTGTTTCAAACTCTTTTATCAAGAACGTTGCATCACGACCCTGCGAGCTAACTCTTGTCACAGGAGGCTCAGTGGAGTTTGCCCGTCAAATGTTCAAACATGACTTTCATCCTCCAGCAGCTGGGAATCTACTGTTTGTGTTAAATGTCACATCAACATATGATTGATCAGATTTAAACTTTATTCTTTGTTGCACTGTCGTTCTGAATCAAGATCAGGCAGAAGGGTGTGATTACAATTTAAGAAGGGTAGTTATTTTTAGATATGGGACAAATTGTTTTGTGCCAGTGGCCTTATTATCAATCACTTAGGATATAAGGTCGAGCAATTGCTTAAAAGATGTATTCTGTCTACTTTGATATCATTAGTCTGTTTTCATGCAATGTTGAATTTGCATTATTTATTTGCATTTACAGCACACATAGTGTTACTAGCTGCTGGCCACAGTAGGAGGGCAGTCACTTAAATCCCTTCTAAAGAAACATGTAATATGACCAGATTTTTGAAATACATGGAAAAAACTGTGGGATAAAAATAAACACATATTTCCTGTAAGCAAAAACAACTTGGAAATACTTCTAAATTCCCCTCTAGTGCTGAATCGACTGCTGATAAAGTCTTTCACACATTGTAGAAGTTGCTTCTCTGTTAGGACTAGCTACATATTTTAACAGCTCGTCAGTTTGTATATCTGCAAAATGTCAAAACGCCTGTATAGACGAGAAACTCATTCTCTTGCGATGGGCAAAATATTCTGACAGTGTGGTTGTGCCTTTTGTCGTGATAGACATGCAAATTGAATGAATTTACTTTAGGGTCCTCTTGAGGGATTTTCTTAAAAGAAATCCAAGAGGCAATTGTGAACCATTCAAGTAACAGGGTGGGGGCACCTAACCAAGGAGCTGAGGTTTGGGACCTTGGTGAGCAACCTAAAGACATGGGAAAGATAAAAAAGAGGCTTAGGACTTAACTGCTTTATTCAGCTCACTGACTTTCAAATAGTCCTTGTTCATTTGTCAGGGCTGAATGAATCTTTGTAAAGAGTGTTGTTGCTTGAGTGACACCTGGATTGTTCGAACTGCCTGTGACTACTGTCACTCATTATGCCCTCTGTCCCTTTGAACCACTTTTTTTCCCTTGAGGCTTTGAAATGAAATGTAGACTATAAAGGGGCTGTAGAGATACTATGTTCCGTCATCACCTCTGCTATGTAAGGGAGTAGGACTCTTAGAAGATGTCTGAAAAGACTGATGTACTATAGAGGAAACACTACTGTAGCTCCTCAGATTTGACATTCAAAATAACCATGTGATGAAGCAAAACAGAAAAGAAATACAGCATCAATATGGTACAAGTAAAAGGAAAGTAAGGAGGCAAAATTATTAGGTAGAGGAGGGTCGTGTGCTTCTAATGGAGTGGTATCGACCATCATTTTACAGATTACTATCATTAACGCACAGACTACAAGAAGTGGCCAAATGTCAATGAATTACATTTTCGCACTAGGTTCTCACGGCTTTGCAGGTCTTCTGGGATTTATATTTGCTAGTGGTTT
Organism: Anabas testudineus; assembly: GCF_900324465.2. Classification (NCBI taxonomy): domain Eukaryota; kingdom Metazoa; phylum Chordata; class Actinopteri; order Anabantiformes; family Anabantidae; genus Anabas; species Anabas testudineus. The sequence goes on along the minus strand of NC_046614.1, from coordinate 14,777,452 downwards.
AACAGAAATAACCTGAGAGTATATCTCTCGTTCTGCTTAGTTGATTTTAGCCTTTTTGTTTTGCAGCATTTATCTGTGGACTCCTCTTTTCATACCTGTGATAAAGTCAAAGTTCTGGCATCGTTTCATTTCGACTTCTGTTTTTACGGTGTCCTTTGTGAGATACAAGGCTTGGTCTTATGGCCATGTTATCTGTAAGATGACCATGCCCTGCAGCCACTGAAAGCCTGCTGTCATTATCAGCCATCAGGTGAATATTACCTTTGAAGTCATTTTATCTTACTCCAGCCCAAGATGGCAGTGTCCGTGTTACATTTAGCACCAAAACATACCTTGGTTCTCAATTCTGTGAGTGAATATTATTCTACTTCTTTCTGCGTTTTTTTCCGAGTATTATGTAATCTACAAATCTACATCTTCTTCTTATTCACTGAACCACTTGGACAGCAATCTGAACTCAAACATGCCTTAGCAAATTTTGTAAACATTTTGTGTCTACCATGAAAGCCTTCAGCCATTTGAACTTAACACCTTTGTGTATGTGTATTTCAAATAGATTGTGTTCCTTTTTGAAGCCACGCGTCTTGTGAGACTTCACCAACACAAAGGAAAAACCTTTATTTAGTTTTAATCAGCATTGAGAGTTGACAGTACGGTTACCCTAAAGGAATAATACCTTATTTAATTCTGGCATTTTCTGCTAAGACCATTTTCTACACTGTGTACCTGTCTCTGGGCATGTTTACTTGTCTTATCGCTCTGCAGAGACCAAAACCTTTCTGACTTATATGTAAAACAAACTAGCTTAATCTCCAGTGGCCAAAATGGTTATTGGTCTATTGTATGGCATTTTTTGATATGTCTATGGTTGTATAGAAGTGGCATGAGTAGGTAGGTTTAAAGCAGCTATTTGTCTTACTCACCAGGAAATTGTAAATTATACTTAATATATCTAGAAAATGGGAGATTATCTGAATTCGGTCCAATGTTTGGGAGACCTTAACTGTTACTTTGTTTCATCAGCTGTTCTCCTCACTGCTTACTGTGGGGTTCACATTATTTTGCCTTTTTCCTCAGGAGAAAATGGGACCATTGAGGCATAGGGGTGGCTGTTTGTATCTGTCTCTTTCTCTGTTTTCGTTTTCCCTTCTCTCTCCCTGGGAGCTGCAGGTCTTCACTTTTCTACGGCAATTTGTCCCTGTCTCTGTCTCATCTGAGCTCGCTCTTTCTGAGGTACAGTAGGTGCCCTACCCCCTGGGATTTGGTGTCACTCGGAACTCTCCTTTGAGGCACAGACAAATGTTGGAAAATGTTAATTATTTTAGTTATTCTCTTAGGGTCGTGACTAACATGTATTTGACACAAAACGTAAAAGTTCAATATTATTTCAGCAAAAATTTCAAAGAGGTTACTTTTCTTCTTTATTCATTACATTTGTGTTCCCCTGCCCGCTCAGCCTGATGCATTGCTCCTGTTACTGCTGCACAACACATCCAACCTGGTTAGCTGTTGTGGTCTTATCACCATTATCTACAAAAGGGCACAGCTCTGTGAGAACTGGTGCATGTTTTCTGTTTCAAAGACTGAGTGTCTGCTGCATAGAGATGATTCTTATCTGAACATTTAGAGTAGCTTTGCAAATTTGTGTAAATTTTGGTTTTTCAACTCGTGATGGACCAAACACAAAAGCAGAATGTATTTTTTTGACTGACAGATTAGTATTGGTAATGTAGCAATAATATAACACCTGCACCCAACATCCTTTAGATTTGTTCACTTGATTATGCTACAAAACCTTGTTTCTGATCAACTAAAGGATCATTTTGGTAAATTGTGCTCAGAAGAACAGGTTTATTGGGGTCCCCCTATTTCATCATTCATATTTAGGACTAATATGATAATTGTTTGTGGGAGCTGCTAAAATACCAGATGTAGGGATGTGATTCATCAAGAGCCACCTGGGAAAGTTTTATCTAATTTCTTTGTGTGTCGGGAGTTAATGGTGTCTCTACAGAACCACCACCAGTAGCTCAAACACAGCCTGTTTTTGTGTCAGACTCGACTGTGGTTATTCTCTTTCCACTTTTTTCCTTGTTGAAATCAGTGCTCAGGTGCCCAAATGTATTCACTATATTTGTTATGCTATCCCAGACTGCCTCTTTGCTTACTGGTAAAATATCTCTTCTTTGAGAAAGAGAACTCTTTGCTCTTGTCTCCTCCACCAACATTTCCAGCCCTTCTTCTATCGTTAAATTGCTCCTTATGAGGGAATTTGCACAAATGTCACAACTTACACTAACATTTGTAGAAGACTTGACAGCAAAACCAACCTTAAAGTTATTTTCTTACCATTAAAATACAGCTAAGGTAATTAAATAATGATAAATAAAACTTCTATTCTTGTTACACTGAAATGATTAGCTTGACAAGACACAATTATAGTATATATAGAATGAAATAAGTAGTTACAGTATCTGCTCCTGCAGCATCATCAAAGATCCACTTCTTTCCCTCTACGAGGCTAATTGCTGCCTGACAGTGATATTCAGATGCTTAGTAAAATTACTGCTCATCAGTTGCATTGCATGTCTTTTTTTTGGTCTTTATCTTGGACATGTTTGACTGGGGCCAACATATACATTTAGATGTGCAATTATTATTTCCTTTCTGATAGCTTTAATATATGTAGCTAATAGTAACTGGTCTTGTACTTACTTAAATAAATAATAAAATCTTTATCAGTCTGAATTTCTCATTCAGCTGTTGATTTGCAATCTAATTTAATTGTAATCGCTATTGTATTATAACACTTTAACCATTATTTTACTGTAATTGCAATCCAAACAGATCCCAATAAGACCTAGATTATTTGTAAATTTTCCAAATTGCTGTGGTCTTTAAATAATTTTGATATGATTAATTTAATAAGAATTATTAACACAAGTAGCACTCTAGAATAATAAGTCTCCTGTATTTACATTAATTAATTAATCATTTGTTTTTGGCACTGATAAGTTGTTTCTAAGGCTACCACACATCCACGTGATTGAAGAAGAAGTAAACTAAACAGCAAGTGAACAAAAACATCCAATTAGTTATGAGTAATTTATGACAGTGTGATGCAGTGCCATTATCAGTTTTCTGAGAGAACTAACAACCTTTGTAGACAAAACTTACAGCTGTTTTTCAACAAATAAAATGAGATTTAGATGAGAATCATTTTCTTTTTATTATCCTGCACAGATTCGTTTTTTTTATTTTGTATTCAAGGGCACATTTGAGGGTTTTGCATAAATGGTTCCATACAGATGTTCTCCAGGCTAGGAACTTGGGGAAAAAAAAGGACAGAAGAACATCCTCCTCTTCATTTGTCACATCAATCCCTCACCTATTCTCTTAGGACCCTAACAGGACATAGTATGTGAAAGTGTTTGAGAGGTAATTAAAGGGCCATGTGTATGCACTAGTGTGCATTCTTGCGTGGTGTTTCTGGTAATCCCTTGCGCTCAAATTAATTTAGTTCATTTTTAATCCTTTGTTGATGCAGATTTACCTTCACAATGCTTCAATACAACAAAACACCATCATTACAATGTTTATTTAACTGTTACATGTGAGTAAACCCAATAATTAAACTCTCTATAACCAAAATGCATGGCACGTTTCTGAATAGTGATGGAGATGTATGACAAAAAATAACAAGCAACATGAAGGAAAGAGACAGTTCTGCCTTTTTTGTTAAAAACAATTTAATCAAAGTCAAGTGAGTTCATGTTCTGTTGGACTGTAATTTCCCATGTCTATTCGCTTAATAATGCTGCAATGTAATAATGTTTTCATGCCATGGAAACAAAATAATTGACATCTTTCTGTCCAAATAACAAGTCTGTGCTGTGAAGGATATGAACAGAAAAATGACCTTGCTATGACCCTGTTCTGCTTTCAGTACTCTCCTGTGCCCCCGAAGGCCATGATATAGCAGGAGAAGAGTATGAAGAAAATCAAACAAAATCAATAACTACTCTATTCACAATCCTCTACCCACAAAAAAGCAAAAGCCTGTCAAAAGTCTCTTGAACAGTCCTGTACAGTTCGCTGTATTTCTTGACATTGAGATCAATGTATTAAAACGACTAAAATGTTTCCATAACTGACAGGTACATATAGTCCTTTCACTTTGTCACCATGATTTCATATCAGTATATACCCCCCCTCCGAAAGTAAGGTCAGATCCTTTATTTTTGATGTAGACTGAACGCATCTGGGTTTGACGTCAAAAGGTGAATATGAGACAAAAGCGCAACATTTCAGCTTTTATTTCCAGGTGTTTCTGTCTGGATCAGATAAACAACGTACAACCCAGCCGTTTTTCATGTGAGCAAAACTATTGGAAAATGTGATTGACAGGGGTTTTTTGTTGCCCAGGTTTGTCCTATTACATTGATTAGAACAATAAATAGCACTGAATGTCTACACTTAGTTTCAGATTTGGTCTTTGCTTGTTCAGATTGTATTTATAGTTAAGATGTGTAACCAACAACCCCGTAAACAAACCACCCAAAACAAACCTCAACAGAGAGAGGTGAAAGCATCACAAAAGAAGAATGCAAACGGTGATGTCAGTGGGTCACAGGCTTGATGCAGTTATTGCAAACAAAGGATTTGCAACTAATAATTAAGTCTTTTTCACTTTAATCTATTTTAAGTCTATCTGTTTCTATACTTTTGCTCACATGATGTGCATTTTTATAATACATCATGCTCACCTGTTTGTTTGTTTTTTTTTAGATTTTGAGCTGAATAAAAGCCTGCCTTTTACACTTCTTATTAACTTCTTGGGTGACTTCCAACTCATGAAGTAAAACAGTTGGTAATTCTGAGAGCACACGCTGGAAGAGTGGATCCTCCTGTTGAATATTAATCCATTCTGAATGAATTGGCATTTAACATTCCTTTTTTCTTTCCTGACTTGTCTGGCCATCATTGTTGGTCTAAAAAAGTCAGTAGCACTCACCCCTCCACCTCCTGCTGAAGAGCTTTTCATTAATAAAAAGAACATTTGAAGCTTTAGTGTGCAAATGCAGCTTCGGTGTTGAATGAATTTACAGGGAATTCATTTGAGGTGGTGGTGGATTGTTTTTTTGCAGATGTTCAGTCAGTATGGGAAAAAAACAATTGAAAGAAGCGATGGAAAAACTTAACCGTAAATTACAAAAGCACTTACGCCGACGAGTCATCCAGGTTTAAGCTGAAACTTTTAATAAAGCCGAAACTTTTAATATCAAAGTTTGGTGTTTTAAAATAAAGCAGCATACCACATGTCAATGAAACCAGAATTAAAAGCGCACCAGTCACTAAATTAAGAACATCACTTGTGAGTCAGTTTCATTCCCATTTTGAGAAAACCTATTTATGTCAATCTGAAGTGTCTTTTTCAGTCTTGTGGGATTGATTAGGTCGAGTATCTGTTGATCTGTACTTTCACATAATTTTTGAGGTCGATGTGGCCTTTTTGCAGGACATGATGTACAATAGTTTCCGTTGTAAACACAATTCCCTCATGATGTCTCTGTTTCCCACAACCTAAATAATAATGTCATTAGGCCACAATGACGTAAACACTGTGCTGAAATCTTTAAAACTATTGTTATAAAAGTCTTTTGTAGCATCCTGAATTATCACTTTATATTAATTTTTAGTTATGTGTTTCTATTATTTTGTTCTAGGGGTAGATGCAGTGCTTTTAAATCCACACTTAGTCTCCACCCCTGACATATCTTTTGTGCTTGAATCTTGGAAGTGTGCCATTACTATTGTTGAGGGTTCTCTTTGTCTTCAGCATATTTGTCTGCTCCTCTTCAGTGTCCTCTCTTCACCTTCATCCACAATCATTCATCAGTACAATGGATGGTTATGGATGAATTAAACACAGAGGACTGTATTTAAATACATCTATATGGATTAAACAAAGCTTTGAGGCAAAGAATTTACATTGAGGATCTTTTGTAATTGAGATATTCAAGTTATTTAATGAGTGGTTCCATCCTTAGATCTGTGAAACTTTCAACTTGCCATATTAGATGAATGGGCCTCTAGACTCCATAAATTAAACCACTTATAATTCTGACAAATCAGATTTTATTACTCAAATGTTAACGCAGAACACCTCCTTAATATTATTACTATTGTACTGACAGCGTGTTTTCACTGTACTTTTACTGTATTTTACTTTTCACATTTGATCATTTATTGATAAGGCCTGAACTGCAAAATTAAACTAAATTAAACATCAATATGCAATATGTAGCAGCCCATGTCTGACTCTAGCTGATGAGCCAAGCCAATAAGGATACACAGATGTTTCAGAAAGAAAAAAAAAAAAGCACCAATAATTGATGTTGTTGAAATGACGGAAACTGACAACGTTGTTCCTGCAGACAGCAGCGAGAGGAATGTCACCGCTGTCATAATTGGGCTGAGAGACAGATGGTGAGAGAGATGATAGGATAGAGTTTGAAAGTAAGTCAGCTGTCTCCTATAAAGAATCTGTCTTATGTGTGTGTGTCTTCAGTCTGCAAGCCTGATTGTCAGATCCTACATGTGTGACATTGCTGTTCCACTAAACAGTAACTACCTGTCACTACTTTCACTTTGCTTGAAACTGGAACCAGCAAGGGACTTTGTGCTCCCAGCATCTCTCAGGAAACAATAATAATTGGAACAGATTCAACTTGGAGAGATGTCATAAATTTGCAGAAGCGTGAGCAATGATTTATGGTCTAATATGCTTGGGGTAATATAGTTCAAGTTACTGATGAAACACAGGGTTTAAAGATGGAGGAAGAGTTCAAGGTGTGAGTACAGAGGTCTTCATTAGCATAATGTCATGTTTTGATATCAATTTGATGTACCCATGTTAGATACTCTTAATTAAACCAATTTTACACCAGGCTGCACTGAGTCCAAGTGCACTGTAAAATATTATTACTTACTTGCTCTATTCTAATGTAGAATATCACACTAGATGATAATCAACATCTTCTTTACTTAATCAGTAAATTGAATCAAACAGCAATAACTTTGTTGCACTTATAGGCAGCACAAATGACAAGTAGAAATTAAAACTGACAGTAATTTTAGTAGATTAAACCAATTTACTTTTAGATAATTGCTAATGCTGAAATACTGAAATGAACCTGCAATGTGTTTTTAACATATGCCAAAAGGGTAAAAGTAACAGACACTGGCTGTGCATGAGCAGAATAACAAAGTATGATGTATGAAAGGTTAATGAGCCTGGAGAAGTGAAGTGGTCTCTGTTATGTGAGACCTTCACTTCTAGAGCAAAGAGGCAAGTAACAGAAGAAGAACACAGGTTTTGACAGAGGCAGTGGGACATGTGGAGGATGAACACACTCTGACTGTAAGGATTTTAAGATGTGTTTCATGTGAGGTGTGAGCAGTGACGCTCCCACATATGAAATCAAAATATTTTCAGAGGTCATTCTCTGGAAAAATACATGTATGGATATTATTATCTTATATGTCCATTTAATTTATATGTATATAAACATAAATGTGTTAAAAAGTGTTTATAGGACTAATTTTCATCAGGTGAATCTGAACTTAAATTGCTAACAGCATAACTTTAAAAAAAATGCTGATGAACTTTAACATTTTTACAGGAAAGGAGGCTGTGTGCACACCCATTCATTGAGATCTACAGAGAGAGTCAAATCCATTTCATGGCCCCTTTGGCTCGGCAGGGAGATTTCTATGTACCAGAAGTTCGCCAGGTCGAAAGAAGGATATCCGAACAAGAGGAATCGCACAGTGACACAGAGGTCTCAGGTAGGTGCTATACCATATGCTTGCTGATGCTAATTGTGGAAAAATAGATGTAACTTAACATCCCTAAATAACCACCATTATAATTTGATAATGACTGCAAAATAAAGGTTGCACTTATCCAGACACAATGGCATTCATTGTTGAATGTCCAGTCAATTTTAGTTTAATGTTCACTTTAGGTCTGTGTTTTTTAAAGAAATTGATAAGAGCAGCTGTCATCCTTGGAAAAAACAAATTGTATTACATATTTTAGAAAAAGTACAATATCATCATTATACAACTTGCGGTTAAAAAGAGTTCAGTGCAGTCAGTTACTGTCTTAGGGCCATTAGTAAACTGGATGTTAAGGCACCTGCGCTTTGTCGTCAGCATTCAGCCGTGGCACTTGCTGCTTGGGTGGGACCCAGGAGAATTGGACCTTGTTTCTACTGCTGTTTTGTTTATGAGCAGCCCTGCAGAAGAAAACTGTGATTGACACCTTCTTAGGTGTTAATGAAAAGCCCAGACACAACAGCCTCTGGCGGAAATGTGCTGCCACTCACCAAGGGGCTGTCCACAGATTTACGGACACCATGCGATAATCTTGCTTTCACTGTAAAAGATGCACAAGCACTTAAACCCTGTTCACTGTACATTAATTTATCCTCGAGAGACATAAAATATTGCGAAATGTTTTCAGGAGTCATTATGAAGCGAGATGAAGCGAGTCTAATCATGAGTTGACTTGAAGTGTGAAAATAAGTGTATGACAACAACTTCAGAGCTAAGCCATATTGTTCAAATTAGTCTAAGTCAGTGCTGTACAGTCAGTGCTTTACACTGAATCCAAAGATAACCCACCTAAAAAAAAAAAAGCATGGAAAACAAAGCAGAATACGAATGGGACAAGTTACAGGGTAGAATTAATTTTGAACATGTAGTAAAGAGCATGGGTTATTTAGAAACACAATGGGTATAATTGGTGCTAAAGCAATTACTAGATAAAACTGAAGCGCTTTAAATAATTGTGATTTGCTTAAAGCTACAGTATACAACTTATACAAGGCTAATGAGAGACTCAGGAGCAATGCAGTCTGCTGTCCCAGCGCTCCCTATATCTTGCTCTGCTATGCTCTTTTTTCATCTACTATGCCCAGTCACGCTCTGCCCAGAGGTGTTAGTTATTGTTATTATAATAAACAAGAAGCAACCAATCTTACTATTTAAGCAGATGTTGAAATTCTCTGATTGGATGGTAGAACTTTGCAAACTGAATGTTTCATTGGATTTGCATGGAACTTGCACTTTTCATAGATTTCCTGTTATTTTATGAACTAAGTGATTATTGGATCAATTTAAAATGTGACTGCAATTCTTGCCCATGTAATGTCAGTACACAGTACACAACACATACTGTACATGAAATGTTTTCACCCACAAGCTCAGACTTTAAAACACAAAACAAAACAAAAAAAGAATCACAACTTAGACGTTCCCCTCTGCACAATCCACTCTGTTACAAAGTGGAGTGAAACTGACTGGCACTGACAAATCCAGTGGTCTTGATGTGTCATGGTGCAGAGCGTAGCATTTGGGCCCATGACTTTGAATGATAATGTGACAGGTAGCCATGCTCCTGTCACACTGGGATCACCCCCGTCAGGTCAGTAGAGCATTTGGTATTGGAGGCTGTTTTGGTCCATTGACTCCCAATCCACTCATCCTCTACATCGTACTCTCTCACATGGATCTTGTCTCAGTGACCACATGAACCCCCAGCTTCCCCAAACTTGGCTCCTCAGTCTAGAAATCACCCTGTTGTGGTGTGCTGTGCTCTAAGTGGTTGCCCAACGGCAATTTGTAGCATTCAGAAAGTTTACTACTAGCCCCTGTTAGCTGTTACCACAGCTGTTTTAAGGAGGTATGCTCAAAGGTGGATTTATACTTGCTGTTGAGGGTTAACAGGATTCTTATCATAGCTGTCTTTAACATCAAGTGTCATATTAAACCTTTGATGTCACAACCTCTAAACAGATGTTCAGCATTATATGTGATAGGGCATAGTCATGTTTTAACTCATTTTCTCCTGGGTTCCACCCAAGTAGCAGCATTTTATAAATGCTTTAATGAATTTAAGATAGGCCTACTTTCATCTGCCTTATGATACAGTATGAGCATTGCTGGGATGTTGTGCTTTGCTTCATTACTAAATGAGATGGTTCCATTCTGTTGCCATATTTATGTTAGATCATTTGCAGGCGTGAAAATACTTATCTAATTGGTAACAAGATAACAGCCACAGTCGAAGGCATATTGAGAAGCCTGCTGGCATAGAAAGGAGCAAATTAGAATAATAATTCAAATGGATTTGCACTTATGTATCTGAAGAAATACTCGTGAGAAAAAAGAAACAAAAGGAAAAAGTTCGGAAAAGTTCAGATCCCTTCATTTCTGTGTACACGGCCAATTGCTGCGTAAAGTGGGGTGACTCTTAGCTGCATCCGACAAAAACTCACAAACTCTGTTGTGCGAGTAGTGTGAGGGGATTTTAGATGCAGTCTGAGTGAGTGTCCGAAAAGTAGGCTACCTCAGCATACTGACACCTTCAGGAAATTTCAAATGATTCAAGTCTTTGATATTTTCCTCACAGGACATGTTATATTGATATTCTATATCAGATTTCAGCTTGAACACATATCACTGCATTTCAGGAGCTGATTTGTCACATGAAAACCAATATATTTGCGTAAAATAGGGGTGATGTCAGAAAGCACTGTTTTGGGCATAGTTTAGCCCCAGGAATCTGTCCAATTAGAACAAAAGAGGTCCTTAATGACCCTTAAAGGGGGTTAAATAGCTATTTTTGTTTCAAAGCTAGAGGTGCTGTTGCATACACAGCCTCATGACATACATATGCACTTTTTGTAGTCTCAGCAGTTCATTCATTCATGATTTCAAGATAAATATTTATATTAACTAGAAAAGCTTTGTTTTTTCCCCCCACAAAACTCCTGAATAATGTTATACAGTGGACTTATTTTAATCTGAAAGAATTTAGGCCTGTTCATAATAATTAAGCCTCTGTAAAGTGAGTTTGCATAAGCACATTAAATCTTAACATGCTCAGATTCTGCAGCATCTTTCTCTATTTGATTCTCATAAAGGACAAGCTTCTCTCAGATGTATGTAGAGACCGATGCTTGAAGGCACTGCCAAGCCCCTCCAATCAAATGCAGGGACAGCTTTCACCTATAAAATGAAGATATCATTCCTAATGTGTATCTTCCGATCCAAATGGGATTTTTCTTCCCCATTGACTGATTAAATTTTGTGACTTGCTTTAGGCAACGGGCAGAGGAAAACCGACAAGAGCTCAGACCCATTGCTCTTTCAGAATTCAGTGTGCATATTTTTAATGTTTTATTTAATTTTTCTCCTCCCTCCATCAATCTCATACACATGAGGTGGGTGTAAATTAATCAGGGACAGCTTGTGGGGGGATTCAAATTTGGTTGTTTTTTATTTCAATTTTGAATGCATTGTTATGAAGATAAGTAGAGGTTCATTTTAAACTGTAAATCTCTTCCACTTATTGAGAATTGTCATAGTCCACTGTATGCAATGTTACTGTCAGGATTCAATGATTTATTATTCAGTCAGCTGTGGAGTTTACATGCAGTTAATTTAAATTATCCTGGTCCACCTCGTGTTCACACTCCCACGTGTGCTCAAATCTGGCCCCAATCTCATATTCTCTGTCAACAGTTTCCACTGCAACATCTCTCTCCCTCTTATTCACATCATATTTTCGGGATGTCTGACACAAGAAGCAGCCTTTTATGTTTTCACTATGAAGTGGTCTTTTATGTTTTGACTAAGTGCGGTACACACACAACAGCAGGCTGAGCTCACATAAACAGAATTTCTTCATGAACTAGCAAAGTTGCTCCTGATTTAATTTTCTGCATTTTTAAGTATCATCTGCGTAATTAATGTCCCAGACTATTTGCATTATATTATTATTTTTCTTGTAGTATTGGAAGTTAACATCAACAACTCAGAAGTGGAAATGTGATTATCAACATGTCTCTGAAGTGTTTTGTTTTCTACCGTTGAAGTTTAATGAGGAATAATAAAAGAAAGTTTGCTTTACTGTTTCGTGTCTTGAGAGGCTGTGACTGACTTACCGTCGCTGACTCAAAGTCAGCAGCTACTCCCACTATAGTTGTCCTTGGCTTTACCTTTGTCAGTCTTTTGTCTTGAAGTGCGTGTTTGACTTTGTGTAAGTTCCAGACAGTTTTCATCAGAATGCTCATAATGCATAATGTCAAGATGTATTTATTACATGAAACATGATGGTAAACCTCCTTTTGCCATTGTTTGAAAGGTTAGTTCCACTTATCTGTGTTTCCCATGATCTGGTCTGGTGTTAAAGACAGCTTTGCTTAGTGTAAGGACATTTTGATTTGAGAAGAATGTTATGTGGAATCACTCACGGCCACACAAAGACAAAAGGTCAAGAGACTGGCGCACACAGGTATGAAATTCATCCTATTAACTTGCAAAGCATCAACTCAAAAACAGTCAGATGGTTGGGCTGCTTCTGTGATCCTGTCCAATTAAAGTGCAAATAACCTTTAGCTTCCAGGAGTTTCTAATTAACAGCACTTCAGTGCCTATTTTGAGTTCTGACTTCAAGTCACAGCACAATGTGTTGCTGATCATCCCGTAGTTTGTTAACAACCAGAAAAAATGTGTGACAGGCAAGATGCTTATGCTTGAACACAGTAATTCCCAGCTTTGACAATTTTTTGGTTTCTTGTTTATTTATCATAATAAACTGAATTTGCAAGATGCAACCATACTTTGATTTGATTTATAAAAATCTAACCATAAAATACAGCATTCGACAAAAACAGTTAGGAAGAAAAGGTATTGTACCCAAGAATTAGCCTAATAATTGTAGGATTGATGAATGGATTGTTGTGTTTGATTTGAAAAACAGTCTGGTAAATGTAGGAATAATGTGTCAAAAGAAGCAGAGATGAAGCAACCTTAAAATTACAGTTTTAGTATCACTTAGTAGTATTTTGTTTCTGTGACTGGCAGTGGTTTCTATGGCCCTGAACTATTTTAGGATTCTTTCTAAAGTACATTTCTGGCCACTTCTACAACATTTTATTTTATGATTAATCAGTTTTATGTAAAATACTGGACTGAATCTCTGTGTACCTCTAATACTATTACGCACATTGTGGTTGAGTCTCAGCCTTCGATTTCTGAGCTGCCAGGATTTTCTCATGTGGTGTTTGTTTACAGAAGTCCTCTCACCATCTGTCCACTCTATGCTTTTGTATTATCACTGCTGTAGGTGCAGACTCAAACAGTGAATACAGCTCAGGGAGTGGTGTTCTCCTGACAGACAGCAGAGAGACGTCCCCATCTGCGTCTTCGGTCAACTCTGTGCCTGGCCAAGATCAAGAGGACGGCGACTGGCTAGGGACAAGTTCCAAGGGAACCTCGTTTAAAGAGCTGGACTGGGAACAGACTGATGAAAAGCAGGAAGTCAGAGAAGAGCAGCTTCGTGGAGAGTCCAATCAGAAGAGCCTGGAGCTTCCTTCTGTGGAGTGGTGGGGTGTTGTTGGAGGGGAGGAGTGAAAGTTCAGTGAGACATTGAGTATTAGTTATGGATACTCAATGTTTAGATTGTCTCTCACTGTAGATTTATTGCCAAGTGGTGGATATGTACATATCATACATGTTCACTGGAAAAGAAGGCAGATAATATTCTATATTTCTCTTATTGTCAACAAATCCCAAGAAGAGACTAGAAACAACATGTTAGTCCAGGTCTCAAAACCTTCTGACATCTCTGGCATGCATGTCCATTCTTTCAGGAAGACGTAATAGCATTTTTTGGTTATTTTAGTTAAATCGGAAGCTGGGCAAAGTAGTTTTATACTAAGTGGTTACATAATATTTGTCAGGAGCTGTGAATTTATCTACATTTGGTGTTCTACTGAGTATTTATAGCAGGATGGTACATGTACGATCACTTCAAAATTAACGACCCTGCCCACGTTAGTGGTCACATGAACCTAAGTGCAATAACATGTCTCACTGATTTATTTTTAATGCTTTTTGGACAAGTAATAAGCAAAACAATGCATTGGCCACTCTGTTTTTATTGGTATATGGTTTTTTTCATGAGATTTGTTGAGAGTAAAAAAATATGGAATCTCACCAGACTTATTCCAAACGCACAGTTTGAAAGTTAAAGTGTTCGAATTTGTTGGATTTTGCTGACAACAATACAGTCCTCTTTAGATCTGCGGAACTATTCAGGTAGCTTCAGAGTTTCTTGAAATGTTTTGTTTGTCAAAATGATACAGGATGAGTGAACAGAGAATTACTGTTAACCAAAATATTTTTACTTGAATATCTTCTACCATCATTATTTGATGTATTAAAATGGTCATTTGACAGCTGTCTTTATTTTGCTGGACGAAAGAAGTCTGTACCTTTCATTTTTAACAGTGTTTTTGTTAGAGTATTATTATACAACATTTGTACAGGGAATTTTATGCATTCGAAATATTTTTAGTGACTTGTTTTCAAACGACCTTCCTTTCATTCAGTTCAATTCAATATGTTTATAGCATTAAATCCCATTCATTAACATCTGGTACACCTCATGGGAATTACTATAAGCACATAGACCTTACCAAGTGTTCTGGTTTTAAGTATTTGTATGCCTGTGTGTTATAATGTATGTTTTTGAAACCCTGTGTGTTGGCGTTGCTCTCCTGGTGATTTCCAAAGATAAAGGTGTGAATGAATGCTTAATTACCTCCTTCCTGTTGTCCTTCTGACCACCACTGAGACCGAGGGCAGGATTATGGAGAGTGTGCAGCCAAGACAAGTGGGTTGCCCATTAATATTCATTTCAATGTGACTGAAAGCAAAGATCGGTGGCTCTAACTTGTATTTACAGTCACTCTACACCTGGCCTTTAGCATCCTCATTGTCGTCACACATTCATTCCCAGTGTCATCATTTTCTGTTTAGCCATCAAATTCTGTTATATTGATTTCTCAGCTTCCTCCAATCTGTTATCTCTTTGCACATGCTAATTCCTGTTTGCTTGTTTTTTTTTCTTCTTCTTTTGTACTCTCTCATTCTCCTTTGAAATAAAATAGGCAGCTACAGCCTGAAAAACCACCTGATGACCCTTAAGTCATTTACAAACACTGATTGTGGACATGAATGTCATGCCGTTATCTGAGTTTAAGTTGTTAAATTAACTAAAATATACATAAACCACACCTAATACTTGGTTGAACATAGCTTAGCAAGTATAACTTTTGGTAACCATCAACAAGCTTCTGGATGAATTCTGGTTTGATATTTGATATTTGGTAGAGTTCAATTACATTTATTGGTTTTCTAGAACAGATCTGACTTTTAAGCACGGGTCACAAATCTTTAATAGAGTTAAGGTCGGGACTTTCAAAAGCTTAATGTTGGCTTGCTTTAGGGACAGCTATAAGCACATAGGCAGCATTTGCATTTAGTATTCTCAACACAATCATTTTTAGATTGACGAAAATGTTTAAAAAAAGGGATGCTGCATCTGTAGACAAAAGCTTTTGTCTACCCTTCATTTTACTGTGGTTATCACCAAAAATACATGGTAGCTATAATATTTTCTTTAAATATAACTGTGACATTACACGGTCAGATAAACTGTGACTTCCTGGAAATGTGAGTCATTGTGCAGTGGCCTGAAGCAGAGGGGACATTTTAAAACTACTGTGAAGTTTTTGACTATCAGATACATAAACCCCCCCTATGGCCATTATAAATACTTAATATTAGTATGTAAACTTAACACGTTGAGGTAGGTATATTCATTCAGCTTTATTGATATCACATCTCTTTTCTTTAGGTTCTTTAGGCTCTTGGATGCTTACCACGGGTTAGCAGGTTTACTCAGATACATTATATGTGTGACACCTGGCACAAACCTTGTACACTGGCTGATTTAAAGGTTTAAATAAGCAAACTATGCAGATAACCTGGTAAAAACAACTCCTTGGCTCAGGCCTCAACAGCATGTTGTTAGAGGCAGCGAGCCACAATTAGATTTTGTCTGAATTACATTTTTTGACCTGATCTCAGTGTCAGTGTGTTTTCTAAGGAAAATAATATTGTATTCATGGAGATCATGTAGCTGCCCAACTGTTCATTAGAGTGATTTTGTTTATAATCACTCAGTAACCTACTATATGACCTCAATGCACAGAAACATGGAAACGTTAAAACGCAACGGGTGTCGCTCATTCATTAATTTACTTCAATTTACACAATGCTGAGCTTGAGCTGACAAATGTTCCACAAATACGCAGATCTATAGAGTGTGTTTACATTTTTAATCTAAATGTGGATTACTCAAAAGATGGGTTTGGGTTCCCAGAGGATAAAGTTAAATGAGATGGATGAGCTTTAGGAGTGAGAATGAAGTGCTGAGTTGCTTTCTGGGTGAGTAATTATAAACCGAGCAGTGGGCGCTTTCTACTGTACACAATCACTAGTAACTCAGCGAGCTCTGTTCTGTCAATCGTTTATTGTTTGTAGGCTACGTAGTTTTCTCTGCACACATGGATCACAGGAAATATAGACAAATAGAAATTTTAAATTTAATATTGGCAAAAGGTCAGGCACAGTTCAGATAATCTGAATTGATTGAGCTTTTGGAGGTGAAGTTGATAGTCATGTAAAGGATAATTCCACCTTTTTGCAGTGTTTTTTTAAAAATATTATTATTATTTTGTAGCTTAGCATGAATTGTATTTATGATGATACTGTCAAGTTTTCTGGGGTTTCTGCTTCCAAAAATGCCATGAAACATGAAAAAGGCCTAAGCCAACTACAAGGGACACAGGAACAACTCAGTTTCAGCTGCTTTTATTGAAGCTGCCTTCAGGAACTAGAAGCAGGTTTAAAATAGGCTGATATCCTTACAGAAGAAAGACAAGAAAAGAAAATGCAATGTAAAATACCACTATTGTATATAAATTAAAATGAAATTTGAAAGAATCACGGCCTTCATGGTTATTTTACATTTGGCAACCTGGGAATGTGGCTGTTTATCATAAAACAACATTAGCACATGGCTCCTTAACATACCACGCTGCACATCCCATTAAAGACTCATTTCTTTTTACCACCATCACTCATCTTATCAATCAATTTTACTTCCTTTAATTTTTCATTTTGATTTCTTACTTAATTAATCCCTTTCTAGTGCAACACTAAATTTCTTCATTTGTACAGGGGGATGTAGGTAAAGTGATAACTTGTCTAAAAGGACAGAAGTCAGACGGGGCAAGAAACAGAAAGGGGATAAAGAAACATGCAGACAAATAACAAAATAACTACATGTATAAAGAAATACTTAATTATTTATATGTATTTGTTATAGATTAGACATGCACATTGCACAAACTAGGTGTGAAAAAACACCCCAGTATACATTCAGAATTTCTACTTGCTGCAGCTTTGCCTGCATGGGGAAATTTTCCTGTGTGACAAGAGACAATTATCAGCACATTAACCACTCTTACTTTCCGGTTTATCTTGATAGAGAGTGGTTTTTACGATCACATTACACTTCAGGCTTCTTTGCAACCTGTGTGACCATCCTATTGCATGTGTTTGTTGCTCCACTGGACTGTTGTGGCCATTTGGCTGTGATCCCAGCAATAAATGAAGAACTAAACTATAGACAATTTAAGCCGTAACTGTGGACGGACATCTGAGATGGGAAGTTGAAGCTGTGAACTTCCTGTTACAAGAAAAGAAGTCTCTGACAATCAATCATGCTGCTCAAAGTGGCAATTCACCCAGATTTAAACAAAGAAAAGAAATGATCTCATTGAGATTGAATTTGTGCGCACAGAAAATGTGTTTTTTAATCAATGTCTGTGTTGCTCAGGAAAACCCACAGGCCGACCATTCAAATGATTTAAGCACTTACAAGGTACAATAATCACTGTTCCATAATCGAGAGTAACTATTTCCAAATAAGCCTTTTAATGCTTGAAGCACCACCTTCCCCTGCACATATACAACATGTTGTAGAGGAAATGTGAAGGTTTTGTCTTGGCAACCTAAAAGAGATTACTCTGAGCTGAGCCCAAACTCCCCTGATCAGAAGATATTCATCCATTTCCTCTCTGTGCACTAGACATGGTGCTGTAAAGGAAGTAATTTGTTTGTGTTATTATGATGTTTTCATACATGTGAAGAGTAAAACTGAAAACCGAAACACCACAGAGAAACTAAATTGTGGATTTTGGGCTGATTTGTTTTGTCATCATTCATTAATGTTGAATTGGAGGTAAAACCACAAAGAGAGCAGCAGTCAGGCTGATGCACGCTGACCACTGGCTAGCAACGCTCTGTTTCTGTCCTCTATAATTTCACTCGACATTAATTGGCATGTTCCTATCTAAACCCTGCTTTCCACCCACATGCCCCCAACTATTGTAATGTAAACTACAATTCTATTTCAGGAGAAAATTGGTCCCTTTGTGTTAGCTGAGGGAATTATGCAACAAGCAGGACCCGCTCGTCATTTTAATTGCCACTGTACACAGGAAAAGTTCCTCTTTTTCCAACCCCTAACTGCAAAGTAGCAATTGTTAGTCCGGAAATGAAACATTTGAAAATGGTGAGATGTGTTTTGCTCTGTATGTGTGGGTGAGGAGTTTGGTGGCGCTGCTCAAGGTGACAGAAATTGGTAAAAGCAAGCGATTCTTACAGAATGAACTTTATTTTATGCTTGCTGACGATTTCTAGATGGAGCAGTAAGCTGGTTGTGCAGAAAGGTACAGAGTTACACTCAAAACGCCAAACTGGTGCAGCAGCAGACCTTTTCTGCACTCTTCACTAATTATGCAACAGGAATGTTGCTGATGTAATATTGTTTCGAGTGAGGGAAAAAAAAAAAAGGGTGCAGAGTTTGTAGCGTGAAATGATGTCTCTGCAGAATCCCTTTCCACAGAACAGCATCAAGTAGAGTTAACCTTGATGATCATGTGAGACTTAGAAGCGTCCCACTGCTGGTTACAGGCCTGTTAGATAGTTAAGAGGTGGAGTAAGTGCAGTGGGACAGAAAATGTCAAAAATAATGTTGTTTGATGGATGACAGCAAAACATATGGAGATATATGAAGACCTTTGCTTTTAATTAAACCTTGAGCTGGAATGGCCCCATCAACACCCGGCCACCCACCCTGCTGGTAGATGAGCAATAATATGAACTTTGGTGAGTTGTGTGTGGAGAGGTGGTGTGAGAGGGTGGGGTGTGTGTGTGTGTGTGTGTGTGTGTGTGTGTGTGTGTGTGTGGGGGGGGGGGGGGGGGGGGTGCACTGTCGCCTTTTTCGGTGCAAAACAAACTGCAACGTGCCTCTCCAGTGTGTGAAGTGCTGTGCCACTCAACTGGAGTGTGATTCAGTTTTAATGAGACGGAGGTGAATGAGGAGTTGGCCAGCCTTCATAAAGGGAGACCGAAATAAATAAATAAATAAAATAAAGTAAAAAAAATAAATTTGAAAATGTCTTTTTTTCTTTCCTCATCTGTCTAAATTTAGCAGGAGACAGAGACAGAGACAGAGGCAGCGCCTTGAATCGTCTCTGTAGAAAGATGCTGTGTTTTTCTCCCTTTTCTTTTTTACTTTCTTTTCTCGGTTTATCATTAAAAATAAGAATGACACCGTGCGAGCTCATCTCCACAGGGAATGCAGCGGATGAGTCACTTCAAAAGACGAGGCAGAAGTTGGAAACAGGATTTGGGATTTTCATTAATGCACCTTCGTCATTGTTTTGATTCCTTACTCCTGCATACTAAGCAGCATATATTACCTTTTTTTTTTTTTTGCTTGTTAGGTGTCATTAGTTTGGAGTCGGTGCTGTACCTCACAAACACACCGTCAGGCTTCTCGCAGGCGGAGGACGGTGTCTGCTCATTACAGCTGTGCAGCAGCAGAGAGAAGGCTGCGTGTGCGGGATCCGACGGTGCCACGGCGCACGATCCGCACGGCTCCCGTTGTGAAGTTTGATTTGATCAACTTTACGAATAGATGCGTTTTTTGGGGGGGGAAATGTAGGCTTATGCGAAGAAAAGCCTGTGCAGCTGCAAGTTCATTTCGACTCACTTCTCAGTTCAGGTGGCAGTGACGGATAGAGACAGGATCCGAGCCACGTTACTACGGATGCTTGTGGACATTTGAGCAGCTGGGCGGTAAATTGCGTCGCCCTGGTCTCCGAGCTTGCACAGCGCGCCGGCACAAGTTGGAGAGCACGGGAAGGAGTTTTCCGGACTTGCCGATGCGAGCAGCGCTTCAGAACCACGGACAGATCCAAACCTCTGTCTGGCAAACATGTCCAAAGTGAGCGACATCTGGACTCTGTCCGTCACATGAAGCGCTCGCTTCTGGTTTTCTGTGCGTCGTGTGAATGAAAGAGAGACCTGCACACACATCAGGCAAGTGACATGTTCAGCAACCAGGTAAGAAGGGATCCCTTCATAACTCATTTTTTTTAACCTTCTCATAAGATTTGATTCCTTAATCTTAATTCAAGTGTCATTGACTTATCTGTTGTGATCACTTATTAACAGCAACATTTTCCCAACACGTCTCTGCACTGAAGAATTATCTCTAACAATGAGGGTGAACATGTCTAAAAGCAAACAGCAGCTGAACTTGATCTTATGTTTGATTGCTACTTGTCACTACAACACCTGAGTGGCACAGCCAGGAATCAGTGTGTAAAGTTCTTTCCACTTGACCGGAGCAAATATTCAGCACACTCTTTGTTGTCTCAGATAAAAACTGCATAATCTAATATCTCACTGGTTCATCTCAAACCAATCAGAGGTTTTGTTTTCTGAGTGTAATAGCAATCTGCTGGGTGAGAGTAATTGAGCTATTTTCAGTTTGCAATGCTGATAAAAGTGTCTATTTGAGGGAAAATATCAAAAACACTAGATTTAGCGTTGGATAAATTCATAATGGCACATCACATTGTTGTCAGTGGACTAGGCAGGATGTGATGTAGCACCGGGATTTCTCTCAAATTTAACAGGTTGACCACTATGTCTTGATGAACGTTATTATTTGAAGATGCCACAGTGACCAGCACTCGGTAAATAAAGACAGAGCTGGAGTCAGTATCCATCTCATATCTGCACTTTGCCGTTCAGTTTAATTTTGCAGTTTAGACACAAGTTTTCTTATGAATAAAAATAAGAACACAGTTGTTAAACATTTTATATCATCTAGTCAGAATGTTAACACAGGCCCTTTGTGGAGCTAAACAGACTCACAGCCACATTTCCTTGCGCTATTTTGAAAAACAAAAATGATGCATCAGTGTTGAAACTCCCAATCAGCTGGCTGCTGGCCACCGTGGAGGCATCCTAATTCCTTCAGCTGACAAGTCCAGGTGGAAGGATAAACTGTGTCCCCACTGGAGACGATATAATGATAGAAATCAGTAGCAGCTGCAGTTTCTCTTCTTATTTTTGTGTTTCATCAGTGGTAGATGAAGTATCATTGACTACTCTGCTTTAAACTTTAACTTCAAAATGAGGATAATCCAGAAAGGAATAAATGTAAATACCTCAGGACAGTCGGATGCCGTACCTTTGTACAATAAAAAAAACTCTTTTGTCTTATGTCTTCTAACTAAATAGCTCAGTTTTTCAGTATAAAGTGAAAATCTGTTGCTTGCTAGTGTCATGTTACATGAAAATAATGTAACCTGGCTTTACTTTGGATGGAGAGGGATGAGACCATGCCCATAATCTGTCTTGTTTGTCATAACAACAACAACAACAACAACCAGTAATATAATAAATTACTGTCCCATCAGTGTTTGTCAAAAAGATCTGAACACAATTTTTTAAAAATAAATCACATGGGACAAGTGCTGTGTCTAGGGCGTTCTTACTCAACAGGCTTAATGACTCATGTGTAGAGGATTGGACACTAAATTAAATGTCATGTAATGTACTTTCAAATATTAAACAAAAGTGCACATAGTGTGCTATGTGCCAAACAAAGCTGATTGCAAAATGTAAACGTCCGAGGTGATGACATTGAAATGATCATGAAGTTGTGCTGGCATTAATTCAATCCAATTTTATTTGTATAGCGTCAAATTACAGTAGAAGTCATTTTAGGTTTAAGACCTTACAAAATAGAACTGTATACGGAATTACATAGAACAACCTCACGCATTATACAATTATTAAATAACACATCAATGCACTTAATTTGAATGAACATGGTGGACCATGTCAACAAATGTGTGATTAGACTTTAGGGTTTTATAGTACAGTACATGTATTAAATAGAACTGTACATGACAGTCACCAGCATGGCTCAAAGCATCTCTACAGTGAGTCATACGTTACACATTAGCTATATATGCATAAGACAATAGACAATGGTGTTCTCTGCATCTTTATGCTAATGTTGGAGCAATTCTCCCCGTGCTGGGTGTGAGCAGCAGTGCATTAGCTGATGGTTCAAAGCTGAGTAAAGCACGCTGCCTTTTTCCTTTTGAACTTGCCTTTCACAGGGAATATTGTGTGAAAGCCGGAGAGCGAGTGACTCTCTCGGCTGCTGAGGGTGAGTGTGACACCCGTGTTCTACATCAAGATAATTTTAATGATGTGATCGGGGCCTGAAAGAAAGCTACTACAGAGCTAGACAGAGGCTGAGATTTAACTCTATGCGAGCTGATAATGCTGCTGCCGGGTGATAGGTGTTTCCAGTGATTGGTAGGATAAATGATGTTTCATGTCCAATTCAGACTCTTCAGCATCTATTTGCACTCTTTAAAGGTTTTGCTTCTTCTGGACCTCCAACCTCATTTTGGCCTAATTTACATAGGCTTGCCTAATTGGCTGTTTCTTATTGCACTATTAATTCACACTGTGATCTAGTCTTTGCAAGCAGAAAGCCCCCATCTGCTCCAACAGACAGCGCAGAAGAGCAATTAGACTCTTAATGTTGGACTCTTCAAGCTATGGTCTCACCTTGATTCTAATAATAGGCCACAGCAATACCAAACACCTGCAGCTACTGTCCAGGACACACAGCGGCTCTCAGACAGATTTTACATTACAGCTTCACACGTTACAACATGTAATCCTCTTTACTGGAGAGAGGATTGTGTATTTATCAATGCACTACGAGGTTTCCCACCCACGACATGACGTAATATCTATCTGGGGGGACAATTAATCATTCATTACACTTCACTTTCCTCCTCATTTTCACTGTTTGTTTATTTCTGACACTGCTCCTTGGATGTCACAGTATATACTTCCGATGTTCCTGCAAAAACATGGTTACACACATACACACAGCAGAAGCAGGTTTAGCCTGCTCCGGTGTGTCTACCTGCGAGTGGTTTCTGTCTCTGAGCACAGGAAACAAGATACACTTGATGAGTAAAATAACTGTTAAGTAATGACACAGTATAAAGTTAATTTGGGGCTATAAATTACATATTTTATGTAATATTACAATGTCACAGTATTGTGTGGCAGAAGAGGAGCGGTTAGTAATAAGCTCCCCACTGCTTGTTAATAGAGAGAGGAGCAGCGGCACATTAAATAGTCCAATCTACAGCCATGCTCGGTGGACATACCAGTGTGAATCCTTTAAAATCCCATCTTGAATTTAAAGAAATCCAAGCAGACACAGGCAGTTTCTGTTAATATTATGTGCCATTTTTGGACTTTCAAATAATTTGCCTAATATTCTGCATAAAATAGAATATGAGAAAGATGTGCCAGTAATCATACTAACCCTGAAAAGACTGTTGTTATGAGTCATTTAAAGTCTATCGTCACCATTCATATCTGCCTAAATCAACACGTTTCCTGAACTTGTTTGTATGTTTGATGAACGTTATGAATGACTTGAAACAGAACTGTTGGGGCTCTGTGATTGAACCGGCCCACCTCTCTAATCAGAGATCATACATAACTCCTGGTGAGATCTAAACCTGTAACCTTAACACGATAGGAATCTACTATATTAGCATACATGTCTCACTGCCCACTTCCCTCCAGTTACCCATCATGTTTCCATGGCAACCCCAGCCATTCAGGAGAACCAACATCTATGTGATATCTCTGTTGTAAGCTTAGAAAGTATGCTTCACTCAAGAGGTTCCTTAAATATCTATAAATATTTGATGCGGCCACTCGGCAGTAGTAACTTCAGGTTTGTCTTTCAGGTAAAAGTGCAGTGATTACACTTCACACTGGAATCACCAAGAGCCTCATTGAAATAAAATCTACCTCTCTGTCTCTACAAAAAATTCTATTGAGATTCAACGCGCCACTTCAGCCTCCCGAATAATCAGTCCTGCGTTTAGACTTCTCTAAACCGAAACAGTTCGAGTTAGATCTGATAAGAAATGTCACCCCTGGTTATGTACAATAAAAGGTACACTTCCTGCCTTTACTGCTTAATGGCTGAGTGCCATTTTCAGACCGTTGAATGTGTGTGTATGTCTCAAAGAGAGTAATCTATGTAAGCTATGAGTGGGTGTAGATAGATAAGATAGATAGATAGATAGATAGTTAGATAGATAGATAGATACATGCTTCATGTTTGATTAACTGGATAATTAGTTTCCCCTTTTGTTCACTCAGTAAATATCAAACATGCGGCACCCACTGAGAGAAGACTTGAAAGTGATCTGCCTCCAGACGCTGTGAACGTCGGCTCCTCTCTACTTCAACCAGCTGATTCCTGCTACCTGATCCTGCCATGCTGAGCGCAGTGCTCCGCTCCAGGTTGGCCAGTTTTGCCATTTACTGGCCCGTCCGCGTGCTCCTGCTGGAGCTGCTAATACCAGGCGTCCTGCCGAGCATCTCCAGATTACCCCCCACAGCCAAACGTGAGATCATCATGGAGGGGGACTTGGTGATTGGGGGCCTGTTCCCAGTGCACGAAAAGGGTGACGGGACGGAGGACTGTGGTAAGATCAATGAGCAGAGGGGGATCCAAAGACTGGAGGCCATGTTGCTGGCACTCGATGAGATTAACTCCAGTGACCGCATCCTTCCCGGACTCCAGCTGGGGGCTCACATCTTGGACACCTGTTCAAAGGACACTTACGCTCTGGAGCAGTCCCTAGATTTTGTCAGGGCCTCCCTCACCAAGGTGCATGATCCAGGTTTCATCTGCCCAGATGGCTCAAGACCCATCCAAAAAGAGGTTCCACTTGCCATCTCTGGGGTCATTGGAGGATCCTATAGTGACGTGTCAATTCAGGTAAATAAGCAAATTCACTTAGATCACATGACTAGTGTTCCAACTGCATTTGCATACACTACACCAAAGACCCTCAACTAACTATATGTTTTTCTGTCCCATTTTTCTGTGACATTGTTTTAGTTTTAGATATTTGCACCCAACAATATGGTGACCAGTGTAATATTCCCATATCTAAATCAAGGTTTTAAACTGCTTACCCCTGACAATACTAGCCGTAATCATAAACCTTTCTACTATAACCCACATACTATAGTTTCTAATTACTTATTCATTTATTCATTTGTTTAGTATTCATTCTGATACTTGGGCATAGTATTGCTTTCGTACACTCATCATCATAAATACAAACAATAACCAGAAATACAGTGAATCTCTGGTTTTTCCAAGCTGGAGGACCGAGCCTTCAGTGGAGGA
This sequence comes from Anabas testudineus, assembly GCF_900324465.2. Taxonomy (NCBI): domain Eukaryota; kingdom Metazoa; phylum Chordata; class Actinopteri; order Anabantiformes; family Anabantidae; genus Anabas; species Anabas testudineus. The sequence goes on along the minus strand of NC_046614.1, from coordinate 14,751,837 downwards.
GATTTTGCTTTGGCTACAGTGAGAATCAACCCGGGATGGTTCTGTTTTAAGCATCAACATCACTTTGTCAGTGACTTCATTTCCGCCTTGGAAAGAAAACTGACCTTTCACACACGTAGGAAAGGTTGCCAGAGGCAAAACATCTGAGCATAATTAATCAATTCCGAATGCCCTCACACACCATAATTACCATGATGCACTGGGTGTTAGTGAGACAAAGTGTGTAGGAATAATTTTGTTGACTTTCCATTAACTCCAGTTCATAACAAATTTATTATAAACACCCACACATGAACACAGAGTAAACATTTTTTTTAACCATGATAAAGCCTTCAAATCATGTTTAATAGCAATAATGTGTCTGTCGGTGTCTAATGAGACTTCACTTACTTACTTATCTAACCGGGCCATGCTTTTCATGCCTGTTTAGTTGAACTGGTTATTCTAGCTAATGGACATTCACCATCTACAAAACGTCATTAACCAAAAGGATTTTGCTGATTTAGTAGCTCTGAGGTCTCAAACCCCTGCCCTTTCCCATAATAACCACATTACAGCAACTCTGTGCAAGTGCAAGCAGGAAATTGATTGAGCAGTCTTTTAGCACAGCTTGGACTATTTGAAGATGTTTATATCAGTGCTGTCACACTACATCATGAGACCAATAAACAAAACAAAAAGTAAAAGTACATTTGGAAGTTTTCAAGATTTTTTTTTACCACAGCAAATAATTGGTCTGCACTTATAAAGCTCTTTTCAACACTCAAAGCACTTTACACAGTGCTCCTCATTTCACCTATTCACACATGTAATTATCAGCTTGAATGCTGCAGCCTCATTCCCGTGTGTGGTTGTGTGTGTGGCATGTTTAAGGTTAAGCAAAGGTCACTTGGCCCATGTCAGAAGCAGCCATGTATTGAAGTGCTCCAATGTTTTACTCTGCATGTTCCTGCTTCTGCCATAACTGTTTCATAAAATACCTGCAGAAGATTGTTAGCTTAGCATAGCACAAAGAATGGAATCAGATGGAAAAAGCTAATCTGGTACTCTAAAGGTAAAATGAAAATTTGAATTAATGCAAATTGGAAAACAAGTTGCAGAATAGCAGGGTGTAACTTGTGGATTTGTCATAGAGATAATGATAATTTCAGTTTCATTTAAAATTCCCCTTTTATCACATACTGTACTACAGCATCATGTCAGCATGTTAAAGCTTAATGGGGAATAAGACAGACTGGACCCAGGATTGGACTCATTTAAAATCCTCATTGAACACAAGGCTTCCTCACTTAAGAAGAAGTGGGAAACATACTGCAGGTCCTCTCCTTTAATCCTGATGATTCACTGACAAAAGAACAGTATGTTTTAAAGAAGCATGAAAAGGGCCGTCTGGATATCTCCCTCTGAATTAGTCTTCAGCAAACGCACAGCCGCAAAGATTTAAAAAGAGGCTTGCTGCTTTTGAGTTTTTTGTATGAATTTCAATACATACCTCCAGTGTCACTTTGCTCAACAGTCTCTTTGTTAGCACGTTTAGTTATCGGGCGCTATAATGAATTGAGCCGTGAGAGCGCCGAGAATCCAGTGGTGGGATTTTTTTTTGAGAGGTCACTGGTTTAAACAGTCCCTTTTCATCCCATTGAAGCACTCTGTGGAGATGAAGGGTGTTAGAAAGCAAAGGGACGACAAGTGCCAGGGACTTTGAGTAGAGCTGCTTTTTCCCATCTGTGGGGTGCATCTCCATTGGCTGGCAGGGACATGTCCACCTGCGTGTCGAGAGGAGACTGTGCTGCTTGTGAGAGGGGCCAAGGACAAGATGTGGGAAAGATGGTGGGAAATAAGCCAGGTTCTCCTCAACCTAAAAAGGATTCCTTCATAATTAGCCCAGCAATATTTAGGAGAATTTCGTCATCTTGTTACTCATATATGTCCTTTTTATATCTGCTCACTGTTTAATTATTTGAAAACAAGCTTGATTCCCACCTCGAATATTAGCTGTATGGACTATGAATGATGACTCAGCCCTAGCAGCCCACACCTTTTACAGCTGAATGAATTAAACCTCAAATTATAGAGAAATTGTTGTTAAGAGAACAATGAAAACATTCTTTACTATTTGCACACAGAAAATTCAAATCAGCAAGTCACTACACTTGGAAGTTTGCTTGAAGGCATAGTCACTTAAATTTACATAACTTTTTAAAAACACAAATACACACTTAAACTGTCTTTAATCGAGTATTTTTTGTGATAATAAAAACTGTGAGGTCCTTGTAATCCTCCAAAATAAAACATTTAATAAAGCTGATAGAGAATAGAGAATAGAACAGATATAGCGAATGCAGAAAATCTAATATTACACACTAAAAACACCCAATGAAACCCTTTAAGATGTCAGAATAACTCTGTCCTACCACTGCTACAGTTGCTTGGTCTTCAATAATTTGAGGTCATAAGAGTGTCTGTCCTGATGTAGTGTATATTGATGTTTAATACTTTTGGTTTGCAGTGCTTTATTAAATCTGCACTGCACAGAGGAGCTGGAGAGGGCTTTATTGTGTTGCCATCTTCACAGAGTGTGTCGAGTGGAAAGAAAAATCTCTTCTTTGGTGTTAACTTCAAAAGGGTCTTGTTTATCATGTGATATTATAGCTGAATCCCCCTCATCTCTCCCCACCCTCCCTCCTCTCCCTGAAACGGTTATTTTTGAACTTGAAATTTTAGCACATTCGCAGAACACAGCTCAGCTCCCTAATTAGCACCAGAATGTCTTTCAAAGTGAAGGGAAATATTGTAATGACTGGAAGGTTGGTTATAGTCATGACCCACACTGTCAATAACACTGCTAGTATATCAATTTCCAGATGCACTTCCCTTCATCTTGTCTGTTGTTTCTTCACACACCATCACAGGAATAAATGATCAGTCTTTGCTCAGAACCTGTGGCTGTTATTTAGCACACTGCTTAAGATTGTGTTACAGGAGCATAGTCTTAATAACAGTAGGAGTTACTGGACTTATCAAGTTTATTTCAAAACTGCTAGAGGCTAGAAGTGATATTTCAGAGCTGTAAGCTAAGCAGATGATAGAGAACAATACTTTTTCTCAGATGTAACACTGTATTTTAGACCGGCTTGAAAGGTCGCTCTTGTGGGGAGCATGGCTTTGCTGGTGGGAGGAAATAATAGATGTAAGTTTAATGTGAAGAATTGTCTCGTCCTGAAATACTGCATGCAACACACAAAGCACACATTTCTTCCTGCAACTGCACTCTCTAAACCATAATACATGGTCTAGATCAACCAAAACTCACAGACATGTACTGTATGTATTCCATGTAGGGGCTTATAGACAATATAAAATATACCTGTTTACATGTGCATCACCTGCTTTGAAAACCTTATTTGTTTATGCATTTATTGTGTGACTTTCTATGTTCCTGTCCTGTTGAAGTACATTAAAGGAATGGTGGCTCTCCCTTTTTTATATGTTCTTGGAGCGCTGCATTTAATTGTGGCAAGTTAGTTGAGGACACAATATTTACATAAACTCAATGTAGAGAAAATATGTTTTCCTATAGAATTACACTGGTGTAAGCAGACTGTTACTGAGGGACACAGCAAATGTGCTTTCAATCAAATGTGATACTTATCAGCTGTGGGACAGATGGATAGTTGATCCAACAGATATGGTTGGATCAGCTATACTGTGTAATGAAATGGCATAAGCTTCTGAACAGTCCATACTGCTCCTGCTACGACTTTCCTTCCTTGGCAGTAAAAAAAGAAAATACCTCGGTGAATTTGAAGCTGTTGGCAAAAACGAATGCATCAGAGGTGTACAGCACTGCAAATGTGTTGATTCAATTTCCAATTTGGAAGAATAAGCCTTGCATGGAGAGACACTGTAATCAAACTTAAGAACACCAAGCTCATTATTGTGCTTCCTTTTGCCTCAAACAGTCTACAAAGTAGATCCAAGTGGGTGAGCACAGAAATGCATCTTGAGATGAACTGTTTGTTTTCGATGGTGCACGATCAATTGAATTACTCTGGCGCTCTGCTGTTTCAGCCATCTCTCCACAATCCACTATAGCTTTGTTTAGCCTATTTAGCCTTGATACCTTTTCCTTCTTAGTAAATGTTTGCATCAAAATGTACACCTCTGCATGCATTTAAATAATGTCATGACATCATTCTCCTATATCTAATCCCACACAAACAATTAGTCATAGTCATGTCTAGATTCACCATGGTAATGTGGCATTATATAATTATAATGTGCAACTTCAATATATTAATTAAAGTGGATACCATTTCAGGTAAAATAAAAGATTTTGATTGTTTTATTTATATTGTAGAATTTGTATTTTTCCCTGCTTGTTGTGTGTAATTTCACTTCTGCAGGACCAACTTCTCATCTGCATAAATTAAACCAGATTATTCCCAATTGGACTCAAAACAAACTTGGCATGGGTAATTTGGGCTGCTGTTTGCACAACGGCATCTGTATTTCTTTTTGGATTTAGATTATATTTTGAAAGCACTACAGTGAAAAGTAGCATTATGTACTGTATGCCTCAGAATTAAACCACTCATTGTGAACAAACAAACAAGTGACACATGTGCTCTAAGTGACACTTAGAGACACACGACGAAGAAAACTAGCATTCACTGTCGCCTGGTGCTTGTTCAAGTGGGTTTACTGAATTTTGCAGATAATTTAAAGCTTTCTTGTTATGTTCTGTTAAGGCTTAATCCCTACACTGTAAAGTGCCTTGAGATGACTTTTGTTGTGATTTGCTGTAATATAAATAAACTGAATTGAACTGAAAAATGAAGGAGAAAGCTCACACACCATTAAAAAGGATTCCAAATCACTAACCTTGTCTGCACAAGCCACTGCTTGACAGTAGTGTTTTTATATTTCATATCTCATATTCAGAAACAGCTATTTAGTTTGCTTCTATTGTTACATTTAAACAAACCACCTCTGCACACAGATACACACATGGACTATAAATTACATAGTCTACTGTATGGTGGTCATACAATATCAATTAAATCATATATTCTAAAGTTTCCTGCTATTAACTAAATAATTCAGACAAAAAATACGTTAAACAAACGTTCTTGTTAACTCTTAGATAAAGAGAAAATTATGCATTTGCAGAGTTTTGTTTTGAGAACTAGATTTTTTTTTTGTTTTCCAAAAGAGTCACTTCAACACTTTTTTGTCATGGTGACATATGGTATAACACACTAATACATTATTATTATTATACAGTTATATCTAATATATACAACAGTTAATTTTTTTAATTAATTAAACATTCTGCAATTTTTTTGTAAATATAGTCGTCCTCACACAACAAATAGGCCCCCCTCAAATAGTAGTAAAACACTGATTGATCCAGTTAATATAAAAATGCATTAAGATCATCAGATCATCCTAAGGGATATTATTCATCCAATATTATTTTGTCATCAGCTTTGACACATGAAGAGAATCTAACTAGTGCTTCAGTTTTTTTTTAGTGGTTGATGACTTAACAAAGGGCGGGTTAAGTTAAAGCCTAGAGTTATACATATGTTTTGGTAAAACTGCATAAAGTACTGTTCATCAGAGTGGTGTCAAAGGGCCTGTATTGCTATAATGATGGGATTTAGGTAAGAAATCACATGCAGGTTTGGAGAGTTTCCTGAGTGTTCTTATCTGACTTGTTGATGAAGAGAGCGCGAGTGAAATACTGCATGAGAAACTGACGAACAGACGGTTACTGTCACACACTCCACTGCCGTCCTGAAAGGTGTGGTGTCAAGCTTCTCTAAAAAAAAACAGCTGATGAAGGCCAACTGCCTGTCTACGATGCAAGTGTGACTGACTGATGTAGTGTTGCTGCGCATGGATCTGATACATACTATATATATATATATATATATATATATATATATATATATATATATATATATATATATATATATACATATTTCATGCAACATAGATGAATCAGGCATCTCCTTACATTGACAACAGAAAGCACCATCTTTCAGTCGGTATTTTGATGAGATCTCTGTCCTTTATTCTAGGAAAAACTGTGGCGAGGACACAGGCATTGTATTCTTGTCTAAATACATCATATTTACTCCATTTAGAGCCTGTAGTATGCCTACGATGTCTGTTGCCTCTTAGTGTTTTAGCTAAACATGGGTAAGCACAACACCACTTGCAAATTGGGGGTAATGTCAGTAATATCTAAGGCAAAAGGGATGTGTTTGAATCACATTAACAGTTTTAACTCGTCTTTCTTGCTTATCTGGGGTGAGTAATGCACAAGAACAAGCAAGAAAAAGCTGAGGCCCTGTTTGCAATTTTCTGGTTTTCTACATAAATTGGTCATTAAATGTAATCTTATCTTCACCAGAATCTTGTGTCTTAAGTGAAGACAACCATCAAACATAAAAAGTGATAGTGGAAAAAGTAGGTGAAACACTGTTAAAATAAATAGTTGAACCACCTTTGGCAGTAATAACCTCAAGCAAGCACTTTCTGTAGCTGGGGATTAGATCGGCACAATGTCCAGGAGGAAATCTGTACCATTTCTCTTTTCAGAACTACTTTAGTTCAGCCATATCCTTAGGACATCTGCTGTGAAGGGATCTGTTGAGGTAATTCAACAGCATCTCTCATGAGCTGAAGTCTGGTATCTGACTGGACCACTCCAAAATGATTCTGAAGCCATTCTGTTGAAGATTTACTTTGATGTTAAAGGTCAACCTCCTGCTACATCACCCAAACTCTTCTGAGCTTCAGCTGGTTGACAGCCACCCTGACATTATCTTGTATGATGCTTTGATAAAGTTATGAAATTATTTTGTCGTCTATGATGGCAAGCTGTCTAGGTCCAGAGGCAGCAATGGATCTGCCAGTTATGATGTTCCTTCCACTCTACTTCGCTGATAGGATTCTCCCTTTTTACGCCATGTGTACTTCTGTAAATAATTCAACCTTAGTTTTATCAATCCACAAAATATGTTCCTATAGCACTGTGTCAGTGTGTTATTGGTTCAGTTCTCCTTTCACACCATACGTATTGTTGCATGTTCCCTCTCAAATTAACATCGCTGCACACCTGAATTTTGACAAAGAGCACATTGGCACTCCACAGTGCTACTGGGAAAATACTTTGTGGATTGAAAGTTGAATTGTTTGCAGCAGTACACGTGGCATAAAAAGGGAGCAGCAAACCAGAACCAGCATGAAAACATCATCACATCAGTGCAGTACAATGGAGGGAATATCATCATTTATCAGCTTAGAAATATTATGTTTGTTTGTGACTTTGGTGAAGACCAGATTACATTTCATTATTAGTTTATGCAGAAAACCAGGAAATTACTTTTTCTTGCCACTATATGTACTACAGTAATCCATCTAGTTGGTTTTGAGGTATTACAGTCTGAACTAACTGGTTGCACAACTAGTATGTAGTCTATAGCATTTATAATATCACACTGAGGATAACAACTTTGTTTAAGTTCTTGTGGATTGTAACAAGTGAGAGAATGGTACTTTTAATAGGACTTAGGATTGTGAGTGTGGAAGGTTCCAATTACATCCATGGGGATGCCATTGTTTGGAAAGCCTCCAGGCATACAGTGATGCCTGAGGGAGGAGGTAGTTATAGTGAAGTCATGGGTATTCAGTAATCACCACTGCGTCTCACGAGGAATCCTGCAAAATGGCAAGTTTTTACCAGCTCTCTGTCATTGTTAGCTCTAATGCTTTGTGGGAAAATAATTGCTGTGATTTTTTGTAATGAATCGGGCATAATCATTTCAGCAGGCTTCTGTCCAACATGGATGTCTTGCTGGTTTTTCAGTCAGAGATTATTATCCACCTCTGCTGAACTCAGCAACACCAGCTATCACCTCCATAAGGAAATGTCTGGGGTCATTGGGCAATGTAACTTCTGGCAGAATCTGTCAGCAGTTACTGAATAATAACAGAATGACTTCAATGCGAGGAAACATCAAAACCCACTGATAAAACTCTTATCTTTATGCCACTGTTGCTGTTGTCATCTGGCACTATCAGTGAAGGCATTTCTAGCACAAGCTGCCGGTGATGTGGATCCCCGACAGAGTAAACAGTTTAAGATAGAGAAAAGCTGAATAGCGAACGTTTTCACTGCAAGTCTCTGCCAAAGAGCTGAAGCACATCAGACAGCAGCTCCAATGCTTGAATGGCTCCACTTCACCTAAAGACCAGATGGATATCTACAAGTTTCAAAAAGTCAATTTTAAAGACCTGAAATGCAGCACTGGAGCATTTTTCAGATTTTCGGGACTTACTGGACAGCCATTATATAGACTATTTAACCCTAAAAAAGTGCTATTCAGAAAATGTGGATGTTTTCTGCACAGGCTGCAACTATTCTAGATCTGTTAAAGTAACTATAACCAATATTTTTGTGTGGTTTTTCTTCAGCATGATTTCTATCCCTACCTACCCCCGAATATATTCAATAAAGTATAAAAAAAATATATATTACAAAACATATATTAAAAAGATGATCTTAGAAATGAAGCATTAGATGAAGCTTTATGACCATAATAACCCAAAACTTTCTTTTCGTTCTCCAGGTGGCCAACCTACTGCGACTGTTCCAGATCCCTCAGATCAGCTATGCCTCCACCAGTGCAAAGCTCAGTGATAAGACCCGCTATGACTACTTCGCTCGCACTGTGCCCGCTGACTTCTACCAGGCCAAGGCCATGGCTGAAATCCTGCGTTATTTCAACTGGACCTACGTGTCAACAGTAGCATCAGAAGGTGACTATGGCGAGACAGGCATTGATGCCTTCCAGCAGGAGGCGCGCACTCGCCAAATCTGCATTGCCACTTCAGCCAAGGTGAGCCGCTCTATGAACCGCCAGGGCTATGAGAATGTGATCCGCTCCCTGCAGCAGAAATCCAATGCCAAGGTGGTTATCCTCTTCACCCGCAGTGAAGACGCCCGTCAGCTTCTGGTGGCTGCTGCTCGCATGAATGTTAGCTTCACCTGGGTGGCCAGCGATGGATGGGGAGCACAAGAAAGCGTGGTGAGGGGCAGTGAGACTGCAGCAGATGGGGCTTTCACCATCGAACTGGCATCCTACCCAATCAGGGAGTTTGAAGACTACTTTACCAAATTAAACCCTTACACCAATACAAGAAACCCCTGGTTCAAAGAGTTCTGGGAGCACCGGTTTGACTGCAACCTTCAGGACCATGGCTGCAGTGAACACAGCTTGCGAGATGGAACTTTTGAACAGGAGTCCAAAATCATGTTTGTTGTAAATGCAGTCTATGCCATGGCTTATGCTCTGCACAACATGAGACAAGCAGTATGTTCCAACACATCCAAGGTCTGTGATGCTATGAAACCTGGTAATGGCAAAAGATTCTACAAAGAGTTCATCCTGAAGACCAAGTTTGAAGGTAAGTCCAGATGGAAGAAATATCTGTATTATATGTGTGTACAAATTTTAAAATGTCACAGAATAGGATTAAATTCATTGTAAACATTTAATGTAAAGCAAACAGGGGTTGCAAATAAGCATGGCACTGTCTCAAGACTTCAAATGATTTCCTCTGAGGCATTGAAAAGGGATTTGTGATTTACATTTCAATTAGCAAAAAAAATCCCTGCATTAGCAGGGAGAAATCAGAGGGAGGGGAATCTGTCTAGAACATACGTCTGGGAATATGTTGGATGAATGAAGATTCGCATTTAGATGAGCTTACTTACTTGACGGGATTTTACTACATAATAAGTCAGGATTGTTGTCATTTAAGAGTACTAATGTACTACTAGTACTGAAGAATATATACACAAACTCCTTCAGATAACTGCACAAGTTGTATACTTTTATACATATATACTATGTAGCTTAAAGTCAACTTTGCTGCATGTTTGCTTCCTCCCAGCTCCATTCAGACCTGCAGACACGGAGAATGTTGTACGCTTCGACTCTGTTGGCGACAGCATCAGCCGCTACAACATCTTTCATTACCACAAAGAAGAGGGGAAATTCGTCTACAAGAAAGTTGGATACTGGGAACAGAATCTGACCCTGAACACCACCCTAGTACCCTGGCATGGCCACATACCACCCACCTCGCAATGCAGCGACCCCTGTAGAAAGAATGAGGTGAAGAGCATGCAGCCTGGAGATGTGTGCTGCTGGATCTGCATCCCCTGTCAGCCCTACCAGTACCTTCAGGATGAGTTCACCTGTGCTGACTGCAGCTTTGGTCAGTGGCCTCTGGCTAATTTGACTGGCTGCTATGATCTGCCTGAAGAGTATATCCGGTGGGAGGATGCCTGGGCCATTGGGCCTGTTACCATTTCCTGTCTAGGCATAATGTGTACTCTGTCAGTAGTGGGCCTGTTCTTCAAGCACAATGAAACACCTGTGGTTAAAGCAAGTGGACGTGAACTGTCTTACATACTCTTGCTGGGAGTGCTGATGTGCTACAGCATGACCTTCATCTACATTGCCAAACCTTCTACTGCTGTTTGCACGCTTCGTCGATTAGGCCTGGGAACGTCATTCGCAGTGTGCTACTCTGCCCTTTTAACCAAAACCAATCGCATTGCTCGCATCTTTAGCGGGGTAAAGAATGGAGCTCAGCGGCCACGCTTCATCAGCCCAGCCTCCCAGGTAGCAATCTGTGGTGCTCTTATCTCCTGCCAGTTGCTGGTGGCTGTCATCTGGCTATTGGTGGAGGTGCCAGGAGTTCGTAAGGAGGTGACCCCAGAGAGGAGAAATGTGGTCACCCTCAAGTGCAACAGCAGGGAGTCCAGCATGCTCATATCACTCACCTACAACTGCATCCTCATCATCCTCTGCACTGTCTACGCCTTCAAGACGCGAAAATGCCCTGAAAACTTCAATGAGGCAAAGTTCATTGGATTCACCATGTACACCACCTGCATCATCTGGCTAGCTTTCCTGCCAATCTTCTATGTCACTGCCAGCGATTACAGGGTACCTATCTATGAAACACTTTTTTATAAAACAAATGTGCCATCGAGCATTTACTTTTCTAGACCCTTTGCAAACCCAGTGTTGTGAAATAATGTAAACAAAGTCTATAAATGACTATCCCCTGTGTGTTTACCATTCCTAAAAGGAGAAGGTGTCACTTTCACATTCCATTTGATCACTGTCACCCACACTCAGGAGAGAGCGGGCTTTCATGTAGGTTTCAACACTAGAACAAAGATCCTGGAGACAGATGATGCCTGAATATGGACAAATAATTAATGACAGTCAAAAGATTGAATGATGGCATTGCATGTTTAAACATACATTTAGGAATTCTGCAGATTAAATCAAGACTTTGTTATTAGATGCAAAGGCTAAATCCCAACTGGTCATATCAAGTGAGCTTAACATGCAGTATTATGAGTTGTAGTAAAGGTAAGCAAGAACACAGACTGCTTCCTTAAATATGCTGTAGAATATCTGCTGCAGAATATATATATATATATATATATATATATATATATATATATATCATTTTTTGCAGGATTCAACATTTAGACAGTTTGCTAAAGACTAACTTTAACCTGCATCACATAAACAACCATTAATACGTTGCATTATGTCATTATTATTACTGGATATGTGTGGCATTGCAGACCAACTAGAATGTACATTTTGTTTTTCTGGAGAATAAAATGTATAGCTGTAAGGACCAATTAATCTATTTCTCCATGCAGTGTAAAGGAAGACAAATAATATAAAAATAACAAAACGAAAGAGGCATTAAACTGACAGACCATATAAGTTATGAATTCTGGTGCCTTAGGCAGACTCAAGTCTACTGCCACAGCATTTGGTCAGGGTGTGCAACAAGGCCTTTGTTGTGCAAACAGATGGGGGGAGGTCTAGGATCACACAAGCTTTGTATCATCATGAGGTACCTCAGGCTTTTCATGTCTGTAGTGATCAACACATGTACAACCAAAACTGTAAACCAAAAGCCTTTACCTTACCTGATCCCTAATGGGATTCATGAGACCAGCTGAACTCTGTTGAATAAAGCATCATCCAGCAGACAGAGTAATTGAAAGAATGAGTGCTTTGGCACTGAAACAGGGACCTTGATGCTTCAGTTCTTTGTGACACTAATAATAATGGCTCTGGGTTCAGTTGCCACATTTCAAATTAGGGTTGAATAGCATGGAAATACTGTATTCTAATGAGAGGCTAGCCTTGTTGCTCAGTGAATCATGATGAATTCAAAGTCTCACAGATATTCTCTTATGTTGAGAAAAAATTAAAGTGAAATTATTTTAAATCTATTTTTCTTTTATGTTTCGGTCTTCTTATTTCACTAAGCTTTTCACTAAAATACTGAATCTGAATATCAATGAATTATGGAACTATAAACATTTGTCAATATACTATGAACATATCTATTTAATAATAAAATCAATCAGATAAATAGCATAAAAAATCTCAACAGGGATTCAGAGTAGAAGGTATAGCCTCATTCTATTTGCTGTCACGTTTAAAGTAAAAACACAGACTACTGATACTTAATTTTTGTAAAGAGGCGGTAAATCAAAATAGCTGCTAGAAAGACGTCACCATGCCTGAAAAAGATAAGAAACCATAGAGAAAACAATATAAGAAAAAGAATATTCCTGCAGTTTTATTTTTTATGTTGAAATGTGTGAGGGCTCTCATTCTCATATTTCTGCAGTGCTGTTGTTGTGCAGAATGCTTAGGAGGGATTTCACTTCATGCTGTGGTTCTGCAAATAGAAGTTCCTGGACTGCAGGGTAAACCAGTGGGGTGGGAAGAGATGGTGCTCAGGAAGATGACCCCAGCAGTCAGCTCACATTAGCAGCTGAAATATGACTAACAAGGCCCCGACTTTCCAGGACAGCCAGCTGTGCTTATACCACTTTCTTCTTCTTGCCCTCATATTAATGCACATACAAATAGGCAATTAGAATATCTAACATACATAATTGAAAACTTAAAACACACATAATTGAAAATGAAAATCAGGGTAACTATGGTAGCATAACAGCTATCTCAAACATGTTTTAGTATGACTGCAGGGTACAACAGCAGTATTTTGTGTAGTAATAAGAATAAAACAGAATCACATGTATAATGCCTGCTCGTGTGCAGTTAAACGGTGAACACACTGGAGCATTTAGCAGCTTCAGGAGTTGTTGTAAAGCAGAAAAAGAGAGTTGAAAGAGGAGTGCAAATTGGACATAGGTTTACAGATTGTCAGAAACGCATCTCTAAATTATTGCTTATGTTACCCCAGATCTGGTGGATGTGGAAATAAACCATTGTTTGTCGAAGCTGTATCTTGAGGACATTACACATTGATATATTTATTTGGGATATGCAATAATTAGACAATATTACTCTCTCTTTAATGGCACATTTTTAGACTGTAATCATTGGGACATTGTGTGGGTGAGATGATGGATATACTGTGAAGCCCAAGCTAAGCCATCTGAGGCGGCAGGAGGAGGAGAGTTTGATCATGATATGATGAATAGCACATACCATTTAATCGCATTATTTTGCACTTATTTGTTTGGTCTAGGAAATGTCAGAAAACAGTTTGGGGGTATCCAGAGCAAAAAAAAAAAAGAAAATCTGAGTGAACTAATTTGATCAAAGCCTGTAACAGGTGTGTTTGTGTGAGGAGTGTGGAGGACAGGTGGTCTTTGAACAAACTTCATTAGTGCTCTGAGGACAAAGGGAGGAAGTCCAAGTGCAGACTGATATGTTCATCATGCACCTGCTTTGCTCTCCTCACAGGTGCAGACCACCACCATGTGTGTCTCTGTAAGTCTGAGTGGTTCGGTGGTTCTCGGCTGCCTCTTCTCCCCTAAGATCCACATCATCCTGTTCCAGCCCCAGAAAAATGTGGCTACACTTAGAGTCACAGCCAATCGCTTCAGTGCCACAGTGTCTGGTACGGCCTCTGCTCCCAGCTCCAGCTATTCTAAAGGTACAAATACTACACCCCCTATGTATTAATTACATAATGCCATTAAAAACACATTTTAGGATTTTCAAAATTCAACTGCAACATTGTATAAGAATTTAGGTAACACCACCATTTAATGATGCAAAGGTAAAAGTAACGTTTAAATGTTGCACGGTCTTAAAAATAATCAGAATGAAGACGAGAAGTTGGTGCAGTGCAGTAATGCTGTTTTTATATTTTGTTCAAAGAAATATGAATGTACTATGCAAAGAAACTAATTAAAATCTGCACATTATTATAAGTTTCTTTCAGTTATTTTCTCTGGTTTTGCATCAGCGTAGTTAAGCAATTAAAATCCACTCATTATGTTCCTTTTCATGCTGGATAAGAGCAAGTCTTATCTAAAGCTTATTAATAAACTGACAAATAATTCATAGCACAATTATCTTCCTATATAAATACAAGGTTCACATAATGCACTCAGTGTAGTATCTACTCTTCAGAGCAAGGAGATTTGCATGTAAAGCTTATTTACCTGTTATCTCTTCACCTGGACTACTGTGGTCTAAAATTTCAAACATTTGATTTTGGGACTAAGACATTTTGAACCTTTTACTTTACTTTTAATCCTAACTCATGCCATATAAAAGTCCTGTATTTGAAATCTTTCTTAAGCAAAAGTCACCAATATATAATATGCTATCAAAAGAAAATGTATATTGTTATATATTTAAACATTAGGTATAGAGTTAAGTAAATACATTAGTACTTTCCACATATCGGAGACCATGTAAGAAATAAACTATTACTCATGACTGTCTGCTTTTATAATTTTTTTATAGCTTTCACCTGTGGTTTTCTGTTCCGTAGCAGTGAAAAACTCTTGGCTGGCTAACATTGCCGTTTTGTATTCTCCCAGGATCAGCCTCTAACTATGTTCCGGCAGTTTGCAATGGCCGCGAGGTGGTGGACTCTACAACATCTTCATTGTGAACAAGGCTCCTCTCTAAGCACAAGACACCACCTCCATCCTCAGCTACCCCTTCATCAAACATGGCTGTGTATGACGGAGCCCTCATGCCATCCAACATGCTGCAGAGAGATAACTCTGTCTGGGTAGGCTGACTGACAGCGACCAGGGTAACTCTAACTGTGAAAGCTAAATAATGTTCCTTCAGTGAGCAGTATGTATCAACTGTAAAGCCTTTTTGTATAGATTTAATATGCTGTGATCTCCTTGGTTTACAGATAGGTGTGATTAAATGCACTGTGCCTTGTCCTTAAGAGTTTTGTTGTTAAATGGGTGGTTGTGAAGCAATAGTTAAATAAAACAAAAGGCTGTTCTTATCTTGTCCTTACAGTGCTGTGAATATATCCAAATGTTTTAGATGCTGAAAAAAAAAGCTACTGAGTAAATTTAGCCCTTTCTGTTAAACCAAATATGTGACTAATCATAGTGAACGTGATGAAAACTACACAACTAGACAATATAAAGGATGTGTGTTAATGTAGACTGGTATAACAGTGTGTGCTTTATTGTAATTTATGTAAATAAACTGTTTTTTTTAATATTAAAAGACTAAATATTGCTTGCAATTCTTGACATCAGAGATTTTTGGACACAGGGTTTAATTTTTCTCCTCTTTACAACCAAATTAATTTACTTTACAATGTTTGTTTTAGTTGAATCTACTTATTGCGTCACTTCTTCCAATTTTACCACAGTAAAAAAAAGTGGAGTTCAGCTAAAGATGAATCAGTGAATCAGTTTCAGCATGATTCTTAATTGTGCTCTAATACTAAGACTTGTATTTGGTGCTCAGATCTCTAAGCTGTAACTACTGCTGTAACTAGCCGAGTGTGTACATGTACAGTGCCTAAAAAACATATTCACCCAAGTTGGACTTTTTCATCTTTTATACTGATTGGAGTTTCCTGACATTAAATTGTAACAATCATCTAAACAACCCATCGTCTGCCTCATCTGTTTTTGTATGTTAAATGTACAGTCAGTAAATTGGCAACCACCCATATTTGAAATGTCACTGTCAATATATTAGAGTGGATAATATTCATTACAAACATCTTTTGTGCATACCATTATCTAATGAATAAAGTAATAAAACACACAATGTTTCAGTAAAAAGTAATGGCACTTATTACAATTTTTGGGTTTTCTTTACAAATTGCCTATGAAATGTGATGTGAACGTCATTACTGTGACAAATAATATGAAAACATCATATTAACGTAAAGTATGGTGGAGGAAACATCATGATCTGGGGCTGTGCTCTGAATCTGGACAGCTTGCCATTGTGGAAAATTATTTGGAGTTAATCAAGGTATCTTACAGGATGTCTGCAAGCTGAAGCCCTGTAGTAGTTGACTGAAGCATCATGACAATGACGCTACACATCAAAGTAAATCTGCTTTAGAGACCCAAAATCTGCTTTTTGGAGTGGCTCAGTTAATGCGCAGACCTAGACCCATTAGAGATGCTGTTGAATAAGCCCTGAACAGAGAACTGTTCACACCAGACATCATGATTATATGTCTGAGCTAAAGCAGTTCTGAAAGGAAGAATGGTCCAGACTTCTTCCAGAAGATTTTGCAGGTATAATCCACAGCTACAGTAAGTGCTTGCTTGAGGTTAGTGCTGCCAAAGGCAGTTACTTTGTTGAACATCACTCATCACACATGTTCAAGGGCTGTGTTTAAAAAAATGAAGAAAGAAATATGATGAATCTTTGTGTTTTACAGGTTTAGAAATATTGTGTTTGTTAATATTTGTGACTGATGAAGGTCAGATCAGCCAGATTGGAGACAAGTTAACTTAATGTGTTTCTTAAGTAGCCACTGGTAAGTCAGACAAGAAAAATCTTGTCTGACTTCTACAGTACAACAGGAACAGCTCACAGCAGAAACTTTATCAAATATAGAAATCACAGCAGAGCTTCACAAACCAATGCCTGTATGAACAAATACTCCCCAAATAGTCCTTTTATAGTATCATATAAGTTTGAAGGTAAACTAAAACACGATACTCGGCCAGTTTCTAAAGCTTTAATTTACAAAAAACAGGCACTTCACAGACAACTAATCGTCCATCTTGGCTTCCTCTTGACTAGGAGATTTCCTTTTGAGGGGAATAACATATATCCCATTCTTGGCCTCTTTTAGTCTCCACCATCGGCCCAACCTGAAGAAATACACACAGAAATTGAGAGATAGATGTTAAGGATGTAAACAGACTATAACTATAACTAAATGTAAAAGCTTATTTGTGACATAAACAAGGTTTACGACACAACTATTGTTCACATGATCTGTCTCTTTTTTGGAGAGTAGGTTAAATGCACAGAAATCTGAATTAAGTACATTCAGTAGATTTTGGAGAGATTTTGTAAAGTTTACTGGTTTGCATTTTTCCTTACACAATGTTAATTTCAAATATGAGAGATCCAAACCAGCTAAGAGAGCTATGTAGAATTAATTTTATTTATTATTATTAATTTAAAAAGAGTCCACATATGTAGCAAGTTGATATGTAGCAAGTATCAATTTAACACTATAAATTATCTGTATCTGTAAATATACATCTATATTTATTTTAGATCTTTTTTTTTTTCTTTTATTCAACTACTGAAAAAGACATAATCCTGACATTATATACATATACATTTCCCAATGTCAACAATTTCAACATTGTATCATTGTGTGTTTCAAGGTAACATCACGTCTTTACACACAAATAGAAATAGATGAACACTGACATCTACTGGACCTGTCCTGCACTGAACATGAACTCAGACTGACACTGGTTATGTGGCCGAAACTCCACAGTTTCTATGGAAACATGACCATTAGTTCAGTTACCTGTGCTCCTGTCCAACTCCTGCCACCAAGAACTGACCAGAGCTCGAAAACTTCAGACTGTTCACGAAACCAGACTGGCAGGAGAAAGTCGAGGTACAGACAAAGTAAGATACTCTGAAAACAACTGGGCTAATTGCCAACACTTTATTCCATTTATTGTAGGGAACATAATTAGCTGAGAACATATGTTATGTAATGTGACCTTTTTGTTTTTTTTACTAAAGAAAAGCGTATGAGCTTACCACTGGTACACTGAATAAAGGCTCCAGCCCACGGTAATTCTGACCACACTTCCACAGCTGCACCTGTGAGTTGTGGGAACCTGTACAGAAGAATTATCAAGGCTATTTTATATCACTACAGACATTATGACATCTTAAGTACAGCTTAGGTAATAAGCACACCAATTATTGCACTAACAAGTGTGTAGGAAACTATATCAGGCCCAAATGTAATAATTATAATGATTCACTTACTATTTACAATCATGCACTGTGAAAAGCTTTAATTTATTGTGTCACACATGCACATACTGAAGTGTGTGTATGTGTGTTATTAAAAAGCTGGTAAGTACGACTCTCACAGCTAGAGGCACCTGAGGCAACGGTATCTGAGTTCTGTAGCGCTGCTACTGAAGCGACCCAATGAGGCTGCTCCAGCTCTGTGTCACCATGGCAACCATGAGCCTTCTTCACTGTGCTGAGAGGCTTCTTCTTGTTGACACTCCAAAGAGAGACTGAGCTAAGGTCATTCAGAAAAATTGAGAGAGGGCACAAAAGAGAAACATGAATGAATCTGTAAGTATGATGAGAGCCTGGAGAAAAAAAACATGAGGCAAGATCTGTTTTAACAGCTTAACTGATGTCTTACCCATCATCAGCCCCTGATATCATGTGCTCCTCATTTATGAGCTGGATACAATCAATCGATCCCCTGTAGAAAGACAAGATAACAGATGATGCCAGTTTATTATGCGAGTTCACTCATTGTCCTGTTGTAGAAGACAAAGCTGCACTTTCTTGAATAAATGTGTGATCTGCATCCAGAATTTGCCAGTAATACAGTAAGTGGAATACATTCTTCACTCTTTTTTTCTATTTTTAAGCTCAGTAAATAAAGGTAACACAGTGCTTCCAAATTTAAGAGAAGGGCTTTTTCATGCTAGTTTGCTACAAGAAGCTTTATTTACTTGTCACTTTGAAAACCTACTAATCTCATTGTTTTAAAACCTTCACTGTTAATTTAAAATGACTACAAACAATATATTTAAAATAGCGTTCCCATATGAACATGACAGTAGCAATGCCTTGCTTGATGGTGCCTTATCAAGCACCTGTAACAGACAGAAACTCACTGATGGCCGTGGAAGACAAGCTGAGACTCCTCGGTTATCTTCCACACCCTCACGGTGCCGTCGCGTCCTCCTGCAGTCACGCAGCGCTCACGGCTCAGGCTGTCCAGCCCCGTGATAGCATCCTGATGCCCAAAGCTACAGAAATTCACAGTTAAATTTCCACATTCAGCACAAATCAAGTGTTTGGCAGTGAAAATATGTTCTGGATGGTTACTCACAGAGTTTCCACATATGCATTCTCATCTACATTCCACACTTTGACTGAGCGGTCATGAGATGCACTGTACAGATCATGAGTTCCCTTCCTGAATGAGAGTCCCTGAGAAGAAAAAGTCTTATCAATAAGAGTCACGGGAGTTCCTGAGAGCTACAATAAATTCTTAAAAAGATGTAAAACTCTCTGCAACAAAGAGAAACAAGGAGAACATACCGACACTGGGCCTTTGTGTCCGGTGAATTTATATAGATGTTTACATGTCTCTGCCTCCCAAATCATGATCAGTTTATTCATGTCTCCAGTGGCCTAAAAAGATACAGAGAATGTTGATGCTGTTAAAATGTGACAAGGAACTCAACAAGAGAGATTTTGAAACTGTCAGATCTACTCACCAAGTATTTTCCATCTGATGATATGGCCATACACAGGATATGAGCTGTATGGCCAACATGCCGATCTTCTGTACCTTTCCTACCACCAGGTATCGTGTGCAGTTTCTTGCCACTTGCAACATCCCCTGAAGATATAACATAACAAGAACTAAACTGGGGCTGTCAAATGAAGCTGTTAGCTTTTAGACAAATTTCATCGTCACAACGGCTTTAAGGGATCACATAGTATACTTACACTTAATGATTGAGCAGTCTTTGGCAGCAGAAAAGATGCACTTGTCATCAGAGGAGATGACCACACAGGTAACTGGAAGTTTGTGTCCTCTTAACAACCTGATCTCTGAAGTATCTGGTGGTATGAGCTAAACAACAGAATAGAAATTAAATAGCAGCTTCCCCATGTAAAATTTAGTTAAAGAGGTACAAACTCCTATACTTACATCTTTGGCAATAAGTCGCTGAAGTTTTCCTTTCTGCTCAAGCTAAGGAAAAAACAGCAAGATCAGTAACACAGGCCTGTACATGGTTTATGATCTGGCATATAGAAATCCAAATTCATTCAAACTCAGTGACTTCATTGAAGATAAAACAGGTGGAATGACTAACAGAGACTTGCTACTTGATAATGTATTTACACCTACATTTCTGCGATACCTTATTGTATCGGACAGTATTGAACGTACAATTTTTTTACATAACACATGCAAGGAGACAGCAGGGCTTTCTTCTCCATGTTTTATTGCTGTAACCTTAATGATCATATCCACATTTTTACCAGCTTAGAGTCTCGTCTCACAAACACTGGACAAAGAAAACACAACTTAAACATAGTTTCCAAGTAAATTCAACTTAAACTAGGCAAATTCATCTTGTTGGGAGGGGGATATTAATCTGATTAAGAAAAACGAGAGGGATGAGCCTCCACTTCCAGTTCCACCTTCGTGAAAAATACTGGCTTATCACTTCTTACCACTTCTTCTTGAAGTCTTCCAGCAATCAGATCAGTCTCAAATGAATCTTCTTCTGCCTTCTTTTCCTCTGATGAGAACAAACCGGATATAAATGCACACAGGAAGCGACTGTAGAGTTAGATTTTAAATCTATGTGAATAAGACGAGCTTACCTTCTTCTTTCAGTTGCTCAAGGTAAAGTTTGGCTAATCTAAGCTTCTTCTCCTGCGGTGTCTCGTCATACTCATGCTCCTCACCGGACTGTCTTTTCTTGGACACTACAGGACTGAGCAAAGAAAAACAACTTTCAGAACAGCTTAGTGCTATTAGTGTTTTGGCCATAAGGTCTAGGCAGCTTGTCAGCGACGCACAGTCTCAATCATCGTTTGACTATGTCAAAAAAATTCACCTCTCTGGTTCAGAATCGCTGGAAATCTCCTCGTTGTATTTAGAGTTGGGTTTCTTCGCTTGCACTTTGCTTTTACCACCTGAATCACCCTGAATCGCGAGAAAAAGGGAGAGTTAGTAATGTCATACAGTGTGGTAACATCTGTTACTGAAACTATGTCAAATCGTTCTTATAGCAGCAGATAAACTAAGTCAAGTCACACTTCATGTAACCCTGCATGTTAGCTAACTTGCTAACAGTCCAGCTCACCTACCTTTCGTTTTGGCCCCGCTGCATTGTTCCCTTTTTTGGCTACTTTTGCTTTTTCTTTTGTCTTTATAAAGAAAGACGAAGACATGATGACACACAACAAACGGCGATTCAAAAATGATCTACAGATAGAGTTAACGCCACAAGTTTCTCAATCAGAAAATCAACATTGAACCCACATGGGTACACGCCAACCAAACCAGGACATTGACGTCACGGCAGAAGTCAGATTGCTATTTGCTGATATCAACGGTGACATACATTTGTCCCGCCCTATGAGGAAACGCTAAATTCCTATTGGTCAAATTAAGATTTTTGATGAGCAGGAAACTGTACTGGAGCAAAATACTTCCCTCGGGGAATAATATTTTGTACCTTTGTTCCGCACGTAATTGTAAAAATATAAATTTCAATACATAGCAATCTTACACACCCATGTACCATACGTGCTAGAAGATAAATATAGGCTCCGTATTTCACATGTATTTAACAGGAAACGTTTTGCGCTGTTGTTATAAATTAACCGTATTTGAATCAGGATCCATGTACTGTACTACTGCAGTAGTACTACTACTTCCTCTACTACGCAGTATTTCCATTTACTGCGCTGTCTTTGTCCTCATTGATTGTGGTTACAGTTTATCCTTGAAGTCGAGCTGAACAGCCAGGTGAGCCTCTTCTGAACCGTCTGAAATCAAATATCACACGTATTCATGCATTTGGATGCAGTTTGTAATCACTCTCTGGCTGCAGCTGAAGGCAATCTGGAGGCTAGTAGGAGGGGTTGAGGAGGAAGGGGGTGGAGGATGCAATTGCAACTAACTTTTCATTTCTGTTTCGCTTGAAAATAAACCAATAAACAACGTGGAGCGACCGAAAAAAAGTTGGATTCAAAGTTTTACTGCATCCGGCGCAGATAGGCAGCAGCTTACTTGATGTGACAAATGACCACACTTTTACTTTCCCCAGATCTTTTAGCCCCATGCCACCCAAGAGAGACGCAGGGGCGGCAACAACACAACCACCAGTCAAGATGATAAAGATCAGCACGGATGCGCAGGAGTTTGGCTGCGATCCAGCGGAGGATAAGTACAGGTTGCCTGAAGAGTCCAGCTTCTCACCGTTTCCCAACAATGAGGTGAGAGGTTTTGCTCCTTTCAATGTGCATAAAACAGCTGGCCTTCACTAAACATGCACACTGCTGAACTGCTTTCTTCTTGGCAGCATGAAACTATTGAGTTTGATGAAGAGAATGTTGCCAGTCCAGGCATCAGAACAGACACCATCAGTCTCCTCATGAAAATAGAGCAACTGCAGGCACAACTCAAATATGAACGCAGATGTAGAATCTTGGCAGAGAAAGAGCTGAGGGAGCTGAAAGGTGGGTGGATGACTAATTTATAAATGAATATGCTAAAAATATCTGTTAAGACCACACAGTTTAACTGCTGTGGATGAGTCATTCTGGTCGTAGCCTAGGCCCCAGGGCATAGGCTGCTTCCTGAAGGGCACGTCCTCTGTCCTACTTTTGTAAATATGACAGTTTTAGTGACACAAAGAGGAGCTTACATGTGGGATGAAATACGTGTGGCTCATTTAGACAAAAACAAAAAAATATATCACAAATGCAAAGTCACATTTATCTTTTTTGAATCCTCCAATTAAATTATAAATTATTATATAATTTGTATATTCAAAGTAAGATTTTTATTCTCCACCAAAACTGTATACAATTAAAAAAAGTACAGAGAATGCTTTGAACTATTCTGACAATGTAGAGCATTAAAATAGGAATTGAGCAGTAAGGTAAATAAGACATGGATTCATGTGATTGCAGTTTTGGTTGTTCTGCAAGAGGAATTTTGAATCATAATCTGAGAATTTCTAATCCTGACTACAGCTCTAAGCCAAGGAATAAATATACACTGCCCATCCAAAAAAAAAAAAAAAAAGTCTCACACTTTAATATTTTGTTGGACCGACTTTATCTTTGATTACGACACACATTCCTGTGCCATCATTTCAATAAGCTCCTGCAGTGTCACATTTATTCTTGTCCAGATTTGCATCAATTTTCCACCAAAAACTTGTATGAATGTTGGGAGAGTTAGACCGCCATTGAAGAAAAAGTTTGCTGATGAAATAACCTGGTCATTCAGTATATTCAGGTATTCAGCTGACCTCATTCTTTGGACACATAACGTTGCTGAACAACCTGACCTGACCAACTGCAGCAGCCCCAGATCATAGCACTGCCCCCACAGGCTGGTACAGTAGACAATAGGTGTGATAGATGCATCACTTCATCCGCTTCTCTTCTTACCATGATGCACCCACCAGTCTGGAACAGAGTAAATCTCGACTCATCAGACCACACGATCTTCTTTAATAGTCTCATCTCATCAATCTCCTTAGATGTTTCCTTTGCTTGATTCGTGCCAATAATTTGACCCTTCTGAAACAGATTAATATCTTTTCCACGACCACAGGATGTTTTTTCAGACATGCTTGTTTAATAAATGAGAAGCTACTCACTGCATCAGTTATGGTTAAATAACTTGTTGGCAGCTGAAACATAGTCATCCATTTACATTGAGTCATTTGGCAGACGCTTTTATCCAAAGCGGCTTACAAGGGTAGGCACGGTAAGCCTAAGGACCCCTACTGGAGGTGGTGATCTTACCACTACACTAACCAGCCGCATCCATGCAGTAATTATCCAACAGGAGGCTCTTACCTATTTACTTAGTTAAATCAAGGCGGTGACTCTTTTTTTTTTTTTTTTTTTGGGCCGGCAGTGTATTAATAATGCTTTTACCTATTCAAAGAAATAAGCTATTCGTATGTCAGTATTTTTAAAACTAAATGGACAATTTTTGCAGAGATGAACACTCTCATGATGCAGATGAGGCACACAGCACATGAACTACGGGTCACTCTGGATCACGTTCTCCAAGGAGGCGAGGGATCACTTGCCCCACAAAATTCTCATGATGAAAGCATCTCCTTCCTGTCTGAGCCTGAGGCGGAGATGAGAGTGGCTCATAATATTCCAGAGGTCAGGGCTCATTTAACCCTTTTCTTGTAATAACAGCACAATTTTGGATCGATTGCTTAGGTCACTTAATGTTTTATTTAAGAAAAACCAGTTTTCACTGCTTCTGCTTTAAGAGTTGTTTATAAGATCACAAAAGGCAATAGTAGTGGATTTAACCTTTAGTGCATTTGACTGTTCTAATGTTTTTCTTTTTTCCCCCAGGATGACCATAACTTCCTGTATCTTGCGGAGAATCTTCGAGTACCGAAAAATCTTTATGAACGCATTGCAGAGATTGCAGATTACAAGAAGTACACTTCAGCACTGCTCATGATACTTTTTGATAGAGAAACGTTGGCCACGCACTCTCTGCAGGGTCGCAGGAACACCTTCACAGGAGAGGATTCCCACAAACCTCAACTTCCACCAGAGATTTTAAGAAGTATAATTGGTAAGATAAAACACATTTGCATATCCCTATGGTGCATGCTCATTATTTATGAATATAACAGAGCAAAATTGGCACTAAACCTTTATTATGTTCCCTCTACCAGATCATGTGTCAGTCAAGTTCAATGTGGATAGCAGCCAGATAAAAACTGCAATCCGGACAAAGCTGAATAATGAGGACAAACTTTTAAAGAAGAGGCTGGGTTTGGGTAAAGCTGAAAACAAAGCTATTATTGATCAAAGTTTTTGCCAAGATGCTTCAATTTTGCCTGAAAATGAAACGATGAGAAATGACTCTCAGTTATAGCCAATCAATTCTGCCTTCATCTGTTGCTCACTACTATTTCAAGTCTAATAGAGATGTGTGACAGGTTGCCTTTTTCTAGGTTATTAAATATTGGAGTCTAGTTGTTGAAGTTGTTTTTTTAACTTTTTTTTTTTTAGATTTCTTTTTTACTTCGACAGCTTTTTAAGTCTAACATACTGTATGGTTGAAAAGTATAAAGTTTAACCTGGTGACCCAACCCAGCCATTGAACAGCACTATAAAATGGCACGTGTAATCGTCTGTGTTAAAAACAAACAAGTGTTCTTTTTAATTTGAGGTAGTAAGTGGTTTTTGTGTAAATAACAAGTTTACAAAGTTGTTCTTTGTCAAAAATTTATACTGCATTTCAGTCGACTGTGTTTAACAGTATGAAGTTTAATATTGTTAAAGTAAAGTGGCTTTCACTTCTGCCCCATTGTTTCAATTTCAGAATAAGTCAGACGTGATGACCAATCATAAACATCCCTTCACTTATGTTTGTTGTGCTTCATTACATAGCAGACACACATTTAGGACTGACATTCCTCTGTTTTCTTAATGTGGAGTCTTTCTAACTTCAGCACAATAAAGTACCGTTTGCTGTCACGGAAATGTCCTTTTGTTTTTACCAGCAACCAACAGATGTCAGCAGTAGGCCCTGTTTCACACTACTGTCGAGCAGTACAGGGCAGCTCAAGATTAAAGCTTTCCATTATCAGAAAAATCAAAAGATGGGATGGGCTCTATTTAAAGTATGGTGTGAGAACTGGTGAATGAAGCAAGCAGATCCAAGCAGTGCCTCCAGTGTCTTCATTCCCTGTAGCTTTGGGGAGAACAGTGAGGGAGAATGTGTTAATATAGAGTGAACAGTGAACAGTGCGTGGCAGTCACTGCCACATACTACTGTGTGCTGCAGGGGTCATTGTTAATGCCAGTGAGTGACAGTTTGATGGAGTCATCTTCTCTTGAAAGATGTGATTTGAGCGATCACCAATTGCTGGCTCCTCCCCCTTCTTTCCCTCGAGCCAGCTGTGCTGTCTCAGTGGATGCAGAACACATCATCTCTCCCTCTGCTGGTATCAGCACTCCCCAGGATCCTTTTTCAAGGATCATCTGTATGTTTCTTCAGGAACTCGACGGTTTTCGTCAGCAGTTGCAACACAGCAGTGTAGTTACCGATAGAGCTCTGTCAGGTTGAACCAGCACTTTGACACACCTGCCAGCAACACCTGAGCACTGCGTTCGATGCTTTTTAAGGATTCTGAGGTGTTCCACAGTGCTTGCAATGCAAGTTTTCAACTTTACAAGACTCAGAGGAAAACTTTTGTTGGAACTTCAGCTAATTTCCAAGTTGGTAAGTTTTGTTCTTGGTCAGACACAATAAAATAAGAGACGGATCTAAATTTCTATAGTTAAATCTTTGATGTTTGTCAGTAGAGATGATACAAAACTGAATAGAAATGCTGTCTAATTTGTATATTTAATAATGAGAGGAAAACAATGATATGCTATTTAAAGTGTTTTTCTGTGTGGTTTTATTATCACTTTAAATTCCTAAAAGGTTTACTTATTGTTAAAGTTATACCTTCTTGGTGATATCTGTAATAACAGTGCATAAAAGTAAACCACGAGTTTCATTGTGCGTTACATACTGCTGTATAGTCCAAACAAACAATTTGAATAACGCAATAACTGAAAATGTAGTTCTTAAATTAACACGGGCTTTAACATATCCAAAAATACTCCAAGAGACTGATGATAATTAGAGGAGGTATAAAAAAACTAAAAAACAAAAAGGATTTCTGGTGGGATTACGGGCTTTTCTACATACAGAAAGTAAAATATGCTCTATGCCTTCACTATGATTACTTTCTGTGTAAAAAGAAAAAATCAACCTCATGTTTCTCACTGCACGTTTGATTAGTATTTACACAAGGTTTTAGTGAGCTGAACAATCTAGAAAAGTCTGGTGGCTGAAAAATTTCTTCAGAAATGAAATGTGGACTTGAAGGATGAAGCATCTGCTGTGCTGCAAGTGAAACATGATGAAAACGAGGACACCCTTACATAATGTGCATGTGTGTACATGCACAAGTCCTTCCTGGGGATAAATCGCACTGCGAACGTGTCATGCCACTAGTTGTCCACCAGAGAAGATTACAGTTGGGAAGTGTAATGCTGCACCACTGGAAGAGAGCAAGCACATGTATTTAGGACGCAGCATCCTCCTCAGTCACACGTTTCAAACCAGATATTGATTATCAGCGCAGAACAGGTAGATGCAAGTCAAAGCCATAATGAAATGTATATTTATGTTTATATGCGCTGCATTGTGTTTTACTGAATGAACAGTAAATACACACTATGTATGCATTTAGTCGGTGCTTGCTAGTTGTTTTCACGAGAAATCCCAGAGTAATCAGGGGTCAGAACTGTCCTGGTAAGAGGCTTCCTATTCAGTGGTGCAGTGCAGGGTGACACAGAACACATACTAATCAATGCAGCCAGTTCCCTGCAGCTGGGCTACAACAAGCACTCTCATTATCTTTCACTTCAAAAGGATGAGGACGGCTGGGAGAGGGACAGGGTGCCCTGCATGAATTGTTTCTATTGATTATGTCTCACCCTCACTAAACAGAGAGAGAGAGCATCGCTTCTTAAACGCCTCCCGCAAATATTGTGAACTGTCATTAATTAACTTTCCAGTGCCTTTAAAGTATCTACTGTATGTGTTCCTTTGAAGGTTATGATGCTGCTCTGAGGCTCTACTGGTGCGAATGAATGATGACTAAAATTGAGAATAGTTCCTGCTTATAACTCACTAAGATATGTGTAGTGCACCCTGTAGACTTTATACTTTATAAAAGAAAATACTTGTTACAAACTGGAGATACTGAGTTCAAAAATCCACCTAAAAAGTCCCTCAGAGTTAGTGGAAACCACTTTTGTACCAAACAGTAAAAACTTTAAAGGTGATAACATGTCAGTGTTGTGCTTGCAGCTTGTATATGCACCAAAGACAATTTAAAGACAGTTTTGAAGATTTCATGACGATTCTTACATATTTTGCCATAAAAGCTGTACATCCTGCTTTAATGGTTTGTTTTCTTCACAGGAGTTCTGATGGTTTTATTTGATGCCTGAAAGATCCACTGGCTTCAATACACAGCAATGGGGGAGTCTGGAATACAGAGGTGTACTTTGAAACGTTTATTATGAAACATGGAGGAGGTGACCTCACTTCTGACCCCTGAATACAATGACAGCACCACCTCTTGGGCAATGCCCTCAGTTCCAGGCAGACGGCTCGGCACCCTTCCCAAACCCCAGACACACTTCAAGGACCTGACAGGGATATTTTTCATGGTTACCTTGAATGTCCTGGCGCTACTCGCCAACACTGCTGTTCTAATAGTTTTTATAAAAGCCCCTCATCTCAGGAAATTTGCCTTCGTTTGCCACCTGTGTGCAGTGGACCTGCTGTGTGCCATCTTGCTCATGCCTCTTGGGATTGTATCTAGCTCTCCGTACTTTGCTGGTGTGGTGTTCACTGTGCTGGAGTGTCAGGTCTACGTCTTCCTCAACGTGATCCTCATATCTGCCTCTATCTTCACCGTCACAGCCATCAGCGTGGAGCGTTACTACTACATCGTCCACCCCATGCGCTATGAGGTCAAGATGACGCTGAAGCTGACGGCAGCTGTCGTGGTGACGGTGTGGGTGGCCTCTGCTGTGCTGGGATTGTCCACTGTGTTTGGGTGGCCATCCTATGGGAGCCGCAGCTCCATCAGTGCTGGACATTGCTCGCTGCACTGGAGCCACAGTGACCACAGTCGGGTTTTCTCTGTGCTCTTTAGTGTCACATGTTTCTGCCTGCCTTCTGTTGTGATTTTTGCCGTCTACTGTAATGTGTACAAGGTGGCCCGTGTGGCTGCACGCCAGCATGCTCCTCTGCCCTCATGGACCAACAATCAACTGAAACACCGCTCGGACTCAATAAACAGCCAGACTACCATCATCACAACCCGCAGTGCCCCACGTAGGACTATACGTGATCGGCCTTTTGGCGGTGGTAAAGCTGCTCTCACTCTGGTGGTTATCGTTGGGCAGTTTCTCATCTGCTGGCTGCCATACTTTGCCTTTCATGTCCATCTGACACTAGATGCAACACACAACATCCTGGATGACCTGGAAGAAGCAGTCACCTGGCTGGCATATTCCTCCTTTGCTATTAACCCATTTTTCTATGGGCTTCTCAACCGGCAGATCAGGGAGGAGCTTTGTAAGCTGAGGCGCTGCTACTCGGCCCAGCCAGTGGAGCTGGCTGTCTCCAGCCATGAGGGTTCAGGTCACGAGAACTTCCTGCAGTTCCTCCACAGGACCAGTTGCACATTAGAGACACGTGCAAGCTTTGCCACATCCAGTCCTAGAACCACCGTGGATCACACCGGGCAGATAAGCTTCAGAATACCAGGACAGATTCCCGAAGAGTTTATTTAGACATACCTCTTACTTTCTTCCTTCAGGGCTATTACAGATGTTTCCAGTGGTGTTCACTGCACCATCTGTAACATGTCTGTAAACTGTATTTCTAGACAGGAATAATAAAAATACAACACAAAGATATGAACACTTACTTTATGTACTTTCCCCTTTTATATAAAGAAAAACCATCTTGGCAGTGAAAGCTAATGGACATTGTTTTTGAATTCTTGTCACTGAATTTGTGGTAAAACTACCACTTGTACTTTTTGAGACACTTTATTTATTACTCACTGCAAAAGCAAAGGTACTGCTTACACTGACTCAGTACATCTATGTTAGGAAAAATGATTTATACAGATATTGCATAATACTTGAGCAGTACCGTGTTGTATGTTGAAAAAATGTTTGTAAACTTTATTTATTCAAAGACAAGAAATCTGTTTTTTAGAGTGGTCTAAATGTGAAAATAAACACTGATTACTATGACACAACATGTAAGGCAGTAAGTAAGCACTGAATTTAATATTTGGTCAATTTGTAGCACATTGATCAGTACAAAGCAGATTAAATGTTTACTTTTAATGCAAGAATTACTGGTCAGTCAATCCAATGAAGGTGTTTTCGTTTGTTGATCTCAGTTCAGTCAAAATCACTGACTTCCATGAGATCAACAGCCATCCTCCCTATTTAAAGTCCATCATCGGTCCACACATCCGTGAGCTCGCTTACTGTAATTTTAATACACTAAAGCACTAAAAGGATCCATGAGCACAAGTAATACTTGTGTATTACACATCCTTTTTCGTATACAGTATATTTGGCATTTTGTCTGTAAGTGAACAAGCTTTGATTTTCTGGCTCCTGACCTCTGGATTCCCCGTGTGTCCACTTATGAAAGGACACATGTGTTAACTGGACTGAGTCCAGTTAACACATGATTATATAAGGAGAAAATACCATTTCATAACAGCTGAAGTAGTTCTTTCTAATACCCTCTTAATATGTGTACACTGGCAGATTAACCACAAATAAATTACATTTCCATACATTTATTTATGAAAATGACCTACTTGTGTAAAATTATGGTATGTGATCCGTTAATCATTTCTATTCTCAGATCAATCAGTGAACGCAAGTCAATGACATGATGTAGAGGTTTCTGTGGTGAATATTATGAGAGAGTACAGCTCTCTCACACAGATTAGACTTAACGGATAACATCGGATACACACGCTTATAACTGGTGACAAATCAAAAGAGCATGCTGCGCTAAATTTTGGGCAATCCCTCTAAACACCATCTACAAATATAAATGTAAATCAGTGAATGGATAAATAGATTAAATGGAGAAATGTGTAAAAAATACATGTCTAATAGCAGAGATGCTGCTTGTGCCTGGGACATCAGTAAACAGATATAACAGTGGGAGAAATTCTAACTGTATGACATTGTGTACTATGAGGTAGGAGAGGTTGGTGCAAATGCTCTTCAAAGAGCTGACTGCCTGTTTCATCACCCTGCTTCCAGACTGTGTGATTCACTTTAATGAACATTTGAGCCCGAGCAGCAGTTGCTAATTAAAATGAAGGACCTCCCTTCACAGTGGCAGCTTTTAGTACAAAAAGAGAATCACATGGACGATCCATCTCTTTCACATGGCGTGTTCATTGCAGATCAAACACAAACCCACTCACAATGAGAACTCAGGGTTCAGTCGAGTGTGGTTGATTATTCGGCTGTACTTTATGGTAAATCTGCTGAAAAGAGTCGATCTTCTTCTTCTGTGTGTTTTCCATTGTGCAGTCTGTTTGCATTACACTTGATGAGCCTCTCTGTTGCTAAAGAGAACCTCTCCTGATCAACCAAAGCGAGAAGTTGTGATTGATGGCACTGTCTGACAGATATGTTAATTATTATTATTTAATCCGGCCGACTCTCAAACAGTAGCAGCTCGAGTTTTCTCAACATGGCCGGTCAACTATTCTCACAGTTGGAGCATATACATTGTGATTTTGGTGTTTAGTATTTTGAGAGGATTTCCATAGAGAATTTATTGCTAAAAATAAAATAAATATATGTGTCCCATTTCTCCTGTTGTGGCGTTAGACAGGAATCAGAGTTGAGTTGTTAACTAGACATGGCAAATAATCAGTCTGACCTATTGTACCGAAAACAGCTGGACTGACAGGTGCTGAGCAGGAACGTTGTCTGACATCCCTAATGCCCCACATAAGCTGCTGCTGGTGGGAAGCGAGGGTACGAACTGAGGCTGTGTTTAAATGAACCGACACATTTCCTCTACTTAGTGTTATGACTATTACTGACCTATGAGTGTGTGACTGTTGACTGTGACAGTAGTTCTCACAGGCCACTGCTTGAACCTCGGGCTTTAGTGTGTCAGTGGCCCCTATAAATTAATATCCTGTATCAAAAACATAATAACATTTTCATCAACGTTTAATGTGTTTAACTTCGGATTGTTTTTGTCTGTGCCTTTTTTGCTAGAAGGGGTTTTTATACCATATACAAAAACGGATCAAGAAAAAGACATGCTTTCAAAATGACAGTTTTTAGAAAACACGGACTGACAGACTGAAATGTGTTGAAAATTTCAAAATATAACAGCAACAATTACAGAAAATTCTGGAAACTCAAATGTCCTGTAAAGTTTCTCCAAAATCATGCAACTTACTGGGGTCCTCACTATCAGGATCATAAGCTGGTGTCGTCTCTACCTCCCTCCTTTTCCACTCACACTTCCTCCTGCCTACCTGTGCAACCATGCACGCAAACAAACCCCCATCTGGCGAGGTGTGCAGTCCATTAGCATTCCGTCGTCTCCTGCACCAACACTGGAAACTCTCCGTCATCACACCGTGTTCTCTCTGTGTCTCCATCCAGCAGGAAGAAGTGATCATTACCATGGAGACTGTCCAGTGGTCACCTCAGCGTAGCTCATTTACAGTGCAATCAACTCTGAACTCCTGGATTCATAGCTGCTAAAATCAATGTTTGAGCTTTTCAGATAAAGTGTACAAATACAGTTCTATACATTATTTGGTGAGGATGAATAGAGCCATGTGATATGGACTTGTGATGCAGGTCTGAGGTGGCTGAGAATAATCTGATAAAGTCCTATAATGGTCTATTAATAGCAGTGAGGAAGACTAGTTAATGGGTCCAAAGGTAGACAGAGGTGAAGGGGTTTTCCTTAAAAGCATATTGCGAAACATGTTTAAAACCAAACATAGTGCAGAGACCTGAGCACACTCTGGACAATCTGGACCCAGAGGAGGATGTTGTGGTAACGGGCACTGTTGCTTCTGTGTTGAGATTGATGCTGCTGGTGCTGTTGGGGTTGCTGTAAAGTGCAGATTTTAATGCATCCTCACAGTTAGCTGATTTTCAAAAGGGACGAGAGGGGGTGTTCTTACTTCAGCATTAGATTTTATTTTCTTCCAAACACTTTATAGAGACTTACATCAAAAAGGTATAAATAGTGTGTGCCACGGGTCAAAAAAGGGTATATTACCTCTGTTCCTCTGTGCTGGGGATTTATTTTTTGTTCTCAGTTTGGAGAAACTAAGTAAACTTTACTTTTTTTATGTATATTCGGCTGTAGTGGGCTGTAATTTAAAATGTTACCTTTCTTCATATTAACAGTGGGTCTGACCTTTACTTTATTCTAGATACATGCAATTAACTGTTCTTCTTAAATATTCTTCTTAATTAAGTGTGGCTGAAATGAATGTGTCAAAAATGTAAACAATCTGATGCAGTATGAATATTATCACAGCCTTTCTATCCAGTTTTATGGGAACATTTTTTTTCCATTGAAGTTTAAATTAATAAATGGAATTGTTTCGAAACACTAGAAGTTAAGGGAAGGGGCCAAAAATCTAACTACTGTTTTTTAAATAATTGTTTTTAGCTGTCTTCAAACCTTCACTGTCTCCTTCCACATAATTTCCTAAATGTGTCCTCCAACAGATTGAATTTTCAACATCATTAGTGTTTAGCACAAGACTGAGGCACATATACTTCTCATTGAACTAGGCAAGAGAAACGGTTTGAAGAAGAGACTTAATTTTCATTGCAGCCCAGATGGAGGCAGTGTTCACCAGCAAAATATAGAAAAAGTTAAATGAAACTGGGATTGAAAGCTTTTAATCAGCAAGTTTACAACTACCACTAAATATTCTGGTTGACAGTAATACGCTGTTTATTCTAAACATTTGTCTTATTTGCAGATTTGCTTGATGTTGTCTGTTTGCTACAGTAGCATCTCCAGTATCAATGTATACAAAGCTATCTCCATGCTAACACTATTTATAACACCCACACCCTTCCTATTCTCACACACACACACACACACACACACACACACACACACACACACACACACACATAGGAAAATGATCTTGACTTGAAAGACCATCTGCAAATACCACCCAGGGCACCGTAACGTTCCCAATATAACCTCAGTGCACACGGCCAGCTGAGGGGTCCAGGCTCAGTCTGAGCTCTTAGCCAAGTGGCAGACAGGCACTCTGCTCTTTCTGTGCTGTTTTCCTTTTTGTACCGTTTGGATAGAAACCATGATGAAAGGGGAAGATTCAGAGGAAGTAGAAATTGACTTGAGGGACTCCGACGACTCAGAGGAATTTGATAATGGGGAGGAACCGCAGACATTGTGGAGGGCCACCCCTGCCCTGGAGGAAGAAGACAACATTCATACAACTACACTTGTGGAAATCAGTGATACCAAACCTCTGATTAATGTTAGAGACCCCCGAGGTATCAATGACTGCCTCAAGGTATTGCATTCTTATGCAGTGGCTCTATTGAACTTGTGTTATTGGTGATTTTCGTATTTCTCACGTGCTGAATAAGCTAAAAAAACAAACATTACAACTAACTGCTGGAGCATACACGCCTGGAGCTACTCAACTGGTTGCACTGCCCTCCAGTGGATATACATTTATATTAAATGAGTGAACTCCAGCAGGAGCATGACATAACGATTCACCCCGAGCATCAGCACACTTTTCTCTTTTTGTTTCCAGGTGTCGTTTGAGGATGTGATTGCTGAGCCAGTGTCAGTGCGCAGTGGGGACAGAGTGTGGATCTGGAGCAACGCCCTGTTTGAGGTGTCAAGGGTTTGGATCTACAGGATAGTCACAGTGTTTCTGGCAGTTCCCATGGCAATTATCTCAGGTTTCATCTTTGCTATCCTCAGCTGCTTCCACATCTGGTAGGTTTAGATCCTGCTGCTTCCTGCACATTTAATAGAAACAGCATAATTTGTTATAACAGTTATTTTTGACACATGGAGACACATTGACACCAAAATTTTGCTTCCATTTCAATAAAATAAGCGCAAAGCCGTCTTTACTGACTAAATAAGTATTAGTGTAATAACATAAATATTGTTTTATGTATTAAATAAATAGATCAATCAGTGGTGAAATAATTAAGCTGGTTATTTAATTAATCATAAATAAACCCTCATTGTTAAAGACAGTTTGAAATTTAATTATTTTTACATAATAGATCTGATCTGAGACTTTCTCTGAGTTGCCTGTTGACACTGTGGCAGACGACAGTATGTAAAAGAATGAACACATGAAACTCGCTGCATGGCTCATGTTGAGACTGAGATCATTCTTTGTGCCATCTTGCTGACTGTCTTTGTGGTTTTTGTATCTTGCTGTTCCAGGATGGTTGGTCCATGTATCCAGTGCGTCCTTATTGGAACCCGCTGGCTGCAGAGTCTATGGAGCATTGTGCTCGACATCATTGTGCGTCCTTTCCTCATGAGTGCTGGGAAATGCTGCGGAGGCCTCAGCGTTCACCTGGCCAAAGAATGAGACTCAGAAGTGAGAAGCGCATCGACACTGGGATCATTTGTTATGTGAACCACAAGACTTTTAATAAGATGAGACACTTTCAAACAATGAGAAGAAAGAAAGTGATTTTTCAAATTCATCTTCAGAAAATCATCTCAGTGAGACAAAAAAACTTGTTCTGCACTCCCTGATTTGAAGAAAACAAGAATTAAGAATTGACTATTTCTATTAAGCATGTAGTATTTTTTCTTACATTGATATCAAAGTAAAATTACAGCTCTGGATAATCTGCTAAACTTGACCTAATTTCAGTTGAAATTGTTGCAGAAATTGAATGTTGTATAATCTTTATGTCATAATCTTTGACGTAGGTTTTTTTTTTTTTATTATCTTACTCTTTCAAACTACAGTTTAGAGTTTAAAATCAAGATCTCAATCCTATTGATCATCTCTGGAATGCACTGGGAAATTAAGTCTGATCCATAGAGTCTCCACTCTGCAACTCAGGAAACTAAAGGATATTTTGCTGGAGCCTTGGTGCCAAATACCTCATGCCTAGACAAGTCAGAGATGTTGTGGCAGCATAAGTGGCACCTACACAGTATAAGACAGGTGGTTTCAGTGTTGTTGGAGATGGAGCTCATCAACACAGACCCCAGGCAAATCAATGAAGACATGGTTGAAGTGCAAATGGTTTGTTTTTCATCACCACAGAAATGCATGAATGGATACATGTTAGTCATCAGCATGAATTAGGATGAGGTTTGAGGTTAATCAAAGCTTGATTAACCTAAGCTTTGGTGTCCCATTACTAGGAAAATGGTTCTTAAAAATAGTGTTTAACAATGTTATCATTCGGTGTTTTCTTATTTGCATTGTTATTACAAAAAT
This sequence comes from Anabas testudineus, assembly GCF_900324465.2. Taxonomy (NCBI): domain Eukaryota; kingdom Metazoa; phylum Chordata; class Actinopteri; order Anabantiformes; family Anabantidae; genus Anabas; species Anabas testudineus. The sequence continues at coordinate 14,715,350 of NC_046614.1, read as the reverse complement.
AAATTAATCTAATTACACTTTACTTTGGATTCAACAAGTCTTTCACTCGCGAATTAGATTTTGTTGAGAGATTTGTTATAATCAGCAAAGGGTTTAAGATGTGCACTGCTGACATTTCTGCCATCAGCCTTATGACAAATGACTTTCTCAAAACACTGAAAATTACTTTTTATACAGCAGCATTTATGTCAAAGGTTTCTACAAACAATGACTCGTTTTAAGGATAATTCATAGAACTCACCAGTTAGTATTCATTATAATAAAAATCATTGAGTTAAGATGTGATCTGTCTGTACAATATGTAATATGTACATAATATGTATATGTAAAAAACCCTTAATTTACCGAAGACAGTAAAGAAATGAACCTTTTCTGTGTGCTGTAGCTTAACTTTAAAATTATTTGCAGAGCCTGCTGGAGTGCACAATCTGGGCAGGGTGTGTGTGCGTGTTTGGTGTCGCCGATGCCTGACATCTTGGGCATCCTTTTGTCACTGATATGGGGAAAAGGGACTGCTTATCTGTCATTCTGCCACATCCGGGGTGTTGTGCCCGGTTGTTAAGAGCTGCGTGAAGAGTCCACACCTTCGTTGATCTACTCTTGAAAGCAAGAGGGAAGTTATACAGTGGCGTAAAAGTGGTTGTACTCAATGAGGTAAAAGTGCTGCAGAGCAGCCTCATTTAAATGCAAGAGAAGTATTTGTATTCTGAGCTGATCTATTTACTGGACTAAAGCAGTTTGAGTTCCTCCTGTTTCAGGGATAATACTGTAAGTTAACGTTAAATACATTATAAAACACATCTAGTAAGTTACCAATGAACATTATTTTATTGCAATAGAGAAATCTTCTGGAGACCCAGCAGAAAATAAAGATTACATGTTTGATTAATCCGTGTGGCCACTAGAGGGAACCATTATTCTAGTTTAACCTGGCAAAAATCTCCAGTGAAGGTAGTTCTTATAAAAAAGATGTTTGCAGCAACACATGAGAAGCAGTAAAAACTATTTATACAGTGAATTTCATCATAGAATCATACATGATATAAGAAAAACACAAAATTTGGTGTGAAATGCATCAGTTGAAATTTTGCTTTGTTGATTCGTTTTTGTTCTTACAGTTGGGATATGTACATTAAGCCAAACCTTATGAGTGCATCGTTTCTTTACAACATTAATCTTATTCATGCATGTGAACTTGTTGATTTACACTCCCCTCCAAAAGTACTGGAACAGTGAGACCAGTTCCTTTTTTGTTTGCTGTAGCTTGAAAACCCACCCATTTTTCATGTGACTGGAAAAATCAATCAGAGCCTTGCACAAAGATTGGCTGCAGCCAGTACAGCCATTTGAAAGAAACCACTGGTGTACTAAGTAACAGACATTGAATGGGTAGACTCTAAAAGAAAGGCCCTAAAACAACTGTTAGTGATATTAGCAACAACCTCCAGAGAGCAGGACTTGATACTAGAAGGTATCACAATTCACTGTTCACAGTAGACTTAATTAACAAAAGTACAGACGAAACCAGAAGATCCAAACCACTGATTAGCAAGAAGAACAGGAAGGCTAGGCTGGAATTTGTCAAAAAATACAAAAATGAGCCCCGTAAATCTGACACAAAGTTTTCTGGACCAATGAGAAAAGATGAACCTTTACCGAAGTGATGGAAAGTTTGGAGAAAGACAGAATGTTCTAATGATCCCAAAGATATAAGTTCATCTGTGAAACACAGTGGAGGTAACGTCATGGCCTGGGCTGCATGGCTTCTTCTGGGACAGGCTCATTAATCTTTATTGATGATGTAACAAATGATGGCAGCAGCAAAATGAACTCAGAAGTCTACGGAAACATTTGGTCTGCCAATTTAAAGGATACATGCAAAGGGATTGGGAGATCCTACATGATGCAGCAAGATAATGACCCAAAACACACTGCTGAAAAACAAAGGAGTTCATCAGGGGCAAGAATATTGGTGATGTCAGTGGGTCACAGGCTTAATGCAGATCATTTACTTTAATCTATTTGAAATGAGTTTGTTCCTAAACTTTTGCTCACATGGAAAATGAGTGGGTTTAAACAAATGGTGCTATCTTTGAAGTTGTGTGTTGGATCTAGATGTAAACACCTGGAAATAAAAGCTGATATTTTTGTGTCATATTCACCTTTTGATGTCAAACCCAAATATTTTTTGTCTATAGCAAAAATTGAGGAACTGGTCTCACTGTTCCAATACTTTTGGAGGGGAGTGAAATCCCTCTTACTGCATAATAACATAACTACTAAATACTTTGATAAACATATTTATCTTTACAAAATACTGATTTTTACCAACTTCCACCAATAATTAAGAGTTCAGTTTAGAGTTTGCTTTTTCAGAAACAATCTCGTTATGTGGCAATATTACTAAAGATTTCTTCAAAACAACTTTTAAAATGCTCAGGTTGGAAAATAAAATGAGCAGAGGATAAATACTTTATCCTACAAACACAGATAAATACTGTATATGATTTGTAGAGGTCCAGTGCAAAGAGGAAAGTGATGTTTTGGGAAAGCCAGCGACACACATCCTTAGAGATTTAAACAGATGCCAGATGCAGCTGGTGTAAAAGTTGCACTTTACATCACATTTTGTTCACAGTTTGGACACAATCGCAATTTATTCTGCTCTCTGTTATCACAGGGTGAAGGTTATTGTCTGGACAGGAGGTTTACATGATCTATTCCTTCAATTTAAAACATGTGAAAACAAAAAATGTTGCAGTGGGTGTCCCAAAGGAAGCTTGGACGACCTCTAGCTGGTTTTTCAGTGCCCAGGTCCCCCTGCGCTAGATGTGTGCGTGAGGCTCCGCTGGCTGCTGGTGTTCTTAATGACGTAAGTGGAGGAGTTGCTTTTGTGCTTGTGGGCTCGATCACAGTTGCAGGAAGAGTCTGTCAAGTACTGTCTGCAGCAGCAGAAGAAGCATCGCATCACATCATGGAACAGATGACCAGCAAAGAACATGTAGATCCAGGGGTTGC